>NW_027266330.1:39682500-40900500 GCF_022045235.1 Haliotis cracherodii | reverse complement strand
GGTCTAGGCATGTGGGAAGAGCAGACATACAGCTCTACATGACAATCTCTGACAGGATGTAGGACAGTAGTTTTAGATCACACAGGGGTCTAGGCATGTGGGAAGAGCAGACATACAGCTCTACATGACAATCTCTGACAGGATGTAGGACAGTAGTTTTAGATCACACAGGGAGTCTAGGCATGTGGGAAGAGCAGACATACAGCTCTACATGACAATCTCTGACAGGATGTAGGACAGTAGTTTTAGATCACACAGGGAGTCTAGGCATGTGGGAAGAGCAGACATACAGCTCTACATGACAATCTCTGACAGGATGTAGGACAGTAGTTTTAGATCACACAGGGGTCTAGGCATGTGGGAAGAGCAGACATACAGCTCTACATGACAATCTCTGACAGGATGTAGGACAGTAGTTTTAGATCACACAGGGGTCTAGGCATGTGGGAAGAGCAGACATACAGCTCTACATGACAATCTCTGACAGGATGTAGGACAGTAGTTTTAGATCACACAGGGAGTCTAGGCATGTGGGAAGAGCAGACATACAGCTCTACATGACAATCTCTGACAGGATGTAGGACAGTAGTTTTAGATCACACAGGGAGTCTAGGCATGTGGGAAGAGCAGACATACAGCTCTACATGACAATCTCTGACAGGATGTAGGACAGTAGTTTTAGATCACACAGGGGTCTAGGCATGTGGGAAGAGCAGACATACAGCTCTACATGACAATCTCTGACAGGATGTAGGACAGTAGTTTTAGATCACACAGGGGTCTAGGCATGTGGGAAGAGCAGACATACAGCTCTACATGACAATCTCTGACAGGATGTAGGACAGTAGTTTTAGATCACACAGGGAGTCTAGGCATGTGGGAAGAGCAGACATACAGCTCTACATGACAATCTCTGACAGGATGTAGGACAGTAGTTTTAGATCACACAGGGAGTCTAGGCATGTGGGAAGAGCAGACATACAGCTCTACATGACAATCTCTGACAGGATGTGGGACAGTAGTCATGGATCACACAGGGGTCTAGGCATGTGGGAAGAGCAGACATACAGCTCTACATGACAATCTCTGACAGGATGTAGGACAGTAGTCATGGATCACACAGGGGTCTAGGCATGTGGGAAGAGCAGACATACAGCTCTACATGACAATCTCTGACAGGATGTAGGACAGTAGTTTTAGATCACACAGGGAGTCTAGGCATGTGGGAAGAGCAGACATACAGCTCTACATGACAATCTCTGACAGGATGTAGGACAGTAGTTTTAGATCACACAGGGGTCTAGGCATGTGGGAAGAGCAGACATGCATTGGTTGCTACAAAAAGGTGTCAGCACCTGTAAATATTGATAGACAATCTATTGCTGTGAATGGTTGTGAATAGTCTATATGGTGACTCATGGTTCAACACAAGATTCCATGTCACAAGGCCAGTAAGTAGAGTTACACAAGGCCTCTACTGGACAACACAGCACTGCAGCAACAGCTGGGCCTACACAGGGTGCCACATTCAGACTGGAGCCAGTTCTTTTTACACAGGTGTAAATATACATGGAGTTACCAACAATAGGTGTTAGGGGTCCTCCGCAATACCAACATAACACAGTCCATTACACCAGTCTACTCACATAAGCATATTACCACTGCCAGGGGACTCATCACTCAATGGGTCCATTCTTCACAATAGTTTATTGTCACTTCCAAAAGTGAGAAACATATTTTCTAGTGAGGTCAAATAGGGCTGAGATGCTGATGCTCTGTCAACAAAATTTCCAAATTGCTATCACACTATGTTAATGCCCCAGTTTCACAGCTGCCTTGGAACAGACCAGGAAGAAGTGTGTACCTACAGGTTCTACCACACCGATCGCCTGACAATGTGACATGGCTACCGCCCTCCCTGTAATTGGTGGTGGTATGTGTGAGTTAGTCAGGTTGTTCCCCACCCAGAGAGGATACGAAGAAGCCAGTAATTGGTGTACACTGGGATGTGTGTAGCAGCTCGGGGAGGGAGGGAAAGAGAGATGTGAAGCGACTAACAGTGGGAAGAGTTAGAGGTAGTCAGAGTGAAAACGTGTGTTACAGTTTGAGTGTCTGTATGATCACAGAGAGAGGGGACGGAGAACCAGGGGCTTGGTGTGAGGCAGGTCAGTGTGTGCTCTGACTGGGACTGGAGCGTATGGCCAGTCAGGACCACTGGGATCAGAGATCTAAGGAATGTACATGTCTAAAACATGAAAGAAGTCAGCGAACCTCTCAGTTCCACTGCATCATCAGGGTGTTCAGTGGAGCATACTTGTTATAAAGGAGGCCCCGCTGATAAGTAGATAACGACAGTGTGTGTGTTGGGAAAGTTTCCACAACTGACACAACTCCAGGGCTGGGCTGCTGTATCATACATCACACATTCACTAACATCAATCACATAATTACTTAGTACACTAACTAGATGGGTCATGGCATGACATTTCAAGTCAGTTCTTTTTCACAGGACTAATACACTATACCAAGGTCTTTGAAAACATCAACAACTTGGTACTACAAGAAAATACAACGGTATAAGGATCTATATCGAAATGTCATCAATAAAGTAAAATGAAGAAGTTGTTATCTATAAATTGTGTCTACTTTCAATGTAACAGTTACTAACGGAAACAGAGAGGGTGTAGACAAGTTGAAGGCTGAGGCCGTACATCAGCTGAGGTGTACACTGCACGTGCTTGAGTGTTCATCTGACTTTAACCTCAAGGTCATGGTTCAGGTAACTACATTACACACTGACAGAGAAATAAACTTCATGTTTCATTTGTCGGAACACCTATGCACAGGGAAATGAATACCTGGGCACATGCAACTTCTGTTGTAAGAGAGGTGATTCACATCCATGAAAACCGTGACAAACAATACAGCTAGTTTGTAAATATACTCAAACAAAACAAGTAGATTTCAAGGAATATATAAATGTTATGATCGGTTATCAGAAGAAAGATCAGCTTTGAAAAAGGACTTCCAGAACCAAAACCCCGAGCTCCAACACACACGAAACATTGCATGTTGACCATACAGTTCCTCCCTGGGTAGGGGCCATTCTAGATTTTGACACTTCAGTGAAAGGTCATCAAATCGCTCTGAGCTATTAGTATTGTTGATTTTCATTATCCACAGTAACACGTAAGCTCTGTACTCTTTAATGCAGTATTTGTGATCAGATTGGGAATGCGTTGTCTACAACTTGATAAACGCCTAAGGGCTATTTGCATGTTTTAAACTGGTAGAACTCAGCGAGAGGTAGCCAATATATTCAATGTGTCCCAGTCTGTGATTTGCAGACTTTGGAACAGGTTTCTGCAAACACAAAATGTTAATGACTGGCCCCACACAGGGCACCCTAGGTCTGTAACACAAGTCCAGGATGGCTTAATCAGAAACTGGGCCTTAAGAAATCAAGGCCAAACAGCCAAACAAATCGCTGTTCTCTTGCCTCAGGCCACAGGAGTTCAAGTTACTGACCAGACCATTAGAAGCATGTGCATCCCGAACCAGTCGCAAAGGGTGTAAAGAGCAGGGGAACCTGGGGGAATCGCCAATGGTCTCGTGTAATGTTTTAAGATGAGCTCAAATTCACTCTACGCATGGACTTTTCTGGGGGCATCCCTTCAAACGTCATTCAAACATCAATGTAAGGTAGCATGACAGATTTCGGTTGGGTCTGTAATGAGTGAGTGATTGAGTTTAGTTTGACACCGTTTTAACAGAATTCCAGTTACATCGTGGCTTGTCAGCTTAATGTGGGAGGAAAGCCCAAAATGATGGATGTCTCAGATGCTTACCACTTTGGTGAAACCCACGAGCACGGGTATGGGGCTGACAAACCTAGAAACAAAACTGGGTCAAACCAGGATTTGAGAACCAACAATCATAGGTTTCTGGTGTGGTGACAACTCTGCACAGCGAATTGTGGTGTCTAGATGAGTGGGCCACCTGTGCCCTGAGTGTTTGTAATTATATGGGGCAGGCTCACTATTACTGCCAAAACACCACTTCATATTGTCCATGGAAGGGTCATTGGTCAGTACTACGGAGACAACATACTGGTGCCAGCAGTTGTGACATTTACAAGGCATGGTGGTCCACCTTTTGTCTTACAGGACAATAATGTGTGTGTCCAGCATGCATGTACAGTAACTGACTACATCCTGCAGCAAAACCTCACCAGCATGCAATGAGTCCTGACCTTTGCCCCCATGGAGTATGTCTGGGACATGATCAAGAGACATGTACACCGACATCAAAGGCTATCAAATAAGTTAGCCTAACTGTGCCAGCCACTTGCAAGAGGAGTGAACCAGACTCCCTCAAATTGTCCTTGGGAGATTAATTTGGACCATGCCATGCTGCATAAACATGTATTTTTTTAGTCAACACCCGCCATGTTTCTTGGTTGCATGCACCTTTACAATCCACCCCAACATGTTCTGTTGATTGTCATGTTACACCATGTCCTTCCTTCTTCTTATCCATCCATTACAATCACTCAAGCATCCAACCTTGCCTAACCAGGCTTGAACCGATCATAGTGCCCCCCCCCCCCCCCCCCCATTATGAATTATGTCCCTTTCATGTCCCTCCTATTGACCAATCAGACTCCACCTCTCATAATACCTGCATATGCTTTAAACAAAATTGTGGTACCCAGTGAAGACGATCTAATCGATAATTAAAATCTATATTGTGAAAACATAGGTCTTACAACACGTGAAGTGCATCAAATCATGTGTACCTCAATTAAAAACAAGAAAACATTTTTAAAATATCTGTTTACGCCGACTTGGCAGAACACATGCTTTGCAAATCCTGCAATTGACCTCAATCTGCATGGCAGTTTACGAAACAGGATGTTGATTTTGTTATGCAATTTTGATTGGACATGTATAGACTCTTTAGTCCAGCCAAAACATAACTCCATAATACCAGACTAGTTTTGGCAAGGACTGAAACTGGACATTTACAATCAGTTAACTCCCATGCCTCAGGAAGATGCACTCAATACCTCCTTGTATTTCTGTAATCATCTGTTAAATCCCAAAAACCACCTACTATTTTTGGAGAGTATATATATCAGCATGATTACTACTGGAATCCAAATTTCTTTCTGTATTCTAAAGTTATGTTTTTTCATGAAGAACAACCTACACTGAACATCCTTCCCTTACTGGGCAAGACTTTGGGCATCATTTATTCTCACATGCACTGTGGAGCTATGGAACGCAAAACAGCAGGATGTGAAGCATGACAGCAGTGGGTGACAGTATTTTCTACACCAGCACAGAGCATGCCCAGCTGAATGACAAAGTAGCACAGAGCATGCCCAGCTGAATGACAAAGTAGTTATATCATCACTGCCTGCATGGCTAGTGAGCACATGGTATGTGATCCCTACAATACAGAAATAACTAGGGTCAGGGGAACATGAACAAGAAACTTGTCCCAGGCACCTTCACAGTTTCAAAATTTGTATCATAAGTTAATCTCAAGCACTCACACATGTAATAATGATTGACATGATTGACTGGGTCAAGCCTTTTTTCAGGTTCAAGCAATACATGTGGTTCAAGAGACTTGGATTTCGAACGCAGGATTGGTAGGCTGTTAGTTCAAAATGGGTGACAGGGTAGGTGACATCCCTCCAGGTGACAGGGTAGGTAACATCCCTCCAGGTGACAGGGAAGGTCGGTCAACCCTCCAGGTGACAGGGTAGGTAACATCCCTCCAGGTGACAGGGTAGGTAACATCCCTCCAGGTGACAGGGTAGGTGACATCCCTCCAGGTGACAGGGTAGGTAACATCCCTCCAGATGAAAGGGAAGGTCGGTCAACCCTCCAGGTGACAGGGTAGGTAACATCCCTCCAGGTGACAGGGTAGGTAACAACCCTCCAGGTGACAGGGTAGGTAACATCCCTCCAGGTGACAGGGTAGGTAACAACCCTCCAGGTGACAGGGTAGGTGACATCCCTCCAGATGAAAGGGAAGGTCGGTCAACCCTCCAGGTGACAGGGTAGGTAACATCCCTCCAGGTGACAGGGTAGGTAACATCCCTCCAGGTGACAGGGTAGGTGACATCCCTCCAGGTGACAGGGAAGGTCGGTCAACCCTCCAGGTGACAGAGTAGGTAACATCCCTCCAGGTGACAGGGTAGGTGACATCCCTGCAGGTGACAGGGAAGGTCGGTCAACCCTCCAGGTGACAGGGTAGGTAACATCCCTCCAGTCGACAGGGTAGGTGACATCCCTGCAGGTGACAGGGAAGGTCGGTCAACCCTCCAGGTGACAGGGTAGGTAACATCCCTCCAGGTGACAGGGTAGGTAACATCCATCCAGGTGACAGGGTAGGTAACATCCATCCAGGTGATGGGGGAGGTCGGTCATCCCTCCAGGTGATGAGAGGAGGTAACATGCCTCCAGGAGACAGGGGAGGTGGGTCATCCCTAGTGGTCACCTATCCAAATATTATGACTCTCAGCAACTGTAATGGTTGACCAATTCAAAAACAAGAAGAACAGGAGTCCTGGAACCACAAACAGTAGTGTCAGACTCTGTCCAGGTGTTCCACTCCCACTCGGAGTTCAGAAGTCATTTCCTTACTCAGAATACTTTTCCTGCTATTGAGAAATCACAATCATAACTAGGACTGCTGTATCACCAACGTGAAAACAAGATAAAAATATATCAAATCAAGCAAAAGTGATTCATATCAGAAGAAGAATAGGTTAATCAAAATGCATTTAAGTAAATGTAAGTCCATAAAATGTGTAGTTATCCTTGGTCATGTTGGTAGTGTACACACCCCTGTCAGAGAGGGATGTCTGTTTGGTTATCCAGGGTAGTGTGTCGACCAAGTACACCCCTGTCAGGGAGGGATGTCTGTTTGGTTATCCAGGGTAGTGTGTCGACCAAGTACACCCCTGTCAGAGAGGGATGTCTGTTTGGTTATCCAGGGTAGTGTGTCTACCAAGTACACCCCTGTCAGGGAGGGATGTCTGTTTGGTTATCCAGGGTAGTGTGTCGACCAAGTACACCCCTGTCAGGGAGGGATGCCTGTTTGGTTATCCAGGGTAGTGTGTCGACCAAGTACACCCCTGTCAGGGAGGGATGTCTGTTTGGTTATCCAGGGTAGTGTGTCGACCAAGTACACCCCTGTCAGGGAGGGATGTCTGTTTGGTTATCCAGGGCAGTGTGTCTACCAAGTACACCCCTGTCAGGGAGGGATGTCTGTTTGGTTATCCAGGGCAGTGTGTCTACCAAGTACACCCCTGTCAGGGAGGGATGTCTGTTTGGTTATCCAGGGTAGTGTGTCGACCAAGTACACCCCTGTCAGAGAGGGATGCCTGTTTGGTTATCCAGGGTAGTGTGTCGACCAAGTACACCCCTGTCAGGGAGGGATGCCTGTTTGGTTATCCAGGGTAGTGTGTCTACCAAGTACACCCCTGTCAGGGAGGGATGTCTGTTTGGTTATCCAGGGTAGTGTGTCGACCAAGTACACCCCTGTCAGGGAGGGATGTCTGTTTGGTTATCAAGGGTAGTGTGTCGACCAAGTACACCCCTGTCAGGGAGGGATGTCTGTTTGGTTATCCAGGGCAGTGTGTCTACCAAGTACACCCCTGTCAGGGAGGGATGTCTGTTTGGTTATCCAGGGTAGTGTGTCGACCAAGTACACCCCTGTCAGGGAGGGATGTCTGTTTGGTTATCCAGGGTAGTGTGTCGACCAAGTACACCCCTGTCAGAGAGGGATGCCTGTTTGGTTATCCAGGGTAGTGTGTCTACCAAGTACACCCCTGTCAGGGAGGGATGTCTGTTTGGTTATCAAGGGTAGTGTGTCTACCAAGTACACCCCTGTCAGGGAGGGATGTCTGTTTGGTTATCCAGGGTAGTGTGTCGACCAAGTACACCCCTGTCAGGGAGGGATGTCTGTTTGGTTTTCCAGGGTAGTGTGTCTACCAAGTACACCCCTGTCAGGGAGGGATGCCTGTTTGGTTATCCAGGGTAGTGTGTCTACCAAGTACACCCCTGTCAGGGAGGGATGTCTGTTTGGTTATCCAGGGTAGTGTGTCGACCAAGTACACCCCTGTCAGAGAGGGATGCCTGTTTGGTTATCCAGGGTAGTGTGTCTACCAAGTACACCCCTGTCAGGGAGGGATGCCTGTTTGGTTATCCAGGGTAGTGTGTCTACCAAGTACACCCCTGTCAGGGAGGGATGTCTGTTTGGTTATCCAGGGTAGTGTGTCGACCAAGTACACCCCTGTCAGGGAGGGATGTCTGTTTGGTTTTCCAGGGTAGTGTGTCTACCAAGTACACCCCTGTCAGGGAGGGATGCCTGTTTGGTTATCCAGGGTAGTGTGTCTACCAAGTACACCCCTGTCAGGGAGGGATGTCTGTTTGGTTATCCAGGGTAGTGTGTCGACCAAGTACACCCCTGTCAGGGAGGGATGTCTGTTTGGTTATCCAGGGTAGTGTGTCTACCAAGTACACCCCTGTCAGGGAGGGATGTCTGTTTGGTTATCCAGGGTAGTGTGTCGACCAAGTACACCCCTGTCAGAGAGGGATGCCTGTTTGGTTATCCAGGGTAGTGTGTCTACCAAGTACACCCCTGTCAGGGAGGGATGTCTGTTTGGTTATCAAGGGTAGTGTGTCTACCAATTACACCCCTGTCAGGGAGGGATGTCTGTTTGGTTATCCAGGGTAGTGTGTCGACCAAGTACACCCCTGTCAGGGAGGGATGTCTGTTTGGTTTTCCAGGGTAGTGTGTCTACCAAGTACACCCCTGTCAGGGAGGGATGCCTGTTTGGTTATCCAGGGTAGTGTGTCTACCAAGTACACCCCTGTCAGGGAGGGATGTCTGTTTGGTTATCCAGGGTAGTGTGTCTACCAAGTACACCCCTGTCAGGGAGGGATGCCTGTTTGGTTATCCAGGGTAGTGTGTCTACCAAGTACACCCCTGTCAGGGAGGGATGTCTGTTTGGTTATCCAGGGTAGTGTGTCGACCAAGTACACCCCTGTCAGGGAGGGATGTCTGTTTGGTTATCCAGGGTAGTGTGTCTACCAAGTACACCCCTGTCAGGGAGGGATGTCTGTTTGGTTATCCAGGGTAGTGTGTCGACCAAGTACACCCCTGTCAGAGAGGGATGCCTGTTTGGTTATCCAGGGTAGTGTGTCTACCAAGTACACCCCTGTCAGGGAGGGATGTCTGTTTGGTTATCCAGGGTAGTGTGTCTACCAAGTACACCCCTGTCAGGGAGGGATGCCTGTTTGGTTATCCAGGGTAGTGTGTCTACCAAGTACACCCCTGTCAGGGAGGGATGTCTGTTTGGTTATCCAGGGTAGTGTGTCTACCAAGTACACCCCTGTCAGGGAGGGATGTCTGTTTGGTTATCCAGGGTAGTGTGTCGACCAAGTACACCCCTGTCAGGGAGGGATGTCTGTTTGGTTATCCAGGGTAGTGTGTCTACCAAGTACACCCCTGTCAGGGAGGGATGTCTGTTTGGTTATCCAGGGTAGTGTGTCTACCAAGTACACCCCTGTCAGGGAGGGATGTCTGTTTGGTTATCCAGGGTAGTGTGTCTACCAAGTACACCCCTGTCAGGGAGGGATGCCTGTTTGGTTATCCAGGGTAGTGTGTCTACCAAGTACACCCCTGTCAGGGAGGGATGTCTGTTTGGTTATCAAGGGTAGTGTGTCTACCAAGTACACCCCTGTCAGGGAGGGATGTCTGTTTGGTTATCCAGGGTAGTGTGTCGACCAAGTACACCCCTGTCAGAGAGGGATGCCTGTTTGGTTATCCAGGGTAGTGTGTCTACCAAGTACACCCCTGTCAGGGAGGGATGCCTGTTTGGTTATCCAGGGTAGTGTGTCTACCAAGTACACCCCTGTCAGGGAGGGATGTCTGTTTGGTTATCAAGGGTAGTGTGTCTACCAAGTACACCCCTGTCAGGGAGGGATGTCTGTTTGGTTATCTAGGGTAGTGTGTCTACCAAGTACACACCTGTCAGGGAGGGATGCCTGTTTGGTTATCCAGGGCAGTGTGTCTACCAAGTACACCCCTGTCAGGGAGGGATGTCTGTTTGGTTATCAAGGGTAGTGTGTCTACCAAGTACACCCCTGTCAGGGAGGGATGCCTGTTTGGTTATCCAGGGCAGTGTGTCTACCAAGTACACCCCTGTCAGGGAGGGATGTCTGTTTGGTTATCCAGGGTAGTGTGTCTACCAAGTACACCCCTGTCAGGGAGGGATGCCTGTTTGGTTATCCAGGGTAGTGTGTCTACCAAGTACACCCCTGTCAGAGAGGGATGTCTGTTTGGTTATCCAGGGTAGTGTGTCTACCAAGTACACCCCTGTCAGGGAGGGATGTCTGTTTGGTTATCCAGGGTAGTGTGTCTACCAAGTACACCCCTGTCAGGGAGGGATGTCTGTTTGGTTATCCAGGGTAGTGTGTCTACCAAGTACACCCCTGTCAGGGAGGGATGTCTGTTTGGTTATCTAGGGTAGTGTGTCTACCAAGTACACCCCTGTCAGGGAGGGATGCCTGTTTGGTTTTCCAGGGTAATGTTCGACTACTAAGGATAGTGTGTCTACATCTCCATCAGCAAAGAAGAGGGTACCCATAGATCAGCATGCCAGTGTCAACTAAGGAAGATTCCCCTGCAGCATTGGAAGGCAACTGGTATCTAAAGTCTTTGAGATCCCAGATGCCAACCCTGGGGAGTGTGACGCTGTCTCCACAGTGCAGTCGGACAGTGCAAACATCAACTTGTTATTGGTATGGTAAGGTAAATGGAGTCTTACAGCAGACTGGGGATGAGAGATGGTGTGGTCCAATATGGAGTCTTACAGGAGACTGGGGGTGAGGGACGGTGTGGTCCAATAGGGAGTCTTACAGCAGACTGGGGGTGAGAGATGGTGTGGTCTAATATGGAGTCTTACAGCAGACTGGGGGTGAGGGATAGTGTGGTCCAATATAGAGTCTAACAGCAGACTGGGGATGAGAGATGGTGTGGTCCAATAGGGAGTCTTACAGCAGACTGGGGGTGAGGGACAGTGTGGTCCAATAGGGAGTCTTACAGCAGACTGGGGATGAGGGATGGTGTGGTCCAATAGGGAGTCTTACAGCTGACTGGGGATGAGAGATGGTGTGGTCCAATAGGGAGTCTTACAGCAGACTGGGGATGAGAGATGGTGTGGTCCAATAGGGAGTCTTACAGCAGACTGGGGGTGAGGGACGGTGTGGTCCAACAGGGAATCTTACAGCAGACTGGGGGTGAGGGATGGTGTGGAACAATATGGAGTCTTACAGCAGACTGGGGATGAGAGATGGTGTGGTCCAATAGGGAGTCTTACAGTAGACTGGGGATGAGGGATGGTGTGGTCCAATAGGGAGTCTTACAGTAGACTGGGGGTGAGGGATGGTGTGGAACAATATGGAGTCTTACAGCAGACTGGGGATGAGGGATGGTGTGGTCCAATAGGGAGTCTTACAGTAGACTGGGGGTGAGGGATGGTGTGGTCCAATATGGAGTCTTACAGCAGACTGGGGATGAGAGATGGTGTGGTTCAATATGGAGTCTTACAGCAGACTGGGGGTGAGAGATGGTGTGGTCCAATATAGAGTCTTACAGCAGACTGAGGATGAGGGACGGTGTGGTCCAATAGGGAGTCTTACAGGAGACTGGGGGTGAGGGATAGTGTGGTCCAATATAGAGTCTAACAGCAGACTGGGGATGAGGGACGGTGTGGTCCAATAGGGAGTCTTACAGTAGACTGAGGATGAGGGACGTCGGGTCCAATAGGGAGTCTTACAGCAGACTGAGGATGAGGGACGGTGTGGACCAATAGGGAGTCTTACAGCAGACTGGGGATGAGAGATGGTGTGGTCCAATATAGAGTCTTACAGCAGACTGGGGATGAGAGATGGTGTGGTCCAATATAGAGTCTTACAGCAGACTGGGGATGAGGGACGGTGTGGTCCAATAGGGAGTCTTACAGCAGACTGGGGATGAGAGATGGTGTGGTCCAATAGGGAGTCTTACAGCAGACTGGGGGTGAGAGATGGTGTGGTCCAATAGGGAGTCTTACAGCAGACTGGGGGTGAGAGATGGTGTGGTCCAATAGGGAGTCTTACAGCAGACTGGGGATGAGAGATGGTATGGTCCAGTATAGAGTCTTACAGCAGACTGAGGATGAGGGACGGTGTGGTCCAATAGGGAGTCCTACAGCAGACTGGGGGTG
The DNA here is from genome assembly GCF_022045235.1 of Haliotis cracherodii. NCBI lineage: Eukaryota > Metazoa > Mollusca > Gastropoda > Lepetellida > Haliotidae > Haliotis > Haliotis cracherodii. Next base: position 40,888,208 of record NW_027266330.1, on the reverse strand, counting down.
AGGGATGGTGTGGTCCAATATAGAGTCTTACAGCAGACTGGGGGTGAGAGATGGTGTGGTCCAATATAGAGTCTTACAGTAGACTGAGGATGAGGGACGTCGGGTCCAATAGGGAGTCTTACAGCAGACTGGGGGTGAGAGATGGTGTGGTCCAATAGGGAGTCTTACAGCAGACTGGGGATGAGAGATGGTGTGGTCCAGTATAGAGTCTTACAGCAGACTGAGGATGAGAGATGGTGTGGTCCAATAGGGAGTCTTACAGCAGACTGGGGGTGAGAGATGGTGTGGTCCAATAGGGAGTCTTACAGCAGACTGGGGGTGAGAGATGGTGTGGTCCAATAGGGAGCCTTACAGCAGACTGGGGATGAGAGATGGTGTGGTCCAGTATAGAGTCTTACAGCAGACTGAGGATGAGGGACGGTGTGGTCCAATAGGGAGTCCTACAGCAGACTGGGGGTGAGGGATGGTGTGGTCCAATATAGAGTCTTACAGCAGACTGGGGGTGAGAGATGGTGTGGTCCAATATAGAGTCTTACAGTAGACTGAGGATGAGGGACGTCGGGTCCAATAGGGAGTCTTACAGCAGACTGAGGATGAGGGACGGTGTGGTCCAATAGGGAGTCTTACAGCAGACCGGGGATGAGAGATGGTGTGGTCCAATATAGAGTCTTACAGCAGACTGGGGATGAGAGATGGTGTGGTCCAATATAGAGTCTTACAGCAGACTGGGGATGAGGGACGGTGTGGTCCAATAGGGAGTCTTACAGCAGACTGGGGATGAGAGATGGTGTGGTCCAATATAGAGTCTTACACCAGACTGGGGATGAGAGATGGTGTGGTCCAATAGGGAGTCTTACAGCAGACTGGGGGTGAGAGATGGTGTGGTCCAATAGGGAGTCTTACAGCAGACTGGGGATGAGAGATGGTGTGGTCCAGTATAGAGTCTTACAGCAGACTGAGGATGAGGGACGGTGTGGTCCAATAGGGAGTCCTACAGCAGACTGGGGGTGAGGGATGGTGTGGTCCAATATAGAGTCTTACAGCAGACTGGGGGTGAGAGATGGTGTGGTCCAATATAGAGTCTTACAGTAGACTGAGGATGAGGGACGTCGGGTCCAATAGGGAGTCTTACAGCAGACTGGGGGTGAGAGATGGTGTGGTCCAATATGGAGTCTTACAGCAGACTGGGGATGAGAGATGGTGTGGTCCAATAGGGAGTCTTACAGCAGACTGGGGATGAGAGATGGTGTGGTCCAGTATAGAGTCTTACAGCAGACTGAGGATGAGGGACGGTGTGGTCCAATAGGGAGTCCTACAGCAGACTGGGGGTGAGGGATGGTGTGGTCCAATATAGAGTCTTACAGCAGACTGGGGGTGAGAGATGGTGTGGTCCAATATAGAGTCTTACAGCAGACTGGGGATGAGGGACGGTGTGGTCCAATAGGGAGTCTTACAGCAGACTGGGGATGAGGGACGGTGTGGTCCAATAGGGAGTCTTACAGCAGACTGGGGGTGAGGGATGGTGTGGGTCAATCACAACTCCTCACACTGAGGTGTTCACTCCTATTGATTGTTTTGGCAGAGGGTGGGTGACAGAGAGGGATTAGACTTTACAGGCACACACACAATTCAAACACAGCCAAACATGAATACACTTTTATAATTCCAGGTATGTATCAATGCCAGGTTTCTGCCATTAAGTTGACTTTCTGATACATTCTTAGTGTACCAAAACTCGACATGAATGTTGACTCGACAAGAGCTGAATCTTTGCACGGATGTGTGACTAAGTAATATGCAGGCCAGATGGGTTTGTGTTAACTATGCCCTGCCAAGGACAGTATGCACTCCACACAAAACTTAATCTTTAACTTTTATTGCTGAATTCTCCTTGCAACATACATAGTGCATTTACCAAGTGCATGTATAACAATCCTGCCTAATTGGTTGAACACATGAAGGGGTAAACTACATATCAAACAGCGGCCAGCGTGTCCTCATGTGCCAGCAAACAGTGAAGGAGCAGCGAGAATCAATAATTAGGGACTCAACTAATTCTTTCCCTAAAATGATGAATCATTGAAAGGAAAGCAAACAAAAGGCTCACCCCACACACAAGCATGAGGAGCTTAAGCACCGAGTGCCGGAGAAATAAAGCAAGCAGTGATTCTGTGACAGGGACACCCCAGCCAGCTGCACTGACTGCAGGAGACAACACTACCAGCTGCACTGACTGCAGGAGACAACACTACCAGTTGCACTAGCTGCAGGAGACAACACTACCAGCTGCACTAACTGCAAGAGACAACACTAACAGCTGCACTAGCTGCAGGAGACAACACCAGCAGCTGCACTAACTGCAGGAGACAACACCAGCAGCTGCACTAACTGCAGGAGACAACACTACTAGCTGCACAAGCTGCAGGAGACAACTCCAGCCTCACTAACTGCAGGAGACAACACTACCAGCTGCACTGACTGCAGGAGACAACACCAGCTGCACTAACTGCAGGAGACAACACTACCAGCTGCACTGACTGCAGGAGACAACACTACCAGCTGCACTGACTGCAGGAGACAACACTACCAGCTGCATTAACTGCAGGAGACAACACTACCAGCTGCACAAGCTGCAGGAGGCAACACCAGCAGCTGCACTAACTGCAGGAGGCAACACCAGCAGCTGCACTAACTGCAGGAGACAACACCAGCAGCTGCACTAACTGCAGGAGACAACACTACCAGCTGCACTAACTGCACGAGACAACACTACCAGCTGCACTAACTCCACGAGACAATGCTAGTCTTACTGAAGGTCCTGTGTATGGGACAGTCCAGCCATGACAGATTAGCAATAATGATATGAAAGAATCAGGTGTTCTTTAACTTCTTTGAGTAGAATATATGAATACATCAGCTGATGACTACCTAATAAAAGAGAAACACCATCTCAGCTTAACAAAAGTCCCAGTGACAATACAGGATGGTGTAACATCAATAGGGCATACATCGTCCATCAAACACACACATAAGAAACACATTTTCAGGAACTAGAGACTGCACACTTCCCTGCCATACAACAACATGAACAACTGACATAGTAACTTTCATATGCAATCTCTTGACTTGATTGATTCTTGCTGAACATCGACAAGCATTGGTTCTTTTGAAATTGGATGGGGTTGAGTGTGAATATTTTTTGGTGACAAAAAAAGTTAAATAAATCATGAAGTGAAATTAGTTATTATTCCCTCATGATTCTGTAAACTATCACAATATTAGTAGTGACAGGAAACAATATTTATGTTCAATTTCTGAAAATAAATACAAGGCCAATTCACACTCCTTAATACCACTGTTGTTATTGCAGGACATGCATTATCTCCTACTTGCTATGACTGAGTAACGCAGTGGCTGAGTAATGTGGGTGCGGCCCAAGTACAAGGTTCACCTATTAGGCAGACAGAGAGACGCAGGCCCAACACACATGACACACCTGTCAACATACAATGAATGACAGGCAGAGAAAAGTATTAATTTTTCAAACATGATTGCTGTGGTGCCAAAGAAATAAGTCCCATTAATGCCAGCTCAACTTGTGAAGAAAGAATTGTTTTTAAAGTATAGATCATTGTTTGATAACCATGATAATGTATGCAGGACCAAGGAAAGAGCATCCTCCCTAAGCAGGAGGAAAATGTATGAACAAAGGAATAAACATATTATCCTATAGATCGTCAATAAATATTGCTGGTAGGCTCAAGTCAGAATCACATAAACACAAACTACTCTCTGATCATGCTGATTGTAGTCAGTAGACATTAAATAACTTGACACTAAGAATGTCAACATTTGTTTTCATCTCTGTTGTATTGGTGACTGATATGTTTGTGAAGGCCCCGATATGTTGTCCACTTACAATTATGGTCAACAACTAAATCTTTTTTAACACATGATGTTCAAACTGAATTAAACGTAGTACCAACTGGTATCACAGATAAAGACGTGATTTCAAAGAAACAACCGAAGTCTCAACAAAATGACATTTGTACATCATCAATGTTTTGCAAGAATAAGTGTTAAAACCTTAATGTGATGAGTCATTGAATTACAGATAACGTACAGCAAGACACAGACAAATGTATGTACATAACACATACTTTGTTGCCTTGTTGAAGTCCGCTTGTGGGTCAGCATAACCTTTGTCAGGAGTATAAATACCACTGCCTGTACATACAGCAACATGGGCCCCACCCACCCTGTGGTCTGAGTGGCGGGTCTCGACAGGGTATACTGGTGTGCACGTAGGTGCACTCACACAGTCGGTGATCCTATCACCCACACGTTATCTGCACCGTCCCAGGCTACTTCAGGGACCAGCAGCACCGTCCTCGTCAACACAAACTACACCTGCAGAACAGCACCTGCCATTAAGCCTAGCACAACCAACAACACAGTAGCCAACAATCAATACCTTCTCTTATACACCTTACATACTTTATATACCTGGAGTCCACAGCCTTTGTGTCCATAAAGCAGACGCATAACAATGACAAAATGTTCAACAACTGTGATCCTCTCCGGAGCAATGTACAAACCCCCACAACACACACAACATAATTCAATTATAGTGTTCATGTGATTGGGAGGAAGTTGTAAGTACCACCTGTCTTAGCCTGGTACATCAACGGTTTGTACCACTGGAGTGAGTGAGTGAGTGAGTTTGGTTTAACGCTGCGTTAACAGTATTCCAGTTATATCGCGGTGTGTCGGCTTAATGTGGGAGGAAAGCCCAAAGTGACGCAGGTCTCAGACGTTTACCACTTGTAACGCACGAGCACGGGTTTGGTGCTGACAAACCTAGAAACATAATCGGGGCGAACCGGGATTCGAACCCACAATCATAGGTTTTTGTACCACTGGACTTACTCTGGTACATCAACAGTTTGTACCACCTAATTTTGGTACATCCAACAGTTTGTACCACCTAATTCTGGTACATCAACAGTTTGTACCACCTAATTCTGGTACATCAACAGTTTGTGCCACCTAATTCTGGTACATCAACAGTTTGTACCACCTAATTCTGGTACATCAACAGTTTGTACCACTGGATTTACTCTGGTACATCAACAGTTTGTACCACCTAATTCTGGTACATCCAACAGTTTGTACCACCTAATTCTGGTACATCAACAGTTTGTACCACCTAATTCTGGTACATCAGCAGTTTGTGCCACCTAATTCTGGTACATCAACAGTTTGTACCACCTAATTCTGGTACATCAACAGTTTGTACCACTGGACTTACTCTGGTACATCAACAGTTTTTACCACCTAATTCTGGTACATCAACAGTTTGTACCACCTAATTCTGGTACATCAACAGTTTGTACCACTGGACTTACTCTGGTACATCAACAGTTTGTACCACTGGACTTACTCTGGTACATCAACAGTTTGTACCACCTAATTCTGGTACATCAACAGTTTGTACCACATAATTATGGTACATCAACAGTTTGTACCACATAATTATGGTACTCTTCAAAGTTATTTTACTAATTGAGCTTGTGACTGTAAAAGCTTAGCTTACTATGCAAACCATAACACACCTAACCATGAGTATATGCATTTCTCTACACTAAAAATGGCCCTCAATCTGTGCTTTTGGCGAAAACCTTATACCCACAAATCATGGCACCAGAAATGAAATATGTGAATTTGCCGTATGTACTGGACTGTGGAAATGGCAGGACAACTTCCACACTAGGTTGCCTTCAACACAATTAAGCTGAGTGTTCAGTCTGACCATTATCCACAACACAACATCTACAGCTCGGATGAATCAGGAAAGTAATTATCATAATTAAGAGCTGAGTGATATCCAATCAAGTATCCTCAAGGATGGTTCCTTCTGATGTAATTTATTGATGGCTTGTGCATTAATCAGATTTGACACGCTAGAGCCTGCGCTGCTCCACCACACTGGGCAGCCAGCAGGGCACTCTTCTGCATGTATCACGTTGAGCTGCCACACTGCATCAGCAGTGTCCGAGCATGTAGCGGTCAACTGTATCCCCACACCAACACAACAGTACATGGCCATGGTGGGGAAATACACCTTACCTCACCAGTATCCCTGATACTCACTTTTTACATATTCATACCAAGACCTGATTTAATATTCTTTTAAGACAAAACATTGCCCTGAACAAATAAACTATTTGTATTGGCACTTCCTTGTACATGTTGTATGTCTGTGTGTCATCTGCACAACTCTTGAATAGTTCTAAAAAAGTATTACCATCAGTAAGGTAAACGAATTGACAGAAATTGTCTGGAAAAGAAGTTTCCAAAAATGAATACAAAAAATAAATCTCCATATATCTTCAGTGTTGTATTGAGACAGAAGGCTGCCTATATCATGTATATCATGATGGAAATGTTAAGTATAGTAAGATAATAATGACTGACATCCCTGTCACACCATTTTAAGATTCACCATGCTCATTGTGCACATCAATAATGTTAGAAAGATAACATGTTTGTTTCACATAACTTTATTCCTGTTTAATAGTGTGTCAAGTACTTTTTTAATTCTTTCTTTAATAAATCAATACAGAAATCCATGTTCAGTTCAAACACTACAGGACACGTGAAGATCTGGTGTAGGTCTTAAGAAACCCATGTTTGCCGTAAATGGTGACTATGCTTCTCGTAAGAGGCGAATAACAGGAGCGGGTGGTCAGCCTCACCGACTTGGTCCATGAATGTCATCGTGTCCCAGTTGCGTGAATCGATGCTCATGATGCCAACCACTGGATTGTCTGGCCCAGGCTTGATTATTTACAGACTGCCGTCATATAGCTGGAATATTGTACCACGACTGGAATATTGAGTGTGGCATTAAACAACAAACAAACAAATCGACCACTACTGTCTGCTATTTTTACATGAGTTAAGTGCTATGTGGTCTCCCTGCTCAGTGTGCAGGATGTAGATAAGGAGGGCAATGTGTTACACACCAGCCACAGGAGGTGTGAGGAGGACCTGCCATGCTACACTGCAGACTGACCACCACACCTGTAGTACTGGGACACCCGCTATACAGGTTCCAGGGTGTGACTGACCACCACACCTGTTGTACTGGGACACCCGCTATACAGGTTCCAGGGTGTGACTGACCACCACACCTGTTGTACTGGGACACCCGCTATACAGGTTCCAGGGTGTGACTGACCACCACACCTGTAGTACTGGGACACCCGCTATACAGGTTCCAGGGTGTGACTGACCACCACACCTGTAGTACAGGGACACTCCCTATACAGGTTCCAGGGTGTGACACACTACCACATCTGTAGTACAGGGACACTCGCTATACAGGTTCAAGGGTGTGACTGACCACCACACCTGTAGTACTGGGACACTCCCTATACAGGCTCCAGGGTGTGACACACTACCACATCTGTAGTACAGGGACACTCGCTATACAGGTTCCAGGGTGTGACTGACCACCACACCTGTAGTACAGGGACACTCCCTATACAGGTTCCAGGGTGTGACACACTACCACACCTGTAGTACAGGGACACCCGCTATACAGGTTCCAGGGTGTGACTGACCACCACACTTGTAGCACTGGGACGCTCCCTATACAGGCTCCAAGGTGTGACAGACCACAACACCTGTAGTACTGGGACACTCCCTATACAGGCTCCAGGCTCCAGGGTGTGACACACTACCACACCTGTAGTACAGGGACACTCGCTATACAGGTTCCAGGGTGTGACTGACCACCACACTTGTAGCACTGGGACGCTCCCGATACAGGTTCAAGTGTGTGACACTACCACACCTGTAGTACTGGGACACTCGCTATACAGGTTCAAGGGTGTGACATTATCACACCTGTAGTACTGGGACACTCGCTATACAGGCTCCAAGGTGTGACACACTACCACACCTGTAGTACAGGGACACTCCCTATACAGGTTCCAAGGTGTGACAGACCACAACACCTGTAGAACAGGGACACTCCCTATACAGGTTCCAGGGTGTGACTGACCACCACACTTGTAGCACTGGGACGCTCCCTATACAGGCTCCAAGGTGTGACAGACCACAACACCTGTAGTACTGGGACACTCCCTATACAGGCTCCAGGCTCCAGGCTCCAGGGTGTGACTGACCACCACACCTGTAGTACAGGGACACTCGCTATACAGGTTCCAGGGTGTGACTGACCACCACACCTGTTGTACAGGGACACTCCCTATACAGGCTCCAGGGTGTGAAACACTACCACACCTGTAGCACTGGGACACTCCCTATACAGGCTCCAGGCTCCAGGGTGTGACAGACCACCACACCTGTAGTACTGGGACACTCCCTGTACAGGCTCCAGGGTGTGACAGACCACCACACCTGTAGTACTGGGACACTCCCTGTACAGGCTCCAGGGTGTGACAGACCACCACACCTGTAGTACTGGGACACTCCCTGTACAGGCTCCAGGGTGTGACAGACCACCACACCTATAGTACTGGGACACTCCCTATATAGACATGGACATCACATGACAAGCTGAATACAGGTGATACACTACTTATACTATTCAAATAAATACAGATTTCTGATGACTGTGTCATGATTTACATAAATTATGTTTGTTTACTTGTTGTTTAACACCACACTCAGCTATATGACGGCGGTTTGTAAATAATTGATCCTGACCAGACAATCCAGTGATTGACAACACAGGCAGTGATCCATGCGACTGGGATACAGTGACATGCATCAACCAAGTCTGCAAGCCTGACCACCCAATCCTGTTAGTCGCCTCTTACGACAAGCATAGTTGCTTTTTACGACTTAGGCGCTGAAGACAAATACTGCCCCTGATCTTCACGGGTCACATACATTAATGATATAATGCTGTAAAACGTAATGTTACATGTGCACATTATCTTGTAGGACCTACAGTTTGATGACAAACAAGAAAGCATGAAAAACTACATGTAACAGTGATTTGTGATGTAGTATGGCAAATAAAGTGTAGTGGCTCTGAGTGCATTCAAAGATTGATGTTGTGTGGAAAAGAAAGGGTTGGACACAAATTTGAATTTTTTTTACAAGTAGGCATAAATATTAAGTTGCATTTTTCAATAATAGGTTGCCCTGGTGCATTTTTTATACAGTTAAATTGAGCCCTGTTAAATGAAACAGTTCTACGGAAAAGGTTAATGACAGCACACTGAATATATTGAAGGGACTTAATTTAAAATGTTATAATGTCATAGCCCTGTCTACATGGTCTAAGTGGGCACTTACTCTATCCTACAAACCATAGATGTTTCAGTATGGCTAACTTACATCAGTTAGCTGTTGATGCTGGTTGTACAGAAACAATTTGCATTGGCGGATTCTGTCACAATTCTACAACACCATACAGTAAGAAGTAACTTTACTGTGAAAAATGACAACAATGCTATGAATGTCATGTCACAGACAGTAACAGTTTAACAGGGGGAGCTCCGTACGAAAATACTGCTGTTTTTACACACTTAACAGTAACAATAATGCCTCATGTGTTTTTTATGGTGTTGCACCTTTGCCGACCCGGTCTATATGTCACTTATAGTTCCAAACATGGGAAGAACGTTCCACACATGGGAAGAGCGTTCCACACATGGGAAGAGCATTCCACACATGGGAAGAGCGTTCCACACATGGGAAGAGTGTTCCACACATGGGGAGAGCATTCCACACATGGGAAGAGCGTTCCACACATGGGGAGAGCATTCCACACATGGGGAGAGCGTTCCACACATGGGGAGAGCATTCCACACATGGAAAGAGCGTTTCACACATGGGGAGAGCATTCCACACATGGGAAGAGCGTTCCACACATGGGGAGAGCGTTCCACACATGGGGAGAGCATTCCACACATGGGGAGAGCGTTCCACACATGGGGAGAGCGTTCCACACATGGGAAGAGCATTCCACACATGGGAAGAGCATTCCACACATGGGGAGAGGGTTCTACACATGGGAAGAGTGTTCCACACATGGGAAGAGTGTTCTACACATGGGGAGAGCATTCCACACATGTGAAGAGGGTTCCACACATGGGAAGAGCGTTTCACACACGGGGAGAGCGTTTCACACATGGTGAGTGGGTTCCAGGCATGGGAAGAGTGTTCCACACATGGGAAGAGTGAGTGAGTAAGTTGGGATTAACGCTGCTTTTAACAGTATTTCAGTTATAACTTAATACACACATGGGAAGAGTATTCCACACATGGGGAGAGCATTCCACACATGGGGAGAGCATTCCACACATGGGAAGAGTGTTTCACACATGGGAAGAGCGTTCCACACATGGGAAGAGTGTTCCACACATGGGGAGAGCGTTCCAAACATGGGAAGAGCGTTCCACACATGGGAAGAGTGTTCCACACATGGGAAGAGCGTTCCACACATGGGAAGAGTGTTTCCCACATGGGAAGAGCATTCCACACATGGGAAGAGCGTTCCACACATGGGGAGAGCATTCCACACATGGGAAGAGCATTCCCCAGATGGGGAGAGCGTTCCATACATGGGAAGAGCATTCCACACATGGGAAGAGCATTCCACACATGGGGAGAGCATTCCACACATGGGGAGAGCGTTCCACACATGGGAAGTGTTCCACACATGGGGAGAGCGTTTCACACATTGTGAGAGCGTTCCACATATGGGGAGAGCATGTGAAGAGCGTTCCACACATGGGAAGAGCGTTACACACATTGGGAGAGTGTTCCACACATGGGGAGAGTGTTCCACACATGGGGAGAGCGTTCCATACATGGGAAGAGCGTTTCACACATGGGGAGAGCGTTCCACACATGGGCGATTGGGATCCTACAGTTGAAGGTTTGTAGATTAGATCCATCCCTAAGACTATAATTATATAGACACATTTAGTAACAAATCAGCTCTATTGGGCGTACAAGCAATGTTTGACACTGGTTGAGAGGGCAGCCATCTGCTTCAGGATTTTAAGAAACTACACTATATGTCACTGTCAACAGATCACCAAGTGGTCAAGTGAGGGACATCATTAATGACGATGCTGACTGCTCACCTGAGTTTAGTCAATTAGTGTCATCAAAGAATCTGATATAATCTACTGAAAGTAGGAAATACGAAATTCTTTCCCTGGAAGAACCAGCAAATATACAGAGGACGGGGTTGCCCCCACCAGCCAATACTCCAGCCCCCGGGCGTAGGACGGGACCCTGTTCAAGGGGAAGTGAGCTGGGGCTGATGAGAGCAGCGCACGTCGATACCGGCATGGTATGTTTCCGACTCCCTGGGTGCAGACAATACAATTACCACACTCATTTCACAGTTATCACTCGGGGTTAGTTGAGATCAAACTCTATGGTTGTATCATAGCGTGAGATATTGTCTATACATCTAAAGACATTGATCCTGTAGAGTGATATTAAATACATATACGCGATCGATATCAGAGAAGAGAGATCGCGTTCTAGCCCAACAAAAGAACAGTGTACGTCTTACATTAAATGTGATGGTACCATGTAGTCAAAGTACAATAATTGGGAAAGACATGGCGCACCTGTCAAAGTGACTTGAAAGGGGGTATGGCAGGTAAATGATGGCGGCCTGCTTCGATTAGGAAGCAGGCTAGACAAGACCGATCGCCTGTTGCGTCGCCGGCCGACATTCGTGTTATCTATGACATTGCTAGCACGCTATATTAGGTGATCAAGTCAAATTACCTGTGTGGACTATGTGGATACCCTGTTTTCCTCAAAATAACATGTCCACTACCTGTCCAATGCCGACTGTCACCGTAAAGTCCTGCGTTGTCACATTGAGGTCACACCCATGTAAACCAGTCTCATTCACTCGGTAGGAGCACAAGCACCAGTGACGTCATCAAACCCGGTGGTCTTTCGCACCTGAGCTGTTCTGTGTCACTGTGCGAAGTCAGTTCACATGCATTTGTACTTTTCTTTCACAGATGTATTATTTACTGCATGAATAACATTACAGCTGCGCACGTGTGTTTGTTTATTTATTGTAAGCGCGTGTTCTCGGTTGCCCATATAGCCGGGCCCGAGCCCTTGTGTTGATGACGTTTACCCCGCAGACAAGACGATAGCGGTCTGACAACTACTCATGTCTTAGATGACCGGCAAATGTCCGCTCTAAAGATAGAAGAGCGCAGACGACGAACTGGCATGTTCTTAATAGCGACTGTGTAACGTTGAATATTTCAATATTGAAAAATCTTAAGTACAATAAAATAATCATATGTAAGGAATAACGTTTTGCCCATTATTGGATCGATGCTAAATGTAACAGCAATTAATATGGGATCCCCATCAATGTATTGTTAAACCTGTCTCGCTGAGTGTAGTTAAGGCGACACATAACTTGAACATATATTTAACGATGCCTAGTGTTACACATCTTATATCCAAGCAAACATAAATACCCCCACCCCGAGCGCCTGAACACCTGTGTATGAAGAGCTGTCAATAAGTGTAACAAACAAATGAAAGCGTCATTTGTCCAGGACACAAGTATAATCTATATTCAATTTCATATAAGGTGGTTGTCATTCTCACTTATCACCGAGTTTCTACATGAGGCGTGCCCTCTGTGACCAAACATAGCTTAAAACACGAACATTTACAGACGTGGGCACATTGGGACGTGGGCAAATTGTCATACCTGAGTATTGTAGATCTATGTATTGAAAAAAGACGTGTTCTGAAATTTACGGTGATAACTATGTTCAAATCCCAAGTATATTATTACCCTTTACGAGGTCCTACCTATATGCTATCTTAAACCGTGTCACCTTTTATTGTAGTGAAATCAGATAATCTGATAATTTGAACTCCGCCTGCTATAACTATATATGTAGAGAACCAGAAAACCTCTCCCCAGTCAATTCATGCCCAGAAGCCACCGTTGGTCCATATGGACGTGAGTAGAGGCTTGATGTACACCTATTGACCAAGACAGTACGAACATGTTCGCCATGTCCGCTATAACTGATTCTGAAAGTGTTGCCATCCACTGACGGATGTTGAATGTATCGCCATCCACCGACGGATGTTGAATTTATTGCCATCCATTGACGGATGTTGAATGCATCGCCATCCACTGAGGGATGTTGAATGTATTGCCATCCACAGACGGATGTTGAATGTATCGTCATCCACTGAGGGATGTTGAATGTAAGGTTTTGACCCTAGAGAAAAATACTCCCTAATACATTTATGACCGCATGTCACAAGTGTATGGGGACACGGGCCCTAGCTTATCCACTGTTAAACGTTGGGCAGCTATGTTCAAGGCTGGGAGAACAAGACCCTATGCCTGGACGTCCCTCAATTTCTACCAATGAAGATTCAATCCAGGAGATAGAAAAAACTGATACTGTCAGACGTATTACAAGTGCTGAAAAAACTGACATTGCCAGAGAAGATTTAGAGCTAATTGAGGAGGATTTCGCCAAATTCAAAAAGAGATTAGTAACGGGTGATGAAACATGGGTCTACCACTACCACTGATCCCGAGTCAAAACGTCAATACATAGAACGACACCATTCCACTTCTCCGGCACCAAAGAAATTCAAGTCTTCAAGATCAGTGAAGAATGTCATGGCCACGTATTCTTGGATACAAAGGGTGTGATCCTTGTTGATTACTTAGAAAGTCAAAAGACGATTACCGGTGCCTACTATGCTGAATTTCTTCATCGCCTGAGAGATTCTATCAAAGTAAAGTGGCGAGGAATGCCGACTACTCGATGACAATGCCGCTTGTCACATCTCTCGACTTGCAAAGGTAGCTGCGCGACAATGTGGGTTAAAAGAGCTTCCTCACCGTCCATTGCTCGCCAGACCTGGCACCAAGTGATGTCCACATGTTTCCTTAACTGAAAGAACACCTTCGTTGGAAGCCTATGACGACAACGATGACTTCAAAGCTGCCGTGAAAGGGTTTTTCAGGATGGCTTCAGAAAACGTCTTCCTGACTGGAATTGTTTCATCGATATGAGAAGTGTATTGAAAAGCATTATTATGTTGAAAACATTATTTTGAAAAATAACACTTAGAAATTTACCTTAAGGTAAATAACACTAAGAAATTTACCTTAATCGGGGATACTAAACATACTACCTGCTTTAATCAACTAAGGGTACGGGTTTTTGGTCAAGGATGGATTCATATTGTGATCACAAGTTTCAATAAAGTTTCAATAAAGACAATGGTCATACCAGTAGAATGGATCACATGAAACATTTGAAATGAAGTCCCAAAACAGACCAGGCATTTAATTGATATCCCCAGGCTTACCATGGTTGACGACAGGGCTGTGCACCTACAGAGGAACATGCACACAAGCCAGAGACATGAAGCAGTTACATACGCATGACCTTGGCTGAATTCTAGAATCTATATATTTAACGAATCACTTGTATGGAGTGGCGATATGCTTAATACTTCGTTACTAATGGCCGGATTATTCTTAGGTGAACGTATATGAGAGGTCAGCGTTTCTAAGACACAGGTGTTGACCCATGTCGGTATGTTGTGTCACTGTTTGAGATAGTTGTACAGAGAGGGACTCACAGCTCTACATGAAAGGGATTCTCTCACTCGACGCATATCTTACAGTATGAAAGAACACACGTCAGTATAGACAGAGCTGCGGTTATATATTGCATGATGTTTTTGTGTATTCGTAAATAAACCTTGGCCGATATTGCAATATGATCTAAGATATAAGTTGTAACACTTGGTCGCGCACGGTCGCGTGTGTTATGTTAGTAGCGCACGCTCGCGTGTGTTATGTCAGATGACATAGCTTTATTAACTCAAGTGGCGCGCGGTAATTACATTCAAGTGTATATTTCCGAGAGCCACGCTCCCATACAGGAAAGGTCTCGACTTGGACACAATTGTTTCTTGCTGCACATGATAATCTAACATTGTGCAATCGTGTTACTGCTCATGTTGGCAAAAAAGTGTTTTTAATCTCCCTGCACATACGATATATGTATTAATCACCGCTGGTGGTAGCAATTGTCAAACAGTGTGGCAAGTGTAGGCAGGGTACACTGATGTGTGTTACATGTATATATAATATGGGTTAGTGAAGGAATGAGTGTGTTGGGTTTAAGCCCGATTTTAACAGTATTCCAGTATAATATCACGGCGTGTCGGCTTAATGTGGGAGGAAAGTCCGAAGTGATGCAGGTCTCAGACGTTTACCACTTCGGTGAAACCCACGAGCACGGGTATGGTGCTGACAAACCTAGAAACCTATATATATATATATGCTGGTATAAAACCTGTCTGCTGCGAGCGTCAGTATATCCAGCCGTCGATGTACATCATCATTGACAAGTCTTACGGAGGACATACACAAATATTCAAGCTACAGATACTACCCGTGCATGTTACATGCGATAGTAGTTTTCGTTTCAGTAAGTGACCAATTGATTCGCCCGTGCATGCAAGAACACAACTGACGGTGGGTCAGATAACCTGGGATCCATCCGCACAGATACGTACTCGACATCAAGAGTATTCCGATGTATTTACCGCGGTTTTCCAGATACTCTCTGGAAGTGGGGATGGAAGTGTTTTATTCACCCTCTAGTGCACTTAGCATCACACCGATCAGAAGTGGTTAGAAACTGTAATGTTTATGAAGGTATGTTGAGGCACGTTATGCCCTCAGTTTGAATGGTAAGTCAGGGGACTTAAACTTGTAGTCTGGGAGCACTACGTCCTTGTGCAGTTGGACTTGCAGACGGGACGCTTGTGAACCTAATTACTCACCTTGGCTAATCTGGCATGATAACATTGCGAAGGACCAACATATACTTTCTGCTGATCAGTTTTTTCAAAATGATAAAAAAACAAAAAAAATAAAAGAAACACAAACCACATGTTGTTGCAAACGTGTTACGAAAGTATAATCATTTGGCGCGATATACACTCTGATATACACACTATTGACAATCAAGTGTCAGATCACAGATCACAGATCTCACACAGCACTAGGGGTAAAATGGGCCACTTCACAGATTACACCCAGGACGACACGTGAGGTAACATGATAATTACTGTCTCTAAATGAATGTCAATGCGTCAATAATCTGTATGGCCTCCACGCGATGATCCCAAAGATGTTCAATGGGTAACATATAAGGGCCGGCCATTGCCAAACATTGACGTTGTTCGTGGTCAGATACTGTTGTACAACATGAGCTGTGTCATGTCTTGCATTGTCCTGTTGAAACAAGATCCTGGGGTTGGGCTGCGAGAACGCTAACACGAGGCCAATGTAAAGCTGGGCATTAAGATTAAGGTTGAACTTGGCGCGTCCAACGCAAACGCCGAAGCCGATGTTGCCACGTCAAGGTCATTCCTCTGAATGGTCGATAGGCCTCGATACCATACTCTCAAAGTCGGCGATTATCTATAATATAGTGTGACGACTGATGACACGTGCAAGCGCAGTGAATGCAGATGACGTCAAAGTGAGGAATCTGTTACGTAGATGTAAGGTGCGGGGATAGCGGTTTGGTGCGATGTTTCCTACCCCACAAAAACCAAACACTATATGTAAACCATTATTAATAATGTTACTTTAACAATCAAATCAATAGAAGGCAATGTCCATACAAAATGTCATCAGATGTGAAAAAGAGGGACGGCCACCACCAGATCCACTCCTCTGGATCCGCCGGGGCGGTCGGGTAGCCTAGTGGTTAAAGCGTTCGCTCGTCACGCCGAAGACCCGGGTTCGATTCCCGACATGGGTACATTGTGTGAAACCCATTTCTGGCGTCTCCCGTCGTGATATTGCTGGAATATTGCTAAAAGCGGCGTAAAACCATACTCACCCACTCTGGATCCGCCACACCTGTATGACTGACAACCATGCGACTATACAGAGACGAAATCAGACACATCCTGGTCTGCCCTTATCAGCGAGGATCTCCAGACTGAGAGATTATGAGGTCGCCGATCACCTCACAAGTGAGTGCTTACAGTTGTGCAAGAGTTGTGCACAGCTAAAATAATATTTATATGGGACCGGGATTGTTGGTTTTTCACATTATATCTAAGAACTAAGAACTATATTTCTAAGGGTTTTAGGTTTCTATCAATGCAATTGCCACATGTAAACTGCCTGTACAATTGGCTGTATCCTCGTGGCGATGTACTCGTGCTTGTATCATCATGGACGTACTCGTGGCTGTATTCTCGTGACGACGTACTCGTGGTTGTATCCTCCTGACGATGTATCCTCGGCTGTATCCTCGTGACGATGTAATCGTGGTTGTATCCTCCTGACGATGTAATCGTGGTTATATCCTCGTGACGATGTAATCGTGGTTGTATCTTCGTGACGATGTATTCATAGTTGTATCCTCGTGACGATGTAATCGTGGTTGTATCCTCGTGACGATGTACTCATGGTTGTATCCTCGCGACGATATACCCATGGTTACATCCTCGTGACGACGTACTCGTGGTTGTATCCTCCTGACGATGTATCCTCGGCTGTATCCTCGTAACGATGTATCCGCGTCTGTATCCTCGCGACGATGTACTCATGTGAGTATCCTCATGACAATGTATCCTCGGCTGTATCTCCGTGACGATGTATTCATGTGGGTATCCTCGTGACGTCGACCCGTGGCTGTATAGTCGTGACGATGTACTCGTGTGTGTATCCTCGTGTCGATGTACTCGTGTGTGTTTCCTCGTGACGTCGACCGGTGACTGTATCCTCGTGACGATGTACTCGTGTGTGTATCCTCGTGTCGATGTACTCGTGTGTGTTTCCTCGTGACGTCGACCGGTGGCTGTATCCTCGTGACGATGTACTCGTGTGTGTATCCTCGTGTCGATGTACTCGTGTGTGTATCCTCGTGTCGATGTACTCGTGTGTGTTTCCTCGTGACGTCGACCGGTGGCTGTATCCTCGTGACGATGTACTCGTGTGTGTATCCTCGTGTCGATGTACTCGTGTGTGTTTCCTCGTGACGTCGACCGGTGGCTGTATCCTCGTGGTGATGTAATTGTGGCTGTATCCTCGTGACGATGTATCCTCGTGACGTCGACCGGTGGCTGTATCCTCGTGGTGATGTAATTGTGGCTGTATCCTCGTGACGATGTAATTGTGGCTGTATCCTCGTGACGATGTAATTGTGGCTGTATCCTCGTGACGATGTAATTGTGGCTGTATCCTCGTGACGATGTACTCGTGTGTGTATCTTCGTGACGATGTATCCTCCGCTATATCCTCGTGACGATGTTTCCTCGGCTGTATCCTCGTGACGATGTATACTCGGACCCCATGGTACCGCGGCATTCATCGTATCGCGGCATTTGTGATTTCCGATAGTTCACGCGGGACACGCCTCTTAGCGGCTGTCTTTTAATGCAAATCAGTAGCCAGGAAGTGCTCACTTCGTAAACAATTTCAATTTCCTCGGAATGTTCCGTCTGCTGTAAGTAAGGAGTTATTAATCCGTTGATACATATTTCTGGCATCTGTTGTAATATTGCCTTACCCCCATCTATCAATGGCCAACGATATAACCCGCAGTTCCCCAAGTAAACTTTCTCTATGGACCTGAACTAGATCATCTGCATATTCATGGCGACTAATGAGGTAACGGAAGTTACGTAGTCCGCACATTTTTTCCCGCTCTGTGCCCAGAATCTATTGGGAGATCATAAGGGCCATAATGCCAAACTTAGAAGTACGTTCTTCACTAGTAACCAAAAGATAAATACATACTTTGGGCATACTAGGAGTGCTTTTTATATATTTATTGTTAACATTTAACATTTTTCCATTTTGTGACAAATTATTGTCATCCAATTATTTTTAAATAATCTTAAAATATCATTTCTGATATTTTGATGTTGACTTATAAAAATATTTTTCTCTTACTTTTCGGTAAATATGCATTGAATACCTATTGCTGATAACACATTTAGAATTTTACTTGTGCTGTCTTTGCACTTGTCTGGACAAATCACTGATGTCTGGCATGATCATACCAAGTGGTTGGTAGAATTATGTCCTCTTTTTGTCCAATTCGGACCTCCATACACAACTTTTACCTGTACCGCGATACGATGGAGTTCTCTCCCTTGTCAAACAGAGCGCGAGGCCTGGCTTTTACTCGGAGCTACTAATGTAAATAATGAACTTTTATCAGTAAAATATGCATTGTTTGATAAAATAAATGATATCTGATACAGAGAACACGAATAAACATAAAGGTTAGTGAGTGCATTTTGTTCCGTTTAGCGTACATGACAAGTACCGCGATACCCCGAGGTTGCAGGCTACATGTGGTTGTATCCTCGTAATGGCGCACTCGTGTCTGTGTCCTCGAGACGATGTACCCGTGGTTGTATCCTCGTGACGATGTACCCGTGGTTGTATCC
This sequence comes from Haliotis cracherodii, assembly GCF_022045235.1. Classification (NCBI taxonomy): domain Eukaryota; kingdom Metazoa; phylum Mollusca; class Gastropoda; order Lepetellida; family Haliotidae; genus Haliotis; species Haliotis cracherodii. The sequence goes on along the minus strand of NW_027266330.1, from coordinate 40,868,684 downwards.
TCGTGACGATGTAATCGTGGTTATATCCTCGTGACGATGTAATCGTGGTTGTATCTTCGTGACGATGTATTCATAGTTGTATTCTCGTGACGATGTAATCGTGGTTGTATCCTCGTGACGATGTACTCATGGTTGTATCCTCGCGACGATATACCCATGGTTACATCCTCGTGACGATGTACACGTGGTTGTATCCTCGTGACGATGTAATCGTGGTTGTATCCTCGTGACGATATAGTCGTGGTTGTATCCTCGTGACGATGTACACGTGGTTGTATCCTCGTGACGATGTACACGTGGTTGTATCCTCGTGACGATGTAATCGTGGTTGTATCCTCGTGACGATGTACTCATGGTTGTATCCTCGTGACGATGTAATCGTGGTTGTATTCTCGTGACGATCTAATCGTGGTTGTATTCTCGTGACGATCTAATCGTGGTTGTATCCTCGTGACGATGTACACGTGGTTGTATCCTCGTGACGATGTAATCGTGGTTGTATTCTCGTGACGATCTAATCGTGGTTGTATCCTCGTGACGATGTACTCATGGTTGTATCCTCGTGGCGATGTAGTCGTTGTTGTATCCTCGTGACGATGTACTCATGGTTGTATCCTGGTGACGATGTACTCATGGTTGTATCCTCGTGACGATGTAGTCGTGGTTGTATCCTCGGGACGATGTACACGTGGTTGTATCCTCGTGACAATGTAATCGTGGTTGTATCATCATGACGATGGTTGTATCATCATGACGATGTACCAACTCATGGTTGTATCCTCGTGACGATGGTTGTATCATCATGACGATGTACCCACTCATGGCAATACGGGTCAATAAGAAGATTGTATGAAGATCGTACGTGATATTATGACACAATACGTGTGTAATCAGGGTACATGTACGTCACTAAATAAACACTGTGGCTTAGTTTAGCACAGTTTATCAAAGTGAGCTAATCACAACGACGTACATTCAGTTACTTCCGTGTTGCAGGGGTCGTGATAAGGTCGGGTACAAAGGGTGGGGCAGAACGGTAGCCAGGAGTTGGTCCCACAGGAGACATACGTTAGTTTCCCCACTGCCAGCGTATGTTGGGTCAGATCCCTGTGTCTGCTCCTATGGCATTGCATCAACAGCGTTACGCGTTGAAACCACACCCACTCTCAAGGTTCAATTACTTTCAATGACTGACAAAGAAAGCGTCTTACCATAATAACGCTTCTCTTTCCATTCAGAATGACTGTGATCACAATATTTTACGTCAGCTTCTCACAGTAAATATTTGGAACAGGATAAAACACAACAAAACGTCTGATTTGGCGTCGTTTTAATGTAATCGTGAAAGCAAATTAAAAAAACGTGACTGCCGTCATTGTGTAGCTTATTTCACACAGAAAGCTGATTTTGAAATGTAAACTGAATCGTTTAAAAAATCATACTATGTTAAAAGTGAGTGAGATGGGTTTAAACAAGTGCATTTTCAAAAGGGAGGGTCCAAAATATCAAAATCCTCTCTCAGTCAATTTTACTGCCTACATTATACTACATTTGGTTTTAAAAAAACCCTGGGCCCACGTCTGGATTGTAAAGGCACGCCGTATGGTATTATATAAATATGTGTCAAGTTATAATGTGTTTGAAGTATTATTCTGTTAATCTCGATTGGATTATGCTGTTGGTCGCGTAATTATGTCTGCCTATTTACACACGACAGTGAAATTTAAAAATAAAATAAAAACGGCAAGTAATAAATAATATTCTAAACTCACTCCTGTGTAATATCAATTTTATGAAACTTGCGAATAGTTTGAAAACTTTGGTATTACACTTGGTATTACATTTGGTATTATCGGACTGGTCAGATACCAAAACTATTCACTCGTTTCATAAAATTGATATTACGCAGGAGCGAGTTTAGTATTCTATATTTATATCACAGCCTGTCAGCACAAGTAAGTGAGTGAATTGTGAATTGGGCTTAACACCACTTTGAACATTATTCCAGTTATATCACCTTGTATTTCCCTAATGATGGAGGACAGCCTGAAGTGATGCATGTCTCAGACGTTACCACTTTGGTGAAACCCTGGAGCACGGCTATGGTGCTGATTAACCTAGAAATCAGGGCTATCCGGGATTCCATAGGTTTCTGGCGTACACAAGGGACACAACTCTGCACAGCGAATTGCAGAGCCTTAGATGACTGGGCTACCCATGCCACCTGACAGCTTGATGTGGAAGGTATACCCATAATGATTCAAGTCCCAGACGTAAACCACTTTGATGAGGATGGTATGGTGCTGAGTGCACTTAGATTCAAACACTGGATCATGGGGTCCAGGATCCAGATCTGCACAGCGACTTCCGGCAGAATTATCACAAGACAATCACTAAAAGGTAGTTGTTGATTTATTGCATCACTTTATCGTTACAAGTAAGCAGGACATTGAACCAGCGGAGTTGACCCTCACCTGTACAGCTCTGTACACACACAGAGAATATAGCATACAATAAATACATCGCTAAGAGTGGAAATTCTGTACAACAGTAGCACCTGATACATATCAGAGAAACTTTCATGTAGACACAACTGTAGGCCTCAGATGTCTGGTGGTTGCATGAAGGTGTGATAATTATTAGCAAACCAGACAAAACTTTGTTGACCAGGATCCCGCTCCACAAAGTGATCTTAGTGCAAAGATGATCGTAGGCCTATGTTAAAGTATGGGAGTGACGATCACCTGAGCACTAAGATCTTGGGGAACAGGGCCCTGTTGAGTGGCCATATATACCAAAACACGTTGAGGGGGAGCATTTCTGTGATCCAGGGAAAGATATGGTTGCTGTGGCTTTGTTATTTGGAATAAGGTGTTTCCTTATTGTCCACTTTACCAAGTTGTGTAATGGTTACCAGGAAGGATGACACGTCTGGAATACTTCCTGGGGAGTTAATGACAGATTACTGGTTGAATTAAGTAGGATGGGCATGGGTGTAGCTCGTTATCATAATTATGAACAGTAAAAACAAGACAAAAAGTAAGAAATCCATAGCTAAACTAAATCTTTTTTTCCACCAGTTCGAAAATGTAACTCAGTGGGAAACGCTGTTCTTTAGCCACAGTACAGCTTTCTAGGTTGCACTAACCTAAAAGCCCCGAGACATCTTCTGTTGATGGCCGAAACTGCCGTCTCGTATGTGATCACTTTATTATAGGCCTATACTATACATAGGAACAGTATTCGGGAATAAAGTGTGGTGTGCACTGGGGTGAAGATGCTATACTATCCGAGTGCGGCTGCTTCTAGCTGGTACAGTCACATTCCTCTTGATGAACACACCACCATCACCGTAGCTCTTCTTTTTGGCTGACCCAGACCTCTTCTTGCGGGACCTTTGTCTCAAGTCCTCATCACTCATCTGAAACATACAGTCATTTCAGTCTGAAACACAAAGCAGTAAAACAAATCAACATGCTATGTACTCACACACACACGCCAGATATACTCCCTCTCACACACACACAGACACGCCAGATATATTCCCTCTCACACACACACACACACACAGACACACCAGATATATTCCCTCTTTCACACACACACAGACACGCCAGATATATTCCCTCTCACACAGACACACAGACATGCCAGATATATTCCCTCTCGCACACACACACAGGCACGCCAGATATACTCCCTCTTTCACACAGACACAGACACGCCACATATACTCCCTCTCTCACACACACAGACACGCCAGATATACTCCCTCTCACACACACAAAGACACGCCAGATATACTCCCTCTCAGACACACACAGACATGCCAGATATATTCCCTCTTTCACACACACACAGACACGCCAGATATACTCCCTCTCTCACACACACACAGACATGCCAGATATACTCCCTCTTTCACACACACACACACACACAGACATGCCAGATATACTCTCTCTCTCACACACACACACAGACACGCCAGATATACTCCCTCTCTCTCACACACGCACAGACACGCCAGATATATTCCCTCTCTCACACACACACAGACATGCCAGATATACTCCCTCTCTCACACACACAGACATGCCAGATATACTCCCTCTCTCTCACACACACAGACATGCCAGATATACTCCCTCTTTCACACACACACACAGACATGCCAGATATACTCTCTCTCTCTCACACACACACACACAGACAAGCCAGATATACTCCCTCTCTCACACACACACACAGACAAGCCAGATATACTCCCTCTCTCTCACACACACACAGACAGGCCAGTTATACTCCCTCTCTCACACACACACAGACACGCCAGATATACTCCCTCTCTCTCACACACACAGACACGCCAGATATACTCCCTCTCTCTCACACACCCACAGACATGCCAGATATACTCCCTCTCTCTCACACACACAGACACGCCAGATATACTCCCTCTCTCTCACACACCCACAGACACGCCAGATATACTCCCTCTCTCTCACACACCCACAGACACGCCAGATATACTCCCTCTCTCACACACACACACCCACAGACATGCCAGATATACTCCCTCTCTCTCACACACACAGACATGCCAGATATACTCCCTCTCTCTCACACACACACACAGACACGCCAGATATACTCCCTCTCTCACACACACACACACCAACAGACATGCCAGATATACTCCCTCTCTCTCACACACACAGACAAGCCAGATATACTCCCTCTCTCACCCACACACACAGACAAGCCAGATATACTCCCTCTCACACACACACACACAGACATGCCAGATATACTACCTCTCTCACACACACACACACACAGACATGCCAGATATACTCCCTCTCTCACACACACACACACAGACATGCCAGATATACTCTCTCACTCACACACACACACAGACATGCCAGATATACTCTCTCTCTCACATACACACACAGACAAGCCAGATATACTCTCTCTCTCACACACACACACAGACATGCCAGATATACTCTCTCTCACTCACATACTGTAGGTACTTACAGGGTCCATCTTGGTGTTGTCCAGGTGTGAGCGCAGGTAGGCCAGCTCACGGCGGAAGTCGTCCAGCTGACACTCTAGTTTCTCCCTCTTGACCCTCTCATACTCCAGCAGTGTCTCCAGCTCCTTGATGGTGCTGCACAAACAAAACTCACCTCAGTATGCGCCAAGACAAATACCCCTGGCTTGTAGCATAATCTTACTAATATATATATATATATATAGCTAATATTTTTTCCTTTATTTTAGTTCCAGTGGCAAATATGTCGCTGCATTTACATCAGCTAGAAATGAACCCCTATACATCTATCATTGTAATATAGGGGGGACACCGCCCATCTCCTCCCCTATGATGCTGCACGTACTGATCTTTGTCTCTCATCAGCTGCAGGCGATGTCTGTCCTCCACCAAAGTGCCTCCCAGCTGGCTGAAGTTTCTCTTGGCAATGTCCAGAAGACGCTCCAGCTCATCCACACGCATCTTGGCCCGACCTGATATCACAAATGTAGTTTAATGGTAATGTTCCTGAAGCAGCAGGGGTGGTGGGGTAGCCTAGTGGTTAAAGCTTTCAGTCGCCACTCCAAAGGCCCAGGTTCGATTCCCCGCATGAGTACAATGTGTGAAGCCCGTTTCTGGTGTTCCCCGCAGTGATATTGATTGAATATCGCTAAAAACGGTGAAAACCTTACTCACTCTGTCACTCAGTGTTCTAGTTGTGATGATCCTGTAGCCTACCTTTTGCCATGGCCTCGTTAGACCGCGCATCTCCGCCCATCTCCTCTTCCCGGGGCTCATCAACAACTACTTCAGTGTCCTGCTCGGTGTCCCCCCCCAGCAGCTTGATACAGGCTAGCTGAGCGAACCTGCGGGCCACGTCCTTCGGCGTCTCTCCTGCCTGGTTCATGATGGCCATGTCTGCACCCATCTGGATCAGCCACTGCAGCACATGGATGTGGCCCTGACCGGCAGCTGGACAACACGCACAGATGGTTATTATCAAAGGGGCTAGTCAACATGCATTAGAGATGGTTATTATCAAAGGGGCTAGTCAACATGCATTAGAGATGGTTATTATCAAAGGGGCTAGTCAACATGCATTAGAGATGGTTATTATCAAAGGGGCTAATCAACATGCATTAGAGATGGTTATTATCAAAGGGGCTAGTCAACATGCATTAGAGATGGTTATTATCAAAGGGGCTAGTCAACACAGCAACATACATTAGAGATGGTTATTATCAAAGGGACTACTCAACATGCAATAGAGATGGTTATTATCAAAGGGGCTAGTCAACACAGCAACATACATTAGAGATGGTTATTATCAAAGGGACTACTCAACATGCAATAGAGATGGTTATTATCAAAGGGGCTAGTCAACACAGCAAACGTACATTACAGATGGTTATTATCAAAGGGGCAAATAACATGCAATAGAGATGGTTATTATCAAAGGGGTTAGTCAACATACATTACAGATGGATATTATCAAAGGGGCTAGTCAACACACCAACAAACATTCAGATGGTTATTATCAAATTGTACAAAGATTTACCTGATGTCTTCAACATTATTGCCCTTCCAATCATTAGTCATATGGTAGGGTAGTTCTCCCCAAATGTCTTACGTTTAAGTAAACCTCCTGGTAGGGTTGCTTTTTTATGACTCTACTCAAAATATGTTATGCACCCAGTTTGCTTTACTCCTCAAACAAGAAAAAACAATGTTACTGTATAATCTGGATTGTCTTGACCTTGTCTTCACTTATCATGTTTAAACAGTTCCACCTTTCAAACAGACATTTCTTTATATACCCGTGAAGGGCCTGCGATGTCAGGGGTGTAAAGTGTACCTGTGAAGGGCCTGTAGTGTCAGGAGTGTAAAGTGTACCTGTGAAGGGCCTGTAGTGTCAGGAGTGTAAAGTGTATTTGTGAAGGGCCTGTAGTGTCAGGAGTGTAAAGTGTACCTGTGAAGGGCCTGCGATGTCAGGAGTGTAAAGTGTACCTGTGAAGGGCCTGCGATGTCAGGAGTGTAAAGTGTACCTGTGAAGGGCCTGCAGTGTCAGGAGTGTAAAGTGTACCTGTGAAGGGCCTGCGATGTCAGGAGTGTAAAGTGTATCTGTGAAGGGCATGTAGTGTCAGGAGTGTAAAGTGTACCTGTGAAGGGCCTGCGATGTCAGGAGTGTAAAGTGTACCTGTGAAGGGCCTGCGATGTCAGGAGTGTAAAGTGTACCTGTGAAGGGCCTGAAATGTCAGGAGTGTAAAGTGTACCTGTGAAGGGCTTGTAGTGTCAGGAGTGTAAAGTGTACCTGTGAAGGGCCTGCGATGTCAGGAGTGTAAAGTGTACCTGTGAAGGGCCTGCAATGTCAGGAGTGTAAAGTGTACCTGTAAAGGGCCTGCAATGTCAGGAGTGTAAAGTGTACCTGTGAAGGGCATGTAGTGTCAGGAGTGTAAAGTGTATCTGTGAAGGGCCTGCGATGTCCGGAGTGTAAAGTGTACCTGTGAAGGGCCTGCGATGTCCGGAGTGTAAAGTGTACCTGTAAAGGGCCTGCAATGTCAGGAGTGTAAAGTGTACCTGTGAAGGGCCTGCAATGTCAGGAGTGTAAAGTGTACCTGTGAAGGGCCTGCGATGTCAGGAGTGTAAAGTGTACCTGTGAAGGGCCTGCGATGTCAGGAGTGTAAAGTGTACCTGTAAAGGGCCTGTAGTGTCAGGAGTGTAAAGTGTACCTGTGAAGGGCCTGCGATGTCAGGAGTGTAAAGTGTATCTGTGAAGGGCCTGTAGTGTCAGGAGTGTAAAGTGTACCAGTGAAGGGCCTGCGATGTCAGGAGCGTAAAGTGTACCTGTGAAGGGCCTGTAATGTCAGGAGTGTAAAGTGTACCTGTGAAGGGCATGTAGTGTCAGGAGTGTAAAGTGTACCTGTGAAGGGCCTGCGATGTCAGTAGTGTAAAGTGTACCTGTGAAGGGCATGCAATGTCAGGAGTGTAAAGTGTACCTGTGAAGGGCCTGCGATGTCAGGAGTGTAAAGTGTACCTGTGAAGGGCCTGTAGTGTCAGGAGTGTAAAGTGTACCTGTGAAGGGCATGTAGTGTCAGGAGTGTAAAGTGTACCTGTGAAGGGCCTGCGATGTCAGGAGTGTAAAGTGTACCTGTGAAGGGCATGCAATGTCAGGAGTGTAAAGTGTACCTGTGAAGGGCTTGCGATGTCAGGAGTGTAAAGTGTACCAGTGAAGGGCCTGTGGTGTCAGGAGTGTACCTGTGAAGGGCCTGTAGTGTCAGGAGTGTAAAGTGTACCTGTGAAGGGCCTGTAGTGTCAGGAGTGTAAAGTGTACCTGTGAAGGGCCTGTAGTGTCAGGAGTGTAAAGTGTATCTGTGAAGGGCCTGTAGTGTCAGTAGTGTAAAGTGTATCTGTGAAGGGCCTGTAGTGTCAGGAGCGTAAAGTGTACCTGTGAAGGGCCTGCGATGTCAGGAGTGTAAAGTGTACCTGTGAAGGGCCTGTAGTGTCAGGAGTGTAAAGTGTACCTGTGAAGGGCCTGCGATGTCAGGAGTGTAAAGTGTACCTGTAAAGGGCCTGTAGTGTCAGGAGTGTAAAGTGTACCTGTGAAGGGCCTGCGATGTCAGGAGTGTAAAGTGTACCTGTGAAGGGCCTGTAGTGTCAGGAGTGTAAAGTGTACCTGTGAAGGGCCTGTAGTGTCAGGAGTGTAAAGTGGCTTGGAGAGGGGCCTGTAGTGTCAGGAGTGTAAAGTGTACCTGTGAAGGGCCTGTAGTGTCAGGAGTGTAAAGTGTACCTGTGAAGGGCCTGTAGTGTCAGGAGTGTAAAGTGTACCTGTGAAGGGCCTGTAGTGTCAGGAGTGTAAAGTGTATCTGTGAAGGGCCTGTAGTGTCAGGAGTGTAAAGTGTACCTGTGAAGGGCCTGTAGTGTCAGGAGTGTAAAGTGTACCTGTGAAGGGAGCAGGTGTGCATTACCTTTATGAGCTGGTGTAGATCCCTTGTCATCCCTCTCATTGATGTTGACAACACCATTCTCCACCAACATTCGCACATGATCCAAGTCTCCACTGGAGGCGGCCACGTGTGCAGGGAATGCTAGGTCTACAACACACAGGTCCTGGTATTATAGAAGATGTATACATGGAATGCTAGGTCTACAACACACAGGTCCTGGTATTATAGAAGATGTATACAGGGAATGCTAGGTCAACACACTGGTCCTGGTATTATAGAAGATGTATACAGGGAATGTTAGGTCTACAACACACAGGTCCTGGTATTATAGAAGATGTATATAGGGAATGTTAGGTCTACAACACACAAGTCCTGGTATTATAGAAGATGTATACAGGGAATGCTAGGTCAACACACTGGTCCTGGTATTATAGAAGATTTATACAGGGAATGCTAGGTCAACACACTGGTCCTGGTATTATAGAAGATTTATACAGGGAATGCTAGGTCAACACACTGGTCCTGGTATTATTGATGATGTATACAGGGAATGATAGGCCTACAACACACTGGTCCTGGTATTATAGAAGATATTTATAGGGAATGTTAGGTCTACAACACACAGGTCCTGGTATTATAGAAGATGTATACAGGGAATGCTAGGTCTACAACACACAGGTCCTGGTATTATAGAAGATGTATACAGGGAATGTTAGGTCTACAACACACTGGTCCTGGTATTATAGAAAATGTATACAGGGAATGCTAGGTCTACAACACACTGGTCCTGGTATTATAGAAGATGTATACAGGGAATGTTAGGTCTACAACACACAGGTCCTGGTATTATAGAAGATGTATACAGGGAATGTTAGGTCTACAACACACAGGTCCTGGTATTATAGAAGATGTATACAGGGAATGTTAGGTCTACAACACACAGGTCCTGGTATTATAGAAGATGTATATAGGGAATGTTAGGTCTACAACACACAAGTCCTGGTATTATAGAAGATGTATACAGGGAATGCTAGGTCAACACACTGGTCCTGGTATTATAGAAGATTTATACAGGGAATGCTAGGTCAACACACTGGTCCTGGTATTATAGAAGATTTATACAGGGAATGCTAGGTCAACACACTGGTCCTGGTATTATTGATGATGTATACAGGGAATGATAGGCCTACAACACACTGGTCCTGGTATTATAGAAGATATTTATAGGGAATGTTAGGTCTACAACACACAGGTCCTGGTATTATAGAAGATGTATACAGGGAATGCTAGGTCTACAACACACAGGTCCTGGTATTATAGAAGATGTATACAGGGAATGTTAGGTCTACAACACACTGGTCCTGGTATTATAGAAGATGTATACAGGGAATGCTAGGTCTACAACACACTGGTCCTGGTATTATAGAAGATGTATACAGGGAATGTTAGGTCTACAACACACAGGTCCTGGTATTATAGAAGATGTATACAGGGAATGTTAGGTCTACAACACACAGGTCCTGGTATTATAGAAGATGTATACAGGGAATGTTAGGTCTACAACACACAGGTCCTGGTATTATAGAAGATGTATACAGGGAATGTTAGGTCTACAACACACTGGTCCTGGTATTATAGAAGATGTATACAGGGAATGCTAGGTCTACAACACACTGGTCCTGGTATTATAGAAGATGTATACAGGGAATGTTAGGTCTACAACACACAGGTCCTGGTATTATAGAAGATGTATACAGGGAATGTTAGGTCTACAACACACAGGTCCTGGTATTATAGAAGATGTATACAGGGAATGCTAGGTCTACAACACACAGGTCCTGGTATTATAGAAGATATATACAGGGAATGCTAGGTCTACAACACACAGGTCCTGGTATCAATTTCTTTAAATAAGATCTTAGTTCTCGCTCCCAATAAACAAAGTTCTGAGAACATTCCATTATGGGTCATGTCAGAACCTTTCGCAAACTTTGAAAACCAATGAAATGATTAACAAGAGGTCGACATTCGCCAATCAGAAAGCAGCTTTCTTGAGCTTTACAGATGTACAGAGGTGTGACACAGAAGTCAGCTACTTACTCTCCGCCTCCACTGGGTGATCTCTCTCCCACTCAATGTTGTTGATGTACTCCAGGATGTTCTCCTTGTAGAACTGTTGAGCCAGGTCTTTGGGTGTTTCCCCATTGTCATTCCTAGCGCCCAGTGTGTGCATGGTGTTGCCCGAGTTGGTGACGATGTACTTGAGACAGGGCAGGTGGCCCTCCATGGCTGCCAGGTGGGCTGCAAACAAAATACACAAGCTGGAATCAACGGAACTGTCAGCATCTGAACAACACATTTGTGTTATATAACGTGTACGTACATACATGGCCAAACCACATTATCAGTGGTTCAAGAAGGGAGCTAACTCTGCTTGCCTACTCAAAAGTGCAAGGCGGGCACACAATCGAAAAATTAACACACTTGTAGAGAACATGTACTGCGACCATAACACTGTCATCACAAACTACTTTTTTTTTAACATGAAAGTTCCCTGCTTGTTAATTGGATTAAAATGTATAAACGTGTACATCATGGATATTGGAAAAAATAGGTCAGGGGCTCATTGATATTTATGAGTCATTCCTTTTGTGGAACAAGTTCCTGGAAAAGTTTGAGTTTTGTGTACATACCTGGTGTGTTCGAGCTACTTTGTTGTTTGTTCTGTAACACCGCAGTCAGCAATATTCCTGCTATATGATGGCGGTCTGTAAATTACGAGCCTGGGCCAGAAAATCCAGTGATTGACATCATGAGCATCAATCCTCTCAATTGGGATACGATGACATGCATCAAACAAGTCAGCGAGTTTGACCACCTGATCCTGTTAGTCGCCTCCTACGACAAGCATAGTCACTTCTTATGGCAAGCATGGGTCTTGTAGCTACTGGGTGAGTTGTATACATACCGGGTGTGTTGCCATTGTTGTCCACTTCATCAAGATGACCTCCCCATTTGACCAGCAACTGTATGCATCCCAGTCGGCCATGATAAGCAGAGGAGTGGATGGGCGTCCATCCATGCTTGTCCAAGGCATTCACATCCTATCAAAAATTAATGATTGTAATCTGAAATTTTCTTAAGATTCAACACTTTATGATTTTACAAATATGTCCCTCAACATAATCACCTGAAAACAATTAATCTTCCAGTCATTCTGAACAAAACAGAAAATAACCACTGTGTGCAGTATGGTGTGTGGGAGGGAGGTGTAGGGACGTGTGGCAGGCTCAATTATGTACATAACTTTTAATTAAGATTTATTAGTTAGTAGTAAGGTTATATGGCCTTGTTACCATTTAACTGATTAGTTTATTACGATATTTACATGATAAGAAGATATTATTAGTTATAATATTAGTTATGTTTTATACCTTAGTATTTTATACCTTAAACATTCATTCCATAGCTCTGTAACATTAAGTAAGCTCAGTCTAACTTCCACTAATTGTCACACTGCATGCTTTTGACTTACAGCACTCTTTGCCCCAGCGCGCCCCGGCCCAGTCTATTGTCTTGTTGATAGGCCAAGCTGGCCACAGCTACAACAATGTTTGTTGTTGAATTTTAGAAGTTCAGTTGCCATTTGTCACCTCAAGGAAAGACTCTGCGAGATTTATTGCTGCTTTCATTTCTATGTGAGGATTTGGATTTGTAGAAGGATTTATTCATATTTAAGGTTAGTTGGTTATTTATTTTATGATGTTGTATATATGGATGTTTTCTAATTATTGCGATTTGAAATAATATATATTGTAGAATGAATTCTTAATTTGATTTATTAGAAACATAATGCATCTTGTATATATTTATAGTGCTTGATGAACTTACAGTTCAGTGAGTAATTATTATCTGTATAAAACAGTATTAAACACAAAACCTAAATATATATATAAACTAAGTAATATAAACCCCTCTGGACAGTAATGGAAAGTAAATGTATGTCTGTATGCTTGATGTATGTTTGAAATGAGTGGCTGTTGTACTATATATTTTATACACTATTTTACCATAGGATATCACTTGTACATAGTATTCTGCATCTGTATTTCTTTATTATGCAGATTTCTCAGTAGCAACGTTCACCGTTCGATCATTGTCACGGTATTACCAGTTCAGGTATCACCTATCTGGTATGTAATGTTCGTTATCACTCTATATCATATTAATATATTTTGTATCTGTGTATTGATGTATTGTACGGATACGTCTGATGTATTGTGTAATGTAAAGTAAATGCTATTCATTTTAATGGAAGTGATATATATATATATATATATATATATTTTAGAAATTTAAAGAGTAACTATAACGGATTGTATATATTTATTTCTATGTTATATTTGCTTATGTTGTACTTTTATTGTTTCAGACTGAAATTAAGTACGTACATTCGTACTGATTATAAATTAAACGTCATCAGCCTCACCCCCAACAGCTGTTTGTGATTTATTTGGCCAGTAGAGCGCCTACTCCATTATCGGCCAACACAAGCACGGTTACAGACGTACCACTCCTGTGTGCAGTATGGTGTGTGGGAAAGAGGTGTAGGGACGTACCCCTCCTGTGTGTAGAATGGTGTGTGGGAGGGAGGTGTAGGGACGTACCCCTCCTGTGTGCAGTATGGTGTGTGGGAGGGAGGTGTAGGGACGTACCCCTCCTGTGTGTAGTATGGTGTGTGGGAAGGTGGTGTAGGGACGTACCACTCCTGTGTGCAGTATGGTGTGTGGGAGGGAGGTGTAGGGACGTACCCCTCCTGTGTGCAGTATGGTGTGTGGGAAGGTGGTGTAGGGACGTACCACTCCTGTGTGTAGTATGGTGTGTGGGAGGGAGGTGTAGGGACGTACCACTCCTGTGTGCAGTATGGTGTGTGGGAGGGAGGTGTAGGGACGTACCCCTCCTGTGTGCAGTATGGTGTGTGGGAGGGAGGTGTAGGGACGTACCACTCCTGTGTGCAGTATGGTGTGTGGGAGGGAGGTGTAGGGACGTACCACTACTGTGTGCAGTATGGTGTGTGGGAGGGAGGTGTAGAGACGTACCACTACTGTGTGCAGTATGGTGTGTGGGAGGGAGGTGTAGGGACGTACCACTACTGTGTGCAGTATGGTGTGTGGGAGGGAGGTGTAGGGACGTACCACTACTGTGTGCAGTATGGTGTGTGGGAGGGAGGTGTAGGGACGTACCCCTCCTGTGTGCAGTATGGTGTGTGGGAAGGTGGTGTAGGGACGTACCACTCCTGTGTGCAGTATGGTGTGTGGGAGGGAGGTGTAGGGACGTACCCCTCCTGTGTGCAGTATGGTGTGTGGGAGGGAGGTGTAGGGACGTACCCCTCCTGTGTGCAGTATGGTGTGTGGGAGGGAGGTGTAGGGATGTACCCCTCCTGTGTGTAGTATGGTGTGTGGGAGGGAGGTGTAGGGACGTACCCCTCCTGTGTGCAGTATGGTGTGTGGGAGGGAGGTGTAGGGATGTACCCCTCCTGTGTGCAGTATGGTGTGTGGGAAGGTGGTGTAGGGACGTACCACTCCTGTGTGCAGTATGGTGTGTGGGAGGGAGGTGTAGGGATGTACCCCTCCTGTGTGCAGTATGGTGTGTGGGAGGAAGGTGTAGGGATGTACCCCTCCTGTGTGCAGTATGGTGTGTGGGAGGGAGGTGTAGGGATGTACCACTCCTGTTCGCAGTATGGTGTGTGGGAGGGAGGTGTAGGGACGTACCCCTCCTGTGTGCAGTATGGTGTGTGGGAGGGAGGTGTAGGGATGTACCCCTCCTGTGTGTAGTATGGTGTGTGGGAGGGAGGTGTAGGGACGTACCACTCCTGTTCGCAGTATGGTGTGGAGGCTGAAGGAGTTGCCGTGGGCGGCCGCCAGGTGCAGGGGGGTACTGCCACGAGTGTCCTTTCCTGTCAGACTGATCCCGTTGTTAGCCAGGGCCTGTCAGCAGAACACAACTGTAAACTCATTCCAGATCATCAATCACCTCCTGACATTATCAATTAACATTGATGTTGAAAAACAGCTTCCCACCAAACACTTCAAAGGGCTGTCACTCTGCACATTAAGTGAAAATAAATCAGTCAGCAGCTTTCCATCCATTTTTTAATCAAAAGTAAGGCAGAAGGCATATTTTTATATATCTTGCTTTTCTTGCAGCTGACGATGTCTCACAAATGTCAGGATGGCTCTTGCATCAAGCACACAATTCTATCGAGAAATCAGGTTAATATTCACGTTTCAGTGTGCAGCAATGTGTAAGAAGCAGAGTGAGACAGGAGATTCAGGTTAACATTCACGTTTCAGTGTGCAGCAATGTGTAAGAAGCAGAGTGAGACAGGAGATTCAGGTTAACATTCACGTTTCAGTGTGCAGCAATGTGTAAGAAGCAGAGTGAGACAGGAGATTCAGGTTAATATTCACGTTTCAGTGTGCAGCAATGTGTAAGAAGCAGAGTGAGACAGGAGATTCAGGTTAACATTCACGTTTCAGTGTGCAGCAATGTGTAAAGTGCAGAGTGAGACAGGAGATTCAGGTTAACATTCACGTTTCAGTGTGCAGCAATGTGTAAAGTGCAGAGTGAGACAGGAGATTCAGGTTAACATTCACGTTTCAGTGTGCAGCAATGTGTAAAGTGCAGAGTGAGACAGGAGATTCAGGTTAACATTCACGTTTCAGTGTGCAGCAATGTGTAAGAAGCAGAGTGAGACAGGAGATTCAGGTTAACATTCACGTTTCAGTGTGCAGCAATGTGTAAAGTGCAGAGTGAGACAGGAGATTCAGGTTAACATTCACGTTTCAGTGTGCAGCAATGTGTAAAGTGCAGAGAGAGACAGGAGATTCAGGTTAACATTCACGTTTCAGTGTGCAGCAATGTGTAAGAAGCAGAGTGAGACAGGAGATTCAGGTTAACATTCACGTTTCAGTGTGCAGCAATGTGTAAAGTGCAGAGTGAGACAGGAGATTCAGGTTAACATTCACGTTTCAGTGTGCAGCAATGTGTAAGAAGCAGAGTGAGACAGGAGATTCAGGTTAACATTCACGTTTCAGTGTGCAGCAATGTGTAAAGTGCAGAGTGAGACAGGAGATTCAGGTTAACATTCACGTTTCAGTGTGCAGCAATGTGTAAAGTGCAGAGAGAGACAGGAGATTCAGGTTAACATTCACGTTTCAGTGTGCAGCAATGTGTAAGAAGCAGAGTGAGACAGGAGATTCAGGTTAACATTCACGTTTCAGTGTGCAGCAATGTGTAAAGTGCAGAGTGAGACAGGAGATTCAGGTTAACATTCACGTTTCAGTGTGCAGCAATGTGTAAAGTGCAGAGAGAGACAGGAGATTCAGGTTAACATTCACGTTTCAGTGTGCAGCAATGTGTAAGAAGCAGAGTGAGACAGGAGATTCAGGTTAACATTCACGTTTCAGTGTGCAGCAATGTGTAAAGTGCAGAGAGAGACAGGAGATTCAGGTTAACATTCATGTTTCAGTGTGCAGCAATGTGTAAAGTGCAGAGAGAGACAGGAGATTCAGGTTAACATTCATGTTTCAGTGTGCAGCAATGTGTAAAGTGCAGAGAGAGACAGGAGATTCAGGTTAACATTCATGTTTCAGTGTGCAGCAATGTGTAAAGTGCAGAGAGAGACAGGAGATTCAGGTTAACATTCACGTTTCAGTGTGCAGCAATGTGTAAAGTGCAGAGAGAGACAGGAGATTCAGGTTAACATTCACGTTTCAGTGTGCAGCAATGTGTAAAGTGCAGAGAGAGACAGGAGATTCAGGTTAACATTCACGTTTCAGTGTGCAGCAATGTGTAAAGTGCAGAGAGAGACAGGAGATTCAGGTTAACATTCACGTTTCAGTGTGCAGCAATGTGTAAAGTGCAGAGAGAGACAGGAGATTCAGGTTAACATTCACGTTTCAGTGTGCAGCAATGTGTAAAGTGCAGAGAGAGACAGGAGATTCAGGTTAACATTCACGTTTCAGTGTGCAGCAATGTGTAAAGTGCAGAGAGAGACAGGAGATTCAGGTTAACATTCATGTTTCAGTGTGCAGCAATGTGTAAAGTGCAGAGAGAGTAACAGTTTAGGGAGTAGCTGCAGAAATTCTGTATACTGGCATGCTGCAGGAGGGTGTTCACTCACTTGGAGACAGCCGTCCTGACCCCTGATGGCAGCAATATGTCCGGGGCTCCACCCACGGGGTGTGGTCACTGTGGCATCTGCACCATGCCAGAGCAGCCAATGCACACACTGAAAATAAAGTTACACTCACAGATCTCCATCCTTAATAAGGTTTCCCCCCCCCCCCCCCCCCACCCACCCCCCCCCCCCCCCCCCCCCACACACACACAAAGCATCTGGTGTGGCACAATATAGACTCGCCAAACATGAATATAGCATTTTTGTTCATTCACAGACCTTTATTAGACACAGACAACGTTAGACACAGACCATGCTAGACACAGACACAGACCATGTTAGACACAGACCATGTTAGACACAGACCATGCTAGACACAGACACAGACCATGTTAGACACAGACAATGTAAGACACAGACAATGTTAGACACAGACCATGTTAGACACAGACCATGTTAGACACAGACACAGACCATGTTAGACACGGACCATGTTAGACACGGACACAGACCATGTTAGACACAGACCATGTTAGACACAGACCATGTTAGACACAGACAAAGACCATGTTAGACACAGACCATGTTAGACACGGACCATGTCAGACACGGACCATGTTAGACACAGACCATGTTAGACACAGACACAGATCATGTTAGACACGGACCATGTCAGACACGGACCATGTTAGACACAGACAAAGACCATGTTAGACACGGACCTGGTTAGACACGGACCATGTCAGACACGGACCATGTTAGACACGGACCATGTTAGACACAGACACAGACCATGTTAGACACGGACCATGTTAGACACAGACCATACTAGAAACAGACACAGACCATGCTAGACACAGACCATGTTAGACACAGACCATACTAGAAACAGACACAGACCATGCTAGACACAGACCATGTTAGACACAGACCATGTTAGACACAAACCATGTTAGACAGAGACCATGTTAGACACAGACCATGTTTGACACAGACACGGACCATGTTAGACACGGACCATGTTAGACACAGACCATCATGCCTCTGGATCAAACAGTCCTAGCTGTCTCTGCTTCTAACTATTATTTGTGTACAAGACCCGTGAAGATTCGGGGTAGAATAGGTCTTCAGCAACCAATGCTTGCCATAAAAGGCGACTATGCTCTTCGTAAGAGGTGACTAATGGGATTGGGTGGTCATGCTTGCTGACTTGGTTGATGCATGTCATCGATTGATGTTCATGTTGTCGATCACTGGATTGTCTGATCCAGACATGATTATTTACTGACCGCCGTCATTTAGCTGGAATATTGCTGAGTGCAGCGTAAAACATCAAAGCAACCAACAAAACTTGTGTACATGAGTAATACAATATATGTGTGGTGGTATGTACACTTGGAATTGAGAAGACTGCAGAAAGGCTAGAATTAGTAACAAGAACTAGAAGGCATGAAAACAGTAAGTCTTTGAACATGACACATGTATCAAACCATTGTCCTGCAAGAACCTGTCTTACCTCGAGAGCCCCAACATTACATGCTGCATGGAGCGGGGTGAAGTTGTCTCGCTCATCAATCTCATTGATACTGGCACCATTCTTGACCATCGCCTCCAAGTGGAATACATCGCTGTTCTTCACGGCATCATGGATATTCTGGCACTGGCCTGGCACTCGTGGAACAGTGGTACCTTCAAGGATTTTAGATATATTACTCTTGTCACAACTACTGCATGGTAGACCCGGAGCTTTGGTACCTGCAAGGATCTTAGATATACAACGTGTCACATGCACCTACTGCATGGTAGACTCGGAGCTTTGGTACCTGCAAGGATCTTAGATATACAACGTGTCACATGCACCTATTGCATGGTAGACTCGGAGCTTTGGTACCTGCAAGGATCTTAGATATACAACGTGTCACATGCACCTACTGCATGGTAGACTCGGAGCTTTGGTACCTGCAAGGATCTTAGATATACAACGTGTCACATGCACCTATTGCATGGTAGACCCGGAGCTTTGGTACCTGCAAGGATCTTAGATATACAACGTGTCACATGCACCTATTGCATGGTAGACTCGGAGCTTTGGATTTCGAGGATTTGATGTTGTCAGTCCAACCCTATTATCTCGAACCTAGCAGGGCCATGTTGTTGAATCGAGCATGAACATCCAGCTGGATCAAGTAACAGGATTATAGATAAATAGCAAAACTAAGAACACAACACCTGTATACATGTGATGACAAATTGAAATTATTTTGCTGGCAATATCAATAACAATTGTGACAATGTATGTACTGTGCCCATGTACCTCATTAAGCATAGCAACAATGACTTAACAAAAGCAACAAAGTGCCACTCCTGCCCGAAGCTTTGATTCCTGTAATCACAATATGACTGGCACTTTTTGATGCAACCAGGTAAGTGATGCCATATATTTCTAATCATGTCAACACATGATGTTTTATTTGTTAATAAAGATGACCACTACAGTTGGATCAAAACACAAGTACATAATTGGTGGAACAATTGGTTGAGATGTGTGGGAAATATACTAGATATATTTGTGCTTCTCAAAACTGTTCATGTGGCAATATCAACTTCGAGATAAAGGTACAAAATTCTACAGTTAAGTTAAAGCTGGGACTGTGTCCAAGGGTCGAGATAGTGCTTTGTTTTCATACTTCAAATTCGAGATATGCAGGCAAATTTATATGTATTTACATATAGTGAAGCAGTAATATAATAATTGTGAAATATTATTATTTCATGGATACATTTGTGTTATGAATATAGAATACCAAACGAGCTCCCGTGTAATACCAATTTTATGAAACGAGTGAATAGTTGTGGTATCTGACGAGCGAAAGCGAGTCAGAAACCACAACTATTCACGAGCTTCATAAAATTGGTTTTACACGGGAGCGAGTTTAGTATTTTATTTATTACTTGCCATTTATAATGTTTTTTTAATTATACTGTTGAGTATGAATAGGCTGACACCTACACGATCCACGGCATAGTCCAATTGAGTTTAAAAAAATGATACTTCAAACACGTCAAAAGTTGAAACGTATGAATTTAATACCATACAACGGTCCACCTTTAGAATACACAAAATTATCGTAGGTCTAAGACTATCGCAACTCACATACTTTAACTTAGACTAACGACTGTCGTTGCGCCTTGTGGAACGGGCCTTGCATCTCTAAGTTTACCATAACGTAACAATACCCGATGACGTAATTTGTGGAATTTTGTTGCAAGATCCATCGGTGAAACAATGCCATGTGACGTCAGCCTCGCAACAAGGTTTTCTAGGAAGAAAATGCTCTCAAAATGCTGGTTGAGAGTGTAGATTGTGTCAATGAATGGCAGGGAGGTGGGTCCTCGCACAAGTGCAATAACTGCTAAAACTCGGATATGTTTCTGAACTAAAATATCTCAAATCAGTTGTTGTTCAGTTATTAATTATGACATGTAGATCTATATAAAATCATTGATCGATTAAGTCTTCTTGAATGAGTCTTTGATATTCACCCAGAAACCTTTAGTGTGCGAGTGTTACGGGTCTGGTATAAAATGTAAAAGTGTGGAGAATCCACGGAGCAAGGCAAGGACTGACAGTGACGGGATTACAATAACAACAGATTACAACAGAGCATGTCACGGGCTTGCGAATGACAAACCAATGGTGGAAACATTGTTCTTAGATTTCTAGTGGTTGATGAGTGTTCATTAAAACATTACAGTATTCCAGTGATCCATTTGACACAAAGAGTGCGAGAATTACCTGGCATTTCGTATTCTTGAGGAGATCAAATCCAACCACAGATCTGCTTCGTCCGGGTTTGTTGACGTTGTTGCTGCACAACGCGCACCTGTCTCGCGCAAACTCGGAGTGCAGACCAGACCAGGAACGGGGAAGCCTATTACAGAATCGCCGTGTTAGATGTAAACTTACTTTTTATTTTGTTTCAGCAGTATCATGAAATTTTGACAGAAACATACATGATTCGTATAATTCCATAGTAGTGTGTAGCAAAATAGGCAATAGCAGTTGTTAAACATGAAGTCCGCACACCAAAGTCCTACATCGATCGATTCCTTGTTTCGCGGACACGTGAATAGCCCATCCGGGTTAGATAAGGTATTCAGCAAGCCATGCTTGTCGTAAGAGGCGACAAATGGGATCGGTGGTCAGCCTCGTTGACTTGGTTGAAGCATGCCATCGTATCCCAATTGCGTAGGTCAATGCTCATATTATCACTGGACTGTCTGGTCCAGACACGATTATTTACAGACCGCCGTTATATCTGTGGGATATTGCTGAGTGCGGCGTAAAACACAAAAATATAAAACATAGATCTATCTATTTGTTTCAGGTTCGTTTTCTCAATGTCACTCGTGATCGAAAACCGTTTTATGACATTTTCACGAGTAACATAAACCTTGCATAGATGCATCAACTATGTGGAATTTAGAGTGTTCATGCAGTGTCCTGTCACGGTGACAACTGAGATCAGTGCCCATGGGTCTCTGAATGAAAGCGTCAAAACCCTCTCCATATTCATAAGAAATCTCTGCCAAAAAGCAGCGTCGATTGTACTATAGATCTAGATGTATATCATGGACACGTGGTCACCTCTTCCCTTAATGTCTTACTTCAATATCTGACATAGATCAACACTGGGGAAGTCACGTATTGTATTCTCAGCAAACTTGAAATAACAATTGCTTTCATTTTTGGGTCGGGTAGCTTAGTGGTTAAAGCGTTCGCTCGTCACGCCGAAGACCCGGGTTCTATTCCCGAAATGGGTAGAAAGTGTGAAGCCCATTTCTGGTGTCCCCCGCCGTGATATTGCTGGAATATTGCTAAAAGCGGCGTAATATATTCACTTTCACTCGCTTTCATTTTTGACAAAATTAGTTTTGCTGAACCTCTAGAGTTAGATGTGTAACTATATATATTATGGTCACCATCAAAAATGCCCCATGGATCAAGGAATGAACCTTTTCCTGAAGTTTGTCGTGTGGGATAGTTGTGAACAAAATTTTAAGTACAATGTTTCGATAGAATTGAACTTGCAAAAGTTCAAGCAGATCTTTTGAGATTTTGAGAATTAACATGGTATGAATTCCTCTTATCTCAAATATAGTATGTGAACATAGAGAAAGGCCTTCCCTAATTGTATTAACTGTTGTGGTTGATCTTTGAGACAGGGATTTAGTGGTACATTTTCTGGACCCAGTAACATATCTCTCTTGATTTGTATGGATTTATAAGGAGTTTTGTACAGAAGAGGAACACTTTATTGTCCCGAAGGAAATTTGGCCCTTCAAGGCCTCAGCTGATTGATAAATACATATACACATAATAAGAATATCGCAAACCTAATTGACATAACATGTAGCACTAGCGAATAAATGCACAACAATTTTAAGGTTTAGGTTTTAGGGTCAAGTTAAAAAACGATAGTATACTGATGTGTGATTTTACCAGATTTCTTTATTAGTTAACATACTTGTCTTATATGTGTCATTATTAGATATGTCACTTAAGCCACGTTCTTTAATAAAAAAAATAATAAGGAAGAGAATTTATGGATGTAAACTTCTTTCTTATGAGGAACACAACCTTTCGGAGTATATACTTATTCCTTAATTACGTGAATAATGCTATGAAGCAGAGAACCTATATATGTACCTGTAAGAATAACAGTAATAAAAAAAAAAAATACGTTATATCACGGCGTTAATGTGTTGGATAAAATCAGTGATAATATACACTTACTCAGGTGCAATACAGCGCCATAACTAGTAGACGAATGAATGTGGGTTCGAATGGATCCGACTGAAAGGGTGTGACGACGACTCGTGGGTACTTCAGTGTATGGAGTCAAGTTGCTTAATAGATACTGCTGCATAAGGCCAGGTTCACACAATGCCGAGTATGGCTCCCGTTTGAGATCAGACAGCGATACGACACCACAAGTTAAAAAGTCGGATTACAATCCTCAATGATCTGGAATGTCCTATTATTGTCTGAACGCAGTCGTGTACGTTCGTAACAGAGTCCTACGGATCGGGAAAGGTCCAGAAAGGTCGGCCAAGCACTCCCGACAGTATGGTGTGTCCCGTAACATTCGGGAAACGCAGCCGATTTTGTCTAGTCGGATTACAATCGTTACTATGTCGTGACAAATTCTGCTGTATCGGATCAAAATCGTAACAATGTCCTGTCTTGTCTGGACGGTGTCCTATGGATCGGGACGCTGTCGTGATGAACGGGCATGAAGTCTTCATTGCCGTTTCTTGTTGACTGAGTCCAGACCTTCCAGAATGCGAACCGTCTTTGTCGGTTCACTGTCCGGTCACTGTTGGATCTCTGTCGGTTCGCATTCGGGAGAATCGGGACGCAGTCGGGACAGATTCGGTCGTTTTTTACCATGCTTAAGATACAAATCGGATCAGATTCGGATTGAGAACGGGAGAATCGGGACGAATTCGGCTGGAAACGGCTGAATCGGGACGCTTCCTGAACTTTATCTGATTATTTGTGAATTTCCCGCCACGAATCACAGGATCTTGATCAGACTTTTGACAGATTTTAATCGGGAATGGTCCTGTTAAGAACGACAGTAAAAATCCAGAATGTGTGACTGAGCCTTCAACTGAGTTGAAACAAGGGACGCGACTCTGGTACTCTTGTTATCTCATTATAATCCCATAAGCGCGCGAGTGGCAGAACCGGGTAGACTCGTGGCGTGATGTGGACACTATGATAGTTGCGCGACTGTGTAAATACACTTCACTAAAATCTTGTATTACAGATAATATATCAGTCATGTAATATAACTGTCACACAATCAGTAGAACATCTATCACAGGCAACGTGCTACTCACATCTATACTTGTAGTCAGTATATGCTAGCTGATGTGCCACTTGATTGCTTTGCACAAACTGATAAACCTAAATATCGTATTTGCGAAAGGGAACTGAAAGCAGAGAGTGTACCAGCTTGTAGACTGTTATTCCCCAAGATAGTGCGTGTATGGTACGTGTGTGTGGTTGTCCCTGCCGGGTACAGTCGGGTGTCCCGCTGTGGACCACGCAGCATGGGCTGCATGATGTCTACACAGTTACACCCTTTACAACACAGCAGAGTAACATATTAACAAAATACACAGGAACAAAATATCAATTTGAGTTTATTTTTTTTGTTAAGATGTGAGTATATGTGGTTGCGAGCCCGCTGATCGTGGATTAAAACTTCGGTTTGTCAGCGCCATACCCGTACCCGTGGGAGGCACTGAAGTGGTAAACGTCTACGACCTTAGAACCCCCTCCCTAGCTCTCCCACATCAAAGAACCCCCCCCCCCCCCCCTCCCCCCACACACACCCCAAACACACTCCTCAACTGTGTACACTTCAAACAGTGTTTGTTTGTTTGTTTGTTGTTTAACGCCGCACTCAGCAATATTTCAGCTATATGAAGACGGTCTGTAAATAATCGAGAGTCTGGACTAGACAATCCAGTGAATAACATCATGAGCATCGATCTAAGCAATTTTGATACGATGACAGGTATCAACCAAGTCAGCGAGCCTGACTACTCGATCCCATTAGTCGCCTTTTACGACAAGCATAGTCGCTAGAGCAAGCATGGTCCGCTGAAGACCTATTCTAACCCGGATCTTCACGGGTCCAGTTGGCTATGACTGATTGACTGATACTGTTGATGAAACCCCGACCCTCTCACCCGAAACCTGATGTTAGTGCTGATGTTAGTGCTGATGTTAGTGCTGATGTTAGCGATGATGTTAGCGATGATGTTAGCGATGATCTTAGTGATGATGTTAGTGATGATGTTAGTGATGATGTTAGTGCTGATGTTAATGATGATGTTAGCGATGATGTTAGCGATGATGTTAGTGATGATGTTAGCGATGATGTTAGTGATGATGTTAGTGATGATGTTAGTGATTAAGTTAGCGGTGATGTTAGTGATGATGTTTGAGTAGTGGATGGTAATGAGAAACTACACTCGTGACACTAGATGTGGCATGTTTCTACATGAAGATCACGTCTTATGCAATCTTCTACTTTCTTGCATGTCTTTATATATATTAATTTTAATATAGCTATGCTGTCAGTACACTGAATGCAAACTCCAGAAGGTGGAGCTCTGTCAGACTGAAGACACCATCATGTATTAAAAAGTAGCCATTGAAGCAACACTCACCAGGTAACTACACGCCTCTGGTCGCTAGCCATGATTTAATCATCATATAATATATGGATGTCCCAAAGTTAGTTTAACCAGGTATATTTCTGAGATATGACTCAGTTCATTCACTAGTACAAACACACAGCGGTTGTTATGGGACTTTATACCATGCCATGATTCTGTGCACGTTCACCAGAAACCTGTTCCAGAATGTGTTTCATTCTTCCCACGTCGGTCACTATGGTAACGCTATCCATCTGTCTCGGCAGCCGACCGGAACTGGGATTCGTGCATGAGAGCGCGCGAGATGGAGTGATATTGATCCGGGTATCACTGATAACGTAGGAAGGAGGATCTTAGTCTTCATGTATGCCCAAGAACACCCCTCCAACCAATGAAACATTCCCACTGCGGACAGGTGATATCCTTTTTCATTATTCAAGATAAACACACTAGTTCCTACTTATGGTAAAGACACTAGTTATTCCCCTTGTCACCTCGCGACTTGACATCGATTCGGGAGCGATTCAGTTTTAGCATGATAATAACAAATCGAACAGGGGAATATATTAGCCGTATAACGAAGATTGGTTACATCGTGTGGTGATCAGGTGTACGTGAGTACTGGACGCTACATCACTGTATACGCCTGGACGTGACATCGCTGTATCCACCTGGACGTGACATCGCTGTATCCACCTGGACGTGACATTACTGTATCAACCATCACGTGACATCGCTGTATCCACCAGGACGTGACATCGCTGTATCCACCAGGACGTGGCATCACTGTATCAACCGTCACGTAACATCGCTGTATCCACCAGGACGTGACATCACTGTATCAACCGTCACGTAACATCGCTGTATCCACCAGGACGTGACATCACAGTATCCACCGTCACGTAACATCGCTGTATCCACCAGGACGTGACATTGCTGTATCCACCTGGACGTGACATCGCTGTATCCACCACGACTTGACATCACTGTATCCACCAGGACGTGACATCACTTTATCCACCAGGACGTGTATCATTGTATCCACCTGGACGTGACATCACTTTATCCACCTGGACGTGACAACACTGTATCCACAAGGGACGTTTATGATGGGGGCGCCGGACAACGTGTGTGTCAGATATGACTTCTACATCAACACTGAGGTAAGACTGTTGAGTGCACCACGGTAATAACTATAGATAGCGTCGAGGTAAGACTGTTGAGTGCACCACGGAAATAACTATAGATAGCGTCGAGGTAAGGCTGTTGAGTGCACCACGGTAATAACTATAGATAGCGTCGAGGTAAGACTGTTGAGTGCACCACGGTAATAACTATAGATAGCGTCGAGGTAAGACTGTTGAGTGCACCACGGTAATAACTATAGATAGCGTCGAGGTAAGACTGTTGAGTGCACCACGGTAATAACTATAGATAGCGTCGAGGTAAGACTGTTGAGTGCACCACGGTAATAACTATAGATAGCGTCGAGGTAAGACTGTTGAGTGCACCACGGTAATAACTATAGATAGCGTCGAGGTAAGGCTGTTGAGTGCACCACGGTAATAACTATAGATAGCGTCGAGGTAAGGCTGTTGAGTGCACCACGGTAATAACTATAGATAGCGTCGAGGTAAGGCTGTTGAGTGCACCACGGTAATAACTATAGATAGCGTCGAGGTAAGACTGTTGAGTGCACCACGGTAATAACTATAGATAGCGTCGAGGTAAGACTGTTGAGTGCACCACGGTAATAACTATAGATAGCGTCGAGGTAAGGCTGTTGAGTGCACCACGGTAATAACTATAGATAGCGTCGAGGTAAGACTGTTGAGTGCACCACGGTAATAACTATAGATAGCGTCGAGGTAAGACTGTTGAGTGCACCACGGTAATAACTATAGATAGCGTCGAGGTAAGACTGTTGAGTGCACCACGGTAATAACTATAGATAGCGTCGAGGTAAGACTGTTGAGTGCACCACGGTAATAACTATAGATAGCGTCGAGGTAAGACTGTTGAGTGCACCACGGTAATAACTATAGATAGCGTCGAGGTAAGACTGTTGAGTGCACCACGGTAATAACTATAGATAGCGTCGAGGTAAGACTGTTGAGTGCACCACGGTAATAACTATAGATAGCGTCGAGGTAAGGCTGTTGAGTGCACCACGGTAATAACTATAGATAGCGTCGAGGTAAGACTGTTGAGTGCACCACGGTAATAACTATAGATAGCGTCGAGGTAAGACTGTTGAGTGCACCACGGTAATAACTATAGATAGCGTCGAGGTAAGACTGTTGAGTGCACCACGGTAATAACTATAGATAGCGTCGAGGTAAGACTGTTGAGTGCACCTCGGTAATAACTATAGATAGCGTCGAGGTAAGACTGTTGCGTACAGCTAGGGAAGACCTTAGAGAACTGATACAGTAAAACAGGTCTGAGCTACACCTGCCAAGACTATGGTGGAGTTTTGCCTACTAGTAATACTATGGTGGCTGAATGACCTGTGTCATAATGAATCCACATTCAACTCTTCATATGTTCATATCGTCATAGGCGGTCAGGTAGCCTAGTGGTTAAAGCGTACGTTCGTCACGCCGAAGACCCGGGTTCGATTCCCGACATGGGTACAATGTGTGAAGCCCATTTCTGGTGTCCCCCGCCGTGATATTGCTGGAATATTGCTAAAAGCGGCGTAAAACTATACTCACTCACTCACTCACTCACTCACTCATATCATACACCACGATCATGAAATTCATTAACAGTACACCGTCCCCTAATATGTCTACACGAACCGCGAACCACGAACTGAACAAGTGCCAGTGGTAGATTGTAGAACTGTTTGTAAGGATGAACAAGGCATCAGTGAAGGCACACAATGTCTGAACAGGGCAAACCCGTCGTCTTTACTGTTCTCAAAGATTCACGCCGTCAGTCTCACGCGGCACCCACCCAATCCACATTTAGTCGTAGGCCCGACAAGCATGGATGCATGATTACCCAAACACTCTGACCAGAGACACAAACATTACTGTCAGTGATAACTGGGTTCAGGCATTCATCATTCCGATAAGGCGACAGACTTGATGACAATATCCATCATATATATTCCCTCGTTATGGGAACATGTTCATGTATAATAAAGCACATATTGATGTAACTCAACATCTTGCACATGAAGCTCCAGCCCTTCAACTGTTTCCTGTTCTACTGGGGTACATTGTTCCCCCAAATTCTTGATTTTTTTTTATTATGCTTCAGACTGATGAAAACAAATGGAGAAATTATCTGACACAAAATTGACATTGTTAGATGGAGTTTTTCTTTAAGAATATTCAGGCTCATAGTTTTAATTAAAAATATCTGGTTTTGCAGTTGGAGCTGAAAACAATATGTAATCCAATAATCTATGCATCCTAGCGTTGATTCACCTGATTGAGTTATCATATTCTCCGAAACGTTGTGTTCCTTATAATAAAGAAGTTGACATCCATAAATTCTCTTTCCTAATGTATTGATCAGTTGGCGAACACACCCTGAAAACTTGTTCTTTAGTTCATTTAAAAAGTAGGATCCTGTGATCTTATATAAATGCCATAGGGCTTTTTCCGTTGCAAACACAATCATAATTTCAGAAAGCACAGTGTCTAAGAAGCTGAACCTAATATAACAGTAACTGTTGCTTCCGCGCAGGTTTTAAGCTTAGCAGTCATTTTGATTTGACACACACTGTGTGGAAACTAGGGATGTAATGCATGATGTATCCAGCCATATCGCCGAGCTGCAGTTGTCCATTGTCGGAAGGAATATCAATAGTTGCCATCGATACAACACTAAACTGGCGATTGCAATTCCAGCCAGGTGCAATGAAATGAGCAAATTATTTTTTAAAATATACTTTACCTTTACCTTTAAACCACCCGTAGAGACATGTTCATGTCCTTCTATCAGATTCAGGCTCCATCACGTCGAAAAAAGCATGTCGACATGAAACTGGCGGTCTATTCCATAGCAATATTTTCACAACTGTGCTAAATCTCTGATCGAGGTAAATTTGTTGATAATGTTAATAGTAAAGGGTGGGTAGGCTGAAATCGCAGTTTCTACCATCTAACTTTGTATTGACTACCCCTGCAGGTGTTTCATGAAACTACCCTGGTATTGACTACCCCTGCAGTTGTGTCATGAACCTTCCCTGATATTGACTACCCCTGCAGTTGTGTCAGGAAACTACCCTGGTATTGACTGTCCCTGCAGTTGTGTCATGAAACTACCCTGGTATTGACTGTCCCTGCAGTTGGGTCATGAAACTACCCTGGTATTGACTACCCCTGCAGTTGTGTCAGGAAACTACCCTGGTATTGACTGTCCCTGCAGTTGGGTCATGAAACTACCCTGGTATTGACTGTCCCTGCAGTTGTGTCAGGAAACTACCCTGGTATTGACTGTCCCTGCAGTTGTGTCATGAAACTACCCTGGTATTGACTGTCCCTGCAGTTGTGTCAGGAAACTTCCTTTGTATTGACTACCCCTGCAGTTGTGTCAGGAAACTACCCTGGTATTGACTGTCCCTGCAGTTGTGTCATGAAACTACCCTGGTATTGACTGTCCCTGCAGTTGTGTCAGGAAACGTCTTTTGTATTGACTACCCCTGCAGTTGTGTCATGAAACTACCCTGGTATTGACTGTCCCTGCAGTTGTGTCATGAAACTACCCTGGTATTGACTGTCCCTGCAGTTAGGTCATGAAACTACCCTGGTATTGACTACCCCTGCAGTTGGCTCATGAAACTACCCTGGTATTGACTACCCCTGCAGTTGTGTCATGAAACTACCCTGGTATTGACTACCCCTGCAGTTGGCTCATGAAACTACCCTGGTATTGACTACCCCTGCAGTTGGGTCATGAAACTACCCTGGTATTGACTACCCCTGCAGTTGGGTCATGAACTTTCCCTGGTATTGACTACCCCTGCAGGTTTCTCATGAAACTACCCTGATATTGACTGTCCCTGCAGTTGTGTCATGAAACTACCCTGGTATTGACTGTCCCTGCATGTGTGTCATGAAACTACCTTTGTATTGACTACCCCTGCAGTTGTGTCATGAAACTACCCTGATATTGACTGTCCCTGCAGTTGGGTCATGAAACTACCCTGGTATTGACTACCCCTGCAGGTGTGTCATAAAACTACTCTGGCATTGACTGTCCCTGCAGTTGTGTCATGAAACTTCCTTTGTATTGACTACCCCTGCAGGTGTGTCATGAAACAACCCTGGTATTGACTGTCCCTGCAGTTGTGTCATGAAACTACCCTGGTATCGACTACCCCTGCAGGTGTGTCATGAAACTACCCTGATATTGACTACCCCAGCAATTGTGTCATGAAACTACCTTTGTATTGACTATCCCTGCCGTTGTGTCATGAAACAACCCTGGTATTGACTATCCCTGCAGTTGTGTCATGAAACTACCCTGGTATTGACTGTCCCCGCAGTTGTGTCATGCAACTACCCTGGTATTGACTATCCCTGCCTTTGTGTCATGAAACAACCCTGGTATTGACTGTCCCTGCAGTTGTGTCATGAAACTACCCTGGTATTGACTACCCCTGCAGGTGTGTCATAAAACTACTCTGGCATTGACTGTCCCCGCAGTTGTGTCATGCAACTACCCTGGTATTGACTATCCCTGCCTTTGTGTCATGAAACTACCCTGATATTGACTACCCCAGCAATTGTGTCATGAAACTACCTTTGTATTGACTATCCCTGCCGTTGTGTCATGAAACAACACTGGTATTGACTATCCCTGCAGTTGTGTCATGAAACTACCCTGGTATTGACTGTCCCCGCAGTTTTGTCATGCAACTACCCTGGTATTGACTATCCCTGCCTTTGTGTCATGAAACAACCCTGGTATTGACTGTCCCTGCAGTTGTGTCATGAAACTACCCTGGTATTGACTACCCCTGCAGTTGTGTCAGGAAACTACCCTGGCATTAACTATCCCTGCAGGTGTGTCATGAAACAACCCTGGTATTGACTGTCCCTGCAGTTGTGTCATGAAACTACCCTGGTATTGACTACCCCTGCAGGTGTGTCATAAAACTACTCTGGCATTGACTGTCCCTGCAGTTGTGTCATGAAACTGCCCTGGTATTAACTATCCCTGCCTTTGTGTCATGAAACTACCCTGGTATTGACTGTCCCTGCAGTTAGGTCATGAAACTAACCTGGTATTGACTGTCCCTGCAGTTGGGTCATGAAACTACCCTGGTATTGACTGTCCCTGCAGATGTGTCATGAAACTACCTTTGTATTGACTATCCCTGCAGTTGTGTCATGAAACTACCTTTGTATTGACTATCCCTGCACTTGTGTCATAAAACTACCTTTGTATTGACTACCCCTGCACTTGTGTCATAAAACTACCTTTGTATTGACTATCCCCGCAGTTGTGTCATGAAACTACCTTGATATTGACGATCCATGCATTTTAGCAGTGAAAAGTGATGACTACATCACTGGTGCACCCGATCAGTTGTACAAAACTTTAGGGCTATGTTCGTACAGTTGATACTACAACGACCAAATAACGAGAATCTTAGCATTAAACTTCACATTCCAAACTGTAGTTTCATCAGGCGACATGGTAGCCTGTTTGTTTTCTACACTGTCTAGTACGGGGTGAACAATGTCATGGTTGTTTTCTACACTGTCTGGTACGGGATGAACAATGTCATGGTTGTTTTCTACACTGTCTGGTACGCGATGAACAATGTCATGGTTGTTTTGTACAATGTCTAGTGCGGGATGAACAATGTCATGTTTGTTTTGTACATTGTCTAGTACGGGATGAACAATGTCATGGTTGTTTTGTACACTGTCTAGTACGGGATGAACAATGTCATGGTTGTTTTGTACATTGTCTAGTACGGGATGAACAATGTCATGTTTGTTTTGTACATTGTCTAGTACGGGATGAACAATGTCATGGTTGTTTTCTACACTGTCTAGTACGGGATGAACAATGTCATGGTTGTTTTGTACACTGTCTAGTACGGGATGAACAATGTCATGGTTGTTTTCTACACTGCCAAGTACGGGATGAACAATGTCATGGTTGTTTTGTACACTGTCTAGTACGGGATGAACAATGTCATGGTTGTTTCCTACACTGTCTAGTACGGGATGAACAATGTCATGGTTGTTTTGTACACTGTCTAGTACGGGATGAACAATGTCATGGTTGTTTTGTACAATGTCTAGTACGGGATGAACAATGTCATGGTTGTTTTGTACACTGTCTAGTACGGGATGAACAATGTCATGGTTGTTTTGTACAATGTCTAGTACGGGATGAACAATGGCATGGTTGTTTTGTACACTGTCTAGTACGGGATGAACAATGTCATGGTTGTTTTGTACACTGTCTAGTACGGGATGAACAATGTCATGTTTGTTTTGTACAATGTCTAGTACGGGATGAACAATTTGATGATTGTTTTCTACACTGTCTAGTACGGGATGAACGATGTCATGGTTGTTTTGTACACTGTCTAGTACGGGATGAACAATGTCATGTTTTGTGCTGTCTACAAGTCATCATGTTGTACCACTGACATCACGCACTGTGTTTCATTTTTAGGTAGACTTTGTTTGCTAGGAATGATTAGTTAATTAATGTTAGTTTTAAAAGGTTAATGTGGAAAATGACACTAAGAAATGTGTGTTAAGTTAAATGCAGATTCAAGTATTTAATATCTGGAACTAATAAATATTTAAACATAGATCAAGTTATCAAGAATAGATGGTAGACAAATTGTCAGGCTTATATATGAGCGGTATGTCGTTGCATCCTGTGGCAGTCAGTTGCTGGAGACGTGTGTCACATGGAACATCTTAGTTTGATGCCATACATACATACATACATGGTGCAATGTGTAAACCCATGATTTGTGCTTTTAGCTGTAATGTTGCTGACATATTGACATAACAAAACCGATGTTGCACCTCACTCACTCACTCACTCACTCACTCACTCAATCATTCGCTGAGCTGATAGTGTCACGTTTCCCCTGAAGACATCACACTACCGGACAAACACACACATCTACTACACACTCACACATCTACCTACACACACACACACACACACACACACACACACACACACACACACACACACACACACACACATCTACCTACACATTCACACATCTACCTACACACTCACACACACACACACATCTACCTACACATTCACACATCTACCTACACACTCACACACACACACACATCTACCTACACACTCACACACACACACATCTACCTACACACTCACACACCTACCTACACACACACACACACATCTACCTACACATTCACACACCTACCTGCACACTCACACACACACACACATCTACCTACACACTCACACACACTAACACACACACACGCACACACACAACCACACGTGCGTTTAGTGACAGAACAAGATAGCTTAGATAAAATTTCAATTCAAAAGATGACGATCTTCGATTTTACATAAAAATTATGAGCTTGAAATTGTACTTGTTTTGCCAATATTTGAACAGATTGGATCAGAAGTTTTTCACTCCTTATACCTGTGTACCTATGCCGTGACGACATAAGTGAAGTGTTTGTAATCAATACGGAGGTGTTGCATATACACCGAACACCAGGACTGACATTACGCCCTGTGCCTGATATTGATATGCCCAGCACTTGATGTCAACTGCTGATACTTTAATTAACATATGACTGCATCCGTGGTCTAGTGTAGAGTGGTTGCTAGAGGTATCTATCTGTTACAGGTAGACATACAGCCATTCATTCCGTCATACTATGTAAACAATGGCATTATATGCTTTTTGAAAGTTCAAATGTCTACTGCGTACATTTTATGTCTACAATTGGGTAAGTTTTAGATGAACAAAATCTATTCTTGTTGAATTCACAACATTGTGTAACAGAGATGAAAGTAAATGGGATATCTGACATGACAATGATGACATTCGCATGTCGAGCCCGACCTGCTCTACCGGTTGCTATCTTGTGTCATAGTTGATATTCAGGCAGGGATTCTGTATGAAGAGGCTGCTGTTCATCGCCTCTCACAGCGGTAGATCCAGTTACTGCCCACTCCCTCTTCTCCTTGGTTCTAGTGATACGTAGATAATGACAGCATTATCAAAGAGTTGATGCGGTGGGTTAGTCTAGTCACTCGTCACGAGGAAGGCCATGGGTCTTATAATGTACCTAGCTGACTGGCAAGGTTAGAACATGTATGAGATAGTGTGGACATCTTACTGAGCTATCAGAGAAACGATCAATGGTAACTCTTTGTAATCGTAAGAACTGTTCAAGGAATCTATTGCCGTCCCCAGTCAAGTGGAACCCATCCTTAACTAGCTGCTGGGCCTGGCTGTGACACATTGATCTCCTATCCACGCGCAACACTTAGCACTGTTGCACACAGAATAAAATTCGTTAAATAGCAGCTGCCTGTAAACAAAGTGGCATTGAATGGCATCAGCTTAACGCAGCAGCTTTGTGTTTCCACATATAACGGTGCAGTCTGTTGCAGGGCCATCAATCATGTCTACAATATGTCAAGGCTAGGTCAGACATGTAGATGGTTGCACGCGTCCACGTATAAAACGAATACCTATAAGGCTACATTCCCCCAGTGCTGGTCTGACAATAAGTGTTAAACTTCACTTACAGAAGTTTCAAGTGATATCGACGCCTTCGGCGTAATATAATGGCTTAGTGAAAAGAGGCTTATTTTATGTGGGCTTATCCTTGTAAATAGATGATTTACAAGTACCTTCTTTTATTGTACTTATAATACCGGGGTTTAGGTATTACTCAACTTTGTACCCAAGCTATAAATCCAGCATCAGAATGTTACCAGTGTACCACACGTGAAGTGTCAGGCCCTTGTCGCACCACACCCGCCACACGTCATACCACGTCACGTCATCAACCTGTAACTGTTTCATATTAATTTATACATGGTTTTTATCCATATCCTTATCGGCTGTGAGTTATTCTGTATTTCATTTCCCTGTGTCTGGACAATGACAAGATAATCCTCTAAACGTTAACCTTCGCGCTTCCGCAATATATCCGAGTTTAATTCTGGAACAGCTCTGTGTCCTGTAAGCAGCTGACATGTAAGAACTTCCACCCACCCTCTGGTCTATCTCTATCTACACACAGTAATTATCTCTCCCAGTTATTGATCATCACCATCAACAGCAGGTGTATCACTTTGTCTGCCATAGTGACGGACAAACGTTGTGTGCGTGGAGACGTGAACCCACCCTGGACCCGACTAACCCCCCCTGACAGACCTGGGCCGGACTAGGGTGCCGAGTAACCCTAGGCATTGCCCCTGGATACTTAATATTCCACGTATTAAGTCCATCCGCCCAGCCGGAACGACAGCAAGTCATGCATGTGTCATGGCCGCGTAGGCATGTGTTCTACTCAGTGACCTTGTGGATACACAGTTTTCTTTGAGTGCATAGTCATTGTAATTTCGAACTGTCCAAAGCGTGTCCCGGACTCTACACTTGACTAGTACGGACTCTCTCCCCACCTCGGAAAGTGTTTGAGTGTTTACAACAATGCTTTGAAGGGGACAGATACTGTGTTGCGACCTGACCCATATTTCGTTTCGAGTTGTTTTACGGAGGCACAGTATCTAGTGAGAGGAGAAATGTCTGTACGGTGGTGATCCTTTCACCACCCACTCAAATCCCCAGTGCTGATCTCGCCAGCACCCGATACTCCACCTGCACGGCGAGGAGTGGTCAGACGCAGGACACAGACCTACCACCATGCTGACAGCCGCTCTCATCTGGTTCTACTTTCGTGACCTGGCCAACTACCTGTTGGACTGTGCCGAGTACCGCCACCAGGTAAGAACACTCCCCCCATCCCACTCACTCCCCACACCAACTTCAGTAGCATACCCAGTAGAACGTGACACCCACCCCCATCAGCCACTGCATCAATCAATAACACATCCCGTCAAGTCTGGCGTTGTATGCAAGTCACTAGGAGAGTATCACATGGTGACGATCGACCTCAGCTCATGTCACTTGTGGTTGATGTTTACAGGAGACCATGTACCGTTATATGGTCTCTGTGTTTACATATAAAAGTGTTTTTCTTCAGACAGTTTTTCTAATAGTTGAAGGGAGACAACTGCGACGAGCGACTGTGAAAGTGTGACTTATGTGACAGACATCAATAGTCCACAGATTTTCCAACGTCACAAACATACGGTGGCTCATCAGCCTGGGGCAATCCCACCAAGCATGTCTGAATTTTTAATCAGATTTCTGAAATGTGAAACACTATTAGTCATGGACAGAAATACAAAACACTATTAGTCATGTACAGAAATTTAAAACACTATGGTAAAATTTGACTATGGAAATAAAAGACAAACATTTTGCTATAACGATATGCAACACAAACATTCTGCTATTACAATTTTAAACACAAACATTCAGATGTGGAAAAAACAAAACATTATAATCTGAAGATATGAATATGAAACACATTCCAATCTGGAAATATAAAACACAAACATTCTACTACCACAGTATGTAACACCAACATTCAGATATGGAAATATTAAACACCATCATTCAGATATGGAAATATTAAACACCAACATTCAGATATGGATATATTAAACACCAACATTCAGATGTGGAAATGTAGAACTCAAACATTTAGATATGGAAATATCAAACACATTCAGATATGGAAATATTTAACACCAACATTCAGATATGGAAATATTAAACACCAACATTCAGATATGGAAATATTAAACACCAATATTCAGATATGGAAATGTAGAACTCAAACATTTAGATATGGAAATATCAAACACATTCGGATATGGAAATATTAAACACCAACATTCAGATATGGAAATATTAAACACCAATATTCAGATATGGAAATGTAGAACTCAAACATTTAGATATGGAAATATCAAACACATTCAGATATGGAAATATTTAACACCAACATTCAGATATGGAAATATTAAACACCAACATTCAGATATGGAAATATTAAACACCAACATTCAGATGTGGAAATGTAGAACTCAAACATTTAGATATGGAAATATCAAACACATTCGGATATGGAAATATTAAACACCAACATTCAGATATAGAAATATTAAACACCAACATTCAGATATGGAAATATTAAACACCAATATTCAGATATGGAAATGTGAAATACAAACATTCAGATATGGAAATGTGAAACATCAACATTCAGATATGGAAGTATTAAACAAAAACATTCAGATGTGGAAATATTAAAGACAAACATTCAGATGTGGAAATATTAAAGACAAACATTCAGATGTGGAAATATTAAACAACAACATACGGATATGGAAATGTTTAACACCAACATTCAGATATGGAAATTCTAAACACAAACATTCAGATGTGGAAATATTAAACACCAACCTTCAGATATGGAAGTATTAAACACCAACATTCAGATGTGGAAATGTAGAACTCAAACATTTAGATATGGAAATATCAAACACATTCAGATATGGAAATATTAAACACCAACATTCAGATGTGGAAATGTAGAACTCAAACATTTAGATATGGAAATATCAAACACATTCAGATATGGAAATATTAAACACCAACATTCAGATATGGAAATATTAAACACCAACATTCAGATATGGAAATATTAAACACCAATATTCAGATATGGAAATGTGGAACACAAACATTCAGATATGGAAATGTGAAACACATTCAGATATGGAAGTATTAAACACAAACATTCAGATGTGGAAATATTAAAGACAAAGATTCAGATGTGGAAATATTAAACAACAACATACAGATATGGAAATGTTAAACACAAACATTCAGATATGGAAATTTTAAACACAAACATTCGGATGTGGAAATATTAAACACCAACATTCGGATGTGGAAATATTAAACACCAACATTCAGATATGGAAATATTAAACACAAACATTCGGATGTGGAAATATTAAAGACAAATATTCAGATATGGAAATATCAAACACAAACATTCAGGTATGGAAATATTAAACACATTCAGATATGGATTTATAAAACACATTCAGATAAGGAAATATAAAACACAAGCATTCAGATATGGAAATATCAAACACAAACATTCAGGTATGGAAATATTAAACACATTCAGATATGGATTTATAAAACACATTCAGATAAGGAAATATAAAACTCAAGCATTCAGACATGGAAATATCAAACACAAACATTCAGGTATGGAAATATTAAACACATTCAGATATGGATTTATAAAACACATTCAGATAAGGAAATATAAAACACAAGCATTCAGATATGGAAATATCAAACACAAACATTCAGGTATGGAAATATTAAACACATTCAGATATGGATTTATAAAACACATTCAGATAAGGAAATATAAAACTCAAGCATTCAGACATGGAAATATCAAACACAAACATTCAGGTATGGAAATATTAAACACATTCAGATATGGATTTATAAAACACATTCAGATAAGGAAATATAAAACACAAGCATTCAGATATGGAAATATAGAACACAAACACTCAGATCTGGAAATATAAAACACAAACATTCAGACATGGAAAAATAAAACACATTTTCAGATATGAAAAAATAAAACACAAGCATTCAGATATGGAAATATAGAACACAAACATTCAGATCTTGAAATATAAAACACATTCAGATCTTGAAATATAAAACACATTCAGATCTTGAAATATATAAAACACACATTCAGATATGGAAATACAAAACACACATTCAGATATGGAAATATAAAACACATTCAGATATGAAAATATTAAACACCAACATTCAGATATGGAAATATTAAACACCAACATTCAGATATGGAAATATTAAACACCAACATTCAGATGTGGAAATGTAGAACTCAAACATTTAGATATGGAAATATCAAACACATTCAGATATGGAAATATTAAACACCAACATTCAGATATGGAAATATTAAACACCAACATTCAGATATGGAAATATTAAACACCAATATTCAGATATGGAAATGTGGAACACAAACATTCAGATATGGAAATGTGAAACACCAACATTCAGATATGGAAGTATTAAACAAAAACATTCAGATGTGGAAATATTAAAGACAAAGATTCAGATGTGGAAATATTAAACAACAACATACAGATATGGAAATGTTAAACACAAACATTCAGATATGGAAATTTTAAACACAAACATTCGGATGTGGAAATATTAAACACCAACATTCGGATGTGGAAATATTAAACACCAACATTCAGATATGGAAATATTAAACACAAACATTCGGATGTGGAAATATTAAAGACAAATATTCAGATATGGAAATATCAAACACAAACATTCAGGTATGGAAATATTAAACACATTCAGATATGGATTTATAAAACACATTCAGATAAGGAAATATAAAACACAAGCATTCAGATATGGAAATATCAAACACAAACATTCAGGTATGGAAATATTAAACACATTCAGATATGGATTTATAAAACACATTCAGATAAGGAAATATAAAACTCAAGCATTCAGACATGGAAATATCAAACACAAACATTCAGGTATGGAAATATTAAACACATTCAGATATGGATTTATAAAACACATTCAGATAAGGACATATAAAACACAAGCATTCAGATATGGAAATATCAAACACAAACATTCAGGTATGGAAATATTAAACACATTCAGATATGGATTTATAAAACACATTCAGATAAGGAAATATAAAACTCAAGCATTCAGACATGGAAATATCAAACACAAACATTCAGGTATGGAAATATTAAACACATTCAGATATGGATTTATAAAACACATTCAGATAAGGAAATATAAAACACAAGCATTCAGATATGGAAATATAGAACACAAACACTCAGATCTGGAAATATAAAACACAAACATTCAGACATGGAAAAATAAAACACATTTTCAGATATGAAAAAATAAAACACAAGCATTCAGATATGGAAATATAGAACACAAACATTCAGATCTTGAAATATAAAACACATTCAGATATGGAAATATAAAACACATTCAGATCTTGAAATATATAAAACACACATTCAGATATGGAAATACAAAACACACATTCAGATATGGAAATATAAAACACATTCAGATATGAAAATATAAAACACAATCAGATATGGAAATATGAAACACACATTCAGATATGGAAATATGAAACATAAGCATTCAGATATGGAAATATAAAACACAAGCATTCAGATATGGAAATATAAAAGACATTCAGATATGGAAATATAAAACACACATTTAGATATGGAAATATAAAACACAATCAGATATGGAAATATGAAACACACATGCAGACATGGAAATATGAAACACAAGCATTCAGATATGGAAATATAAAACACATTCAGATATGGAAATATAAAACACACATTCAAATATGGAAATATAAAACACACATTCAGATATGGAAATATAAAACACACATTCAGATATGTATATATAAAACACACTTTCAGATATGGAATATAAAACACACATTCATTTTTATTTCTACAATCAAGAATTGCACCAGTAACATACAGAAAGTTTTCTGCGTGCTTGTTTAAACTCATCCCGCTTATATAATCCCACTCAATCAAACCCCCGTCTGCTAATTGATGAATTTCTTTTATGATAAAGTCATCTCAACACTCAGAACAAACCGAACAAACCAGACCACACAGTACGTGTCGGAAACCGATAACACACTTCCACCACACACCCGTCACAGACAGCACCACACATAGGTACGCTCAGCATGCCTGACCGTTCTACGTGATACATACTTTCTGTGAACATGCCAGTCGTTTTAAAGGCAGTATATGTTTAATTTTAATCCAGGGATTAGCGAAAGTTCCACTTCCTATATTAATTTGGCGGCGCTAAATAAACTGCATTTAGAACCGATCGCGCATCTCCCCTCCAACGTGTCAAAGATTACAAAAAAAACAATAGGTTTACTTTAACAGCAGGTTCACATTCTATGACGAAGGACAAACAGGTTCTCAACAGCTGGTGTTGTCATCATATCGATATCTTTGTTATAGTATCAATTCCGTCATGTTTTCAATATGTTGAGGCAACGATTTGTTTCCAAGTAATATGGGCATGTTGAATGTATGTCAGTCCCGTCTGATCAGTAAGGAAAGGACGTTCTCTTCTAACTAGGAAACAACTAAAAATGATATACCCTTTATGTCAATGTTTTAAACACATCCATGTGAAACAAAAGCAAATTTAAATATTGTTCTTATATCGCTGATATATCTTCATAACATTAGTGATAAATTTAAAGTTTTGAAGGACGACCAGAAAGCGTGGAAGCTAGCAAAACTACAATTGGAACAGATAATAGGTCTTGTATATAATTTCATAGTATTTGATTGTTCCTTTCGTAATATTAATGAAATGGTGTTTTGATTTTTTTCAGTTAGATTTGTAATTTATTTGTTTTGTTACCATAGTTACTGCATTAAGCTGATTGTTATTTTTACCTTTAAATCACAACAAAATCAAGTGTCCTTTCCGTCAAATTTCCAATTTGAGAGATTTTCAATTTCCTTCCATATCTTTCCGCATACTTGGAATACCATAATTGGTTTTATTATCATTTATTGTAGGCTTTAGGTAAGAGTCGTTTATTTCTTTCATGAAATATCAACATTTTCTACAGTAACTTTAAGGATGTTATTAAAATGTACAAGCTTTAATAGTTAAATAATGATGACTCCCTGAATAGAATCCGACCTCGGCAATGTCGGATAAGACCATTTAATGAACATGTGGGATAAGCTTGGTATTGCCCGCATTTTCGCACAATCCTTACATCGACTATCCGTACCTTTTCTCCCAATACCAATTGTGGTATCTCTACCACCCTTGGATGCGATCGTTAAGCCACTACGTTTATCTGCGTTGCCCAGTTACATCTACAGGGGAGACCTCACCAGGCACTCCCCTCTCAAAAATAACGTCATTCAATATATGACGTCATCAAGTTGTGTTCGAATCTCCAGAAACGACCTTTATGATAGGACAATGTTTTATCGAGAAATAAACCACGCTTCGTTCTTAACTGATCTTTGCGATTTATCGCGTAGCTATCTTATATATCTTGATAGATAAGGAAACTTGTATTCACGCGACGTTTCTGTCTAACTTCTTGGAATTGAAACATACTACAGACTCTTCTCTACAATCATTTTGATACCAAACTCTTCTTTATTGTGATGATACACCACACAGGGTTACATGGAATATGCCAGTATTTTTATTGCGTATAAGTAGGCGGTAGATATACATCAGAAGTGTGAATAAGTACATTGTATTGTTTTACACAGCCCCCTTAACACAGATATCCTTTTACTTGAGAATAACTGTTGTAATTCATAATACTTAGGCTTTAAATAGTAATAACAGTTGAGATAGTACTATCTTTCTGTCAGAAAGCTGGAACATTCAAGTAGAAATTCAATGAGAAATGTTATCTTGCTAACATCCTGCACAGATTGACTCAGCATATCTCCCTTTCCGTTAAGTTTGTGTTTGACATTTTTCAGGGGGAAAAATATCATAATTTTTTCTTTCCAAAACGACATTTTTATTAGTTTGGAACACTATTTTCACTAACTGGAACACTATTTTCACTAACTGGAACACTATTTTCACTAACAATGACAATGCAGGGCAAATATGATTGACATTAAACATAAAAGACACAAAAGTCTTTCAATCCACGTCAATGTCTGTACATGAAATATGTCAAGCACAGGTACTGAGACTGAAATTGTAATGCCATGACGTTTCCAAAAAGTTTTATCTGTGTTATTTCGCCAAATGAAACGGCAGCAACTCATTAGTATTTATTCTTTCCTTTCTTGGACGAAGAATACTACAGAAAATATGATTAAGTTTGGGTAATGATAAATATTCTAGTACACCATTTCTGCCTTTATGTGTTAAAGGTCTCATTGATAATATTTTCAAAGTACCCTACCCTACTAAGAGCCAACGGCAGGAACACAACCAAACCCCCAGAGCCTAAAGGTGTAGTTTATATAATTGACTGCAACTGCGGTCAGTCTTAGGTAGGTGAAACATCTCGCCCCATCAACACCAGAATCAAAGAGCACAAAACCTCAACCATCATATCAGACAGCAAATCAGTCATCTCGGACCATATCAGCAACTGTCCTAATCAAAACATCAACTGGGACAACGTCCAAATCCTCACCAACAACCTCCATGATTTCACTAAAAGAAAACTAACAAAAGTAGTCCACATTAGTCCACAGATCGAGGCTATTTCACCCCATCCGCCTACTATGAACTCACTAGACCTATACAAGCTCATCCTGTTTAATTGGCTTCATGTCCCATTGGCTTCCACCCATGGGTTCTCTGTCCCTCTTGTTGTGACAGTATTATCCTTCCGTTGTCATTACTTACCCTTGTTAACCCACTCATATTTGCTATTGTTGTTACTATTAATCCTCTACTGTTCATCCTCCACCTACTATATATATTCTGTACAATGTCCTTCATTCAGTCTTGCTTGACAACGGTATAAGGATTTGTACCGAAACGTCGCCTTTACAGTATGAAAGAAGTTGTTATCCATAAACTGTGTCTACTTTGTCATCCGTCAACTTCTAAGTAATGCATATCAAACAATTCGATAATATTTTCATTTCTTTTTCTATCTTATCCAAAGTATGTATATAATTAAACTTTAGAACGTGTTTGTAAATCTACATCATGGTCAATGGCAAATGATCTAAACTTTTGTCCAGTCAGAATTTCGATTCCTTACACATCTGGTACCGTGATCTCTTTTTTACCTTATCCGTATAAGCTGACATCATTACTGACAACATTTCGGTACAGAGGATAAATATAGAATACTAAACGAGCTCCCGTTTAGTACCAAATTTATGAAACCACTGAATAGTTCTGGTATTTGACGAGTGAAAGCGAGTCAGATACCAGAACCTTTCACGAGTTTCACGATCGCCTTGTGGAACGGGACCTTGCATCACAAAGGTGACAATCACTCAATACGCCAAGAGATGCTGAGAGTTTCAATTGTCGTCAGTGGAACTTGTTCCAGCAGTACATAAGCGCTTATGCTTACGCGCTTTGGTATTCCATAATGTGTAATACAGCTG
The DNA here is from genome assembly GCF_022045235.1 of Haliotis cracherodii. Lineage (NCBI taxonomy): Eukaryota > Metazoa > Mollusca > Gastropoda > Lepetellida > Haliotidae > Haliotis > Haliotis cracherodii. Next base: position 40,823,912 of record NW_027266330.1, on the reverse strand, counting down.
TATGTTTATTATACAGGTGATCTCTTCACGGATAAGAAACAATAACATATATGGCCGTTTGGGAGAAATAAAACTGACATATAGAGTTGTCTGAATTTTACAATCATAAACATACGATCAGAACTAATTTGGGGCAATATATTTGCTGCACGGAAGTTGCACAGGACATCATGTGGTATGAGAAAAGTCAAATGCAGAACAGCGTGTCCTTGTAGTCGACTATGTTATTCAGAGACAGGTCTCTATGATTTAAAACCTTTGACTGGATCAAGTTTCCTCCAAACTCATGGTCCATTTTGCCAACGATATTGTGATTGATATTATTGTAACCCAACATACGATTTATTAAGTCAACATTTATCACTGAGGTTAGCGTGATTTCCACCCGCATAGTAAATCGAATACACATCTAACAGCTTCCACAGAAGTTTTAACATGGACCACTGCCCGTGGAAACGATGGAACAGACGCTACATATTACCTGAATACACCTGCACGTTCACTACTCACATAGACCACAGGTAGTCTGAGATGATAAACAATACTACACACCGCACTGACACCAGTCTGCCACTCTAAATGAGGGCTATCTTTACATTAAGTCAGCTATAAACCTTTACACTGTATGGGAGATTTGATAAAAGCGATCACCAATACAAGCCCCACCGTTGTCCAGCTGTTTGGGTGGCAGGACAGGAATTGACTGAAGTCTATGTGTCCCGGGCCACAGAGCTAGTAACCTGTAGGACCTGTGCTTTAATCCCCCTCCCCGCTCTTGAGCTGCTCCCCGGTACAGGCAACTATATATGTCATTTTCATAAATGTCACAGCGATATCCTGTTCCCACTAACTATGTCGACTAGCTTCTTTTCATTCAGTTATATATAGAAACTTCACAACTTACAAAGTTTAACCAGTGACCATACATATACCATGTGGTCTTTTTATTAACAAATGTGATTTTGATCAACTTTTCAATTTCCGACTGCCTATTTGCCCTTGTTTGGTAATTTTGTTCCTGTCAGTTATGTAAGAGTGATGGGAGGGTTTGTACGAACGTCCGGGAGAGTCTCCGCGAGGGGCGGGGCTAGCGGTGTGGGAGTCGGGCTTCACTGGTCACACACTACACGGCACATACGGCACAACGCGCATCTCCACACAACCGTGAGCTGGGTACTACACACCACACAGGACAGCACAGGTAGGACCTTCTCTATGTATCTGAAACACACCTCGCGGAGATAACTCCACTGCTTTGTAATTGTTACAACTGCCTTAAACAAACAGTATGTGTTTAATTTGTGACCGGGCATAGCTTGTGTGCACCTGGGTCCCAACACTCTGCATGCAGCTGTATCATCTTCAACTACGTAATTCTGTAACTGTGGGTAAGTTCATATTGGAAATATTGGAAATCATTCCCTTTGTACATCAATAACCCTCTGTTACAGAAATCACGTTTTGAGATAAAAATAATGCGCTGTATAGATTAATATGGAACAGCTCTTCCTTCTTAATGGTGGTAGAGTTTTGTCCATAAAAGCGTTCCATCAGCTTGCCTGTTTACTCTAGACGTGATGACTTCTTCTTACCTTTTTCTCCACTGTTATGACAGACATATGTACCCATGTTGTGTTCCATTCAACGTCATATGTACCCATGTTGTGTTCCATTCAACGTCATATATACCCATGTTGTGTTCCATTCAACGTCATATATACCCATGTTGTGTTCCATTCAACGTCATATATACCCGTTTCACCCTTTTCGCGAACACCACTGTTCTCATCGCTGACTGTAGGTGATGACTTCGTATACTGACCCCCCCCCCCCCCCCCCCCCCTATTTTGGCTTTTACGCTCAATGGAATCGCTTTGGTTGGATAATCGAGACTGGTTGTTCTCTGGCATTGACGTTTCACATTTCCGTCTGTCTATCTATCTATCTATCTATCTATCTATCTATCTATCTATCTATCTATCTATCTATCTATCTATCTATCTATCTATCTATCTATCTATCTATCTATCTGTCTGTCTGTCTGTCTGTCTATCTATCTATAGCCAGGTTAGTATGCAAGCCAAGTCCACATACATATGTATATCCATGTTTGTATCAGGTCAGGTACAAATATATCCATGTTTGTATCAGGTCAGGTACAAATATATCTATGTTTGTATCAGGTCAAAAGATATCCATGTTTGTATCCACGTCAAGTCCATGCCATAAGTCATTGCGTCTATATCTATATTACATTCCGGTCTCCGCTAGGTGCCCCACCTCTACACCGGCTTCTGTTAGCCGATGGATTAAGCAAATATACGGTGTGCGTCAATACTGCAACTTGACATTATTTAAATGTATGCGTCAGACAGACTATACACTTAGTATCGATGCGAGTCCTTATCTACATTAGTTTATATTATGTGCTATGCAAACTATGCGGGGATGAATTGTTATTAGACATCGACACGGACAGCGAATGTATTTGACAGAATGGGGCACCACTGTATCATAACTGTAAATCCATTCATATAGTGTCCACAACTGGGTATACTACCTCTGGACATTCACATGACGACATTGAGCTGCACACAATGTGAACAAGCATGTAAAGAGCAAACACGGATGTGAGTCAGACCTACCCGTTCACCGTACCTCGTGAACTACCCTAGAGCTACCCGCCACCGACCCCTCCCCCTTTCCCAGGCAACGATAAGAACATTTGGGCATTTCCTTTTGACTTAGCAAAGCGTTAAAGTTTAATGTTTGACGTTCTTTATGCGGCGTGTCACCTACCCGGCATCCAGCATGTTCCCAGCTAGAGTGTGTATGTATTGCTTACTGCATTAACTATGTTATTGGTGCTCGTAAATGATTCCCTGTGCTGTCATGCATGGAGACAAGGTAACACCAGCCTGGTAAAGGTGGACTAGAAATGGTTTATCTTACATCATGGCCATGAAATATTCTGGAGTTTTGACTGTGTCATGTGTAGCCGGCACATGGCCAAGAATGTGACCTGCGTCCGACCAGTGAACACCCATGTTTTATTCTTGTACTATTTCCTTGTCGGGATTATTTATACCTGAATAATCTTGCTTGTCCAGAAACCTAACACAAACCCCAAACCGGTTGCTGATTTACTGGAACACTATAGGCAGCATGTCCCTGTCCCCGTGCAGCTGTGGTCCACCAGAATGCCGAGCACATACAGCCTGGAACATCATACAGGCTTGTTGGAGTCAGCTTCAGACCAACTTGGGCGCGGAGGAGAAGGTCCAATGACTCCACAAAGTATGCAGTGTTTCAGTACACATCGTAAAGTGTCTATACTGAAGCTGTGCACCGATTCACACACAACTTCTACTACTAGCCTGGACCATTATTTGCACATCACTGTACTTTGAGACCAAGGTCGAACTGTGTGCGTATGGAAACAGCAGATTATCTACCTTTCTTTGTAACAGACTCTGGTGGCAAATGAGGTCTATTCACGCAGTGTTATCGGATAGCAAACACCTTGGGAACTGACGTATCGCTAAATAGGTTCGAAATCGATCTGCATGTTTATCAGATTCATGAAAAGAGTCATGTGCCATCAATGAGAAGCTACAGAAGCTGGATTTAATGACCGTTCCAACAAGACGGCATTGGTAGCGCGCCCTCAACGGGGCGGTATATCTACCGCTCGCATGTCACTGGCACATCGTCATCGTCTTCAAGCTCACAGACAAATGCAATCTTATCATTGAATTAGTTAACAGAAAGTTCGGAGATGGAAAATTCCGACCGATGAAAGTTGAATTTGTTGCACTGGGGTTTCATATTGAAACAACTCACGGCGACATTGTGATATGTTTAGCCCCGGGGTGAAGGCCGTGCGACCACGGTTACATTATTGTTATTTGAAGCAGGTGGGGTAAGTGTGATGTACGACGAGTGTTCCCCCGTCTCACCTGACACGACCCTAGCTACCTTATCTGCTACTCGGGGTGGTGGTGGAGGTGGGGGAGGGGCTAGGGCTACGTGTCACCACAGACCTATATATGTTTATGTAACCCTTTGAAGTGAAGAGGGGTGCTTTTATCTCACCCTGCTTAGTCACAGGGCCGGCTGACAAAAGGCAAGTTGAGGCCATTAATACATTAATACATTAATACCTTCCGGAATTTATTGTTAACAGCAACTGTCAATTACAAACAAAGCATATCTAATCACTAACTATCAGAGCATGAACCATTGATATCATCAACCCATTTACATCCCCCACCGTCACCCCTCCCCATCTTATGATGATCACTCTCGCCTGCATACACCCGGCAATCGAGAACTCCTTCGGGAAGACATTCTGCAACGCCACATGCTGCTGATTCAGTCCCACTGCATAATAGCCACATACAATAAATCACACATAAAGGTGAAATCAAAACATTTATCCCGTTAATTCTCACCGATTCACACCACCACTGTATTTAATATAAGACAAGCCTTGAATATGTAAGTGTCGAGTGTCAACACAGTCGCCAAGCCCTCCAGACACACACTGTACACCAGAGCACACACCCCGGCCCCCGTACTGTCTCAGACACACACTGTACACCCCGGCCCCCGTGCTGTCTCACGACACACACTGTACACCCCGGCCCCCGTGCTGTCGCACGACAGACACTGTACACCCCGTCCCCCGTGCTGTCTTAGACACACACTGTACACCCCGGCCCCCGTACTGTCTCACGACACACACTGTACACCCCGGCCCCCGTACTGTCTCAGACACACACTGTACACCCCGGCCCCCGTGCTGTCTCACGACACACACTGTTCGCCCCGGCCCCCGTACTGTCTCACGACACACACTGTTCGCCCCGGCCCCCGTACTGTCTCAGACACACACTGTTCGCCCCGGCCCCCGTACTGTCTCACGACACACACTGTACACCCCGGCCCCCGTGCTGTCTCACGACACACACTGTTCGCCCCGGCTCCCGTACTGTCTCAGACACACACTGTACACCGCGTCCCCCGTGCTGTCTCAGACACATACTGTACACCCCGGCTCCCGTACTGTCTCAGACACACACTGTACACCCCGGCTCCCGTACTGTCTCAGACACACACTGTACACCCCGGCCCCCTTGCTGTGTCTCAGACACACACTGTACACCCTGTCCCACGTGCTGTCTCAGACAGACAGTGTACACCCCGTCCTTCGATTGGGGTAACGGGTGGCCCAGTCGTCTAAGGCGACGCGATTCGCTGTGCAGAGTTGCGTCCCTCAGGCACGCCAGAAACCTATGATTGTGGGTTCGAATCCAGGATCGCCCCGATTATGTTTCTCGGTTTGTCAGCACCATACACGTGCTCGTGAGTTTCACCGAAGTGGTAAATATCTAAGACCTGCATCACTTCGGACTTTCCTCCCACATTAAGCTGACAGGCCGCGATATAACTGGAATACTGTTAAAAGCGGCGTTAAAACCAACTCACTCACTCAGTTTATGCTTGGCATATGGGCACAGCAGGTGATCGAAAACAGATGGACATTCCTATCCTGCATGTGGCCTTCCGAACAATCTGAATTTATTACATGGATCATTGTCTATGTAAAGGCGAAAACACGTTTCAAGGTATGCCTCTAGCTGTACCTTGGGAGTACATATATAGCTTTACTCCGCACCCTGCCTTCTACCTCCTCAATTCGCCGCACACCCAGCTGGGGGGTGCTACATAAAGCCTCAGGGGCCCCCATAAAGCCAGCAGAACAAGGTAATCACTGACGAGCCATCAGTCTCCCTCGTGTTGCCATGGTAATAGAATATTACTGTATTAGCTAGATTGTATCGTCATAAATGGTGATCAAATGCACGATATTGCCTCTGGCAGCTTGATTGACAGCATCGGTCCAGTTATAGTTTGATTGAACACAGCGTCAAATATGATACAGACACATGCATTGGCCAGTCACAGGAATAATTGAATACCGCTGTAATAGAGGATATGTAGCACTGGCAGTTTTTAATCCATGGAAATATTGAAATTGAAATATGGTCCGGATCCATAATTCCTGTTTGTATTCCCCTGCAACAGCCATGTTGTGTGAGAGATTGTCAGCTGCGCCAGATGGGGGGTAACGTCCGGTGTTTGGCACCAGTAACCTGTAACCATAAATTAGAATAAAACTGTAACATGAAAGGTGTGTTCTAGTGTTCAGATATATCTAAACATATCTAAAATCTCTGGTTACTGATCAATGTTTGGTCTAGTATGTTAAAGTAAATACTATGAGCAATTGCTGATGAGAGTATATTCAGATATTCACAAGAACGTTTGTCGTGTCTCATTGCTGTAGAATAGGGAATATAGTGAGACATTCGTCGGGATGTGTGTCATATCTCATTGCTGTAGACCGGGGAATATTGTGAGATATTCGTCGAGAATGTGTCTTATCTCACTACTGTAGATTAGTGAATATAGTGAGACATTCGTCCGGATGTGTGTCATATCTCACTACTGTAGATCGGGGAATATAGTGGGACATTCGACTGGATGTGTGTCATATCTCACTACTGTAGTTCGATGAATATAGTGGGACATTCGTCGGGATGTGTATCATATCTCACTACTGCAGATCGGGGAATATAGTGGGACATTCGTCTGGATGTGTATCATATCTCACTATTGTAGATCGGGGAATATAGTGAGACATTCGTCTGGATGTGTGTCACATCTCACAAGTGTAGATCGGTGAATATAGTGAGACATTCGTCGGGATGTGTGTCATATCTCACAACTGTAGATCGGGGAATATAGTGAGACATTCGTCGGAATGTGTGTCATATCTCACTATTGTAGATCGGGGAATACAGTGAGACATTCGTCTGGATGTGTGTCATATCTCACTACGGTAGTTCGATGAATATAGTGAGACATTCGTCGGGATGTGTATCATATCTCACTACTGTAGATCGATGAATATAGTGAGACATTCGTCTGGATATGTATCATATCTCACTACGGTAGTTCGATAAATACAGTGAGACATTCGTCGGGATGTGTCATATCTCACTAGTGTAGTTCGATGAATATAGTGAGACATTCGTCGGGATGTGTGTCATATCTCACTACTGTAGATCGGGGAATATAGTGGAACATTCGTCGGGATGTGTATCATATCTCACTACTGCAGATCGGGGAATATAGTGGGACATTCGTCTGGATGTGTATCATATCTCACTATTGTAAATCGGGGAATATAGTGAGACATTCGTCTGGATGTGTGTCACATCTCACAAGTGTAGATCGGGGAATATAGTGAGACATTCGTCGGGATGTGTGTCATATCTCACAACTGTAGATCGGGGAATATAGTGAGACATTCGTCGGAATGTGTGTCATATCTCACTATTGTAGATCGGGGAATACAGTGAGACATTCGTCTGGATGTGTGTCATATCTCACTACGGTAGTTCGATGAATATAGTGAGACATTCGTCGGGATGTGTATCATATCTCACTACTGTAGATCGATGAATATAGTGAGACATTCGTCTGGATATGTATCATATCTCACTACGGTAGTTCGATAAATACAGTGAGACATTCGTCGGGATGTGTCATATCTCACTAGTGTAGTTCGATGAATATAGTGAGACATTCGTCGGGATGTGTGTCATATCTCACTACTGTAGATCGGGGAATATAGTGGGACATTCGTCGGGATGTGTATCATATCTCACTACTGTAGTTCGATGTTTATAAATGTAGGTAGACATTCGCTGGGATTAGTGTCATATCTCACTACTGTAGATCGGTGAATATAGTGGGACATTCGTTGGGATTAGTGTCATATCTCACTACTGTAGATCGGGGAATACAGTGAGTGAGCAGGTTTACGCTACATTAACCACTACTCGAAAATACCTGATTTATTCAGCACTTCTACATCTTATTATTCCCTTTCATAACACGGTCTACGAATTCTGGCATTTCCTGGCCATCAAAATGTTTGATAGAATTGAGCATAATATTCAAGAAATTGCCTTGAAATGACGCCTGTGTTACTAATAGATAACCGTCACGTGGAGTAACGTCCGTACAGGGGCACAGCGGTTCAAGCAGTTATCGAGCCACTAAAGTGTCCATATTTCTGGTATAGACGGATGAATATAACGAGTTGCCTCATTAGATGGCTTTGGGAAAACATTAAAACAACATGAGACAGGGATGATCAATCGGGGCATAAATTTGTTACAGGTGAGTAAGTAATTGTGTGAGTGCTGGAGGCAGCACAGTGTTAGTCGTGGACATTCCATCCACGCCGCTGCCAGGACATTAGCAACATATCCATCAATGTGTCAATCACCCATCTCCAGGGGTCTAAACTATATGTCACCTGCAGGAGAGTCCTCTCGAACAGAGGGTACACGCGCAATAGTTACACCTACTCAGACAAAGGGGAGACCACTCCAGTTATGTCAAGCTCAGAGGTGAGGGAAATATTTGCGTTTTATTTAAAATTGGAAACCAGGGCTACGATTCATTACACTGGGAATGTTGTAGTTCTGCTTTACTGAGTAGACACTCATGTATATGAAAGAGGGTTAGATTGATGTATGTGGTTTGTGATTCAAGTGCGCCGACCGTCCCTCTCTATTGACCATGTCAGGTATATTGACAACGGGTTTTCTCTGGGCTGTTGACACGCTCTCCCCCGGCGTGGGTATTGTGGGCCGGACAAGGCGGCTCTGACTGGGCTCTGGTGAGGATGGATTAAGAATTCTCATCATTCTAGACAAGATTATTCGAAATGTACATTTCAGTACCTAACAAGCTTGTATCCGTCCGCCCAGGACTGTAAGAATATCGATCCATATTTAATGTTTTAAAACAGGTACTAAGACAAATACCTTATACCTGAATTCAATATTTGGCCGAATTCAAGAAATAAAATACTGTCCGTGCCTTGCACAATAGTGTTTGATGGTGAGGTGAGTGGTTTAACGCACCGCAAAATCTACAAAGCAAACAATTCCGCCCACCCGTGCTTCAAGCTGGAAGGCCTGATTGACATCAGCAGCAGCTCTACCTGGCCCAGGATAGTATGTCCATATTTGGGAAATCTGTCCTCAATAACATTTTTAACAGGCTAGAAAAAAACACACAATGACTGACGTTTCCATTAGGTTATGTGATATACAGATATACAATTAACCACTCCTAGCTGCTGTGTTCATCAGTACAATGCATTTTGAAAAAGACAAGTCAATGCATGTAAGGATAAATAACTCGTGAGTATGTTGAGCATGTCCAAATAACAATACCCAAGTCAAGTGCTACACCTTATAGCTAACTCACACGTAAAGAGGAAAAGTGGTCTACACGGAGATCAAACCGCCTTCTGGTATTTTTGAAAGCTTAAGGAGGTCATGCAATAGTCGCATAGGTGTGTCGGGTTATCGAGGCAGTACAACACAGCACCACACAGACACACGCTCACCATCGCCGACACCCCACGGGTATAGACATGTAAGTATTACATCGTTGATATCATTCATACATAGATCAGTAGAGTAATGTTCCCGAGTTTATATGTCAGACAGGAGTACGTGGCGACTCTTGAGATATCGTCTTTGGAATAGGTTGATACTCAGTATTGCTCATACCAGCCCCCAGTGTTTGGAGCAGAGAAGCCATACTTGACCCGTGTTATACAATGTTACAGTCGAGTCTCAAATGTGACCGCTTTCAGGTTGTTGAATTGATTTGAGTGTTAGAAATTTATAACCTGAAATCTTTTGGATAATAATGCTTTTACACCACGTCATACAAAATGTAATGTAACATATTCAGGGATTATTAAATACGGGATGGAATTACTGAAATAATTCACATTCCGTACATATTACGTTCCGTTGAAGTGGTTTCCGCCCTGCTGGTTATAGTCCAGGTACGTGGGGGGGGGGGGGTATATGGTCTAAACCAATGGCTTTTTAAAGGGGTCCTTTCTTTGTGATAACTTAATGCCACATAACTCTGTGGATGTATTGGAGTGTGTGTAGTGAGAGAGAAAACCCGTAGGACTGGTTTGTAGAACTGTACAGGGACAGGTGAAACTGCCGCCACACTCAGCGAGTGTTTATTAACTCAATATTAACCTGTGCCGGGACAGACACTGATGTGTCATTCCACAGGTGGGGCAGGTGTAAATATATAGTCAGTACCAGGACCAGATTTATATGATCTTATTAAAACCAGAGGATTAGTGGGTACTCAGAGCGCAACACATAATCCAAAATGATTAAACCAAAATATTATCCAAAACCTTACTGAATATAAAAGACAGACATGGACACGTGGTAGAGGCGACAGATCATTCTCGTCCATACACAGGTTTCGGTTTTGTTATATTTTAACTTGCACTACGCTCCAGGGTTAACTTAGGGCGTCAGTTTCCATGGATACAGGCTCTCATAATTTACGTGTTATTCAGCAAATAGAGAAACCAGGTCGGTGTCTGGTGTTAGAATCCATTGTAAATAAATTAGCCCGCTGAAACTTTCGCATAATGAGCTTACGACTGAATTATAGGGGTCGTGTTCAGGGGTAGGGCAGTGAGAAGTACTGCATTCGTACCTTATGTGGCACTCACTTCATTTGGTGAATGTAAGACTGGCGTAGTCATCACCGACTTCAATGAGAGATCGTCACCAGTCTAGTATTCTGCGAATGAGGTCTACTTACAGGGTACACGTGGTGTATTAACTTTACCCATTACGACACGTCTAGGTTAATCTTTACCTTAAGCTGATGCGATTCTGATCACTGAATAGAAATGGTTAGCTGTGATTATATAGCTGTATAGTGAGTGCGAGTACGGTGCAGGAGATGTTGCGTATAAAGGCTGTGTTGTCATAGAACAGAGGTAACAATGATATGGTCTGTGCACTTCAAACAGCTTCACAACACTGACAGCATTCAAGGCACAGAGTAGGCATAGAGTAGGCATAGAGTAGGCCCCGTGCTTTAGACAAGCCTCCATTCAACCTGTGTGTCCTGTCTTGAAGTGAACCTACACGTATGTGTCGATCCTTTAGCTGAAAGGGAGCTGTGTCATTATATACTGTATACAGGATGTTTCATCGGGTTCCCGACAATGGACAGTTATGACCACGGAGCTATATGTATTGTTGTGCCTGTAGTGTGCCGGTGTACGGCAGTGGTAGCAGAACACCCAGCTGCCTGCACACGACTCCCTCTAAATGTCAGTCCGACAGGGTGTGACACTCGCTTCCTGTCACTTGCACCCAGTCGGTATCTACTGCTACCATCAATGCTGTAGTCTTCTGTGTGACTGCATCTGTGTCAGACTCTTGTCTGTCATGTGTGTGACTGCATCTGTGTCAGACTCATATCTGTCATGTGTGTGACTGTATCTGTTTCAGACTCATGTCTGTCATGTGTGTGACTGCATCTGTGTCAGACTCATGTCTGTCATGTGTGTGACTGTATCTGTGTCAGACTCTTGTCTGTCATGTGTGTGACTGCATCTGTGTCAGACTCATGTCTGTCATGTGTGTGACTGTATCTGTTTCAGACTCATGTCTGTCATGTGTGTGACTGCATCTGTGTCAGACTCATGTCTGTCATGTGTGTGACTGCATCTGTGTCAGACTCTTGTCTGTCATGTGTGTGACTGCATCTGTGTCAGACTCTTGTCTGTCATGTGTGTGACTGTATCTGTGTCAGACTCTTGTCTGTCATGTGTGTGACTGTATCTGTGTCAGACTTCTGTCTGTCATTTGTGTGACTGTATCTGTTTCAGAATCTTGTCTGTCATGTGTGTGACTGTATCTGTGTCAGACTCATGTCTGTCATGTGTGTGACTGTATCTGTTTCAGACTCTTGTCTGTCATGTGTGTGACTGCATCTGTTTCAGACTCTTGTCTGTCATGTGTATAATCGGGCTATCGTTTTCTTTCAGAGGAAAATGGCGAAGTCTGAGGTACAGAAATGCCTGGATTGGCTGTTTGAACAACAGGTGAGTGCACTCTCTATGCAAACTACTGTATAACACCACAGTAAGCTGTCAGTGTATAACACTACAGTAAGCTGTCACTGTATAACACCACAGTAAGCTGTCACTGTATAACAACACAGTAAGCTGTCACTGTATAACACCACAGTAAGCTGTCACTGTATAACACCACAGTAAGCTGTCATTGTATAACACCACTGTAAGCTGTCACTGTATAACACCACAGTAAGCTGTCACTGTATAACACAACAGTTAGCTGTCACTGTATAACACCACAGTTAGCTGTCATTGTATAACACCACAGTAAGCTGTCACTGTATAACACCACAGTAAGCTGTCACTGTATAACATCACAGTAAGCTGTCATTGTATAACACCACAGTTAGCTGTCACTGCATAACACCACAGTAAGCTGTCACTGTATAACACCCCATTAAGGTGTCACTGTATAACACCACAGTTAGCTGTCACTGTATAACACTACAGTAAGCTGTCATTGTATAACACCACAGTAAGCTGTCATTGTATAACACCACAGTAAGCTGTCACTGTATAACACCACAGTAAGCTGTCACTGTATAACACCACAGTAAGCTGTCATTGTATAACACCACAGTAAGCTGTCACTGTATAACACTACAGTAAGCTGTCATTGTATAACACCACAGTAAGCTGTCACTGTATAACACCACAGTAAGCTGTCACTGTATAACACCACAGTAAGCTGTCACTGTATAACACCACAATTAGCTGTCACTGTATAACAACACAGTAAGCTGTCACTAACACCACAGTCAGCTGTCACTAACACCACATTAAGCTGTCACTGTATAACACCACAGTAAGCTGTCACTGTATAACACCACTGTAAGCTGTCACTAACACAACAGTAAGCTGTCACTGTATAACACCACAGTTAGCTGTCACTGTATAACACCACAGTAAGCTGTCACTGTATAACACCACAGTAAGCTGTCACTGTATAACACCACAGTAAGCTGTCACTAACACCACAGTAAGCTGTCACTGTATAACACCACAGTTAGCTGTCACTGTATAACACCACAGTAAGCTGTCACTGTATAACACCACAGTAAGCTGTCACTGTATAACACCACAGTAAGCTGTCACTGCAAAACACCACAGCTAGCTGTCACTGTATAACACAACAGTTAGCTGTCACTGTATAACACTACAGTAAGCTGTCACTGTATAACACTACAGTAAGCTGTCATTGTATAACACCACAGTAAGCTGTCACCATATAACATCACAGTAAGCTGTCATTGTATAACACCACAGCTAGCTGTCACTGTATAACACCACAGTAAGCTGTCACCATATAACATCACAGTAAGCTGTCACCATATAACATCACAGTAAGCTGTCACCATATAACATCACAGTAAGCTGTCATTGTATAACACCACAGTAAGCTGTCACTGCATAACACCACAGTTAGCTGTCACTGTATAACACCACAGTTAGGTGTCACTGTATAACCCCACAGTTAGCTGTCACTGTATATCACCACAGTAAGCTGTCACTGTATAACACCACAGTTAGCTGTCACTGTATATCACCACAGTAAGCTGTCACTGTATAACACTACAGTAAGCTGTCACTGTATAACACCACAGTAAGCTGTCATTGTATAACACCACAGTTAGGTGTCACTGCATAACACCACAGTTAGCTGTCACTGTATAACACCCCATTAAGGTGTCACTGTATAACACCACAGTTAGCTGTCACTGTATAACACTACAGTAAGCTGTCATTGTATAACACCACAGTAAGCTGTCACTGTATAACACCACAGTAAGCTGTCACTGTATAACGCCACAGTAAGCTGTCATTGTATAACACCACAGTAAGCTGTCACTGTATAACACTACAGTAAGCTGTCATTGTATAACACCACAGTAAGCTGTCACTGTATAACACCACAGTAAGCTGTCACTGTATAACACCACAGTAAGCTGTCACTGTATAACACCACAATTAGCTGTCACTGTATAACAACACAGTAAGCTGTCACTAACACCACAGTCAGCTGTCACTAACACCACATTAAGCTGTCACTGTATAACACCACAGTAAGCTGTCACTGTATAACACCACAGTAAGCTGTCACTAACACAACAGTAAGCTGTCACTGTATAACACCACAGTTAGCTGTCACTGTATAACACCACAGTAAGCTGTCACTGTATAACACCACAGTAAGCTGTCACTGTATAACACCACAGTAAGCTGTCACTAACACAACAGTAAGCTGTCACTGTATAACACCACAGTTAGCTGTCACTGTATAACACCACAGTACGCTGTCACTGTATAACACCACAGTAAGCTGTCACTGTATAACACCACAGTAAGCTGTCACTGCAAAACACCACAGCTAGCTGTCACTGTATAACACAACAGTTAGCTGTCACTGTATAACACTACAGTAAGCTGTCACTGTATAACACTACAGTAAGCTGTCATTGTATAACACCACAGTAAGCTGTCACTGTATAACACCACAGTAAGCTGTCACTGTATAACACTACAGTAAGCTGTCACTGTATAACACCACAGTAAGCTGTCACCATATAACATCACAGTAAGCTGTCATTGTATAACACCACAGCTAGCTGTCACTGTATAACACCACAGGAAGCTGTCACCATATAACATCACAGTAAGCTGTCACCATATAACATCACAGTAAGCTGTCACCATATAACATCACAGTAAGCTGTCACCATATAACATCACAGTAAGCTGTCATTGTATAACACCACAGTAAGCTGTCACTGCATAACACCACAGTTAGCTGTCACTGTATAACACCACAGTTAGGTGTCACTGTATAACCCCACAGTTAGCTGTCACTGTATATCACCACAGTAAGCTGTCACTGTATAACACTACAGTAAGCTGTCACTGTATAACACCACAGTAAGCTGTCACTGTATAACACCACAGTAAGCTGTCACTGTATAACACCACAGTTAGCTGCCACTGTATAACACCACTGTAAGCTGTCACTGTATAACACCACAGTAAGCTGTCACTGTATAACACCACTGTAAGCTGTCACTAACACCACAGTTAGTTGTCACTGTATAACACCACAGTAAGCTGTCACTGTATAACACCACAGTAAGCTGTCATTGTATAATACCCAAGTAAGCTGTCACTAACACCCCAGTAAGGTGTAACTGTATAACACCACAGTAAGCTGTCACTGTATAACACCACAGTAAGCTGTCACTGTATAACACCACAGTTAGCTGTCATTGTATAACACCACAGTAAGCTGTCACTGTATAACACCACAGTAAGCTGTCACTGTATAACACCACAGTAAGCTGTCACTGTATAACACCACAGTTAGCTGTCATTGTATAACACCACAGTAAGCTGTCACTGTATAACACCACAGTTAGCTGTCACTGTATAACACCACAGTAAGCTGTCACTGTATAACACCACAGTTAGCTGTCACTGTATTACACCACAGTAAGCTGTCAATGTATAACGCAGCGACTGAGCTATATGTGTATCGTATCACACCACGAGTAAGCTGTCACTCTCTATCTGCAGGGGGAACTGGAGTGCGCCAGTTTCGGCCAGGGGGAGAGCGGTGTCATTCGGGCACTGGGTCTGCAGAGAGCGAAGGCGGTCCAGATCAAAGAATTCAGTCAGCAGATAGACAAGCTCGTTCAGAACCCGGTGAGTCTTCTCTACCACCATCACATAACAGTCAACAATATCACATTTGGAGAAAAGTCACAAGCGCAATGAATCTTAACTTTTAAGTGAACAGTATGCATAAGCCTTGTCATATTTTATGAATATAGACACCGTAATGATATTGAATAAATGACCTCTGTATTTCTTTTCATTTGACAGAAGGTTGGCGATGATGAGGCGGTTGATCTGAAGGGCAGATACAGCTCAGTAGAAGTAAGGGAGACAACTTTGAAGTATCGCCTTTCAGAATTGGGCTCAAATGTCCTTACCTGTGCCGTGGAGCAAGTTCACTCTTAGTCCGTACTACCTGTTTCTATCAATTTGTGTACCAGGCGTGTCATATGCAGTCTGATATCCTACCTGCCCATAAAGAATGTTATTTTACATGAATATTTCACTACTATGACATTATGTTAAACAATGTTTTTATTTTATTGTTTATTATTATTGTTGTTTTTGTTATTATTGTTGTTTCTATATCTGACAGGCGCTGTCATCCAAACGAGGTTCATGCTTTGAGGTCATTTCGCAAATCTCAGGGCTGCAGGAATTGGTTGAGGTAAGTAATATTCATTAGATTTATATGACATTCTATCCAAGATGATATTGTACACGAACCGTATTGATTACGTGTCCCTGCTTCCTGTACTACAGAACATGTCCACCGAGTTCGACTCCCGGGCCGTGCACCTCGTCAACACCGGGGAGGCTGGAAAAACCAAGGGCAGCGTTGACCAAACTAACGAGAGCATGGCAAGAACTGCACAGGTACTCCTTGCTAGCTGAGTCATCATACACCGAACAGTAATAGATAGTCACAGTTAGAAAAAGGACAAAAGGCATGTGACATGTAACTGTTATGTTATTGAAAATAACAACATAATATTTGGCCATTCGTCAGATCAATGTATTATCGATTCTGTAGATGCACCAACCGCATAAGGGGGCTTCGCTTATGCGTTATTTACGATTAAACAAAGGTGTTGTTAGGAGCACCTGACAACTAAAGAGTCATTGTGTGCTGTTCACATTTAAGAACGACGGGTGTAAATAACATGCTCCCGACAAACACGCGAACATCCAAATTGTGCTACGTGCTTTGACATGCACGTGCCAATTGTGAATCACGACGAGATTAGATGCCTTGTATTGAAAGATGCATTATTTAATTTCAGAATAAATTTTTATTGAAATATTTATGAAGCACAGTTTCTCTTTTTCGTGAGTATAGTTAAATGCATGTGTGTATCACCATGGGGTAGGCTGCATGTTTTGTTTCCGGGAAGTGAACAGTGTGTTCAATGTGTAGAACTGCATCACGGCTGTGAGGAAGAACTGGAAGTGGATCCTGACCACGATGCAGTGTGCTGAGGTCCAACTGAAGAACGCAGCAGCCTACCAGGAGGTCAGTACTATACACAACATCAGGCACCATCCTACCAGGAGGTCAGTACTATAACACAACATCAGGCACCATCCTACCAGGAGGTCAGTACTATCACACATCAGGCACCATCCTACCAGGAGGTCAGTACTATAACACAACATCAGGCACAATCCTACCAGGAGGTCAGTACTATACACAACATCAGGCACCATCCTACCAGGAGGTCAGTACTATCACACATCAGGCACCATCCTACCAGGAGGTCAGTACTATAACACAACATCAGGCACAATCCTACCAGGAGGTCAGTACTATACACAACATCAGGCACCATCCTACCAGGAGGTCAGTACTATAACACAACATCAGGCACAATCCTACCAGGAGGTCAGTACTATACACAACATCAGGCACCATCCTACCAGGAGGTCAGTACTATAACACAACATCAGGCACCATCCTACCAGGAGGTCAGTACTATAACACAACATCAGGCACCATCCTACCAGGAGGTCAGTACTATAACACAACATCAGGCACCATCCTACCAGGAGGTCAGTACTATAACACAACATCAGGCACAATCCTACCAGGAGGTCAGTACTATAACACAACATCAGGCACCATCCTACCAGGAGGTCAGTACTATAACACAACATCAGGCACAATCCTACCAGGAGGTCAGTACTATACACAACATCAGGCACCATCCTACCAGGAGGTCAGTACTATCACACAACATCAGGCACCATCCTACCAGGAGGTCAGTACTATAACACAACATCAGGCACCATCCTACCAGGAGGTCAGTACTATAACACAACATCAGGCACCATCCTACCAGGAGGTCAGTACTATAACACAACATCAGGCACCATCCTACCAGGAGGTCAGTACTATAACACAACATCAGGCACCATCCTACCAGGAGGTCAGTACTATAACACAACATCAGGCACCATCCTACCAGGAGGTCAGTACTATAACACAACATCAGGCACAATCCTACCAGGAGGTCAGTACTATCACACAACATCAGGCACCATCCTACCAGGAGGTCAGTACTATCACACAACATCAGGCACCATCCTACCAGCACGCAGGCTACTTTCTATATAAGTGCGAAATATTTAACGTATGGAAGCCATCCAAAATTTAGTTTTGGCGTCACCTGTACAATGACATAGTGCACACACTAACGTGTACTAACTACTGTAAACCTACATGTGTTATCCTGCTTGCGCTGTGTTCCCCTGAACGTTGGGTTTCCATGTAAGTATGTAAGTGTTCCCGAGCGTTGTGTTGCCGTGTAAGTATGTAAGTGTTCCCGAGCGTTGTGTTGCCATGTAAGTGTTCCCGAGCGTTGTGTTGCCATGTAAGTATGTAAGTGTTCCCGAGCGTTGTGTTGCCATATAAGTGTTCCCCTGAACGTTGGGTTTCCATGTAAGTATGTAAGTGTTCCCGAGCGTTGTGTTGCCATGTAAGTATGTAAGTGTTCCCGAGCGTTGTGTTGCCATGTAAGTGTTCCCGAGCGTTGTGTTGCCGTGTAAGTATGTAAGTGTTCCCGAGCGTTGTGTTGCCATGTAAGTATGTAAGTGTTCCCGAGCGTTGTGTTGCCATGTAAGTGTTCCCGAGCGTTGTGTTGCCATGTAAATATGTAAGTGTTCCCGAGCGTTGTGTTGCCATGTAAGTATGTAAGTGTTCCCGAGCGTTGTGTTGCCATGTAAATATGTAAGTGTTCCCGAGCGTTGTGTTGCCATGTAAGTATGTAAGTGTTCCCGAGCGTTGTGTTGCCATGTGAGTGTTCCCGAGCGTTGTGTTGCCATGTAAGTATGTAAGTGTTCCCGAGCGTTGTGTTGAGTATGGATGGTGTTGCCATGTTATTGTTCCCCGAGCGTTGTGTTGAGTGTGGATGGTGTTGCCATGTAATGGTTCCCCTAGCGTTGTGTTGAGTATGGATGGTGTTGCCATGTAATTGTACCTCGATCGTTGTGTTGAGTATGGATGGTGTTGCCATGTAATTGTACCTCGATCGTTGTGTTGAGTATGGATGGTGTGGCCATGTAATTGTACCTCGATCGTTGTGTTGAGTATGGATGGTGTTGCCATGTAATTGTACCTCGATCGTTGTGTTGAGTATGGATGGTGTTGCCATGTAATGGTTCCCCGAGCGTTGTGTTGAGTGTGGATGGTGTTGCCATGTAATGGTTCCCCGAGCGTTGTGTTGAGTGTGGATGGTGTTGCCATGTAATGGTTCCCCGAGCGTTGTGTTGAGTGTGGATGGTGTTGCCATGTAATGGTTCCCCGAGCGTTGTGTTGAGTGTGGATGGTGTTGCCATGTAATGGTTCCCCTAGCGTTGTGTTGAGTGTGGATTGTGTTGCCATGTAATGGTTCCCCGAGCGTTGTGTTGAGTGTGGATGGTGTTGCCATGTAACGGTTCCCCGTGCTTTGTGTTGAGTGTGGCTGGTGTTGCAGTACTTCCACGAGGTGGAGGAGGCGGAGTACTGGATGAACACCACACTGTCCCGGATCCATCTCTCGTTCGACCGACAGAAGCTCCATGGAGACAGGGCGGACGCCAGAGCCATTCTGAATGAGATCAGGGTAGGTCCACAAGGACTCATCAACTTGGTGTAATGTCAACTGTGTCATTGCACAACCCACAGAACGTCGATACATCGAGGCGTTTGGAATAAAGGATTCAATAACCCTAAATCCCTTTTTATTGACAACATTGTGGTAAAGTTGGGGATAAACGTACTGTGTGCGTATCAGTGCGGTTAAGTCTTCAGGTAACATACCTCACCATTGAGAAAATGGCATCTTAGTCTCCATTCTACCATGACAATATAAAACGTGAATATTGAGTTAAGCGGCATGGGTTGTGTCCAGTCTTTTGAATGTCTTGAATAAACATCAATTAAAACATGTAAACTTATATAACAGTAGATCGTCAAACATTGTTTTTTAATTCGATCATAAATAAAGTCGTTCCATCGCTCTGTGACAAAAAAATGTTTGACACGCATTCGGTTGTCAACATACTTAATTTACACTCTCGTTGCACTAGTCGATTGCTGACGTCTTTTCCCAAGATGTAATACTTTAACTATTTTACCACAATTCTGCACCTTATAACCTATAATTATTGTTTTTATTACTACTTCAAAATGCCTACCGAGTATGGCAAATGAAGAAGTACTCTTTTATTTGATGTCGGCTGTGGCGGCGATGCAGACGTCAAATCTGCTGTTTCAACCAAACTTGGTAATTGTAATTGAACCTTCTGACTTACCAGTCCGATTCAGGTATGTTTTGGCAAATCCATGGTAGAATGTATTATAATACCCCCGTGTCTGTGTCCAGGACGTGCTCCTGGCCTACCTACAGTGGCAGACCAAGGTGGACAATCTGTTTGACCGCAGCAGGAACATAGTCCCCGTGCCGCTGAGGCTCAAGAAGCTGACTGACCCACGTCCTGCTCTGGTGCTGACCGACTTCCGCTCAGACGAGGTAAGACTGTCACCCAGTGTACCTGGCGGAATTCTGTTATGTGGAGCTAATGGTTCCAACTGACAAATTAAGCTAATTTCACTGACCAATCATATCTACGTGTGCTTGCAGATCGAGCTGAATGAAGGGGAGACTATTACCGTCGTTGACAACACCAACCGCCGGAAGTGGAGGGTAAGCATGCGCTTTTCAGATTCAGACGAAACACATAAGTTTGTGGTTCTCAGCTCGCTAACCAATATTTGCCAGTGTTTCAACTGATACGTAACTGCATGTTTGATTGTCCAACATCGATGAGTGGTTCTGTATGTTATTACTGTACAGGATGTTAGTGACGGTATGTTATTATTGTACAGGATGCTAGTGACGGTATGTTATTATTGTACAGGATGCTAGTGACGGTATGTTTCTATTGTACAGGATGCTAGTGACGGTATGTTATTATTGTACAGGATGCTAGTGACGGTATGTTATTATTGTACAGGATGCTAGTGACGGTATGTTTCTATTGTACAGGATGCTATTGACGGTATGTTTTTATTGTACAGGATGCTAGTGACGGTATGTTATTATTGTACAGGATGCTAGTGACGGTATGTTTCTATTGTACAACATGCTATTGACGGTATGTTATTATTGTACAGGATGCTTGTGACGGTATGCTATTATATTACATCAGGTTCGTGACGGTATGTTATTATTGTACAACATGTTAGTGACGGTATGTTATTATTGTACAGGATGGTAGTGACGTTAGTTATTACCTGGTGCTTTGTTAGGTGACCAACAGTCGTGGTCAGACTGGAGAAGTGCCGGCCGTAATACTGGTGATCCCGGGGCCGTCCGGCGAGGCAGTGGACGCTGCGATCAGGTACTGAAATAAATCATTACAATAAGGTAATTGTCTTCCCTTACTGCGACACAGTAATTTATTTCCATCACATGGACACGTCTACAATGGGTCCATAGTGGTTTAGGGCAACACAACCCGCTGAGCAGAGTTATGTCCCTTTACCGCCTGAATCAGCCCCTTATGTACCCTCGGATTCACGCTAGACGACCGCATTGAACCTCATGATATAAAACTGTTATAATGTTAAAAGCGGCATCTACCCAAACGCACTCGTTTCTACGAACTGTCTAAATCATGCCAACCTGTCTTACACTAAAGTGACGACCCTGTTTGTGTTGTCCAGACTCCGACTGCAGTTGTTGTCACTGTGGACGACTTCAGTGAAGCGCCTTGGGTACCAGATGCTGGCCTTCATGCTAATCGTCTTCAAGGACTGGGACGAGGATGAGGTAGGTGGCCGGGGACAGATGGGAGCAGTAGTCTCCCCTTATAGTTACAGTAGCCTCCTCCTCTTAAATACAACTTTGTCGTTGCCACCTGCCTTTAAAGTATATATTTGAGATTAAGAAATGGATTTGTATCATGGTGAGTTTTAACCGTGTGCAAAACATCTGCACCATGCAACACCTAGTAGTGGCAGGTGTGAAGAGCGTTTGGGTAAGCATCGATCAGCAGTTACATAATGAGACTTAAGCATGCAGCACCTAGGAGTCACAGACTTAAAGACAGGGAGGGAGTGTGGGTAAGCATCGATCAGCAGTTACATAATGAGACTTAAGCATGCAGCACCTAGTAATCACAGACTTTAAGAGAGGGAGGGAGAGTGGGTAAGCATCGATCAGCAGTTACATAATGAGACTTAAGCATGCAGCACCTAGGAGTCACAGACTTAAAGAGACTCAGAGGGAGGGAGTGTGGATAAGCATCGATCAGCAGTTACATAATGAGACTTAAGCATGCAGCACCTATGAGTCACAGACTTTAGGAGAGGGAGGGAGTGTGGGTAAGCATCGATCAGCAGTTACATAATGAGACTTAAGCATGCAGCACCTAGGAGTCACAGACTTGAGGAGAGGGGGGGTGTGGGGTGTGGGTAAGCATCGATCAGCAGTTACGTAATGAGACTTAAACATGCAGCACCTATGAGTCACAGACTTTATGGAGAGGGAGGGAGTGTGGGTAAGCATCGATCAGCAGTTACATAATGAGACTTAAGCATGCAGCACCTAGGTGTCACAGACTTGAGGAGAGGGGGAGAGGCATCTATACTAACATAATGAGACGGAAGCACGCCACGGTTAACATAACCTCTACAGGGAAGTTCAGGGCCCCGTTCCACAAAGCGATCTTAGCGCTAAGTCGATCGTAACTCCCATTTTTTAACACTGACTTACGACAATCGTAGCGCTAAGATCGCTTTGTGGAAAGGGGCCCTGGACTGTTGAGGGTGGTATGCTCCTCGCTGTCTAGGGTATTGCCACATGTACAAGCTTTGCTGGTTATGTCTGCTTTGTTGCTGTGCTATACCATGCACGAGATAGGAGAATGACGCTTCTCTGTGTTAACTTGATGCCCTATGTCCATCTATGGTATGCATTATATCCTGTATTGACGTACTGTTGATCTCCATAAACTGATAACCTAATCTCTTCACGCAGAATGCCAACTCTAAGGACAAGGTAACGGGCCATGTGCTTGTCTGTGTTGTCTCCAGCTCGTCCTGTGTCGTGTATCACAATGTAACAACACGTTTTCCACGTATTTGGAACTCCTCTATATCAAACACATATTGTAACACGTTAAGTGCGCAGTAATAATCATAAGAAATGTATAAAGGTGAAAGTAATGTTTCGGGCTAAGGACACGACTATTATGGGATGCAAACTGTTGATTTGTATCATAGAACTATTGTATGCAGACTGTGCATGTGTATACTCGGTGGCCGGCCTCAACCAAGGTTCTGGTGTTTCTAAAGCGCATAAGATAAACGTGATAGGCATATCAAATCTGGTTACAAATGTTCATTTTAAAATGTTGTGTTTGCGATGCTTTCTTCCATTGACTGTGCATGTGTCAATTACGTTGTGTTGATGTGATAATGTTGTGTTGTCGACGCGCACTGTTGTGTTATCGCCTAGGCTTTTGTTGAATTACGCACTCTTGGGGAGATATTTATCTGAATTGAATAAATTTATTTTGTAAATATATACTCACGAGGGTTGATTGATAAGTTCTAAGCACGTTCCTCAAGTTTGTCCAATTTAGCATCCTTTCTTTGGCACAACCGACACATCACGCTATTTGTAGCACATAGTGTATTCACAGACCGCTGCTTATTTTATGACAGGTGGATGTCACAGCGAAACCATTTGCTCAGTTGACTACAGTTTTGTGGATATACTAGTACCTCCATGACATCATGTGATGTCTACAATAAATTATTTCACTATAACGCACTTGAACCTGTCAATCAACCCTGGTATATACACATACTTTCTAGGAATATCATATAGGGACCGGCCATTATTTCTCTTACGTCGTTCTTTGTATATACACATACTTTCTAGGAATATCTGTTGATGGTACCTTTGAAGACTATCATATAGGGACCTGTCATTATTTCTCTTACGTCGTTCTTTGTATATACACATACTTTCTAGGAATATCTGTTGATGGTACCTTTGAAGACTATCATATAGGGACCGGCCATTATTTCTCTTACGTCGTTCTTTGTATCTACTCATACTTTCTAGGAATATCTGTTGATGGTACCTTTGAAGACTATCATATAGGGACCGGCCATTATTTCTCTTACGTCGTTCTTTGTATCTACTCATACTTTCTAGGAATATCTGTTGATGGTACCTTTGAAGACTATCATATAGGGACCGGCCATTATTTCTCTTACGTCGTTCTTTCGACATCTGCATTGTATCAACTATCACGAGGCACACACTGCCTTCCGTCTACAGCCACACCTACAACCGATCTACTCCAGCTACACGCCAGTCCCACATCTCATCCATTCCATCCACACATCCCCAAGCCAATCTTTCACCCTATTTCTCAATCCCCAAGCCAATCCTACACCCTATTCTTTCCATCCCCAAGCCAATTCTACACCCTATTCTTTCCATCCGCAAGCCAATTCTACACCCTATTTCTCAATCCCCAAGCCAATCCTACACCCTATTCTTTCCATCTCCAAGACAACTCTACACCCTATTCTTTCCATCCCCAAGCCAATTCTACACCCTATTCTTTCCATCCACAAGCCAATTCTACACCCTATTCTTTCCATCCCCAAGACAACTCTACACCCTATTCTTTCCTTCCACAAGACAACTCTACACCCTATTCTTTCCTTCCACAAGACAATCATACACCCTATTCTTTCCTTCCACAAGACAATCCTACACCCAATTCCATTCATCCACAAGACAATTCAACACCCCATTCCTCTTCTGGCAGATAAATTGTAGATTTCGAATGCACTAGCAGAACGTAAGGTATTGCTGAAAGGAGTCATTATAAACCATCACAATACATAACGATTTACACATAATCATTTACACTTATGGTCAATTGAAATATTCGGTAACAAATGATAGTGGCTGCAGGGATCCACGGTAACATCAACGCATACTTTACCTGAAGACTTTCACAACACAGCTCGCTATTGTCCTCACCCACATTTTTACTAACAATTTCACTTCGGTGTTGATCATCTTTGTGATTTGTACTAACCAAACTGTTTGTACAGTGGCTGCGGAAGAACATATTTCCCAAGGCTTCTTGTTAAAATTCACCAAACTTTACAATAAAGATAAAGAGGTATGTTGTCAAAAATATTGTGTGAATACCTCCTTTGTAGATACTTCTTGTAACTTTATCCTACAATGATAGGTGTAAATATTCTCTCCACATAAAACGTGGTGTAAATAAGATTTATCATGGCAACCTGCCTGTTAAATGACTAGTTGTTATGTCCTTGTTACTTCTCCTCTCATGTCCACCTCACTGATGTATCACGTCACGTGTGTCCAGGTGTCCATCCTCCAGTGTATGAAGGAGACGGACAAGCTGGAGCTTCTGCGCATACTCAAGTACATCGAGGACACGTTGGGCAAGAACTGGACAGGCTACACCGACTACAGCGAGCTGGAGGAACGAATGGCAAGACTGCGTATGATCCTGGAAGAGGCGCCGGAAGGGGGTGTTTCCGGTATGGAGAAACTGCGTGTATAGAAGCGCGTATATCTGTCTTACTGACACAGACATCAATATATTGATGCAGATCATTGGTGTGTATGTATTCGTTATGTGGCCAGAAAACCCGAGTAGGGTGACAGGTGGATGGATGTAACTGATGGACATGTTGGTGGGTTGCAGATGACGAGCTGCTGTCGACTGTCGTGGTGCAGATCAAGACACTGGAGGAGATGCTGATGAAATACAGTGTACGTACATCGACATGGATTAACATAGCATTTGGTGTATAGATCGCACACAGACATTCGACCACGTATGATAACGACACTTGTCCCCCCGACAAGTGACATCTACGTTAGAAATAGATGTTTTTAACCTTAATATTTAATAAGATGTGTTCGCACGGAAGGGAATGAGTTCTTGTCATCATTTTTCAATACGTGCAGGACTTACAACACCAAATGAATATGTTAGGCCAAAATATTTCAAAAGTGTGAATACTTTAGGCTTTTGTGAAGCGTTTTATGTCACTTAAGAGTGAGACTTGGGGTAATTTTCAAAGGAGATGTTGGTTAAGAAATAAAACATACCTGTAGTAAAAGATCTCTTTCTCTTCTTTAGATGTTCCCTAATAGGTCGAAATCAACCTTTCTTACACATTTAGGCAAAGTTATGTACTTAATCATATCATACGTTCAAATATAGTTCATAGCAATAACTACTCGTAAAGTAAAAAGTGTATGGACATATAGTTCCTTAAATGAGCTTAACATTAAAATGCTCAAGGGGTTATAGTAGACTCTTACACTATAATGACGAATAAAAGCACATGTGTAGTTAAGATATATTCATTTATTGTCTGATCAGAGATGCAAAAGATTCAGCTCAGTGTATCTGACTATCATGCTTGACTTGTGTTGCTGATGTAGGACTTCTGGGCGTACTGGGAGACGTTCAAGGTGATCGTGGAGCTTCTGAAGCAGCCCAAGCACCTGCTGGTGTGTGACAAGTGGGACCAGCTCCGATACATCACAACAGCCCACTTCGTCAAGTCAGTCCACATTCCTCATCCTGCCACTTAACAACTTGTCGCTGTTACTGATTAGTGATAAGTAACAATATCAAATGCCACTACACTGTCACACACTGTCATTAGTTCATAAGACTACAACAATATGATCTCAGTATTTGTATGCACTAGAAGGTTCATCAAGTCGTTTAGAAATGGGTATAAATTTAAACAGCGTTTGTCTTCATGGATGGATAATTGGTACATGGAAGTTTGCGTGTTTGTCCGATTTACTCAGGGTTTGTATTCACGGATGGATGGTAACTGCGTGAATGTTTGTCAGATGTACTCAGTGTGTGTATTCTTGGATGGATGGTAACTGTGTGTATGTTTGTCAGATGTACTCAGTGTGTGTATTCTTGGATGGATGGTAACTGTGTGTGTTTGTCAGATGTACTCAGGGGTGTATTCTTGGATGGATCGTAACTGTGTGTATGTTTGTCAGGTTCTGGGACACACACCTGGATATTGAAGACATCAA
This sequence comes from Haliotis cracherodii, assembly GCF_022045235.1. Classification (NCBI taxonomy): domain Eukaryota; kingdom Metazoa; phylum Mollusca; class Gastropoda; order Lepetellida; family Haliotidae; genus Haliotis; species Haliotis cracherodii. Next base: position 40,796,612 of record NW_027266330.1, on the reverse strand, counting down.
GAAGTCGCAAGCATCGCTGGCGCTGTACGAGACGCCACGGGAGGCGATGCCAGTCAGTAGTGAGGTGACCGTGGAGACACAGCATGAGGAGACGACCTCCGAGGAGGTTGTGTCGGAGGAGGTGGAGGAATGTCACACTTTTATTGTCAAGGTAGGAGTCACACCCCAGTATAATCTTCCATGAAATGCAAAATATATATAAAAAACTTCAATTGCAATTGAGTGAAAACAGGTTTGAGACCAGGGAAGATCCGGGGTAGAATAGGTCTTCACTAACCCATGCTTGTCGTAAGAGGAGTCTAACGGGATCGGGTGGTCAGGCTTGCGCACTTGGTTGATGCATGTCATCGTATTCCAATCGCGTGGATCGATGCTCATCACATCAATCACTGGGTTGTCTGGTCCAGAACAATTATTTACAGACCGCAGTCATATAGCTGGAATGTTGCTGAGTGCGGTGTTAAACAACAAACAAACAATCAATCAAACAAAGACCGGTTAAGGACTTAAGGACTTCAACGCTTGTCGTTTCATTACAACTCTAGAGATACAAGTACTTTAGGTAACACGTGTACCAGGAACGTGAAGCACTGACATACAAAAGAAGTTGATGTATAAAAGTCAACCCTGTCTTATTGCTACTACAGCTCCTAAAAACTCTTAAAGCGATCAGCCATTTTGCTATAAACTTTGTGAAATTGAATGTGTATTTGATATTTCCCCAGGGAGTGTTAGATCCGAACAACAACAACGAGATGACTCTACAGGAAGCCATCTTGAAGGGAATCATCGACCAGGCTAAGGGTCTGTACATTAACCCACGTTCCGGGCGGTCTATGGATGTGAACGAGGCCATCAATGACGGAAAGATACTCATGGAGATTGTGTCGAAGCAGAAGATCCGTGAAGAGAAAAAGACCTTTGGCTTGATCACTATCAAGACCACTCACGAGACACGGCCCTTCAGCATCCTGGCTGTTCTTGACCCACACACAGATGAGAGACTGTCTCTCGACCTGGCAATGGAAAGGGGAATCGTGGACAGCAGCTGTGCGGAATACAAGACTGATTCTGGGGAGAAGATGGCAATAGCTGACGCCATCTCCAGCGGACTAGTGGTGGTGGAGTATGACGAAAAGCATCAGCCACATGTAAAGCCAGAGGTTGTGACGAAGACGTACAGCGTGAGTGGCGTGGTTGACCAGCTGCGGAAGGAAAAGGTGCCGTTCAGTGACGCCATCAGGCAGGGGCTTCTGGACAAGGAGACCGGCGAGTACATCAACAACAAGACCAATCAGAAGATCTCCGTGCACGAAGCCATCATGAAGGGCTTCATCAAAGCCAGGGTGGTGGCGGACCCAAGCAAATTGGACATTGACCCTAAGAATAAGATCATTGTACAGAAGTTTGAAAATGCCAAGACCAAGTTGATGAGAGGTGTGAAGGCCATGAAGGCGTTTAAGTCCCTTGGAAAACCTCTGCCTTAACTGCTGAAGAGTGACACCAAATAGCTAAGATGGTTGATGGTAGAAGGATTTGCTAGATTTACAAGCAGTTTATCTCCACCACAAGGGACGCCATCATTGATGACCTCACAAAGAAGTGATTTTATAGATTGAAGAAGTAATACTACCTAATGGTGCTGATTGTTACCCATGAAGTAAATATTAACAAATAGCTGTATATTTAATTGATGAGTGTGTTGTCAATGAGCTACAATGATATTTAGTGTATTTTAATAATATAGTAATCACATTCCGCATTTATTTAAAGCATTTTCTGATTATAGGAACATGGCAATTGTCTGCGCCTGTCAAATACATTCCATATAATCTTTTGTAGTGGATTGCGATACTCTTACTATACAAATAGCCTGTTTGTGTGAACCATTGCATCACACGGATTGTCATATTGGTCGTCTTCATGGAGTACTCCGGCAGGCTTTAGCTGTCTCGATTATTCACTGTGTCTAACTTAGTAACACTATATGCATGTGAGAGTAGATACTTTGGTATGTGTGAGCACATCACCACCGTTATCATGTTACACGCGGTCGGCTGGAATATGTTCAAGGTTTTTGGAGTGAAGTATGTCTGATGTTACTATGACGTTGTGTGCTATAGCACCCAGGTGATGGTCAACACTTTATGCAGGAACCTGGATGGGGTAAAGTATAGGTGTTCTTGAAGTCAGGCAGGGCACAGTATGATTTATTGATGTTTTAGCATGTCTTCAGAGACGTGAAGGGGGTGCAGTGTGGAGGTAGATGGTGTCTCACGCCACGGAGTCACACTGCCAACACCGACTGCCGCACAGAATACACGTGTGCATTTCACAGGGTGCTTGTCTTTCTTTGTAGATCTCTTTCATGTAGAATCTGAATTGCGTTATTGCAAATGAACAATATATTTGTATTGTTATTACTTTATCAATTAAATTTTACCGTTTTTAAAATGTGTTGTGTGTTTAAAGGGTATGCTGTCTTTGGTTTGTCTTAGATTATCGTCCCTGCTACGTGGAGATTCTCCATTGTAACGTCCGAAATTACTCAAGGCTTATCTGTGGATGTTATGTCTGCCTCTGAACATCTTCTACTTCCAGAACGAAACATACGCCCACCGTCTAGTCCCGTCACATAATTCCCAAATTCTGATTTAAATAATGAAAATGTATGATTTGCGATATCAGACAGCTTGAAACCAAACACTCGATTCTATTGTTTTATGGAGAGCGGTGTTTTCATAGATAAAGTAATTAATATATTTTTAATTCATTATTTAAATCAGAACGCGTGTTCATCGTGAGCTGCAATTTCTTTAGAATAAGTCTACGTGGGGATAGCATGGTGTTAAATAGTGTTTAGAGTTTATTCTGGATAAATGACAACAAATACAAAACACGTGGTATACTAGTCTGAAACACACAAAAACTGAATCAATGTTTATTTGTAATTGTATGATAAAATGGTGTAGAACTTTAGCGGTAAAACAATATAATATTTTAGATATGCACATGCAGCTGATTATGTATTTCGCTGAATGAACGTATATGGTATTGCAGTTCAGGATGATAGAGTAATTTGGGATAACAATACCAAGAAGGACGATATCCCCATCAAAAGACAAAATGTATATTACAAATGACAAAATGTACAGTTAGAAACAAAATTATTCACTGAATTGTTCTCAAAGGCACCGAGGAGCAACATAAACTGCACTCTCACGGATGACACTGACGAGGCACCTCCTCATGCTGCTGATCAGACGTCTGATGTTCCACACTGGGACCCCCGGGTGAAGTGCCTGGGTCAGTTCGTTCCACACTGGGATCCCTGGGTGCAGTGCCTGGGTCAGTTCGTTCCACACTGGGATCCCCCGGGTGCAGTGCCTGGGTCAGTTTGTTCCACATTGGGATCCCCCGGGTGCAATGCCTGGGTCAGTTCGTTCCACACTGGGAGCCCGGGTGCAGTGCCTGGATCAGTTCGTTCCACATTTGGATCCTCTGTGTGCAATGCCTGGGTCAGTTCGTTCCACATTGGGATCCTCCGGGTGCAATGCTTGGGACAGTTCGTTCCACACTGCGATCCCCCGGGTGCAGTGCCTGGGTCAGTTCGTTCCACACTGGGATCCCCGGGTGCAGTGCCTGGGTCAGATCAATCAGCTTGAAGTAGAGGGTCTCTAGCTCCTACTTGGTGGCCAGTGTGATCCCAAAGTGGTTCAGTTGGGTTCAGATCATGTTTTGTAGTTATTTTTCGGAATTGTTTTTTTAATCAGGTGCTGCTTGATAAATCCTCATGTGGATATATACGACCGGCACATGGAGCGATATATAACACTTTGAAACATACATGATACATATACCACAGGGGTTGGGAATATACACATGTAGCATTAACATGAACGAAACATCTGTCAGAGTTATACTGAGACTATGATAACTGAAAAAATCTACTCTTCATCGGGTGAATGAAAGATACAGGTAGTATTCACGGGATGGCATCGAGACATAGTGTATACAGATTGTAGAATCCAAATTCCCTTTATGTTGTATTCTATAAACACTTGCCTGACCTGAACATATGTGAGATCATGACGATGGTCTGTTTATCAGTGTTTGTCTGGAGATTAGATTTTTTTTCAGTTACAGCTGCAAAACCAGATATTTTTTTAATTGAACCTATGAGCCTGACTATTTATATTTTTCGATAAAACGACATCTGGATCATACAGATAAGTGCTCAGCAGTACACAACCAGGAATCAACACATACCAGACAGTCAACAACAATCAGTGTAACAGGGAACACACGTGAGGGTGATGCCCTCCTATAGGTGTGCAGGGAGGGCGTACAGGCCGAGAACCCCGTACACCCACACAAGCGACGACGCAAGACCCACAGTGCCACATGTGGTAGGGGCAGGGGTAGCTGGGGCAGGGGTGGCTGGGTCGGGGTAGGAATCAAGCCAATCATTCACGAGGTCCTCCAGTACTGTCAGGGGAAGGGTTCCACTTTTAAGGACAACAGAATGAAACTCCCTGATGTCAAACCTGTCACCTGAAAACAGTTGAAAATATATCTTATGAACATTTCACCTAATGGTAACAATAACGAGTTCAACAGGACAAATATATATGTGGGTCAGTTCCATACCTTCAGTCTTCAACAACTAACTTAAAGACTTCTACTCACAAATGGCCAGCATTCCAGGATCCGGTAAATATATACCTCCACCAACATACATTCGTAGATGCGTATTGACTCGGGTACATTAACAAGGCAGCCAGGGTGTCCCCGAAAAACGGTTCAGTTATGATTAGATAACTGCTTGAAAGAACAAAACTTCGGTGTTCTTGATATCGTCAATGAAAAAACATTCCCTACAAATTTGACTACTACTAAAACTACAAGCAGTACATCGGTTCTCACCTAGCTCCTGCTCCGCTTTTCGTCGCAGCTCCAGAATCTTGATCTCCCCGATCTTGTAGGCCAGAGCTTGGCCAGGCCACGTGATGTAGCGGTCAATCTCTACTGCAACAGCCTCATACGACCTGGCTGTGTAGTTAAGCATGTACTCGATGGCCCCGTCGCGTGTCCAGCTGTGCCAACATGACAACTGATTACACGACAGGGAATGTGTGAAAAACGTGGACAGTGCGGAAGAGGTATTAACTGTGTACAAGGACATAGATATTATCAATATGCCGTATTAGATTAAACGCTATTTCTAAGAAGGTTTCAGTTTGAAACTAGGTTATATTCGGGAGATTCCAACCGATTAACGCACAAGATCTCATTTACTTCTACATATTTTTAAGTTCACTGTCACGTACGCAAATCAATACATACTTGAAGGCATGTATGCCCGTGTCCACAACCAGTCTACACGCTCGGAACATTTCAGAACTGTATCGTCCCATCCTGGAATAGACTTTAACGTATTATACAAATGTCTTGTGTAGCAAACGGTGGTATTTAGGTTGTTGATGTGGTAGGGATAAGCTTGGAACCCTTACACGTGAGTAAATTGTTCTGCCAAAGGGAACACACTTACAGTTCATAGTCATCTCTGTAGAGCCCCATTTCCTCGCCCAGGAACTCGGAGTACAGCGCCCAGCCCTGTCACAGACAACATGATGACTGACATCACAACATAGGATATATTCCTGAACCTATACACATGTCCCGAGGCGAGGGAGTTAAGAGGTATGTCCAGTTTTCACCTTTGCCTGGGCTGGAATTTCTGAGCTATGTTTTGGCTGGAGTATGCGACAATGCAGGTCTATGCATAGTCCAATCAAAATCGCGAACCGAAATTCGGTTTGTCAAAGACATGGCGACTGCCCTGCAGATTACGGTCGATTGCAGGAATTGCAAAGCACGTGTATCGTCAACTGGGAGTCAACAGATATTTTCCAAATCTTTCCATGTTTTTTTTTATCAAGGTGCTCAAGATATTTCATGCACATTGTGCGGTAAGACCCGTTTGATTACAATATAGGTCTTGATTATCAATCAGATCGTCTTGGCTGGGCGCCGCCATGTTGTCTGAAGCAAATGAAGCATGTGAAATGAAAGGTAGAATCTGACTGGTCAGGGGGAAGGACATAGAAGGGACATAACTCGTAAGAGCCCCTGGTGGCGCTACGATGAAGCCACTAAATACCAGACTCGACCGGCAGGGGTGAAACCATGAAATTACTTGTCAGTTAACTCCCTTGCCTCGGGAAGATGTCTGTGAGGTTAATGGAAGGTTATTTGAGACAAATACAACGCGAAAGGCCGTCCAAATCGGGAATCGGACATACATCTCCTAAATAAATGCATATCGGGTTGGCAAGCAGACATAAGCAAACAAATGAAGTGTATATCGGGGGAGCCAAAGGACATATATCTACAATTGGAGTGTATATCGGGTGGGCCAGAGGACATATGTCTACAACTGGAGTGTATATTGGGTGGGCCAGGGGACATATATCTCCAATCGGAGTGTATATCAGGTGGTCCAGAGGATATATATCTACAATTGGAGTGTATATCGGGTGGGCCAGCAGACATATATCTACAATTGGAGTGTGTATCGGGTGGGCCAGAGGATATATATCTACAACTGGAGTGTATATCGGGTTGGCCAGACGACATATATCTCCAATCGGAGTGTATATTGGGTGGGCCAGAGGACATATATCTACAATTGGAGTGTATATCGGGTGGGCCAGAGGACATATATCTACAATTAGAGTGTATATCGGGTGGGCCAGAGGATATATATCTACAACTGGAGTGTATATCGGGTTGGCCAGACGAAATATATCTCCAATCGGAGTGTATATCGGGTGGGCCAGAGGATATATATCTACAATTGGAGTGTATATCGGGTGGGCCAGAGGACATATATCTACAATTAGAGTGTATATCGGGTGGGCCAGAGGATATATATCTACAACTGGAGTGTATATCGGGTTGGCCAGACGACATATATCTCCAATCGGAGTGTATATCGGGTGGACCAGAGGATATATATCTACAACTGGAGTGTATATCGGGTTGGCCAGACGACATATATCTCCAATCGGAGTGTATATCGGGTGGGCCAGAGGATATATATCTACAACTGGAGTGTATATCGGGTTGGCCAGACGACATATATCTCCAATCGGAGTGTATATCGGGTGGACCAGAGGATATATATCTACAATTGGAGTGTGTATTGGTTGAGCCAGAGGACATATATCTCCAATCGGAGTGTATATCGGGTGGGCCAGAGGATCGGAATGCACAGTACATCGGGCGGTCCAGCGGACATACCTCCACAAAGGCAGTATATCTTGGGAAGGCAAAAGGGACTTTATTGTGAGCCGAAGACTCCATCTTCTGGCGGAAGTCGGGCGTGTCTGATGTGATTGAGTAGCTGATCTGTGTTCAAACACAAGAAAACAACATGTATGAGTTTAATCAACACGTCTTGTTACAAGAATGACGTCATGAAGTAACCACTCGTATTCAATTACGGCCATATATTTGAACGACCAATAAACTATTGACTGGATACAACTCCATCGCATAACTATGACAGTTTATTAAGAGGGTATTAATAACAGCGAGAGTGTAATGGTTATGGTTTACATAGGAAGTATTAATTACAGTTAGAGTGTTATGGTGATAGTTTACTTAGAGAGTATTCAGCACAGTTGGAGTGAAATGGTTAGTGTAAAATAAGCGTTGATGTTCTTCATCAACACCTCGGAGAGATATTTGCAGGGTGCTTCACTTTGTCAACTGTTCAGTTGCTATGACTGATCACGCACCTGCAGGTGATGTCCGGGGTTGGCCTCGTGGATGGTGAGCGCCATCATGGTCAGGTTGGGGCTGCAACAAACCGATGTCATAACATGGCATCCGCCCAGTATCCATCCCACATACTTACAGTTACCATGCAATAACTCATGTTTTGTGTGTGTACCGCGGACTAAGAAATAAGGCAACGCAAATTGCAAGACAGGTGACATATGTAAATACCGATGTTGGTACATACCTCGACTCGGGGCGGAGGACATTGGCCCAGAAAATGCCAGGTCTGGACCCATCTGCTGACCCACTGCTGTAGGAGCCAATTGGACCATCGTTGGGAGTCGGCCGGACCCTGCGCATAATCACATCAACATATACACCCGTCAGTGATCACCCCACCCCTACAAAAAAAATAAACAAATAAATAAATTACATTGATGCACTTTTCCTTTACATGTTTTTGCCCAAGTGCTATGTGTCGAACACTCACTCAATTGGCAACCCTGGCATGTCACTGAAATACGTCTCCAGCTCGGGTTCCACCACGGTGAAGATCTGTTTCTCATACTCCTCTATCATTTCTTCCTGTGAAACAAGATGTTACATTCAGTGTGTAAAATCAGTCAATGTGTAAAATGACTGTAATAATGTATCTGGGAATCAATGTTCCAGAGTAATGTATCTGGGAATCACTGTTCCAGAGTAATGTATCTGGGAATCAATGTTCCAGAGTAATGTATCTGGGAATCAATGTTCCAGAATAAAGTATCTGGGAATCACTGTTCCAGAGTAATGTATCTGGGAATCAATGTTCCAGAGTAATGTATTGGGGAATCAATGTTCCAGAGTAATGTATTGGGTAATAAATGTTCCAGAGTAATGTATTGGGGAATCAATGTTCCAGAGTAATGCATTGGGGAATCAATGTTCCAGAGTAATGTATCTGGGAATCAATGTTCCAGAGTAATGTATCTGGGAATCAATGTTCCAGAGTAATGTATTGGGGAATCAATGTTCCAGAGTAATGTATTTGGGAATCAATGTTCCAGAGTACTGTATTGGGGAATCAATGTTCCAGAGTAATGTATTGGGGAATCAATGTTCCAGAGTAATGTATTGGGGAATCAATGTTCCAGAGTAATGTATTTGGGAATCAATGTTCCAGAGTAATGTATTGGGGAATCAATGTTCCAGAGTAATGTATTGGGGAATCAATGTTCCAGAGTAATGTATTGGGGAATCAATGTTCCAGAGTAATGTATTGGGGAATCAATGTTCCAGAGTAATGTATTGGGGAATCACTGTTCCAGAGTAATGTATCTGGGAATCAATGTTCCAGAGTAATGTATTGGGGAATCAATGTTTCAGAGTAATGCCCTACAAATGTAGAACTAAACAGAGATCCGTATTTGAGGGTTCCCTGTAGATAGTGTAACAAACATCTAACAGCTGAAATAGAGTATAGAGTATGATTGTTGGAGTTAGCTTGTAATTAACATACTGCTGTGTTGAAGAAGAAACGAGTGTCATTCATGATGTCCTTGAAGTATTCGCTGACGCTGCCTTCAAAACCCTGCTTCTCCGTGATCTGGAAAGCAAATGAAATGTAGTCAGTATATTGATGTGGAGGTACACACTTTGTGTTCAAACAGAAAAATGTGAACGTGCACGCACACCAACAACCACACACGGACAAATTCACATACATGCCCACGCCCACGCCCACGCCCACGCCCACGCCCACGCCCACGCCCACGCCCACCCATGTGTCACTCCCCACCTTCAGCATGTTGTCGACGATCCTGTCCACCTCCTGGAGGCCGATGTCGTGGACTTCTTGAGCCGTCATGTTGACGGAGAGATACCACCTGATGCAAGCCGCATAGTACTCCTGTCCTCCGTCCAGAGAGCTGATGCCGATATCGGGGCGAGTGTTGGGCAGATACTCCTGCGGGAAGCAGCAACATGTTTATGCAGATGTCAACCATGATATTAAAGTTGGTCGCTGTTGAGAGTTCGTTATGTACGTAAATTTTATTTGACAATATATAGGAGATAAATCAGGGATTTTGTAACAGTTCGTTGTATTCGTTTGTTCGCTCTAACCGTGTTCGCTATATCCGTGTACTACGCAATAAAGCCTTTTCTGAACTGAAACATATACTAAACATTAGGAATTGGACGCGTCATTAGCATGATACATTGTTCGTTCATAGGCAGTTTCATTACAAATTAATGATCGGCATTTAGAAGATGTGCACAACATATCAGCATCAAATAAATCATTCTAGTCCAATATATTTCATAGTTCTTTGTACACCCTAGTTATGGAACAGTTGGGTACAAAAAGGATATAATGTAGTAGGGAAATGTGTTGCCAGTTTTAGTACTTATGCAGTACTTATGTAGCATATGGTTGGTACGAGAACAGGATAAGATACCATTAACATGTATCAACACAGAGCCATGTTCTATGAGTATTTACAACGCATTATAGTTGATAGATATTACATTAAGATCTTACATCGTTTATGAATTGCTGCATATTCTGTATAGCTGTCTGGAGATTAGCAACTGCACCCAACCCTTGCTCCTTCAGGCGGCCCCTGTGTCAGAAACAAATGCTGATGTTACTGTGCAAACATTGGTTTTTGTGTGTTTACAAATAGGAGTGCACCAACTCTAGATCTATATTTACCCATCAAGTGAGATTATATATGGCCCGCGTCGACTAGCTCTTCATTTCCTGAAGATGTCAAACTAATTTATTTAGCTGCCCTTTTCTCAAGGATAGGTACAACAGGATTGTTGTGGTCTACCTGGCTAATGTTTGGGCTAGACTAGCGTGACTGTTGTGGTCTACCAGGCTAATGTTTGAGCTGGACTAGCGTGACTGTTGTGGTCTACCTGGCTAATGTTTGGGCTGGACTAGCGTGACTGTTGTGGTCTACCTGGCTAATGTTTCGGCTGGACTAGCGTGAGTGTTGTGGTCTACCTGGCTAATGTTTCGGCTGGACTAGCGTGACTGTTGTGGTCTACCTGGCTAATGTTTCGGCTGGACTAGCGTGAGTGTTGTGGTCTACCTGGCTATTGTTTCGGCTGGACTAGCGTGAGTGTTGTGGTCTACCTGGCTAATGTTTCGGCTGGACTAGCGTGACCGCCACACGGACAACGAAGGACCTACCTGACATCCGGGTCTACTGCACCGTTGTCCAAGGTATCCAGAAAGGGAGTGTAGAAGACAGATTCATTCGTCGGACCCATCAAGGCATTAAACTGGTCCTCAACACGAATCTGAATTTCGGACATGTCAGAATCGTAAATATAGCGGAGCTTATAGACTATTTTGTAGCTTACATGATATCTATCCCTTTCATTTTTGCGAACTGAAAACGCATACATCATGTCAGAGTATACATGCAGTTTGTATGACAAGGGGCAGTGTGTTAGTCTGGTGGTGACGTCACGCCGGGGACTAGGGTTTGGTTCCCCACATGACGGGAAAAGCCCAATCACAGCGTTAAGTGTCTAAGTCGTGAAATGGGTGGAATATAGCTAAAAGTTGCGTAGATCCAACTCACTCACTCACTCACTCACTCACTCACTCACTCACTCACTCACTCACTCACTCACTCACCCACTCACTCACGCACTCACTCACTCACTCACTCACTCACTCACTCACTTGACCACATTGTTATAAGTACCATTGACTGCCTGTGGAAGGTCCTGTTCAGCTGCATTGCTGTCGTCATCAAAACCTTGAACTCCTCGTACTGAAACGATAACGAAATCATGCTATGTATTGATGGACAGGATGTCATGTTGGTTCTTGCACGTGTGCCGGTCACTTTGTAACAAAATGTATAAAATTTATCTTTTATCTTAACTTGTAACGGGTAGATCAAGAAACAGTGATGGCATTTTTGTTAGCAAAGTGGGTACTTGGTCTGGCATCTTCTGCAATCTGGCAATGTAGTTCTCGAAGTCGCCGCGAGTGAAGAATGTTAAGGAGTTGACAAACGAAGAGGGATTCCTTTGAATGCCGTCCATGAAACTAATCGGATTGAGGTTCTGATATCTGCAAACATTTACACCAGAGAATAAATACCATAGTCAATAGGGATTGGGCAATACCACATTTGGATAGGATTTCGGCCAAAGTTCTATATATATATGATATAACATTGGTCTCAGTTTAACATGTTTCCTCAAGCGTGATGCGTGCATGATGCGTGCATGATAGGTGCTGTTTATGGTCCTATATGTACTTGACCTCATCAGGGGTCACGGGTGGCCCGGTCCTCTATGCAGCCGCAATTCACTGTGCAGAGTTGCATCCCTTAGTCATACAAGAAATTTCTGTTCTTGGGTTCGAATCCCAGATACTCACTGATTATGTTTTAGATTTGTCAGTCCCATATCCATAAAAAAGGGGGGTAAATGTCAAATACCTGCGTCACCTCGGGGTTTCTCTCACAGCAAGCTTAACAGCCGTGATATGAATGAAACACTGTCCAAGGCGGCGTTAAATGTAACTCGCTGACTCATTAAACACGTCTGATGTTCCCCTTACTGTCTCCACGCCCAGCCCCGGATGTAGGTGGTCAGCATGTCGTCCAGGATCTTGTAGTTGACCAGGTCCGACTTGCTCAGGTCCTCCTGTGAGATGTTCAGCAGTCGGGCGTGGAGGGTCTCGGCCTTCTCCTGGGGCAGACAAGGACACAGGCAGATCAGTTTTCTCAACAAAGATGTAAATGTACATAAATCTATTTGTCAGATATTTTATTTAAACACATCAATTTGAACTTGCATCTACCTTTCTGATGTCGAACATGGACATGTTGAAGGACTCGAGCTGATCATCATATTTGTGTATACCCTTCGTCGTGGCCGTTACTGGTCTGTCAGACATTCGCCATGCAAAGAACTCATTATGGAGCGTTGAGAGATCTCTAGAAGCACTCCCTGAAAGAAACATGAACATAACATAGAGGTTTTTATACATATTGTTCTCTCATATAATTCTTCTCGTATACAACTAAAGTAATATGGTTAACATGACCGTAATCGTCTATGTGTCATATCAATAATAAATCACAACCAAGAGCTTTCCGCTCCTAAATATGTCCACTTAGGCCGTCAGGTACCCACCGCTGCAGATGTCAACCCCTGATAAGACGCAAATGATGATCGACAGCGAGGTCCACATCCTGAAATATGTAGAACACAGTTCAGTCTATACTCTTCATATCGAAACGAATGAAGAAACTTGTGTTTACGTCCCTTCGAGGTTCTTACCTTATATCACTTTATATATTCTTTATATGCAGCACAATAAGTGTTTTGTTTTCATTTTTTAGTTGTTAAGACATGCACGAACGGACGTACACTGACATGCAAAACACTTGCAAGCGAGTTACAGCGATTTGTCTTACAACGGGGCGCTAACCTTCAGCCGCTTGCAATCGCACCAATCTCTAGCTGAGTTCGCTTCTTTCTCAAACCAAGGTGGCGGCTGACGAAAACTTGAATTTGACAGCGGAATTATAATTCCTTGACTGGATCAACTGGGAAATGAGCAACGACAGAGAACATCCCAGCGTCTTCAAGGTGCTCATAATAGTCATAAATGCATCGTCATCGAGCTTCTTCTATTATGTTCTTCATTAGGGCCAGGAAACAAAGTGAAAGTCGCGCCGCCATTTTGGAAGACTGCGCAAAGTGCAGGCCACGGGATGAGAGATTAATTTGCGCCCGAGGTTGCAGTTGTTCAGTCCGTGCTTGATGTCACATGAACACTTTCTTATTCAATGATCTTTAAGTTTCTCAATTTTGAATTTAGCATTTGCAGAAGGTCACACCATGGATAACCTTGTCATTCAGTCATGAATAACTACATGTAAATACGTCTCGTGTCAGCTTGTCATCATGTACATCCAAGTGGACGAGACAAGCGACCAGTTCCCCGCCAGGATAACATTGTGATCAGTGAGAAGGCAGGCTGTGTGTCTGGTGGTCAACAATCCTACTTCAATACACAAAACTGACGAGTACATCTTTTTAGGGCACGCTTAATGATGGGACAGAGGGACGTTCTCTGCCATGTGTGATACACCCTGTGGTGATACTTCAAAGACAGTAAGCTATCCTGAATATACGACTGATCTTACCTGGTATGACAGATCTGGACAGGTGTCTTGTCAACACGGATGTTCTGCTTCTTGTGACAGGGATGTGCTGTCAGGGATAACTCTGGCAGGTCGGCGCCGTCACATGTCTATCCGTGTCAAGGGCTCATTCCGCTATATCAAGTACATGATTTACTGGTACTTCTCTTTAAACATAGGTATATTAATAGTTTTATGTCCGTTCATGTAGTTTTTATTCATGTAGATCTGACATATCTTAAAGAAGGAAGCCCCCTGATGGTTGGGAAGCATGGTGGGTAATGTGTTCGATTCTCTGAATGGGTTCAATGTGTGGAGGCAATTCGTTGTTTTCCTTGCCCTGATAAACTCAATCTTTAATTAGTTGTGTTTGCTTTTTCAAACATTTATTAATATCTCCATTGTCTTCCATACATTTCCACTGGGGTCTACAGAAACAGGATCAAATATCCGACTGGCTTCGTTTCGAGAGAAAGAATATGACAAACAGTTTTAACATACGTGACGTGTTCTTCCAGGCAAGTCGCCCTTCATCCGGAGGCACTGTAGCAGTATGACAGTTTAACAGTATGTCTCTGGATGTGCTGCTGGACACACATACTTGATCAATGAATAAGAAGTGTAATGAGTAAGTATACTAAGTACGACCAACACCATTTTTGAATCAGGAACAAATGTAGGCAGCTGCTTACAAATACTCCCCTTAAGGAGTTCGGAACGAGACACAGAAAGCTCACCTGTACTGATCCGAGGGTACTTGATGCATGCCAGTTGACACCTGCCTCGTTGGAAGCAATACATTATGTATATGTTAAGTGCTTGTTGTGGTGTATGTAGATCATGTTTGACTTTAGAAATCGTATTTCCCAATTATTTTAATCTGTAGTCGATCACGCTACAAGCGACCAAAGCGACATCAGCGCTACAAAGTTGAAGTATGTCGCAGTTTAACATGAATATCCCTCTCAGACACAATATACTGACTCCGAGCCGACCAGTCCTTGTTTTTCGTCCGATGTTTGATCTTCGGCGGGTCAAGTAGTTTCTCTGTGAATACGAAGATGATCGGCAGGACGTGGCAATTACTAACACCAGCCGTTGCTAAGCGCTGACATAGGCACTGAAGAAAAAATAAATGGTAGAGGTGTCATATTTCCTAATTCATACTATTAAATCGAACTAGGGATCATGAGATCTATATGTTATGATTGGGTTTTTTTTTAAGAAAGATCAGCTTGGAAAAATCCCTTCCAGTGATGAAACGGTTTCTGAACCAAAGCCTAACTTCCCAACACATCCGAAAGATTGCACGTGGACCACGCAATTCCCCCGTGCACGAGGGGTGAGTGTGTGTGTGTGTGTGTGTATGTGGGGGGAGGGGGGGGGGACACATTGGTCTACAAGGTAATGAACGCCTTAGTGTTATCAGCATACTTCAATCTCGTAGAACTTGAATATGTTCAGTTATTTTTATCATTATTATATTATGCCTCGTTTGGGGACAGGGCGTCCACTTTACTGGTCCTATTCTCTGGAAATCTCTTCCATCAGTATCAAGGGCCCTCTATCTCTTGACAGCTTTAAAGTTAAAGACATTCCTATTCAGACAATTCCATGAACTATAAACACAATTTTAGAGACGCAGTGCTTTCTAGTGCATTATAACTTTTTGTAATCATCATTTTCATTTGGGCATGTATATAAGTACACATGTTATTATTATTATTTGTTATTAATATTATACATTTCCATACCGCACTTATCCAGACACTATTAGACCGCCTCCGTGGTTTAGTGATAGAGCGTCCGACCGGAGAGCGGAAGGTCCGGGGTTCGATCCCCGACCGCGTCATACCAAAAGACGTTAAAAGATGGTACTTGTTGTTACCCTGTCTGGCGCTCGGCATTAAGGGGCTAAAACAAGGACTGGTGGGCTCGGATTCAGTATACTGTGTCTGAGTGGCCGGGGTATTCATGTTAAACTGCGGCATGGTATCTCAGTTGGGTAGCACTATAAATCGGCATCAGTCCGGACTAGTACAAGCAGCCAGACACTAACACACACACGTACATGCACGTCGCTATATGAGTGCAAAAATCTTGGACGCGATGTTAAAGCCCATTTCACCTCACCTCACCAACTACTTTTATCTGCTCAATGCGGCCTATCGGATCTGTATGTATTCCAGTCATCATTCTCACAAATGATCGGTATGCGTCCGAGGTCAGTAGCACTAGTCGAGGATCGATTAATCAGAAACCAGACTTTTAGAAATCAAGCCCAAACACAGCCAATGAAATTGCTGTTAACTTGCGCCAAGTCACCGAAGCTCAGGTTACTGACCAGAAGATTAGAAATCGTCTGCAATTAATCTGCATGCTCGGCAACCACGTGTTGTACCACCGTTAACACATCGACACAAACACAAATGGTGTTTCGAGCGTCAGATGAGTCCAGATTCATTTTGGACGTGTCTTGGGGCGACCTAACAAACGTCAACGTAAGGCAACGTGACAGATTTGGGGATGGGCCTGTAATGATATGGGGTATGATCACTATGACTACCAGAATGCCACTGCATACAGTAAATAGATGGGTCACTTGGCAGGACAACGGAGACAACATGCTGAGGTCAATAGTTTTGCGTTTGCGCGCAATGCTGGTCCACGGTTTGTGTTGTGAGGACAACACTCGTGTCCACAATGCACACATCGTAACTGACTACCCCCAGCAGCGAAACATCACCTGAATGCAAATGCAATGGCTGCCCATGAGTCTTGACCTTTTCCCCTATAGAGCACGTCTGGGGCATGAGCGGGGGACGTGTACGCCGACGTCAATTGCTACCCGCTACGTGAGCCGAACAGTGGACAAAGCTCCCTCAAAGTGTCATTGGGAGATTCGGATCATTAATCGTCGTACACGGCGAACGTTGGAACCCATTATCGTTACAATCGTTTAAACGTGCATCACTCAATCCCTCGTATTATTTCTGTAGGGCGGAGGGGTAGCCTAGCGGTTAAAGTGTTGGCTCGTAATGCCGAAGACCAGGGTTCGATTCCCCACATGGGTACAATGTGTGAAGCCGCTTTTCCGGTGTCCCCGTCGGATATTGCTGGAATATTGCTAAAAACGGCGTAAAACCATACTCACTCACTATTATTTCTGTAATCATCTGGTATTTTCGATTACTCGAATCCCCTATTAATTTGTTTGGAGGACATATTTCAAATGACTGCTGTTGTGCTTTCTTTGCTTTATGTACCAACACGAGACGTTGGTAGGGTGTTACGTAATTGTGTGCATCAGCACCAGATGTAGGTTGGGTGTTTCGTCGCTGTGTGTATCAGCACCATATGTAGGTAGGGTGTTTCGTCGTGTGTATCAGCACCAGATGTAGGTAGGGTGTTTCGTCGTGTGTATCAGCACCAGATGTAGGTAGGGTGTATCAGCACCAGATGTAGGTGCTGCGTTTCGTCGCTGTGTGTATCAGCGCAAGATGTAGGTGGGGTGTTTCGTCGCTGTGTGTATCAGCACCAGATGTACATTGTAGGTAGGGTGTTTCGTCGCTGTATGTATCAGCACCAGATGTAGGTAGGGTGTTTCGTCACTGTGTGTATCAGCACCAGATGTAGATAGGGTGTTTCGTCCTGTATGTATCAGCACCAGATGTATGTAGGGTGTTTCGTCGCTGTGTGAATCAGCACCAGATGTACATTGTAGGTAGGGTGTTTTGTCGCTGTATGTATCAGCACCGGATGTAGGTAGGTTGTTTCGTCGCTGTGTGTACTTTATCAGCACCAGATGTAGGTGGGGTGTTTCGTCGCGGTGTGTATCAGCACCAGATGTACATTGTTGGTAGGGTGTTTCGTCGCTGTGTGTATCAGCACCAGATGTAGGTGGGGTGTTTTGTCGCTGTGTGTATCAGCACCAGATGTAGAAAGGGTGTTTCGTCGCTGTGTGTATCAGCACCAGATGTAGATAGGGTGTTTCGTCGCTGTGTGCATCAGCACCAGATGTACATTGTAAGTAGGGTGTTTCGTCGCTTTGTGTATCAGCACCAGATGTAGGTGGGGTGTTTCGTCGCTGTGTGCATCAGCACCAGATGTACATTGTAAGTAGGGTGTTTCGTCGCTTTGTGTATCAGCACCAGATGTAGGTAGGGTGTTTCGTCGTCGTGTGTGTATCAGCACCAGATGTAGGTAGGGTGTTTCGTCGCTGTGTGTACTTTATCAGCACCGGATGTAGGTAGGGTGTTTCGTCGCTGTGTTAATCAGCATCAGATGTACATTGTAGGTAGGGTGTTTCGTCGCTGTGTGTATCAGCACCAGATGTTGGTAGGGTGTTTCGTCGCTGTGTGTACTTTATCAGCACCAGATGTATGTAGGGTGTTTCGTCGCTGTGTGTATCAGCACCAGATGTATGTAGGGTGTTTTGTCACTGTGTGTATCAGCACCAGATGTAGGTATGGTGTTTCGTCACTGTATGTATCAGCACCAGATGTAGGTGGGGTGTTTCGTCGCTGTGTGTACTTTATCAGCACCAGATGTAGGTAGGGTGTTTCGTCGCTGTGTATATCAGCACCAGATGTAGATTTTAGGTAGGGTGTTTCGTCGTGTGTATCAGCACCAGATGTAGGTAGGGTGTTTCGTCGCTGTGTGTATCAGCACCAGATGTAGGGAGTGTGTATCAGCACCAGATGTAGGTGCTGCGTTTCGTCGCTGTGTGTATCAGCACAAGATGTAGGTGGGGTGTTTCGTCGCTGTGTGTATCAGCACCAGATGTACATTGTAGGTAGGGTGTTTCGTCGCTGTGTGCATCAGCACCAGATGTAGGTAAGGTGTTTTGTCGCTGTGTGTATCAGCACCAGATGTAGGTAGGGTGTTTCGTCGCTGTGTGTACTTTATCAGCACCAGATGTAGGTAGGGTGTTTCGTCGCTGTATGTATCAGCACCAGATGTAGGTGGGGTGTTTCGTCGCTGTGTGTACTTTATCAGCACCTGATGTTGGTAGGGTATTTCGTCGCTGTGTGTATCAGCACCAGATGTAGGTGGGGTGTTTCGTCGCTGTGTGTATCAGCACCAGATGTAGATAGGGTGTTTCGTCGCTGTGTGTATCAGCACCAGATGTAGGTAGGGTGTTTCGTCGCTGTATGTATCAGCACCAGATGTAGGTAGGGTGTTTCGTCGCTGTGTGTACTTTATCAGCACCAGATGTTGGTAGGGTGTTTCGTCGCTGTGTGTATCAGCACCAGATGTAGGTGGGGTGTTTCGTCGCTGTGTGTATCAGCACCAGATGTAGATAGGGTGTTTCGTCGCTTTGTGTATCAGCACCAGATGTAGGTGGGGTGTTTTGTCGCTATGTGCATCAGCACCAGATGTACATTGTAGGTAGGGTGTTTCGTCGCTTTGTGTATCAGCACCAGATGTAGGTGTGGTGTTTCGTCGCTGTGTGTACTTTATCAGCACCAGATGTAGGTAGGGTGTTTCGTCGCTGTGTGTATCAGCACATGATGTACGTATTGTGTGTAGTCGCTGTTTGCATTCTCGTTATTTATTTATCTCATATAGCGTTTTAAACCTGTCCCCATTGTTAAAATGCATCTTCTTTGCTGTTATGCATCGAGCTGTTGTTACGCGTCTTTCAGTTACGACGTGTTCACTATGAATTGCACTTGTTGGTGGAATGTCTATATAAACACGCTTTTCAAAACATACATGCTTACATGGTAACAGATCTGTGAGTGCTTCACGTGTCAGGTTACAGAGCCCTTAGTGCTTCACGTGTCAGGTAACAGTGCCGTGAATGCTTCGCGTGCCAGGTTACAGTGTCGTGAGTGCTTCACGTGTCAGGTTACACAGCCGTGAGTGCTTCACGAGTCAGGTTACACAGCCGTGAGTGCTTCACGTTCCAGGTTACAGTGACGTGAGTGCTTCACGTTCCAGGTTACAGTGACGTGAGTGCTTCACGTTCCAGGTTACAGTGACGTGAGTGTTTCACGAGTCAGGTTACAGTGACGTGAGTGCTTCACGTGCCAGGTTACAGTGTTGTGAGTGCCACCGTGTCAGGTTACAGAGCCGCGAGTGCTTCACGTGCCAGGTTACAGAGCCGTGAGTGCTTCACATGCCAGTCTACAGTGTCGTGAGTGCTAACGTGTCAGGTTACAGTGACGTGAGTGCTTCACGTGCAAGGTTACAGTGCCGTGAGTGCTTCACGTGCCAGGTTACAGTGTCGTGAGTGCTTCACATGCCAGGTTACGGTGACGTTAGTGCTTCACGTGTCAGATTACACAGCCGTGAGTGCTTCACATGTCAGGTTACAATGTCGTGAGTGCTTCACATGTCAGGTTACAGTGCCGTGAGTGCTTCACGTGTCAGGTTACAGTGTCGTGAGTGTTTCACATGTCCTGTTACAGTGTTGTGAGTGCTTCACATGTCAGGTTACAGTGTCGTGAGTGCTTCACATGTCAGGTTACAGTGTCGTGAGTCATTAAGGTAAACATGTGAATAGCTACAGTGACATCCACTGAACTTCACTTGTCAGTACATTTATTATTGCAAAGTACTTCGCTAATGTCCGATGCTCAACGTGTGAATAGGTTGACGTGACACATGTTTGACAAGAGATATCTATAATTTTATTTATTTAACAATACAAATAATTTCTGGGTACTACCTGTACAATCAGGACTTAACTAAACAGTGCCGCCGTACTGTATCCGTACTTGGCCTTGTGGGTTCAGTGCAGGTTCCACGGTGGCCATATTGACAATCGGATTCTGACCTCTTCAACATATTGGATGTCACTACTGATGGGGAGATGCAAGCCCTATGTCAGCTGTATCAGCGCAAGGGGTTTCCAAGAAGATGTTATGTTAACGACGCACGATGCACGAATGACGAGGGGCAAACAGGCCAAGATGTAACAACATTTGACCTTTGATCAGGTGGGCTAAAAATAATTATGATAGCACCCAAAATCACAGATGCAACTGTCCAATTGTGAAATAATCAAATTATCATGAAGTCTGAGGACATTTTCTTCATATTAAATTTAAACATTTATCGGAGACATACATGTTAAAAAGTAAAAAGTATATCTGTACTATAAGGAATATGACTGCTTTTATTACGTAATAATAGAAGATGGAACTGAGCTGTATCTAAATGTACAAGTAGACAGACAGGTAAAATGATACAAGACTTAACATGTACATTGGTACATCGAATGCCGCTCCACACGTCGGAGTTTCCGGTCGGGGAGTGGTCACGGGGTATGTGTCCAGCCAATCAGTGACGAGATCCTCCAACACGTTCAGTGGCACAGTTCCGCTCTCGAGCACCACAGAGTGAAACTCACGGATGTCAAACTTGTCGCCTGGAATTACAGTATTTAGCTTAAAATTGACAGAAATTGACAGGTTACAGTGATATACATATGATTGTCGTCCAAGGAAGAGCAGAGCTGCTGATACAGCATGTTGAGTACAGGGTAGGACCGGTTCACTGCTAGC
Source organism: Haliotis cracherodii (assembly GCF_022045235.1). Lineage (NCBI taxonomy): Eukaryota > Metazoa > Mollusca > Gastropoda > Lepetellida > Haliotidae > Haliotis > Haliotis cracherodii. The sequence continues at coordinate 40,775,140 of NW_027266330.1, read as the reverse complement.
TAACAGATAGCCAGCTGGTATATCGCCACTACAGAAGAGTGAGGAGGTCACAGTCACAGCTGGTGTATCGCCACTACAGAAGAGTGAGGAGGTCACAGTCACAGCTTTATCACGACACCTAATCAAAGTGTCATCACAATCTACCAGTTTCACAAAGCTCCAGACAGACACATGGTTATGATGCTGACAACCAAAAGTGCCATGGATGTGTTTGAGGTATGGAACTCACGACCAACTAAGATATACCTCTCTACCCAGAGGTACATCGTTGTTGACTATTGACTCATTGAAAACCCATGTCTTCATAAACTATCATAATGATTGCTCACTCAAGCTTGACAACTTGGGTGTTGTTTTTGATGTTTACAAATAGAATTTCAACATGTGTTAACAATAACAAATGTTATATTTGGGATAACACTTTCTTGGTAGTGTGGGTTCGAAACCCGGACAGGACTCAGCCCAAAAAGGTACGAGAATATGTACTTTATTAAGAAAGTTTTATCGCAAATATAACATTTGTTACTTTGACCACTTTCTAAGTGGCATTGTGTGTTCATAGCTTTCAGCCATGGGAGCCGAGGAAATTTACACTTGTCAGAGGGGTACACAAAGTATGTGATCCTGACTACCAGTCGGACTTTCATTTTGTTGAAGCCTCGGAGGCTGAGGGGGTTAGATCGCTGACTTTGTGTGCTCGCGATTAGGTGCCTCACTCTGGCAGTGTAGGTTCAGCCAAAAAGTACGAGAATCTGTACTTTACTAAGAAAGCGTTCTAAATGGCTTGTGTGTTCATGTGTTAACTACTTCAGTCAGCAGCTACATGTGTAGAGTGTCGGTTCTCACCGAGCTCCTGCTCCGCTTTTCGTCGCAGCTCCAGAATCTTGATCTCCCCGATCTTGTAGGCCAGAGCTTGACCAGGCCACGTGATGTAGCGGTCAATCTCTACTGCGATGTTGTCGTAGGACTCCGCTGTGTACTTGAGCATGTAGTCAATAGCCTGATCACGTGTCCAGCTGATAATTATAAAATGGGTTGCATAAAAATATGTACAAGTGGAAGAAATGAAGTGAGTTATATATTCTATAATACCCGTGTAAGTATTGCTTGCCATCGTTGGGTAATTTCACGTGATTGATGTGATGGTGTGAATGCGGTACGTACTTGAAGGCATGGATGCCCGTGTCCACCACCAGTCGACACGCCCGGAATATCTCAGAACTGTAGCGCCCCATGCTGACACGAATGTAAACGGAGAAGCAGCATAAGACGGGAGAGTAACGTCATAGCGATATCGATGTTCCTTTTAATGAGTCACGTAATTAGATTAAGGCAGAGAAAGTTCTAACTTGTTTCAGATACATTAGGTCGGAATATTGCACAAGCTAGATTTACCCTATCATGAAGATTCTCACACTGACAAGCATCATTATGCATGAATGTACTTATGGCTCTAGTATTCCTCGACCGATTATAGAACACAATATGCATGGTTATGCAACTTACAGTTCATAGTCATCTCTATACAGCCCCATCTCCTCGCCCAGGAACTCGGAGTACAGCGCCCAGCCCTGGAGTGGATAGAACGACATTAACTTTGTAATGGTCTGTTGTATGCGAGAATGCATCTCATCATCCTTGGTGAGTTGGTGTCAAAGAGACCTCGGATTAGTGTGTGCACTAAGTACCCGTGAAGAGGGCATGTTAACAGGGTGCCCTACGCTGCTGGTGGATTATGTTATACCCGATCGTTTCTCGCATTTTGATCCAAATAAGATATCTAAATGGCAAATTTTAACAATTACCAATTTGGAAATTGAAAAATGCATTCTCACAATGTAATATTGGCACATGAGTCAACAGAAACCGACTGATGCAAGCACATATGAAGGGAGAGCACAACTTTACCTCGACAAAGGACGTGTATCCGGGGAAGCCGAAGGGGACACTGTACAAAGCAGACGACACCATCTTCTGCCGGAAGTCGGGGGTGTCGGATGTAATGGAGTAGCTGAGCTGAAAGGTGCATGTCAGGTGGTATGAGAGACGGATTGCAGCAACCGTCGGTGTTGAAAGACTTTGTAATGCGAACAGAACATGCTCTGCTCCTATAGCGTTACCGCGTTATCTCAGTGACGTCACTATGCGTCAGTGTATGAGGAAAGGCTGTAACGCAAGGCCCAAGACATGTGAAACCCACGAGCAGGCTGTAAAAGCAAGGATCCTAATCAGGGCGAATCAGAAAATCCTGTTACGGTAAAGGGACGCAACCCTTAACAGCAAATTTCAGCACCCTCGACGACTGGGTTATCCGTGTAACAACTTGGTGACTCACCTGCAGGTGATGTCCGGGGTTGGCCTCGTGGATGGACAGCGCCATCATGGTCAGGTTGGGGCTGCAAGAGGAAGCGGGGTCACATCATGGACATAGGGACATCACATTTAGGGGATTTGCTATTGCGAGTATTGTGAAAGACGTGTATAAATTAAATGTAATAATGTGCTAACTATATATTATCAAAGGCTCAATCAACGTACAGTGAACAAGTATTGGCGCATTTCACAGCAGATAAACACTTACACTTATACTTATACACTTACATACACACACACTACACACAAATCCTCCTCACACACACACACACACACACACACACACACTACACAACACTCATATTCTCATCCATCACACACTATACACTCACACACACACACACCATATACACACACACATACACAACACACCTCACATACATAAACCATACACACACTCACACACACACAGCCACGCACACACACACACACATACACAACCATGCACACCATACACTCACACATACCACCTTCACGTGTACATTCCTATCTACATGCACGAGGCACGTGACACAACTCACGATTCATGGGGCCGGAACACATTTGCCCAAAACACGCCCGGCCTGGAGCCGTCAGCAGAGCCTGTGGAGTAGGCGCCACCTGGGCCGTCGTTAGGCATCTCTCGCACCCTGTTGTGATGCAAACATGAATGATATACTTTGTGCAGCAAAAACATACCAGTCTAGGGTAAACATATTAAACTTTCATTTCGAGCATAATGCTCCTTATTATTTTATGTTTCTATTCTACAAGTGACTGCATGTTGCAGGATTCTCTGTGTCCTGTCACCAGAGTCTCCATGTGCTTCTCTAGACGTAAGTCCAAACACTAGAGACGCCATATGTTTCTCTAGATGTGTGTCCCGAACACTACAACCTCCATGTGCTTCTCTAGAGGTGTGTCCTGACACTACAGTTTCCATGTGCTTCTCTAGAGGTGTGTCCTGACACTACAGTTTCCATGTGCTTCTCTAGAGGTGTGTCCCGACACTACAACCTCCATGTGCTTCTCTAGAGGTGTGTCATGACACTACAGTTTCCATGTGCTTCTCTAGAAGTGTGTCATGACACTACAGTTTCCATGTGCTTCTCTAGATGTGTGTCCCGACACTACAGTTTCCATGTGTTTCTCTAGAGGTGTGTCCCGACACTACAACCTCCATGTGCTTCTCTAGAGGTGTGTCCCGACACTACAACCTCCATGTGCTTCTCTAGAGGTGTGTCCCGACACTACAACCTCCATGTGTTTCTCTAGAGGTGTGTCCCGACACTACAACCTCCATGTGTTTCTCTAGAGGTGTGTCCCGACACTACAACCTCCATGTGCTTCTCTAGAGGTGTGTCCCGACACTACAGCCTCCATGTGCTTCTCTAGAGGTGTGTCCCGACACTAGAGTTTCCATTTTTCAGGGTTCAGTTTAGTTTCATGACCTAATTATGGGACATGTCTTAGGCATAAAGCCTTGTTAGAAACCAAACTATCACAACGAGATCGCCATCTATTCAATTAAAAGAAACTGCAAATGTCTTCCTGTGTAGTTCGACAACTACTGCAACTATTATGCCCTGTGACATTGGCTTTACCATTAAGTAATTACAGGTGTGCTTTTATATTGGACCAGACAATCCAGTGATCGATATTGTGAGCAAAGATCTACGTACTCTAGAGGAAGACCGGGCAAGTTGACGAAGACGCCTCCCAGTGTTGGTTCTATGACATCAAATATCTGATGACGGAATTCCGCTAAGATGTCCTCCTGTAACAGGCAATGTTATATGGAAATACGCAGAGCTGGGTGATCTGTCATGTTCGTAATATGGTCATTGATATTCAGCAAGCTTGATTAGCCTGACACTCGCGCCATGTCCATAGTCAAGACATTTGAACTTGTATATATGATATTACTATTTTTCAAAACATTGTCTGTGTATTATTTGACAACACACGATGGGAGCATATCCAGGTACGGATCACAGGTATAGCAGATATAGCCCTTCGCGAATCTGGTTCACCTAATGTATACAAGTAAATCTACGTAAGCTATTGTAACCAGAAACTGGTGATACTACTTATTGAGACAGTTTCTTTGTCTAAACACGTATCTAGCCATTTCATTGTGTTTTCACGATGTGTAGCACCTCAGCAGTATTCCGACGTGATACGGCTGAATGTCATCGTTTTCAAATGGAAGACACGCGTGGATACTTGTAGAATAACTGTTCAGCGAGACAAGATCCTTTATTCTAAAGTAAAGGAATGTGGGTTCAGTTGTCAATCCCATGACCATTAGACCACGAAGAACATAATGATTATATACAATCCCCATTCACTACCCGGGATACGCAATGAGTGTTTGCGATGTGTTTGCATGTTTGTGATCCCCTCCGTGGCAAGTTGATGTTCAAAGTAGGTTAAAGTGAATGATAGTCACTCGTGGCGAAATGTCATTATCCGAAATAATTGTAAATTTAGAGAAATAATCTTAATCAGTATATGACATCTGGGGTATGTTGGGGTTTGATAAGAATTATTGTCCGGATAACCTCACAAACCTGTAACTGTAAACATATAAGCGTACACTTTCAACTCCACCGAACAATTCGCATTGCCACCAGGAGACCCTTAATTCTACAAAATTGTATGTACTTCGGGTCGTTTGTGAATGTGATGTAATTACACAGAAACTACACATACCGCAGTATCGAAGAAAAAATCCGTGTTATTCATGATGGTCTGAAAGTACTCGCTGACATTCCCATTGAACTCTTGCTTCGTCATGATCTGCTCAGACAACAACATGCGTGTAAAGTAAATGCAGACCAGTTGATTGCTGGACAAAACACACAAACGTACACAACGTACACAACATACACAACATATACAACATACACAACACACACATCACACAACGCACAAAACATACACAACGTACGAAACACACAACACACACAACGTACGAAACACACAACATACACAACATATAAAACGTACACAACACACACAACACACAACACACAAAACATACACAACATACACAACCTACGAAACACAAAACACACACAACATACACAACATACATTAAAAAATACATAACATACACAACACACAACATACGCAACGTACATAACATACACCCCATACACAACACACAAAGCACACACAACATACACAATACACAGCATACAAACGTACAAAACATACACCCCATACACAACACAAAAAACACACACAACACCAAAAAAACAACACAACATACACCCCATACACAACACAAAAAAATCACACAACACCAAAAAACACACACAGCATACACAACATACACACACACAAAACATACACAACATACGTAACGTACATAGCATACACAACACATAACGCACACATAACATACACAACACACAACACACACAGCATACAAACATACACAACGTACATAACAAACACAACATACACAACACACAACACATACAGCACACACAACATACACAACACACAACATACACAGCATCCAAACGTACACAACACACAAAACACACACAACATACAAATATCACACAACATACACAACATACAAAACACACACAACATACAAATATCACACAACATACACAACATGCACAACACACAAAACATACACCACAAACACAACATACAAAACCCACACAACATGCTTAACATAAAAAACACACACGACATACAAAACACACACAACATACACAACACACACAATATACACAACACACAACATACACAACATACGCAACGTACATAACAAACACAACATACACAACACACACCACATACAGCACACCCAACATACACAACACACAACATACACAGCATACAAACGTACACAACACACAAAACACACACAACATACACAACATACAAATATCACACAACATACACAACATACACAACATATACAACATACACAACACACACATCACACAACACACAAAACATACACCACAAACACAACATACAAAACCCACACAACATGCTTAACATAAAAAACACACGACATACAAAACACACACAATATACACAACACACAACATACGCAACGTACATAACAAACACAACATACACAACACACACCACATACAGCACACCCAACATACACAACACACAGCATACAAACGTACACAACACACAAAACACACACAACATACACAACATACAAATATCACACAACATACACAACATACACAATACACAAAACATACACAACATACACACAACACACAAAACATACAAAACATACACAACATATAAAACATACACAGCATACACAGCACACACAATACACAAAACATTCACAACACACAAAACATACACAACATACACACCATACACAACGTACACAACATACACAACACACAAAGCACACATACACGGCAATACAGACTAACTGATTGCTGGGACGGCACACACACACACACACACACAACATTCACGGCAATACAGACTGATTGCTGGGACAGTACACACACACACATTATTCACGGCAATACAGACTAACTGATTGCTGGGACAGTACACACACACACACACAAACACAGCATACAAACATACGAAACACACACAACATACACAACATACTAAACACACACAACACAAACAACACGCAAAGCATACACAACATTTAAAACACAAAACGTACACAACATACAAAACACACACAACATACACAACGTACACAACGTACACGACACACAAAACATACACCACAAACACAACATACAAAACCCACACAACATGCACAACATAAAAAACACACACGACATACAAAACACACACAACATACACAACATGCAGAATATACACAACATACAAAACACACACAATATACACAACACACAACATACACAACATACGCAATTGCTGGGACAGTATACACCTGTAGTAAACAGTCTTTTGGTAATACTTCCAAAAGGGTATAGGCAATCTAACACTTTACTCTTCGAACATTCAACAGTTGGACGTTAGCTATTGTTAACATTATTAGCAGATTTGTTTCCACTAATTAAGATACGTTTCCTTGAATGTTTATTATATCAGGAGCGCAAAGCGTGTCGAATTAATGAACATCCTCTGTCAGAGTGAATCAGGACTTAATCCAGGGATACCCCACCTTCATCATGTTGTCGACGATCCTGTTCACCTCCTGGAGCCCGATGTCGTGGACCTCTCGAGCCGTCATGTTGATGGAGAGATACCACCTGATACAAGCCTCATAGTACTCCTGTCCTCCGTCCAGAGAGCTGATGCCGATGGAGGGGCGGGTGTTGGGCAGATACTCCTGAGTTAAAAAGTAACATACAAAGATTTGTATATGTGTCACATGTACCCAGGATGTCGTTCTCGCCGTATGTATATATGTTCTCCAAACACATTTTCCATGCTGTATTATGGATATGAATATATGTATGTGATCTTTATAACCAGTGATCGCCAACAGTCTCTGTAACTCACTTCTTCAATGAACAACCAGAGGTCTGCCAGTGACTTTAATAGGCCAATAACAGCGTCCTGTCCACGGGTTCGTAGATCATTTCTGAAACGAAGAACACTAATTGTTACCGTAGTGACTGGTGTGTGCCAAGTCAGATGGCATGCTGTCATGAGATATCACGCAGCACTGGAATACATATGCTTCCTTCTTACCGACAGTTCATACATGTGTATACAGACTTTGTGTATGTGGACTTTCGTGTGAGACTTCATGTAAATGTGTTTCCACTTATCTGGTTGCAAGATGTCCAGGACATGTGACTCAATGTACAAAATGCACTTCATCTCATTTATAACCTAGAAACTCAAGTTGAAATGTCAATGAACAGATACTATATTTACTTCTTCTCCACTGATATGTCTGTGTTATTCTCCAGGGTGTCTCGGAATGGCCAGAAGAAGTCCGATTCATTGGCCGCCACCTGTAACTTGGCGAACTGACCCTCAACCCGACTCTGTAATGTAGGACACAGGTATGACAGGTGACGGCTGTTTGTAATATATGTGTACAGTAAACTATTGTTATACAAACTCAAATGGACCATTAATTTTAGTTCGTTATAACCGTAGTTATAAGCTTATATATAGCATCTGATCAGTAATCGTCGGGACCCAAACATATGTTCGTTATATCCATCAGTTTCGTATAAGAGTGTTCGTAATAAACGTATTTTACTGTAGTGTCCCTTGTGAATGAGGAAGGATGGAAGTAATACACATTATTACGTCACTTATAGTGTCCTGCTGTCTACTTATCAGAATGGTTGAGGATGTTATCAGTGCCACTAATCAAGCGTCTGGTTATATTTAGAAACAATTATGCAATACAACAATCACAAGTTTTGATAGAAAAAGCAATTCTACTCCACCAATGAATGCGAGTGATACGTCCTGTTCAATCGAACCGCCTCCCTCATCAGTTCTTTAAACTCTTCATACTGGAAGAGAATACAGAGCAAGTTAACACCTATATAGACAGCGTCAATAACATCCATATACTGTGTGTTATTGTGGGGTTGTAATGCGCTGTGTGTAACTATGTAAGTGTATGTTAAGTAAATGTATGTTTATGCATTATGAATATGCACGTGGATACTTGTTATTTTCAAGAACCCTTATGCATGTTGACATCTACCTGGTTAGGAAACTTCTGGAGTCTGACAATGTAGTTTTCAAAGTCGCCCAGAGTGAAGAAAGGGATAGACTGGACCATTGACTCTATGTACGACTGTGGACCTTCCAGAAAAGTGACAGGATTCAGGCTCTGAAAACTGCAAGCGTTGTATATACATGTCAAGCTACACCTAGATTTCATTTAGATCACACAATTTGACATCGAATCCACCTAAAAGACATTAAATTAAAACAATGACGACTCTTGACTGAGACATGTGTCGTCCTATGGGAAGGTCCAATGACTGTGTAAATAAACGCAATATAGTATACGAAAATTGAAACTGAAGAACATTAATTACGAACATGTGAGTTTGACACATGCACTGCCAGAGGTCGGGCTGGACAATCAGAATTATAACCTTAACAACGTTGTATCAACTGGTCTTGTTCTGCTAGTTGTGTTCGTAAGCTAACTCAGTATTCAAAGTCGGTCATAGTAAACTAGATATTAAATCAATGTACGTCATTTCATTATCGGTACCCGCCCGCCAGAAAGTATACCAGCAGTTAACAACTTGCCGATTGCTGACAGTACACCAGTTATAACATTCACCCTGGACACATGGCGACACACAGTCACTATTCCCCCAAACTATCTTTCATCGTCTTACTGTCTCCACTCCCAGCCCCGGATGTAGGTGGTCAGCATGTCGTCCAAGATCTTGTAGTTGACCAGGTCAGACTTGCTCAGGTCTTCCTGTGTGATGTTCGCCAGGCGGGTGTGGAAGGAGACGATCTCATCCTTTGAAGAGAGAGTAACACCAGCATTGTCAGTATACTGTCGGTCAAGCTGTACATATGGCAAGGATGGAAGTCTGTGAAAAGAGAGTAACACCAGCATTGTCAGTATACTGTCAGTCAAGCTGTACATATGGCAAGGATGGAAGTCTGTGAAGACAGAGTAACACTAGCGTTGTCAGTATATTGTCAGTCAAGCTGTACATATGGCAAGGATGGAAGTCTGTGAAGACAGAGTAACACTAGCGTTGTCAGTATATTGTCAGTCAAGCTGTACATATGGCAAGGATGGAAGTCTGTGAAGACAGAGTAACACCAGCATTGTCAGTATACTGTCAGTCAAGCTGTACATATGGCAAGGATGGAAGTCTGCACACCTGTTGGAACAAACTTACCTTACTCTAAGGATGTCCCAAACTGATCATATTCCCAATCGTTATGTTGTATTTATATGTATCTAATACTATTACAGTCCAAGAGAGTAGCGCTATTCAATTCCTACAGGGGGTATTCCCGTACAATCACTGACATGCCGTGCTGATGACTACCTGTATGTGATATGAATGTAACATGTCACAATTCCTGTCAATTATTGAAGAGTTTAGTTAAATTTCAATTGAATCTATTTTCCCTGATGGTTATATAACGATAGTCATTATTTCTGGCCTACCTTTCTTATGTCGAACATAGACATATTGTAGGACCGTATCTTGTCGTTATATTTGTGTATATCACGGTATGTGGCGCTCATTGGGCTGTCCGACATCTGCCAGGCGAAGAAGTCGGTGTGAAGCTTTGCGAGATCCCTTGATGCATTGCCTGTGACAGAAAGAAAACAGTTCTGTTTTTGTTTGTGTATTGTTTAATGTCGCATCCAGCAATATTCAAGCTATATGACGGCGGTCTGTAAATAATCGAGTCTGGGCCAGACAATCCCTGATTGGTATCATGTGCATCGATCCACGCAATTGGGATACGATGACATTCATCAACCATGTTAGCGAGCCTGACCACCCGATCCGTTAGTCGCCATACATGAGTTGCTGAAGACCTATTCTAACCCGGATCTTCACGGGTCTATTCTAACCCGGATCTTCACGGGTTAGAAACAATACTGACTTTGACTTGTCCAGGTAGGGGTTTGACAAATATGTTTGCCGTAATGTTCCCTAAAATATACGAATCACACTGAATTCTGTGGACAACTGGCATTATCGAGCAAGTCTTACAACATTATCTTTTCTTTAAAACCATATTTGAGCTTACATATTTTTGAATATTGATCATTTGTACCTATATGTGTGCCCTTTACACAGTATTGTGTGCAAGGAGTAATAAGAAAGACGACAGATTCAGTGTTGAAGATTTTGGAAATGTTCCTTTATGTTAATAAAACACGACGCAAAAATGACAGAAAGAAGTGTCTGACTATGGAGTGTAAGAGAATCAAAAGCACACTTTGTGTATATGCATATATATATGTATGAGTGACTCACCACAGCAGGCGGTCACAAGGGCACACAGACACAACACGACGCTGCTGCTCATGCTGGAAATACGGGTTCAGCAGCACGTGAGACAGGAGGACGTGCACGCAACCTATACAGCAAGCAGAAGAAGTTACCTTTTGAAGTATATCAAGAGTCGTCAAGAATAAAGTTGCATTTTGCTGTTTCAGATTTCTTACCTTCTGGAATTACGGACGATGTTGGTACATGTGCATATCTGACTGACAACGATGTTGATACATGTGTATATCTGACTGACAACGATGTTGGTACATGTGTATATCTGACTGACAACGATGTTGGTACATGTGTATATCTGACTGACAACGATGTTGGTACATGTGTATATCTGACTGACAACGATGTTGATACATGTGCATATCTGACTGACAACGATGTTGATACATGTGTATATCTGACTGACAACGATGTTGATACATGTGTATATCTGACTGACAACGATGTTGATACATGGGTATATCTGACTGACAACGATGTTGATACATGTGTATATCTGACTGACAACGATCCTCGAGCTACGTAATGTTGTATACCGTTGTTCTTCTGTCAAAATATGTCATCCGCTATCTTGTTTTAATTTCCCAGGCAATATTTTATTGCATTCAGTTTTGTTTCTCTGGGGTATGTTATATGATACACTGTTGTACTTCTCCCAGGCCATGCTGTGTCGGTCACTATTAAAGGAATCAACAATGGTTTTTTTCCCTTCCCTTATCAATGAGGTTTTTGTTTGTGTATTAGTGTGACCGTTTCTACATTATTACAATCACATTTCGTCCAATGAAACATCGGGACCACCAATAAGACAGGCTGTTAATACAGAATTAGTGTTTCAATGAAGGGAACTCCATGTGTCAGACGGTCAACTCGGATGATCATAAAATCAGTTTGACCTCATTCATAAAACTTTAAGCTTAAGGTAAGGCCCGACTCTGTAAACATTGTTCTACCATATATCATTATAGAGTGGACACTGTGGTGGTTGTAAACGAGGCTTCCCTCACGTGACGAACATGTGCAAATGTTAAGAGAGGACGCACTCTAAGTGCTTTTGAACATAAATCCTACTTTTAGAAAGCTCATATATTCACGACTATGATAGGCAAGTTAATGCGCAGATTCCCAGAGGCCTGACGCTTATTTTAGTGTTGCATTGTTGCAGTCGGGACCACATCATCCGATTAAAGTTATACACAAATGAGACGAGGACGTAAATGAGAATATGTTTCATGTTGTAGGAAGGGTGTTTGATATGTTCACACATTAAAGGGATTTTATTCCAGTTTAGGAGAAATCCTTCTTTTGGATGTCCAAGGTTCCATAGCTGATATGACGTCATGACGTCATTGTTTGGGTCGAAATCGTATCCGACTGGAGCTGTCTTCATGTTTGGAAACAGATCAAAGTCTGACGGAGCCAGATCGAAGAATACGGTGGATGCTGAAGGAGTTCAAAGCCACACACGTGGATTGTGGTTAATAGAAATGACTGATTTGTGCATTGTCGCATTGACCTGGTGGAAGACCACACCTTTTCTCATCTTCCCACGTCTCTTACTCTTAATTTCGTCCCATAATTGCCTAAAATGTGCAGCATAATGTACTCCGTGTATTGCCTGGCCTTTAGCAGCATAGTCCACCATGATGACAACCTCGTCATTCCAAACCAGGGAGGCTATAACCTTTCAAACTGATGGGACAGTCGTTGTCTTCTTTGTGATGGTGACGTCTGTAGCTTCCCCTGTTTTGATTGTTGTTTGGACTCAGGCTAGAAGCTGAGAACCTAGGTTTCATCCACACTAAAACAATCGTTGCAAGAGCCTTTCTGGATCAGTTTTAAACAGAGCGAGGCGTGTTTCTGGATCAGTTTTAAACAGAGCGAGGCGTGTTTCTGGATCAGCTGCAAGCAGAACGAGACATGTTGTTCCTGGTGTACTTTTGATTAGATGTCAGAATCTTTGGATCCCAACGAGCTGACACCTTCTTCATTTCCAAAGTGTCTGTGAAAGTTGAATGTAATCTCTCGTAGGCAATGCTTACTGAACAAGCACTATGACGATCAGTCATTCGTTGGCCCATCATGCTCTCTGGTGTTGCTGACGTGACAGGCCTTCCGGGACTAGGGATCGTCTTCATAGCATTCCCGGCCAGCTTACACACTGCTGCCCACGATGGCTGGGACCTAGCATCTTTCCCTCGTAATATCAGATAAAAGGCGACCAATGTCGTTACATTGGGATGTAATACAGTCATCAAGCAATGCCGTCACATTGGGATATAATGTCGTCAAGAAATAACGTTACATTGGAATGTAATGTCGTCAAGAAATGCCGTCACATTGGGGTGAAATGTCGTCAGGAAATGCCGTCTCATTGGGTGTAATGTCGTCAAGAAATACCGTCACATTGGGATGTAATGTCGTCAAGAAATACCGTCACATTGGGTGTAATGTCGTCAAGAAATGCGTCTCATTGGGTGTAGTGTCGTCAAGAAATAACGTCACATTGGAATGTAATGTCGTCAAGAAATGCCGTCACATTGGGTGTAATGTCGTCAAGAAATGCCGTCTCATTGGGTGTAATGTCGTCAAGAAATGCCGTCACATTGGGTGTAATGTCGTCAAGAAATACCGTCACATTGGGTGTAATGTCGTCAAGAAATGCCGTCTCATTGGGATGTAATGTCGTCAAGAAATAACGTCACATTGGAATGTAATGTCGTCAAGAAATGCCGTCACATTGGGATGTAATGTCGTCAAGAAATGCTGTCATATTGGGATGTAATGTCGTCAAGAAATGCCGTCATATTGGGATGTAATGTCGTCAAGAAATGCCGTCACATTGGGATGTAATATCGTCAAGAAATGCCGTCACATTGGGATGTAATGTCGTCAAGAAATGCCGTCACATTGGGATGTAATGTCGTCAAGAAATGCCGTCTCATTGGGTGTAATGTCGTCAAGAAATAACGTCACATTGGAATGTAATGTCGTTAAGAAATGCCGTCATATTGGGATGTAATGTCGTCAAGAAATAACGTCACATTGGGTGTAATGTCGTCAAGAAATACCGTCACATTGGGTGTAATGTCGTCAAGAAATGCCGTCTCATTGGGTGTAATGTCGTCAAGAAATAACGTCACATTGGAATGTAATGTCGTCAAGAAATGCCGTCACATTGGGTGTAATGTCGTCAAGAAATAACGTCACATTGGAATGTAATGTCGTCAAGAAATGCCGTCTCATTGGGTGTAATGTCGTCAAGAAATAACGTCACATTGGAATGTAATGTCGTCAAGAAATGCCGTCTCATTGGGTGTAATGTCGTCAAGAAATGCCGTCACATTGGGATGTAATGTCGTCAAGAAATGCCGTCACATTGGGATGTAATGTCGTCAAGAAATGCTGTCACATTGGGATGTAATGTCGTCAAGAAATGCCGTCACATTGGGATGTAATGCCGTCAAGAAATGCTGTCACATTGGGATGTAATGTCGTCAAGAAATGCCGTCACATTGGGATGTAATGCCGTCAAGAAATGCTGTCACATTGGGATGTAATGTCGTCAAGAAATGCCGCGAAATTGGGATGTAATGTCGTCAATATACCGCCACATTGGGATGTAATGAAGTCATCAAGCGATGGAGGGCGTCATTGCTCTTCCATTGAGATAATGTTACCCCACATTCTATCCACTGAAATCTAGTTTTTATTCATTAAACAGGTATGTTGTGAACAGGTTATTCATATTGTATTGCCACATTGCTGTACATTATCTCATATACTAAACATGACAATTTGATTGGCAGTATGAATATCATCTATTCCCTGTCAATCCTGAGTTCCCAACCATGTTACACAAGTTAACGTACACGCCAGCTTAGCCAATAACACCAGCTTCAGATAGACATATCTATATAGACGGACCAACACACACACACACACACACACACACACACACACATGGACACACACGGAGTTACACAGAGTTACACATTCCCACGAGCGGTTCAAGATAACTGGAACACAAATATGCTGATCACATGTATCATTTCATAAAATGCTTCATAATTGACAATAACTCGATATGTTTCATTTTACTATACATTTTATTGAATACATTAAGAAAAAGCAAGGAAAATAACTGCTCTATTCAATTGCTCCGATCAATGAATATCAGTGTGAACATTACAGTTACGATGAAAATATTAGTTCCATGTAGCATATGGCATACTTTCTTTGCTATCGTGGAGAGTTCATCTTTAGCAAAGAGAAAGTCAACATGAAAAGTTTGTAACAATTCAGCACATATCTTACACATATTGACAAGACCAATACGTGCATCAACCATTTCATTGTAGTGCGGCACCCAGATCCACGAGAACAGGAAACGTACGCCCGCAGTGTCTGGTGGGACAGATGCAATTAGGTTGTGGCTATATAATCTTCGTGAAACGAACCCAGTATAACAAAATACGAACCCAGGAATAGTTACCAGTAATAGATTAAAACACCAATAAGGCAAGACCATTTTCAAAGAGTAATTTTGAGAACTAGTTAATTTAACATAATCAAAACAAGAATCAACAGTTTTGTCTATATATTGTCCGTATCGTGCTCTTGGCATACCTAAATTGTTCAATCTGCAAGTATTATCCTGGAAGTGAAGGTAACCCTACCTGTTGCCTCTACGTCCGGGGGATAATGTGTGTCACTGTCGTCGCCCGATAGCATGCGCCGCCTTTTTGCACCGCCTTTTATGATCTATTGTTATTAGAAGTGGGATCAAAGTCGGATTGATTTCACATGCTTGAGTCGTGGCTTCCCCAGCACTGTGAGACTACATCCGGCAACTACGTTTCACCTGGACCTGTGTCTCATTGGGTGTTATGACATGGCAATGGTGTCCGGGATGTAACATGATGAAGTCAGAGGGTTATATGTGCGATCACACCTGTTAGGCCACGACAGGGTCATGGCTAGGTCACGTACAGAAGGGAGTCAGTGTTGAAACTGCCGCAGGTAATGGGTGATGTAGATGTCTCTATGTATATTTAGACGTGGCGTTACCATGTCCTGGTTGTAGCGAGAAGCTGTTTCAAGGTTAAACATTCAAACACAGGTTGAAAGATAGAAAGAAATAACTTTCTGATATTCTTCGAACTGATCAACAAGACAGCACAGGATGCAGTATTGAGAACCGTGTAGCATTACGCCATTCACGACATCACAGAATAATGATACATTCCATGCGACTTTTTAATGTTACATCATATATCCTATTCCGATTTCCTATATCGTATTCAGCGCCCGGCTGGGTCATCCCAAAAGACGTTAAAAGATGGTACTTGTTGTTACACAGCCTCGGCTCGGCTTTAAGGGGCTAAAACAAGGACTGGTCGGCTCGGAGTCGGTATACTGTGTCTGAGTGGGGTATTCATAAATTATTAAGACAACTGAGTATTTAATTGGCAATTTTCTGTGTATATCTGGTAAGGAAGGTTTTAGTAGGAGCGTTTTATACGTGGTGATTGTGCGGGAGAGACGATGAATCAAGGTGCACACCGACTTCTTATAGTGTAAGGGAGGATTATGTCCCCCAACAGTAGCACCTCCCCCCCCCCTCCCCTCTGCAGAATCCCTGCCAACTTGTCCGTCGTGTTACCCTGCAGTAATTCGTAGACGAACCTTTGTGTTCACATCGAAAGTAACAGATGCGATGATCTCTTCAAAATTCTTTATTCTCCGACAGTTGATCTATGAATATTTCATGTCCCACTTAAATGAATGTTTATAGATTCTTAAGAAATAGCAATACACATGTTCAGCACGTTACACGTTCCATACGCCATCTAGCTCACCTACACACCTAAGTCATACAATGTACACATGAAGACCGCTAGTAAATTCCAGACACTGTAACTGCCGCCGATGTAGCCAGAACGATCCACAAATGTCGCACCATAACATGTGTCCCTCCACATGTCGGGGTTTCCGGTCTGGGAGTGGTCACGGGGTATGTGTCCAGCCAATCAGTGACGAGATCCTCCAACACGTTCAGTGGCACTGTTCCGCTCTCGAGCACCACAGAGTGAAACTCACGGATGTCAAACTTGTCGCCTTAAATAGATTGATAACAATTCGCATTATGCCCCTAAAATAAGAGATTATCAAACATCAACATTATATTTAGTTTATCATTGTCCGTAAAATACAGCTCAAGGATTGAAAGTACTGTTATATAACTACAGAGGATGTGACAGGGGTATGTGATACTTTTATACAGCTACAGAGGATGTGACAGGGGTATGTGATACTGTTATACAACTACAGAGGATGGGACAGGGGTATCCGATACTGTTTTACAGCTACAGATGATGGGACAGGGGTATCCGATACTGTTATACAACTACAGAGGATGTGACATGGGTATCTGATACTGTTATACAACTACAGAGGATGTGGCAGGGGTATCTGATACTGTTATACAGCTACAGAGGATGTGACAGGGGTATCTGATACTGTTTTACAGCTACAGAGGATGGGACAGGGGTATCTGATACTGTTATACAGCTACAGAGGATGAGACAGGAGTATCTGATACTGTTATACAGCTACAGAGGATGGGACAGGGGTATCTGATACTGTTATACAACTACAGAGGATGGGACAGGGGTATCTGATACTGTTATACAGCTACAGAGGATGGGACAGGGGTATCTGATACTGTAAAACAGCTACAGAGGATGGGACAGGGGTATCTGATACTGTTATACAGCTACAGAGGATGAGACAGGGGTATCTGATACTGTTATACAGCTACAGAGGATGGGACAGGGGTATCTGATACTGTTATACAGCTACAGAGGATGTGACAGGGGTATCTGATACTGTTATACAGCTACAGAGGATGGGACAGGAGTATCTGATACTGCTATACAGCTACAGAGGATGAGACAGGGGTATCTGATACTGTTATACAACTACAGAGGATGGGACAGGGGTATCTGATACTGTTATACAGCTACAGAGGATGGGACAGGGGTATCTGATACTGTTATACAACTACAGAGGATGTGACAGGGGTATGTGATACTGTTATACAACTACAGAGGATGTGACAGGGGTATCTGATACTGTTATACAGCTACAGAGGATGGGACAGGGGTATCTGATACTGTTATACAACTACAGAGGATGTGACAGGGGTATCTGATACTGTTATACAACTACAGAGGATGGGACAGGGGTATCTGATACTGTTATACAACTACAGAGGATGTGACAGGGGTATCTGATACTGTTATACAACTACAGAGGATGGGACAGGGGTATCTGATACTGTTATACAACTACAGAGGATGGGACAGGGGTATCTGATACTGTTATACAACTACAGAGGATGGGACAGGGGTATCTGATACTGTTATACAACTACAGAGGATGGGACAGGGGTATCTGATACTGTTATACAACTACAGAGGATGTGACAGGGGTATCTGATACTGTTATACAACTACAGAGGATGGGACAGGGGTATCTGATACTGTTATACAGCTACAGACAGAGGAAAGTGAACATACAGTTTGTGTAGTACACTAAAAAAAAAACCCAAACACAGACGTAGTCGGCTCACGTCACAACGAGGAGTAGTGTTTTAGGGGACATATCACTGATGTCATTAACTCGCATAAATATATGTGTGTGTGTTTGGGGGGGGGGGGGGGGGGGGGGGGTATGCCGTCACAAGCGGTAAAGCCTAACTGCTATTATACCGCTACAGAAAACACATATGGCCTTGTCTTGTATATAAATAACATATTTATCACCACGACTGCTGCAATACCAAGTTCTGCTGCAGAACTATGGGGTTTTAACAGATGTTTGAAGTTGTGGTGACACTTGGTGAATGTGGAAGAGTTCTCCTACAATACAAGTTAAAACAAATGTTATAACCAGTTGAACACTGGTGTATAATATTTCATCTTGACATTAACTGATTACCAAATCAATCTCATATCATGCCTTGAAAGCTCCACGAACCTAATAGAACAACATCTTAGTATATACGTCATTACAATAATGTTTGGGAGTGTTACGGGGTTGTCAGGACATCGGTAGTACGAAAGTATTTCTAGCGTTTTACAGAGATTTTATGACGGCTTGAGTCAATTTGGCACTGTGTAGTTAATTTGTCTTCGAAATAGCATTAATAATAATAATAGTTTCCTTTTGGATACATCCAGTGAAATCATTTATATTACTGATTTTTCTGTCCCTTTTAACAACTAATGTGATTGACAAGATTCAGTAGGCAGGTGTTGTTCCCTGTGTAACATCGATATGCTTTACACAGCACATTGAAATGGATTCATGCCTCAGTTGGAAGCCAGTGCAGGGACATAAAGACTGGAGTGATGCGGGATCCTTTGTTTCCATCGAGCAATAAGTCCGGCTGCAGCATTCTGAACATATTGGAGCTTTCTGACAGCTTTCTGAGATGTTTCCGTAGGCCATTGTAGATAATGTCAGTGAATGCACACGATGATGTGTGGCGATGATAGGCATAGTCAAGTTCAACCATTACTAAGTGTTGAAACGTATATATGTTCTTCTGACATATCACTGTAATAGATTTAGATGTAAAATCTTCAGATTGGTTGTAGAAGCGGGGAGAGTCCTACCGACACTGCATATTGTGATAGACTGGACTGTTTATATTGTCACGTTAATAACGGTTCCACAGTGGAAGATGAGTATCATGTATCGGTGATGTGGAAACACTATGGAAATACAAGGGCGGAGTGTTTCGCTTCACATATTGTGAAAATCCATCTGTTGCTAATTTTGTGAGATTATTACAGTGCACATATCGCAAGACAATAATGTTTTGGTAGATATCTGACACATGTAAACAGAACAAGGAATGTGTCACTGTGTGGACCCTTTATACGGTCTTGCATTTTCTACCCCATGTCACACAGCCTGTACATGCATACGTGATTGTAATATAGGCCTGCGGTTCAAATACTGAAACTAAAACTGTCTATCTGTCACTTCGATGCCCTCTGGAGTAGAAACCCATGTCTCTATTTCGCAAGATGTAAATACACACTTTGTCGGGTTCTAAAGTTATACAGAATACATATAGGTTACCTCCTAGCATCCCTCAGACCCTACACGAAAGGATGCTGAAGGCGTTATCTAGGGAGTCTCACCTAGTCGCTTCTCTGCTCTTTGACGCAACTCCCGAATCTTGATCTCCCCGATCTTGTAGGCCAGAGCTTGACCAGGCCACGTGATGTAGCGGTCAATTTCGACAATGATGCTGTTCAGTGATTCTGCTGTGTAGTTCTGGAGATACTGGATGGCCTCGTCGCGGGACCAGCTGCAGAAACATGACACTAATACAATAGAAATACAATAGCTTTAAACACATTAGGACGCACGTAGACGCTCATTCTACAACAATTTGGGGCACGGGTGGCCCAGTCGTCTAAGGCGCCGCTGGAATGATATTAAAAGCGGCGTTAAACCCAACTCTCTCACTTACTCGTTATACAACTAACTTTTTAAATTCTGAAATTTGTTTCGAAGAAATCATGTTGATAACCAGTCAATTAGTTACACATTGTAACATTGGTAACGGTTACAGACGGTAAGCTGGAACTGCAGTCGTCTCAAATGTCAGGAACAACACTGCCACTGCCATGCAAGTGCCACTAACAACTTTGTACATTCTAACAACGGTAAGAGGCGTGCTGTCGAGACCCCATGGTGGAGATGCATGTTTTACCAGCTTACAGAATCAGAGCCCCATAATGATTCTGGATTCTCCATAAGAACCACATAGCGCTGCGACTACTCTGTGTGTTAACGAGTGGCAGTTACGCTCCCTACTTCAGTGCGTGCATCCCCGTGTCTACGACCAGTCGACAAGCTCGTAGAATCTCGAAACTGTAGCGGCCCATTCTGAAATAAAACACTTGTTGCGTTCAGTACGTGTGCACCAGCTTGGTGTATTCTAATTGCTCTTTGAACATTTGACATCAATATAACTACTGCACTTCATTGTAACTAGTAGCATAAAACAGGTATTGTAGAAGACCTGATTTTGCTTGAATATTTATTATGTTAGTTGTTTTTTGCTGAATATTCTGCTGTTCAAAATTTTAGTTCTGCCATCAGATTTACGTTTTGGTTTTGTTTTTGTTCTGCCAGTTACGTCGTGGTAAACTGATACACGGCCACACTGTATACTTACAGTTCGTAGTCGTCTCGGTACACCCCCAGCTCCTCGCCCAGCGACTCCGCGTACAGCCCCCACCCCTACAGGACACAGCAAGCAGGTTCACACACAACGACTCTTTGTCATCGCTTTCAATCATAGGTTAAGCATATTACTGAACCTCTAGCTTAATGTCTCTTGAAATAATTATTTGTAGTACAACAAATATACCAGTACACGAGTGGAAGAACGATGGCATCTCAATGTTGACGTTACTTACACTACCTCAAGTGACTTAAGACAATATATGAAAGCGGAAAAACGCGAATGTGGCGATGCCTCATGTGGAAATTATCAATAACACCCCACGCAGTTACACAGCTAAACAAAGATCTGAGGACGTTCCATTACGCGTCACATCAGACCGTCCTTTCGCGAATTTTGACCGACCAATGGAATGACCGACAAGAAGTCGACAGAAGGCAGCTTTCTCGTACTTTACGGCACCAGTTTCTAACCGGCGACAACGCTTTTAAACATATTATGTCAAATTATCGATTACAAATTTGAAAACAGAACAAACGAATATTCTGGAATGGCAAATAGATGGCCTAGATTGTATGGTTTCAGTCATTAAGCCCGTAACTGTCGTTACATGATTCGAGGTTGCATGAACAGAAATCACATTCCGACTGTCACTTTCATGACCTGATAAGTGACACTCTGACTGGTCGGATGAAAGGTGGTTCTGACGTGACCCGTAATGGGATGTCCATAGATATCTTTTTAGCGGTAGCGAGAATTAAGACCTGGATGAGTTTCCGCAGTTACCCTACAATTGATCAAAAACACCCCGTCACAGCAAAAAAAGTGTAGGTTTCCGTCTTCCGGAAACCTTCCGGAAACCTTCCGGATACCTTCCCATTTTGGATCCGGCCCGGATACCTTCCGGAAACCTTCCGGAAACCTTCCAAAAATAATGTCAAAATTTGGGGGGTGCATTTTGTTCACTTAAGTGTGAAACACATAAAAAAATTAACTTGAAAATACCAAGCAATTTGAAGGTTGTTGAAGGCATCTGGAAGGTTTCCGGAAGGTTTCCGGAAGGTATCCGGAAGGTATCCGGATGCAAATTTTCTTCATGACTTGCTTCTGGTAAATAATGTTAGCCTGTGCATTACAGGTACCTGTTGTAATATTCTGTGTTATTTTAATGGTAAATATCCTCCTAAAACATTTTTGGAGAAGAAAATTGTTCAATTTCATATTTTGTCCTTTTCGGATGTTAATGGTATTTAATGAACAAACATCAGTTCTTGTATAATGATATCCTTAAATTTCATGTCCAGACTTCCAGTTTGTACTGAGAAAAAGAAAAAGTCATTGACAATGTGCTCACTTGGGCCTTTGGTCCTAGTGAGATGATAATAAGACTATTTGTAACGGTACATGTACTTGTTATATCCAAAATACTAACTTCATTGACATTTGCCTCACCCTAGTTTTATGGTACTACAGTAAGCTCTTCCTCAGTTACTGTGAATTATTTTATTAAAAGGGATTGACAGTTAATTTGACACTGGAGTTGTAACCACTGCACATATATGTGTATTCAAATAATATAACAACGATGTGCTTAATACTTCACAAATATCTCCAGAAATAGGCATTTTAGTTATAATTGCAGAAATACTTTATGAATGACCCCTTCACTGTTTCCTTGATCTTACACTTCAACCCCTCATGAGTTATCACTTCTGAGTGTGAATTTGACCTTCAATATCAGTGATAAATATTTCAAAAACATTTCAAAGAGCTATCCAGCACATAAACCAAATATGCAGTCCTTTGGTAGAATTCAACATATCATTGACCAAAATATGGAAGTAATGTAACCAGTATATGTATAAGAGTTACTAAGACTTCTGTAGAAAAGGCAATTTAAGGGAAAATGTAGTCTATATAGATCACACACGACCTTTTTCCAACTTCGACCCCTGCCCAAAGGAAGAGTTAGACCACAAACAAACTTTTTGTCTGGTTGTGACTTTAACCTTTGACATAACAGATCAATGTGTCATCAGACATTTTCAGAGCAAAGGAAACATGTGTTATTTATCTTGAGATGCCCAAGCAATGCATGGTTTCATAAGATAAGTGTGGCTATTAAACTGAGGCAAAATCATGAAACATCCCCATTTACACAGCTGGCAAATGAAACATAAGCAACAATCAAATTATCAATTTCTTTTATTCATATGCCTATAGTATATCGCACATTGAACAGTGTTCACATGATGGTTCCTGATGCAGTATGCAATTTCATCCTATTCTTCAATACTCATAACAGAGTGTGATAACTGTTCGCTTGACAGTACCTACGGATTATGTTCACCAGTTCAGATGACTTACTTTCCCTCAATCCTCCTTTTCTTTCTATATTGCCATGGATGAACAGGAACCAGGATGAGGGGATACCAGTTAGACTCTATCTCTGCTGCATTGTGTTAGTAGAATTGTGAACTTTCCATTTGGTGTTTGGGTCCACATTTAAAGACAATAAGTCCCATTTATCATTCCTTTCAAGTGTTTACAAGAATTTCCTGAATGTCCTGGAAGAATTCCACTCCAGCTTGGCATTGGTTGGTCTTCTCACATTAGCCAGACCAGCCTCTGTGTGTCCCAGTACCATTTGGCATACTATTTCTCGGTCGGCCTCCATTGAAATAACAGGACCCTCATCGTCGCTGTCTGCAAATCACCTCTGATATCTGAAGGGGTGCAGCCTCTGTTTAGGACTCCCTTGTCTGGTCCTTCCAGACTGTCAACCTGGAGTACTCATCCAGGGATCTCACGCAGGACTTCAGTTTCTGCAGCATTATGTAAAAAGATTTTAGCAATCAAAAAGAATTGTTGCCACATGTACTTACAGATAGAAGGCAGCAAAATCACTTAAGTTGTCATATGTGAGTCTATATGCTAAACATTTAAGATAATCACATCTCAAATCTCAACCAGACAAACCAGTGACTAATGTTATGAACTCGGTCCAGACAAACCGATGATAACTATTATGGACAATATCCCACATCACTGTGGTATGATTACATGTGATCAATGAGCCTACTCAATCACAACCTTATCTATTAATTAGGCTTGGAATGCTGGGAATCTTTTTAAGAGATGTCATTTAGTGATTGTTTCAACTCATCAACATGGAAAAATATATATTCACAATCCTTGTCATATAGCCAAACTATTGCTGGATGCAGTGTTAAATAAATGATTTGGCTTTAACACTGCTTTGAACAGTATTCCAGATATATCACCGCATGTTAGTTTGATGTGGGAAGAAAGTCCTAAGTGATGCAGGTCTTTGATGAATCCCACGAGTATGTGTATAATGCTGACAAACCTAGCAACATAATCGGGGAGAACCAGGATTTGAACCCATGACTATAGGTTTCTGCTAAGCCCAAGAGATGCAACTCTGCACAGAAAATTGTAGTGCCTTAGATAATAGGACATCCGTGCCTACAGCGATAAGGAACAAACTGAAGACATATTTGCAAAATAACCATATGAACCAAACAGAATAATTTCAAAATATTTACCACTCACTGTTGCTCTTCTATGGTCTTTCTTTGCATTGATGCTGCACGGATGACTGTCTCTTTTATTCATCCGGACATTCTACAAACATAAGTAGCATTCACATCACAGAAATGTCCAAACTGTACATGTTGTACATTTGATTCAAATGAAAAGACCCCGGTTGTGATTCCGACTTAGAACTACCCTAATCATAATAATTCATGTCAAACATTCAGAGATGACATTTATCCCCATATTTAACAAATGTTAAAACAATATTTTGACAACAAAGTCAGGGTCATTCAACACATACATTACATAGGAAATAACTTGTTCGACAATGCAGAGAGATCCTCACCGAGGTGAATATCATTTCATGAATTATTGCCACATTTTCTTGAAATGCAGATTAATGCAATGCAGTATTTACTTTTATTTCTAGGCTATTTGTTTGGCTTTTCCATGGCACTGTTTTGACAGAGATCTAACCTTGATATGACACTTTGTTCAGAAATGATATAAATAAGAGAATACTTTATTATTCCCGAGAAAATTTGGGTTACATTGTAAAAGCACAGAGAAACAAGTATAGGATTCATGATTTAAGTTAAATACACTCGACCCGTGAAGATTCCGGGGTAGACTAGGTCTTCAGCAACCCATGCTTGCCGTAAAAGGCCATTGTGCTTGTCGTAAAAGGTGACTAACGGGATCGGGTGGTCAGACTCTGACTTGGTTGATGCATGTCATTGATCTAAATTCCGTGGCTCGATGCTCATGATATGAATCACTGGGTTGTCTGGTCCAGACTCGATTATTTACAGACCGCCGTCATACAGCTGAGTGCGGCGTTAAACAACAAACCAACCTAAATACACTCATACATACACACACAAACACAACATCCAAACACCAGGGTTAGAAATTGGCACTAGTCATTTTGACATTTTAAAAGTTTTGCTATATGCTATCATTTTAGGACTAGTGGACTGAAAGTGTTAGTTTCTACCGCTGCAAACACTAATCAACTAATGAATTGAGTGGTCAGACTAGGTTGTCATCATACTCTGAGGGCATGGATCTTTGCTGAAAATAACAATCACTAGATTGCCTGGTCCATGTTCAATTATTTACAGGCTGCCATCACAGAGCTGGACTATTGTGAGTGTGACGTTTCACATTACATTGAAATATACCATGATGAATACATGTAGTTTGTATTTATCACAAACAAAAATACTCACTCAATACTTGGTATCCTCCCTGAGGATGTCTGTGAACCTGCCCACAAACCCTGAACATGCTGAAACAGAAAACAACTAAGTTGTCTTTATCCTTTCAATGTTTCAGTGTGAATTTGTTAAAGATTGATTAGCTGTCATTATTCATTGTAATCCATATCTCACTTTCAGGTGGTTCAGGTGGCAACACATGATTGGAATTGAATGCCACGTTTTGTTTGACATGCACTTTGCCAGATTTATACCCTTGGTAACTAACCCTCATCATCAAATCCCAGCGTTATGTTGAGAATAAGGACACGACCCTTAAAAGTCCTGCAACTGTAGCTCTTATGCAAGCCCAAATAGAAATACCATGTCACAACAAACACTTGATCATAATAATAACAAAGGGTTTCCGAAAACAACAAAACTAAAAGGCCCTTGACGTTTACAGTAGTAACATGGAGATCAGGAAAATATCTAAATCAATCCATTCCATAAGATCTCTGTATAGAAATCATGGAACATTATGTCTCGAAGCCCTGCTACATACCTGGCATCTGCAAGCTGCTCTTCCTTCCTTCGGCTGTCAATCGAGTTTTCGAAATACTTGACGTCCTCGTTGTGGATGGCTCAGGTGGATTTCGACCGGGATTTCCGAGTTACGGGTGATTGAGAACAATGTATCGATACACGAGGTAAGCATATCGCAATCAAGCATCACGGTGTACATCGAGTACACGAGGTTTGAGTGTTTGTTTACAATTGTGTTCCAAAATGGCGCCCTCGGCCATACAGGGAATTATGGGTAGACTTGCTTGTCCCGGAATAACACGAGTTGGTCACGAATGACGAGCGGTCATTTCTGCAGCAGTTACGGAAAGAGACGAGGTTGGCCGATTACAGTTCATACAGGCCATATTGGGAGCCGCGGGGATTTCGACAGTGTGTATTAGGAAGTATACCTATGTGGTGTATGGAATATGCGTTTGCCTACCATGCCAGGCAGTGTGACAAGGGATATCCCAGCGGATGTAATATTCCTACAGCAGAAATGTTTCACAACCTCGATTGCAGGGAGCTGAAGATGTGACATATTCAGACAGAGACCATAATACATAGACTGTTATATGGTCTCTGATTCAGGTAAGGAATATGTTAATCATATTGATCACGTATTAAAGTTATTTATCTTCTGTAAGCCACTTATTCTGTGTTATATATGTTAGTAAATGTGTGATTTAATTTTTGTAGGATAAGCAATCTACCTAATTTATGTTAATCCTTGCTAATGTATATGATGTAGAAATATGTTTGCTTACTTGTATTCCTTTATCTAGATACTCTATAGTGACTCATTTTTTTAGTTCATACCGTACCGACTAAACTTACTTTTGCAGGTGTGAATAATCAAGAACAAATTAAATGACAGGAGTTTTGCAACAGTGAACATAGTGAAGTGGAAGATAAGACATTTGAAAGGTATGGATATTTTCACTTGAACTTGTTGAAGAATACCGTGATGACAACTTTATCATGTTGGGAATTTTGGCGGTGGGGTAGCATAGTGGTTGAAGTGCTGAAGACCAAGGTTCGATTCTTGTCATGGGTACAATGTGTGAAGTCTATGTCAGGTGTCCCTTGCTGTGGTATTGCTAAAAACAGCGTAAAACCATACCCACTCATTTGGGGATTCCGGGTTGGAATTGGTCCCCATCAACCTATGCTAGTTGTAAGAGAGGGTTATACTATAAAGGGAAATAGTACCTCGCCTACTATTGCCTGGTGAAAACAGCACCTTGTTATTTTTTTTACCTTGGGTCTGAATATGCCCGAATACATGAAATTAAACTTGCATGGTCACTTGTAAACACAAATAACTGAGAAATTTTCAAAAAGGTTTACATTAAAAACTAGCATCTACTTGCCGACTCTGATTTGGAGATGCAACTAAACTTATTGTGAAAATATAATATGCTTTGATTTCTTTGAAGTAAAATAAATGCAATTAAACTTGCAAACACAAATAATTGTTAAATGTTAGTCACCTAAAAATAGTTTTCATTAGAAATTAGCCTCTGCTCAAATTTACTCATGATTCTGATTGGGAGGTGCAACTAAACTTATCATTGAAAGATCACATGCTTTGAAGTTTTAAGTAGCTTTACTCAGATTAGCTCAATGTCAAGCTGAACCTGAGTCTGGCGAAAATGTCAAGAAGCTGGACAGCAGGTATACTATATATGTCATATTTATTTTAGTAAGTAGGAAATAAATAGTAATTTTATAGAAATTTCATTTATATATATTTCGGCCAGGAATCAACATGTCTCTCCAGATAACAGACAACAATTAGTAGCCCTTTTTGCCAAATCAAGGTGCTGTTTTCGTTGGAGAAATCAGTGACATTTTGCTGAGGTGCCGTTTTAGCCTCACCCATAAGAGATAACCTAATAGATCAGGTGATCAGGCTCAGTGACCTGGTTCATGGCATCTGACAGTGACCATCTAACAGTGTGGATTGATGTTCACAATATCAATCACTGGATTGTCTAGAATTTTGGGCCTACCTTTAGAATACAGTACCTAACTTTTCAAACAGGTCACAGTACCCTGTGATGTAATTCGTAGTATTCTGTTGCCTGACACCCTGGCAAAACAATGCCTTGTGATGTCAGGGGTCATTGGATGTGCATATATATGCTCTTTTCAGTGGTCTATCGTCTTCACACGCTATGTTGTTGCATGAGTTTAAATTATTTGTTTACTAAATATTGTTTTAAACATTTATATGTGAACTGGATGGGTAAACAAGCAAAAACTTATTTGAATACCGCTCCAGAATTAGAATACAATATGATATGACAAAAGTACAGTCAAGGAATACAATTATATACATGTTCTAATTATAGAAACTATGTTGTCGGCGCTGTCAGGTCGCATTTATAGTAGTAATAGTGTACTGCAATATACGGCAAGGAATAGTATTATAAATTTAAGATGCTATGTACAATCACAAAACCTATTGGATAGCTGAATGTAGTCTTCTACTGATTTAAGAATTTCTAAGTTTATTTTTGACGTCCTTTCAGGATTACCTAATAGAATTGAATTTAGATCATATCCCTTAACATAATAGTACATATTCTGTCTTAAATCATTGTAATTTGGACATATGAAAAAGAAGTGAAGTGCATCTTCAGTGTGATGGCCACAGCTACATGCAGGATTATCTTATAAATATTGCCTGCGGATGCACATTTTATAACAAGTGCTTGTTTATTTTCTATATACTTTTATTTCATTTTTTTACTTATTACAGTGGTTAAAATGATTATAAATATAAATTGAAACTAATAATGTGCAATAAGCGGGTTATAGCTGAAACGACACCTTAGCAAAACAGCACTGACTGGCGAAATACTCGCCGAAAGCGAAAACGGCGATTATTACTTGACGAAAATGACACCTTATTTTTTTTTTTTACCTTGGTAAAATAAATGAATTTAAACTAGGATTGATAACTTGCAAAGACCAATAATTGTGAAATGTTAAAACAGGTTTACAATAGAAATTAGCCTCTACTCCAACTTATCCGATACCCGACTCAATTTATTGTGATAACATGCTTTGAAGTAAAATATATGGAATTAAACACACATCGTCTCATACAAACACAAATGCATGTAGTTGTTAAACGTTGAAACAAGTTTACCTTCGAAATTATTCCCCTACTCCAATTTACTCACCGACTGTTGTGAATGTATTTTTCACTTTAAAGTTTAAAGTACTCAATGTCAAGCTGAAACTGTATTTAAGAATCCTAACATGGTGCAATTTTTCACAATGTCCTTTCGATGTGTCATTTGAACATGTTGAAAGGTTTTACAAGGGATATTTGTAACCCAATACTTTCCGTAACGGGCGACAATGCTCGTCTAAAGAGTTGACTAACGCCATCAGGTTGCGATCAGGCTCGGTGACTTGGTTGATGCATGTCATTGATCCCAATTGTGTGGGTCGATGCTCATGATGTCAATCACTGGACTGTCTGGTCCAGACTCGATTATTATATAGCCGGAATATTGCTTGAGTGCGGCATAAAACAACAAACCAAATCATAAGTGTGGGATGAATGATTTGAAATTAGCAAGTTTAATGTGACCTTCAATCACTACAACCTGATCTGAGTCTTGAAAAGATATGACTTTGATTCAGTGAAAATTTGCATCATGATAGTTTCAACTGTAGATACAGTTAATCTGTTTGTTGTACAGTTTCTGTATATCAATATATATGTTGTTCAAATAAGCTTTGCCTCTTCACCAACCCTATTCCTCTTTTGGAATAAATAGTGTCTAATAATTCAAACACCATCACCATCATCCTAGTGAACACAACAAAGAAATGCACATCAAAAACGTCATTATTATTATTTCTGATCTCTGATAAATTAGAAAAAAACTGTTATCCAGCAAGATACATTTCCTTGGTCCCAAGAAGCATGGTACATAGTAAACTGACTCGATAAGTTGAATAACATTTGTAAAGGCACAACTGACTAAGCCGTCACTACTCAATTAAGTAATTAACAGACAATTGCAAGTACTAATACCCACCCGACACTAATTGCCCTGTTAATCCCTAGTCCACAATGATTTGACATTGAGTTCATTTTGCTAATTAGCTGTTTTTAGAGTAGCAAGGTAATAAACATCAAAGGTGGGGCAGGCTTTGATCATGTGTTCTGTAGAAGAGATGATGTCACTTGTTTTATGTTTATTTAGGATTAGCTACATCCCTTGATGCTACCAAGGCAGCCCTTGAGATTATCAGACAGTTTGGCTAGACACAAACTGATGTCTCCCTTGTAGCACACTATGTGTCAGACACAGACTTTGACCACTCTGTGCAGATGCATATCAATGCATAAAGAACATTGGGTAGATGATTCAACAATGCCACACAAGTCAAAGTTGGGTTTCACTGTATTTAGAAACAGACGATGGATCCAAAACTTTATAACAGTAATTATGATTAATTTAAACTTTGCCAGGCCAATATTTTGGCAGATTTGCATGTTATAGTTAATCTTTATTTAGTTAATTTTCAAAAAAGATAGGATGAATGATAAAATATGATAATGAGTCATGAATATTTGAATTCAGATCAGAACAAACAGGGAGGGTCACCCTAAAATGTGAGAGTCTCTAGCGGAGACTTTTGACAAAATGGACAATAAAATATAAAGTGCTTTGCATTTTCTTTCAGGGAGGGTTGTGTCAAAAATGAATGAGAACATACCGGTAATACATGACCGGCCCCTTTAATGTAATATACATAGTTTTTAGTTGATGGTTCAGGTTGTACTTTTCAGTTGAATTTCTTATCACTGTCTATGATGGACTACCAATTAACGGTAGATATTTAATATCCATAATAACTTAGATAAATGCTTCTACAGTCTCATCCTAATTTGTCAAAATTTGAATTTCAATATAGCTTCCATTAATGAATTAATGAATTTGGTGAGAATATCTATTGTCTGAATTCCTAATATACTTTCTTTTGTATTTGGTGTGCAAGGGTAGCCTAGTGGGTGAAACAGTCTCTGAAACCCGGGTTCAATTCACCACATGGGTACAATGTGTGAAGCCCATAGCTGGAATATTGCTAACAAGCTGCATGAAACTATACCAACTCACTCGCTCATTATGTTGTATTTTGAGATCACTTACATGACATGTGTTTTGATAATTATGAATAGTTGCAATAAGCGGGTTATAGCTGAAACGACACCTTAGCAAAACAGCACTGACTGGCGAAATACTCGCCGAAAGCGAAAACGGCGATTATTACTTGACGAAAATGACACCTTATTTTTTTTTTTTACCTTGGTAAAATAAATGAATTTAAACTAGGATTGATAACTTGCAAAGACCAATAATTGTGAAATGTTAAAACAGGTTTACAATAGAAATTAGCCTCTACTCCAACTTATCCGATACCCGACTCAATTTATTGTGATAACATGCTTTGAAGTAAAATATATGGAATTAAACACACATCGTCTCATACAAACACAAATGCATGTAGTTGTTAAACGTTGAAACAAGTTTACCTTCGAAATTATTCCCCTACTCCAATTTACTCACCGACTGTTGTGAATGTATTTTTCACTTTAAAGTTTAAAGTACTCAATGTCAAGCTGAAACTGTATTTAAGAATCCTAACATGGTGCAATTTTTCACAATGTCCTTTCGATGTGTCATTTGAACATGTTGAAAGGTTTTACAAGGGATATTTGTAACCCAATACTTTCCGTAACGGGCGACAATGCTCGTCTAAAGAGTTGACTAACGCCATCAGGTTGCGATCAGGCTCGGTGACTTGGTTGATGCATGTCATTGATCCCAATTGTGTGGGTCGATGCTCATGATGTCAATCACTGGACTGTCTGGTCCAGACTCGATTATTATATAGCCGGAATATTGCTTGAGTGCGGCATAAAACAACAAACCAAATCATAAGTGTGGGATGAATGATTTGAAATTAGCAAGTTTAATGTGACCTTCAATCACTACAACCTGATCTGAGTCTTGAAAAGATATGACTTTGATTCAGTGAAAATTTGCATCATGATAGTTTCAACTGTAGATACAGTTAATCTGTTTGTTGTACAGTTTCTGTATATCAATATATATGTTGTTCAAATAAGCTTTGCCTCTTCACCAACCCTATTCCTCTTTTGGAATAAATAGTGTCTAATAATTCAAACACCATCACCATCATCCTAGTGAACACAACAAAGAAATGCACATCAAAAACGTCATTATTATTATTTCTGATCTCTGATAAATTAGAAAAAAACTGTTATCCAGCAAGATACATTTCCTTGGTCCCAAGAAGCATGGTACATAGTAAACTGACTCGATAAGTTGAATAACATTTGTAAAGGCACAACTGACTAAGCCGTCACTACTCAATTAAGTAATTAACAGACAATTGCAAGTACTAATACCCACCCGACACTAATTGCCCTGTTAATCCCTAGTCCACAATGATTTGACATTGAGTTCATTTTGCTAATTAGCTGTTTTTAGAGTAGCAAGGTAATAAACATCAAAGGTGGGGCAGGCTTTGATCATGTGTTCTGTAGAAGAGATGATGTCACTTGTTTTATGTTTATTTAGGATTAGCTACATCCCTTGATGCTACCAAGGCAGCCCTTGAGATTATCAGACAGTTTGGCTAGACACAAACTGATGTCTCCCTTGTAGCACACTATGTGTCAGACACAGACTTTGACCACTCTGTGCAGATGCATATCAATGCATAAAGAACATTGGGTAGATGATTCAACAATGCCACACAAGTCAAAGTTGGGTTTCACTGTATTTAGAAACAGACGATGGATCCAAAACTTTATAACAGTAATTATGATTAATTTAAACTTTGCCAGGCCAATATTTTGGCAGATTTGCATGTTATAGTTAATCTTTATTTAGTTAATTTTCAAAAAAGATAGGATGAATGATAAAATATGATAATGAGTCATGAATATTTGAATTCAGATCAGAACAAACAGGGAGGGTCACCCTAAAATGTGAGAGTCTCTAGCGGAGACTTTTGACAAAATGGACAATAAAATATAAAGTGCTTTGCATTTTCTTTCAGGGAGGGTTGTGTCAAAAATGAATGAGAACATACCGGTAATACATGACCGGCCCCTTTAATGTAATATACATAGTTTTTAGTTGATGGTTCAGGTTGTACTTTTCAGTTGAATTTCTTATCACTGTCTATGATGGACTACCAATTAACGGTAGATATTTAATATCCATAATAACTTAGATAAATGCTTCTACAGTCTCATCCTAATTTGTCAAAATTTGAATTTCAATATAGCTTCCATTAATGAATTAATGAATTTGGTGAGAATATCTATTGTCTGAATTCCTAATATACTTTCTTTTGTATTTGGTGTGCAAGGGTAGCCTAGTGGGTGAAACAGTCTCTGAAACCCGGGTTCAATTCACCACATGGGTACAATGTGTGAAGCCCATAGCTGGAATATTGCTAACAAGCTGCATGAAACTATACCAACTCACTCGCTCATTATGTTGTATTTTGAGATCACTTACATGACATGTGTTTTGATAATTATGAATAGTTGCATTTATGTATTTATGTATAAGAACCTATGTAACTTAGTTTTTCATAGTCTTGTTTACCCTTCCTTACATTTTGATGTAATGCAAACACTCAACCAAAATTCAGGTGAACCTTGTGGTATTGTTTTAGAAGACCGGATACATTTTTGTATTTTCTGAACACTTTACTGTTTGCAATGGCTTATTTACATGTTCAAAGATTGGTTAAATATCAGTTGCAAGATAAATTGTCAATACCTCACTGTTTGAGAAAACAACTTTAAACATTTGTAAATATGTGTGTGTTTCATAACTTTTGACTAACAAGTTTCTAAAGATGTTATGAAATGTTTCAGGTACCTGGATTTCACAATCTCACACCAGCTACATTTAAGAAGATCTTGCTCACACAATTCAGACAAGGGACTCGCCGGAAGATGAACAGTACTCCTGATAACAACCAACAGATTCACCTCAGAAAGTGATGATTCTGAATGAATAATGCCACATCAGTGTGACTGTAGGTGGTTTTATTATGACACTAATGAAGTCTGAATGAATTTATGCCAAAGCACTGTGACTATGTCCAGGTTGTGTACACCGATGCTGACCATACAAATCTGAATGACTTTTGTGGTTTACTGCAGAAACATAATTGACTTTAGATATTTTTCTTCAATAAAATTCTTCTGAGATTTGACTAATTTGTTTATTTAGAAAAAGGCATTGAATCGTCTGTTCTGTAAGGCCTTGCAAACACCACTGGTTACTTTATGCTAGTTCCTCTTCTTGCTTGATCAAATTTCAATTTGTGATATGTACCTATGAAATGCCATATAATCAATAAATAATATTTTTTTCCAAAAACATGATTTGTTTTGCTTCATTAGCATAAAGATATATAATACTGATCAGCCATAACATAGGTGCTGAACAAATATGAAATGTACTAATGCCCTGAATGTTTTCCTACTATAAATACTTAACAAAAGTTGTAGTTCCACCTTAGTAGACAAATGACATTGATATTTTTTCTGTACTTTATTTAGGTGTTTTCTATGGATGCCATTAGTCTTATGCACCAATTTGGGACAATTGTATTCTGTTTTATATTCCCATGAAACTACACTGTCCCGATATAACAAGTACTGATACCGTTCCAAACTAATCTGTTAATCTCACCAGGGCCAAATGCCAAAGCACATAGCCAATGACTTTCCATTTTTTTGTGAGTGAGAATGCTGTTTTGCCACTTTTAGCAATATTGCAACAATATCATGGTGGCGGACACCAGCAATAAGCTTCACACATTGGACCCATGTCGCAAAACAACTTGTGAACAATGCATGCCCACATATCTCAGTTTGAGGAGGATATTTACCATTAAAATAACACAGAATATTACAACAGGTACCTGTAACTTTTTCTTTTTCTCAGTACAAACTGGAAGTCTGGACATGAAATTTAAGGATATCATTATACAAGAACTGATGTTTGTTCATTAAATACCATTAACATCCGAAAAGGACAAAATATGAAATTGAACAATTTTCTTCTCCAAAAATGTTTTAGGAGGATATTTACCATTAAAATAACACAGAATATTACAACAGGTACCTGTAATGCACAGGCTAACATTATTTACCAGAAGCAAGTCATGAAGAAAATTTGCATCCGGATACCTTCCGGATACCTTCCGGAAACCTTCCGGAAACCTTCCAGATGCCTTCAACAACCTTCAAATTGCTTGGTATTTTCAAGTTAATTTTTTTATGTGTTTCACACTTAAGTGAACAAAATGCACCCCCCAAATTTTGACATTATTTTTGGAAGGTTTCCGGAAGGTATCCGGGCCGGATCCAAAATGGGAAGGTATCCGGAAGGTTTCCGGAAGGTTTCCGGAAGATGGAAACCTATACTTTTTTTGCTGTGCGTGTACTTACACTACAACTCATCATTAACATGCCGTGTACTTACACTACAACTCATCAATGACACCCCGTGTACTTACACTACAACTCATCAATGACACCCCGTGTACTTACACTACAACTCATCAATGACACCCCGTGTACTTACACTACAACTCATCATTAACATTCCGTGTACTTACACTACAACTCATCAATGACACCCCGTGTACTTACACTACAACTCATCAATAACACCACGTGTACTTACACTACAACTCATCAATGAAACCACGTGTACTTACACTACAACTCATCAATAACACCACGTGTACTTACACTACAACTCATCAATAACACCACGTGTACTTACACTACAACTCATCAATAACACCACGTGTACTTACACTACAACTCATCATTAACATTCCGTGTACTTACACTACAACTCATCAATGACACCCCGTGTACTTACACTACAACTCATCAATAACACCACGTGTACTTACACTACAACTCATCAATAACACCACGTGTACTTACACTACAACTCATCAATGAAACCACGTGTACTTACACTACAACTCATCAATGACACCCCGTGTACTTACACTACAACTCATCAATGACACCCCGTGTACTTACACTACAACTCATCAATAACACCCCGTGTACTTACACTACAACTCATCAATGACACCCCGTGTACTTACACTACAACTCATCAATAACACCCCGTGTACTTACACTACAACTCATCAATGACACCCCGTGTACTTACACTACAACTCATCAATAACACCACGTGTACTTACACTACAACTCATCAATGACACCCCGTGTACTTACACTACAACTCATCAATAACACCACGTGTACTTACACTACAACTCATCAATGACACCCCGTGTACTTACACTACAACTCATCAATGACACCCCGTGTACTTACACTACAACTCATCAATAACATTCCGTGTACTTACACTACAACTCATCAATAACACCCCGTCTACTTACACTACAACTCATCAATGAAACCACGTGTACTTACACTACAACTCATCAATGAAACCACGTGTACTTACACTACAACTCATCAATGACACCCCGTGTACTTACACTACAACTCATCATTAACATTCCGTGTACTTACACTACAACTCATCAATGACACCCCGTGTACTTACACTACAACTCATCAATGAAACCACGTGTACTTACATTACAACTCATCAATGACACCACGTGTACTTAAACTACAACTCATCAATGACACCCCGTGTACTTAAACTACAACTCATCAATGACACCCCGTGTACTTACACTACAACTCATCAATGACACCCCGTGTACTTACACTACAACTCATCAATGACACCCCGTGTACTTACACTACAACTCATCAATGACACCACGTGTACTTACACTACAACTCATCAATGACACCCCGTGTACTTAAACTACAACTCATCAATGACACCCCGTGTACTTACACTACAACTCATCAATGACACCACGTGTACTTACACTACAACTCATCAATGAAACCACGTGTACTTACACTACAACTCATCAATGAAACCACGTGTACTTACACTACAACTCATCAATGAAACCACGTGTACTTACACTACAACTCATCAATGAAACCACGTGTACTTACACTACAACTCATCAATGAAACCACGTGTACTTACACTACAACTCATCAATGACACCCCGTGTACTTACACTACAACTCATCAATGACACCCCGTGTACTTACACTACAACTCATCAATGACACCACGTGTACTTACACTACAACTCATCAATGACACCCCGTGTACTTAAACTACAACTCATCAATGACACCCCGTGTACTTACACTACAACTCATCAATGAAACCACGTGTACTTACACTACAACTCATCAATGAAACCACGTGTACTTACACTACAACTCATCAATGAAACCACGTGTACTTACACTACAACTCATCAATGAAACCACGTGTACTTACACTACAACTCATCAATGAAACCACGTGTACTTACACTACAACTCATCAATGAAACCACGTGTACTTACACTACAACTCATCAATGAAACCACGTGTACTTACACTACAACTCATCAATGACACCCCGTGTACTTAAACTACAACTCATCAATGACACCCCGTGTACTTACACTACAACTCATCAATGAAACCACGTGTACTTACACTACAACTCATCAATGACACCCCGTGTACTTACACTACAACTCATCAATGACACCCCGTGTACTTACACTACAACTCATCAATGAAACCACGTGTACTTACACTACAACTCATCAATGACACCCCGTGTACTTACACTACAACTCATCAATGAAACCACGTGTACTTACACTACAACTCATCAATGAAACCACGTGTACTTACACTACAACTCATCAATAACACCACGTGTACTTACACTACAACTCATCAATGAAACCACGTGTACTTACACTACAACTCATCAATGACACCCCGTGTACTTACACTACAACTCATCAATGAAACCACGTGTACTTACACTACAACTCATCAATGACACCCCGTGTACTTAAACTACAACTCATCAATGACACCCCGTGTACTTACATTACAACTCATCAATGACACCACGTGTACTTAAACTACAACTCATCAATGACACCACGTGTACTTACACTACAACTCATCAATGACACCCCGTGTACTTAAACTACAACTCATCAATGACAGCCCATGCAGTTACTCACAAATAACTTGCCAGGAAATAACACAACCGCTGATAAACAACCACCCATATGCTACGACACAAACCAACAAAAACCAGATCAAATTACTCGTGGTGGTACTGTATAATAAAGCGTGTCAAATAAAGTAGTAGACGACGCGTGGTAATACAGGTCACACCCTGACTGCATGACCCATGAGGAGCACAGCTGCTCACACTGATACCCTTTACAGTGTTCCTGTCACATGCTGTTTTGAGCTCCCTTACCTCTCACTCGGCAGACAACGTCCCACTATTGAGTCAATCGTGAAGCGTTCCCGAGAATAAAACCGGTTTTGTTAGAAAAAAAGATCATTCAAATAATGCTTCAAATAAATGAATATATAGTATCCGGCCAAAACTTTCAAAATAGTTTTGTTAAGATATCATGTGAAGGCCACTGGCCCAATTATACTACGTACCTGTCTCGTTGGGGCCTGGGATTTTGATTTTGTATCGAGGTGAAATATTTGTTTCAGCTACAGCTACTAAACCAGATACATTTTTTTATTTAAAAAGAAAGACACCACATTGCAACAATGCTAATTTTGTGGCAAGCAATTTTTATTTTTATCAGTCTAAAGCACTATTATTTTTTCCAAGAATATCACCAGAACTAACGCCCACAGAGGACTCATCACCTGAAGTAACAGCTACAGAGGACATATCACCAGAACTAACACCCACAGAGGACAAATCACCAGAACTAACGTCAACAGAGAACATAACACAGGACTAACACCTACAGAGGACATATCACCTGAAATAACGTCTACAGAGGACATATCACCTGAACTAACACCTACAGAGGACATATCACCAGAACTAACACCTACAGAGGACATATCATCTAAACTAACACCCACAGAGGACATATCACCTAAACTAACACCTACAGAGGACATATCACCTGAACTAACATCAACAGAGGACATATCACCAGAACTAACACCTACAGAGGACATATCATCTAAACTAACACCCACAGAGGACATATCACCCAAACTAACACCTACAGAGGACATATCACCTGAACTAACGTGAGCAGAGGACATATCACCTGAACTAACACCTACAGAGGACATATCACCAGAACTAACACCTACAGAGGACATATCACCAGAACTGACGTCTACAGAGGACATATCACCAGAACTAACGTCAACAGAGAACATGTCACCAGAACTAACACCTGTAAAGGGCATATCATCTGAAGTAACGTCTAAAGAGGACATAACACCTGAACTAGCACCTAAAGAGGACATATCAACTAAACTAACAGCTACAGAGGACATATAACCTTAACTAGCACCTACAGAGGACATATCACCTAAACTAACACCTACAGAGGACATATCACGTAAACTAACACCTATATAGGACATATCACCTAAAGTAACTACTACAGAGGACATGTCACCTTAACTAACACCCACGGAGGACATATCACCAGAACTAACGTCAACAGAGAAAATATCATCAGAACTGACGTCTATAGAGGACATATCACCAGAACTAACATCTGCAGAGGACATATCACATGAAGTAACGTCTACAGAGGACATATCACCAGAACTAACACCTACAGAGGACATATCACCAGAACGGATCGTGTTCTGTTTTTAGACTTAGGACACAGTATCAGGACTCACCTCTACGTAGGATGTGTAGCCAGGGAAGGCAAAGGGGGCGCGAAAGAGGTCGTTGAACTCCATCTTCTGCCGGAAGTTGGATATATCACCTGAACTAACGCCTACAGAGGACATATCACCTGAAGTAACGTCTACAGAGTACATATCACCAGAACTAACGTCGACAGAGGACATGTCACCGTAACTAACACCTACAGAGGACATATCAACTAAACTAATACAGAGGATATATCACCAGAACTAACACCCACAGAAGACACATCACCTAAACTAACTAATACAGAGGACATATCACCTAAACTAACACATACAGAGGACATATCACCTAAACTAACACCTACAGAGGACATATCACCTGAAGTAACGTCGACAGAGCACAAATCACCAGAACCAACGTCAACAGAAGACATGTCACCAGAACTCACACCTGCAAAGGACATATCACCGGAACTAACACATACAGAGGACATATCAACTAAACTAATACAGAGGATATATCACCAGAACTAACACCCACAGAAGACATATCACCTAAACTAACTAATACAGAGGACATATCACCAGAACTAACACCTACAGAGGACATATCGCCTGAAGTAACGTCTACAGAGGACATATCACCCTAACTAACACCTACAGAGGACATATCACCAGAACTAACACCTACAGAGGACATATCACCAGAAAGGATCGTGTTCTGTTTTTAGACTTAGGACACAGTATCAGGACTCACCTCTACGTAGGATGTGTAGCCAGGGAAGGCAAAGGGAGCGCGAAAGAGGTCGTTGAACTCCATCTTCTGCCGGAAGTTGGGTGTGTCGGCAGTGATAGAGTAGCTGAGCTGTAACAGCATCGTCCAGCATGTGAAGTCTGCTACTCAAATATACCAAATAAATATGTTGTTCTTAAACGAAGTATCCTAATGTGATATTTATGATTATTGTTTTATTGAGAAATGCTAAACTTGAGCAGGTGTTCTAGATGTATACTAGTATACGAGTAATACCCAATGTTCAATATCAAAAGCAAAACGACATCCTGACTATTCTTGAAGACGTATTAAGTAACCTGCAGGTGATGTCCGGGGATGGCTTCATGGAGTGTCAACACCATAGTGGTGAAGTTCACACTGAAATGTATGCAGAAAAGTATGTCATGAATTGTACTTACAACTCTTACATGTTCGCAGTAACAATACTAAACAACACAAGCGGAATGTAGTATACATATTTGTTTTACGTCAAAACTGCATGCAACACTAGTGCGTCTTTTACTTCAGACTTAACTACGTCGTCGAACTATCCTTACAGTTACGTCACCTGAAACGTCCTTACACTTACGTTTGATTTGGCCTGAGGACGTTGGCCCAGAATATCCCTGGCCTGGATCCGTCTGCTGCTCCGGTAGAGTACATTCCTGCAGGACCATCGAAGGACAGTGGACGTACCCTGTAGACATTAGAAGTTATCATCCGATCTCGATGGGTATGTGGTGTGATGTACCCTAAGTGTGTATTGTACCTTGGCTCACACACAGGGTACATCACACCATATGCCCCGAGGCCTCGGTTGACAACGAATTTATCTCATGGACATTCGTTCAGACAGCTAACAGACGACGCAAACGAACCGAGTTACTTCGCTTTGCCGAATGCATTTGGAAAAACATCGGTTCTTTGCAGCTGAACGATACTTATGCGAAAATAAACATGTTACCTACGATGTGTGCCGATTGATTTCTCGGCGGCAACAAGAGCGGGCTACATGAGAGGGCTAGATGGAAAATAATTGCCCTCTGCTTAAACAAACAGAAGCTAGTATTTTAATGTAAGGGGCGATAAGCATATATGTATTGGGGGCATATGTAAAGGACGAACAGGGCAGATGAGTGGCTGGACATACGTACACGATAGGTAGTGTTGGCATATTGACGAACAGCTTTGGGAGCGTCTTCTGTATGATGTCATGTATCTGATGGCGATACTCCTCCAATATGTCACTCTAAACACAAACAAATCAGCAACATAGGAGCCGCATTGCATACATGGACAGCATATGTGGTTTAACGGTGCATCGAACAATGTTTAAGTTACAATGTAAACTGGGCGGCAAAAGAAAGTATAGGTCAAGTTCGGTGATCGATAAAAAAATAACAAGAAGAGGTTTTGTTGTGAATTATAATATAATCTTGGGAGGGGTAGCAAATGATTGATCAACCACAGTTTGAATGAAATTTATGGAATCACAGGTAATGTAAGCTCAAGGTAAACAATGGTGGGTCAAGAAATTTCATTTTCAAAAGTTGTCTGAAATATCACCCAAAAATTGTCAGATACACTGCACGTTCATTGTCGACACAGCTGCCTTCAATAGCGTGTATGACCTCCTGCTGCCTCAATGCATGCTGTGATACGCCGCCTCATCGATGACGTCAGTCTTCTGATGACGTGGACTGGAATCCGTTGCCACTCGTTTCTCAGGGCCTGCTGCAATTCTTGTCTGTTGACGGGAGGCTGAAGGCGTGCTCTAATCTGTCTGTCAAGATGGTCCCACAGATGTTCAATATGATTCATATCGGGTGAGTGGGCAGGCCAGGGCAAAACGTCAACGTTCTGCTGGTTTAGAAAGTTCCGAGTCAGTCGTGCAGTATGGGGCCTGGCATTGTCGTGTTGAAACAATGTCCCCTGCTGTTGGTTTTGTAAGAACGGAAGCACAACTGGCTGCAACACTTGGTCTCTGTACTACACAGCGTTCAGGTTTCCCTGTAAAATCACCAAATCAGATCTTCTGATCTCCACAAATACCGCCCCACATCATGACACCTCCCCCGCCGAATGGATGGACCCCTCGAATACACGCCGGAGCCAAACGTTCCCCTCTGCGTCGATAAACTCGTTCTCTGCCGTCATTTCGAAACAAGTTAAATCGACTTTCATCAGTAAACAGCACTCGACGCCAATTTCTCACTTGTCAGCGTCGAACCTGCCTCGCCCATCGCAGTCTCAGGCGTCGATGTTGAGCAATCAGTACCATTCCTCGGAAAGGACGATACGCTCGGATTTCAGCA
Source organism: Haliotis cracherodii (assembly GCF_022045235.1). Lineage (NCBI taxonomy): Eukaryota > Metazoa > Mollusca > Gastropoda > Lepetellida > Haliotidae > Haliotis > Haliotis cracherodii. The sequence continues at coordinate 40,731,210 of NW_027266330.1, read as the reverse complement.
GCACGAAGTCGTCGTAGTACTGTACGTTGGCTAATGGGATGTCCCAACGCTGTTGCTACCGGCGCCGTCGCCGTCACCGTTACGAATCTGTTTCGCAGGTGAATGAGCCGTATCTGACCGTCGTTGTCACTCGGGGTCGTCCGCTTCTAGGCCTGTCCTGTGTCCTCCCAGTCTGCCTGTACCGTTGAATCAGCCTGGCTACTGTCAATGGTGTACAACCAAAATTTCTGGCCCTCTCTCTCTGCTCCTGTGACAGTCGTGGCATTTCTTTTGTGTGCTTTCGTCACGTGTGGTTATACCCTGCAGACGAACGCATTTATACAGCTAACATGCATGTGTAGTTTATGCCATAGGCGGGAAACCTGTTTCACCATTTCTTTGTCACCGCACGAGCGCCGTCGAAGGTGGCGCGTTCGGGTGAGGTGTTTTTTGGTACCTGCTCCTAGGCAGTCATATTCCCAATACCCACTTTCCACTAGGTATCGCTGTTTTTAGGAAAAAAATACAAATTGCCAACCTATACTTTCATTTGCCGCTAAGTTTATATAACGGGGTGTCAGGTTGTTGTGAAAGGGCAGCACGAATTGTGTCGTCGAAACCCACGGGCACGTGTATAGTGCTGACAAACCAAGAGCCGGTATTGTCACCCATCATCTGGCACTCCACGCAAATCTGAGTGAGTGAATATGGTTTAACGCTGCTTTGAACAGTATAACATATATATCACGTTTGATGCCTTAAGTGATGCAATCCCCTTATGCACTTATAGACAGATACATACATGCAAGTGGACTACCACGAGGACAATGTACGGGGCAGTAGATGATTCTGGAGTCTTCAATTCACAACTTTCGAATATGTCTGGACAAATATATTAGTACAGGCTATGTTGTGAGGCAGGCCGACCTCCTGTCACATGTGGTAGTTGTGAGATGTTTTACAATTTGCGACCTACTGCAGACGTGAAGGTGAAATTGGGGTCTGTCGTCAGCATCTGGAAGTATTCGCTAACACTGCCGTTAAAACGCTGCTTTGTCATAATCTGAAATAAAGAAAAACAGACCATATTATGTAAGGGGATATAAATTTAAACGGCCGTTTAGAATATGGAACATTACGTCTATACTAATCTTTATTATTGATTTAACACTAGTACCTTGATAGCCAACAATTATATATGTTCAATGACTATTACGTATGAAGAATGTTGGATGTTTGGCATCCCACTCCATGTTGTTTAGGGCTTTGCACCTGCTGCTCTTCGAACATTCAACAGTTGGACGTTGTACATTGTTAACATTGTTAGCAGATTTGTTTCCACTAATTAAGATACGTTTCCTTGAATGTTTATTATATCAGGAGCGCAAAGCGTGTCGAATTAATTAACATCCTCTGTCAAAGTGAAACAGGACTTGATCCAGGGATACCCCACCTTCTGCATGTTGTCGACGATCCTGTCCACCTCCCGGAGCCCGATGTCGTGGACTTCTTGAGCCGTCATGTTGACGGAGAGATACCACCTGATGCAAGCCTCATAGTACTCCTGTCCTCCGTCCAGAGAGCTGATGCCGATGGAGGGGCGGGTGTTGGGCAGATACTCCTGTGAACATGCCCAGGTGCTGGGTAGAGTATTTGCATCTCACGGTTTCTGATTAACATGCAATGCTTAGCGTGATATATAGGTTACCTGTTGGATAAAAGCTGACAAGTCCATGTAGGCTTGTACGGCGAGGTCGACAGCAGCACTCCCACGTTGTCTCAGCCCAACCCTAGAGGACACAAATACCACACACGACATAGTCAATAGTTAGTCACAAGGTTGTCGACCGGTTCATACATATGAAGTACGTAGATCATCAGAGAATGAATGTTTTATTTAAAAAATAAATGACGATTTGGAATTATTCATCGTACAATAAAACACTGCAGGGAGAATAAACCATGAGGAACAAGAACGAATGTTTAATTTAATTATATAAGTATCCAAAAGCAATATGTATGGAACTGTAATATCCATTTGACATGGTCAAAGGATCCTTGGTATCAGGAGTGCTGCGATGGCTGAGTAGTAGGTCAGACTCACCTATCACCGTCAGATATATTGGATTTCGCAAGAGTGTTGTTAAAAGGCAGGTAGAGCACAGACTGTGTCGGGTCGCTGACATTCAACTTGGCGAACTGCTCTCCAAGACGATTCTAGCGAGAAGTACATGTTGTAATGGTATGAGATGACTGGTGGATACCAACAAATCTTAATAAGAGCATTAGCATACAGATAATTATAAACGTGTATTTGTCTTCATGGTGATTGTATGCTAACATAGGTCAATTAAAACATTAACTAGACTGCTTGTTCTGCATGGTATTGTATTATCTAACGTCGAACGTTAAACATACCATAGAGACGAGGTGGTTCGTTCGATTGAGCTGGATGGCGATCCTCATCAGGGTTTTATATTGAGACATCTGCAATGTTAATACAAAGGCATTCATAAAAGTCAGTCTTCGCTAATCACACAGTATGCATGTTGAAAGATTGTAAATGTGTTGACGGGTCTCACCTTTCCCGGCGTCTTCTGTAGACGGACGATGTAGTTCTCAAAGTCTCCGCGAGTTGAAAACGGTAGGACCTCAGCCAGGGAGGAAGCCTCTTGTTGCGGCCCCTCGAGGAAATTGACCGGGGTGAGGTACTGGTACCTGGGTGATAAGGCAAGGAGTCTGACCAGCGGAGCTCGGTATTGTACACAAAACAGGGATGCTTTAACACTGGGAACATGCACAGATCCTCATAGGTCAAAGCGATATTGGTCCATGCTCTCACCATGAGATAGTCGTTGTCATTATACGCAAGATAACTTTCTGGAAAATATTGCCCTTTTAGCACACATTGTTAAACGCGTTTTTGTACATAAAGCGTGGCAGATGTAACTTTCTAAGGTGTTATAAAAGTTAAAACATTCAGCTATGTGGTGATTGTGTCTTTAGTATTGGGCCTACTTAACAGGTTATAGAAATAGAACTAGATAGTTTGCGCCATCGGAAGTGACGTCACAGTATCACGTTTCACTTCTGTGGTACTATTAGATAGCTTAATGCATCTATGGGTAGGTACTGACATTCTCCACGGGTAGCCGGCGATATAGGTGGAGAGCATATCGTCCAGGATGCGGAGGTTGGTCAAGTCGGACTTCTTCAGATCAGCTACTGTGATGTTCTTTAGTCTGGCGTGTAGTTCATCGGCCTTGGTCTGTAGAACACTCGCATCATACACATACAGTGCAGGAATACAACACGAAAGGGATACGTTTAGGAGCTCGAGAGTCCTTAGCGAACGATACCACTGGGGATGGGGACTGTCAGTCTCAGTCTCAGACACGGTCCTTGTCCTACCCTGCCATTCTTCAAGCTGTCCTGCTGCAGAACTACCGTCTTACACAAAATATGTCCTACTTCTGGCACCAAACATGTCCTACCTTCTGACACTAAACATGTCCTACCCTCCTGACATTGTACATGTCCTACCATCCTGACATCGAACATGCCCTACCTTCCTGACATCAAACATGTCCTACCTTCCTGACATCGAACATGCCCTACCTTCCTGACATCGAACATGTCCTACCTTCCTGACATCGAACATGTCATACCTTCCTGAAATCAAACATGTCATACCTTCCTGACATCAAACATGTCATACCTTCCTGACATCAAACATGTCATACCTTCCTGACATCAAACATGCCCTACCTTCCTGACATCGATCATGTACTACCTTCCTGACATCGAACATGTCATACCTTCCTGACATCGAACATGTCCTACAACATGTTCTACCTTCCTGACATCGAACATGTCCTACCTGCCTGACATCGTACATGTCCTACCTTTTGATACCAAACATGTCATACCTTCCTGACATCAAACATGTCCTACCTTCCTGACATCAAACATGCCCTACCTTCCTGACATCGAACATGTACTACCTTCCTGACATCGAACATGTTCTACCTTCCTGACATCGAACATGTCCTACCTTCCTGACATCGAACATGTCCTATCTTCCTGACATCGAACAGGTTCTACCTTCCTGACATCGAACAGGTCCTACCCTCCTGACATCGAACATGTGCTACCTTGCTGACATCGAACATGTCCTACCTTCCTGACATCGAACATGCCCTACCTTACTGACATCGAACATGCCCTACCTTCCTGACATCGAACATGTCCTACCTTCCTGACATCGAACTTGTCCTACCTTCCTGACATCAAACATGTCCAGAGTGAATGCCTCCAGCTGATCGTCATATTTGTGGACATCTCTGTTGGTGGCCACCATGGGCCGGTCAGACATCCGCCACGTGAAGAAATCAGAGTGGAGCTTGGCCAGGTCAGCCGATGCATCACCTTGGAGATTGCAGTCGGGTATTAACTTTTTTGTCGACAGTGCAACGCATGCACAACGTTTAAATTAGTGGTTCATAAACTTGTGTGTGCAAAGGATAGAACATTTACATACTACTATGAGATTTCCGAAATTATTGTTTACAGCAAGATGTGTAATATGTGCGTCAAGTTTAAATGCCCTGGTGTGTTATTCTCGAGTCAGTCTAATACAGGTACACCCATGATTAGTGTTATGACATGACAAGAATACTGTCCGGGTGACGCTCCTGGCTGTGTTTGTCAAGTGACACAGCTGAGCCTATGGTCTACCTATCCTGTACATACGTTCGCGTTTGATGAAACAACATGATAATGAAATGTATATTTGAGTCAAGCTCACCTGCGCAACGACAGATTAACATGAAAACCACGATGTAGACTGCTACGTCCATCCTGCAACAAAGCCTGTTCAGTTTCACACATCATAACTGACGAAAGAAAAACTGTATAAGGATATGCGTACACACGTATGGTGTTCTATATGCAGACACACGGAGTTATGTAGACTAGATTCTCGAGAGAATATGTGTCTTCCTTATATATCAAGACATTAAATATTTACTTCTTCGTAAACCAAACACACTGGCTGTCATACAGCGCCCTGAAACGACCTTTGCACAAACATTGTATTACAGTATATACTGTACATAAGGGATGCGCACGATGCACATAGAGGCCATACAGCTACTTTTACATGTACAGATTTGTATATATGTTGTTTGTTTGAGTGTTTAAAAGGCCGCTGACCTGTCCCTTTGGGTGTAAGTAGAGTACACATATCTCTTGTAAGTTTTAGAATTTATAAATATTTCAGTTTTTGTATTGACATGATTCAATATTTTATTTTTAGAAATTGATGAATATATTTAGCAGATTTGTTTGAGTTAGAAGTGTTGTTATGTAGCATTACGGTCTATCCGTCCTTTGTAATTAGTGATTGCAAAACGTCACCTGCTAGGCATGTCCAGTCTGTGCGTGTATATTGATTAAATTATTAAAACTGACCATCAGGTACATGTCAATCCATAGATTCAACTGTCAGTTACACGTCTTCGGATGACCGCTGTGTCCAATCAGAGTGCAGCCATTATTAGTTTGAGCGGTAACTCAGTCGTTAGTGTGCCTTTGTATTAATCGCTGGAACAACAGTATACAACTCTATGCATGTACTTGTATAAGGCAGGCACGACAGGGCGGCAGTCGACTCACGGGACTCGGGACACAGGGTCCTGGTACCACCGGTCACTCTATGGTCGATGCCTAACAGTGTCCATTCAATGGAGGCTCTACCACAATAAGACCTATGCCTTATTTATAGTCCACTGTTTTTTGTGCCGTTGTTACGAACTACGTACAAACTGACAAAAGACTGTCTCGCGGCTGACCTCCTCGGGAAGAGGTCCTTGAACATGTTTTCCCGTGTTCGTACCATCTATACACCTATTGTCACATGAGGTAGTACTGTACTTGTCTTCACCATACGTGGTTGGACAACAACTTACATGGGCAAATGATTTTGTCAAAACGGTTTTGATTTCTTTAAGGTGGCTTTGCTTATGAATGTATATGTCGGAAGCCATAAATCGACCGCGGTTGGTTTATACGTTTATCCTTTATGCTATAGGGCTACCGACCTGATAGGTATCGTAATTTCATGTGTCTGCACAGAGCGAAGTGAGGTTTTTCAAAACCTATAAATGTGTGTGAAATCGCCCAGGGTTATGCAAGCCAATATGAAACCAGTAACCCAGATACCTGAACATATTCCAGCCACTGACGGACGGTGTCCCAATGTTGATGCTGGTACTTTATCATTTTAATGTTGATTAATATATTTGTAAAAACTGAAATGTGTTCGCTCACAATGTTTTGTACGAACGTCGCAGTTTGTTCAAATATGGCACGTTACATACTTGCCATGCCCCGATTACCGTGGATAAAGACCTGATCATTTCCGTATATTGTATCTGAACAGGTTACAGACACACCACATGGTTGTTGACACAGAATAGTTGTTTCTAAAACATGTGTCAAACCTCATGTTTCTCTCACCCTGCGCGGACCGAAGTAATGACCTACCTTCCCTCCATCGTTCTCACTCCTTCCCTCAAGTAGGTGAGCACTGCACACAAGCTACCCGGGCCGCCTTCCCTCCCATAGGTGAGCACTGCACACAAGCTACCCGGGCCGCCTCACAAAGAGATTACAGAATTACCTTGTCTGCAACGTCAGTGTGAGCATGTTTGTTGTGTCCGGGTATAGCTATGCAACAATCCTAGTATCGTTATGTACTGTCCTAGTATCGTTATATAACTGTCGTAGTATCGTTATGTACTGTCCAAGTATCGTTATGTACTGTCCAAGTATCGTTATTTAACTGTCCAAGTATCGTTATGTACTGTGCTAGTATCGTTATACAACTGTCCTAGTATCGTTATGTACTGTCCTAGCATCGTTATACAACTGTCCTAGTATCGATATGCAACAGTCCTAGGATCGCTATGTACTGTCCTAGTGTCGTTATACAGCTGTCCTAGTATCGTTATATACAGTCCTAGTATCGTTATATAACTGTCCTATTATCGTTATGCAACTGCCCTAGTATCGTTATACAACTGTCCTAGTATCGTAATCCAACTGTCCTAGTATCGTTAGGCATCTGCCTCAGTATCGTTATACAACTGTCCTAGTATCGTTATGCAACTTCCTATTATCGTTATGCAACTGTCCTATTATCGTTATACAACTGTACTAGTATCGTTATACAACTGTCATAGTATCGTTATGCAACTGTCCTAGTATCGTTATGCAACTGCCTTAGTATCGTTATGCAGCAGTCCTAGTATCGTTATGCAACTGTCCTATTATCGTTATGCAACTGTCCTAGTATCGTTATACAAATGTCCTAGTATCGTTATGCAACTGTCCTAGTGTCGTTATGCAACTGCCTCAGTATCGTTATGCAACAATCCAAGTATCGTTATGCAACAATCCAAGTATCGTTATACAACGGTCCTAGTATCGTTATGCAACTGCCCTTTTTTCGTTATGCAACTGTCCTAGTATCATTATACAAATGCCCTAGTATCGTTTTGCAACTGTCCTAGTATCGTTATGCAACTGTCCTAGTATCGTTATACAACTGTCCTGGTATCGCTATGCAACTGCCTCAGTATCGCTATGCAACAATCCTAGTATCGTTATGCAACTGTCTCAGTATCGTTATACAACTGTCATAGTATCGTTATGCAACTGTCCTAGTATCGTTATGCAACTGCCTTAGTATCGTTATACAACGGTCCTAGTATCGTTATGCAACTGCCCTTTTTTCGTTATGCAACTGTCCTAGTATCATTATACAAATGCCCTAGTATCGTTTTGCAACTGTCCTAGTATCGTTATGCAACTGTCCTAGTATCGTTATACAACTGTCCTGGTATCGCTATGCAACTGCCTCAGTATCGCTATGCAACAATCCTAGTATCGTTATGCAACTCTCTCAGTATCGTTATACAACTGTCTTAGTATCGTTATGCAACTGTCTCAGTACCGTTTTGCAACAATCCTAGTATCGTTATACAACTGTCCTAGTATCGTTATGCAACTGTCCTATTATCGTTATGCAACTGCCTCAGGATCGTTATGAAACTGCCCAAGTATCGTTATGCAACTGTCCTAGTATCGTTATGCAACTGCCTAAGTATCATATGTAACTGTCCTATTATCGTTATGCAACTCTCCTAGTATCGTTATGCAACTGCATCAGTATCGTTATGCAACTGCCTCAGTATCATTATGCAACTGTCCTAGTATCGTTATGCAACTGTCCTCAGTATCATTATGCAACTCTCCTAGTATCGTTATGCAACTGCATCAGTATCATTATGCAACTGTCCTAGTATCGTTATGCAACTGCCTCAGTATCGCTATGCAACTGTCCTATCATCGCTATGCAACTGCCTCATCATCGTTATGCAACAATCCTAAGATCGTTATGCAACTGTCTCAGTATCGTTATATAACTGTTCTATTATCGTTATGCAACTGCCCAAGTATCGTTATGCAACTGTCCTATTATCGTTATGCAACTGCCTTAGTATCATTATGCAGCTGTCCTAGTAACGTGTTGCAACTGCCTCAGTATCATTATGTAACTGTCCTATTATCGTTATGCAACTGCCTCAGTATCATTATGCAACTGTCCTAGTATCGTTATGCAACTGCCTCAGTACCGTTATGCAACTGCCCTAGTATCGTTATGCAACTACCTCAGTATCATTATGCAATTGTCCTAGCATCGTTATGCAACTGTCCTAGTATCGTTTTGCAACTGTCCTATTATCGTTATGCAACTGTCCTAGTATTGTTATACAACTGTCCTAGTATCGCTATGCAACTGCCTCAGTATCGTTATGCAACAATCCTAATATCGTTATGCAACTGTCTCAGTATCGTTATGCAACAATCCTAGTATCGTTATACAACTGTCTCAGTATAGTTATGCAACAATTCTAGTATCGTTACACAACTGTCCTAGTATCGTTATGCAACTGCCTCAGTATCATTATGCAACTGTCCTAGTATCGTTATGCAACTGCCCAAGTATCGTTATGCAACTGCCCAAGGATCGTTATGCAACTGCCTCAGTATCATTATGTAACTGTCCTAGTATCGATATGCAATTGTCCTATTATCATTATGCAACTGCCTCAGTATCGTTATGCAACTGTCCTATCATCGTTATGCAACTGCCTCATCATCGTTGCGCGACTGTCCTATTATCGTTATGCAACTGCCTTAGTATCGTTATGCAGCTCTCCTAGTAACGTGTTGCAACTGCCTCAGTATCGTTATGTAACTGTCCTAGTATCGTTATGCAACTGCCTCAGTACCGTTATGCAACTGCCCTAGTATCGTTATGCAACTGCTTCAGTATCGTTATGCAACTGTCCTAGTATCGCTATGCAACTGCCTCAGTACCGTTATGCAACTGCCCTAGTATCGTTATGCAACTGCCTCAGTATCATTATGCAACTGTTCTAGCATCGTTATGCTACTGTCCTAGTGTCGTTTTGCAACTGTCCTATTATCGTTTTGCAACTCTCCTAGTATCGTTATACAACTGTCCTAGTATCGTTATGCAACTGCCTCAGTATCGTTATGCAACAATCCGATTATTGTTATGCAACTGTCCTAGTATCGTTATGCAACTGTCCTAGTATCGTTATGCAACTGCCTCAGTATAGTTATGCAACTGTCCTATTATCGTTATGCAGCTGCCTCAGTATCGTTATGCAACTGTCCTATTATCGTTATGCAACTGCCTCAGTATCGTTATGCAACTTTCCTAGTGTCATTATGCAACTGTCCAAGTATCGTTATGCAACTGTCCTAGTATCGTTATGCAACTGCCCAAGTATCGTTATGCCACTCTCTTAGTATCGTTATGCCACTCTCTTAGTATCGTTATGCAACTGCCTCAGTATCGTTATGCAACAATCTTAATATCGTTATGCAACTGTCTCAGTATCATTATACAACTGTCCTGGTATCGCTATGCAACTGCCTCATCATCGTTACGCGACTGTCTTATTATCGTTATGCAACTGCCCAAGTATCGTTATGCAACTGTCCTATTATCGTTATGCAACTGCCTCAGTATCGTTATGGAGCTGTCCTAGTAACGTTATGCAACTGCCTCAGTATCATTATGCAACTGTCCTATTATCGTTATGCAACTGCCCAAGTATCGTTATGCAACTGCCCAAGTATCGTTATGCCACTCTCCTAGTATCGTTATGCAACTGCCTCAGTATAGTTATGCAACTGCCTCAGTATCATTATGCAACTGTCCTAGTATCGTTATGCAACTGCCTCAGTATCATTATGCAACTGTCCTATTATCGTTATGCAACTGCCTCAGTATCATTATGTAACTGTCTTAGTATCGTTATGCCACTGTCTTAGTATCGTTATGCAACTGCCCAAGTATCGTTATACAACTGTCCTAGTATCGTTATGCAACTGCCTCAGTATAGTTATGCAACTGCCTCAGTATCATTATGTAACTGTCCTAGTATCGTTATGCAACTGCCTCAGTATCGTTATGCAACTGTCCTAGTATTGTTATGCAACTGCCTCAGTATCATTATGTAACTGTCCTAGTATCGTTATGCAACTGTCCTAGAATCGTTATGCAACTGTTCTATTATCGTTATGTAACTGCCTCAGTATCGTTATGCAACTGTCCTATTATCGTTATGCAACTGCCCCAGTATCGATATGCAACTGTCCTATTATCGTTATGCAACTTTCCTATTATCGTTATGCAACTGTATCAGTATCGTTATGCAACAATCCTAGTATCATTATACAACTGTCCTGATATCGTTATGCAACTGTCCTAGTATCGTTATGCATAACTGCCTCAGTATCGTTATGCAACAATCCTAATATCGTTATGCAACTGCCCAAGTATCTTTATGCAACTGTCCTATTATCGTTATGCAACTGCCTCAGTATCATTATGCAACTCTCCTATTATCGTTATGCAACTGCCTCAGTATCATTATGTAACTGTCCTATTATCGTTATGCAACTGCCTCAGTATCGATATGCAACTGTCCTATTATCGCTATGTAACTGTCCCATTATCGTTATGCAACTGCCTCAGTATCGTTATGGAACTTTCCTATTATCGTTATGCAACTGCCCCAGTATCGTTATGCAACTGTCCTAGTATCGTTATTCAACTATCCTTGTATCATTATGCAATTGTCCTAGTATCGTTTTGCAACTATCCTTGTATCGCTATGTAATTGTCCTAGTATAGTTATGTAACGGACGAGATGGCTAAAAGAACCTAACCTCACAGGCACCATGGTCAGGTATGACGTAATCCCACTACAAGAAGCACTTGACATCCCCCGCAAAAAGCTACATCATAGACACCAAACTCACCATAGACAGCATCACCAACCTAGCCTCTAGCTGCTTTGGCACATCATATTTTACTTTCAAACACAAGATCTATAAACAAATACACGGACTAACTATGGGCTCCCCTCTATCTCCACTCATCACTGAAATCTTCATGACATCCTTCGAAGAATCAGCCCTCTCCAGAGCACCATTTCAACCCCTTTTCTAACCGGAAAGTGAGACGACACATTCACCACAATAGCCCACCTGAACGACCCCACAGAGCTCCTAAAACACCTCAACGCCCAGCACCAGAGTATCCAGTTCACCAATCAACACCTTCCTTTCCTTGACGTGTCCCTCCAAACCACAGATGACGGACTAAGAACATCAGTGTACAGCCAGTGCGGCATTTGTAGCCAAGTCAAGACAGATCACGTGATCAATGGATAGCGTTACATTGACCAGTCTATCTACCTTGCTGTCTCACCGTTCTTGTAACATAATGCCCGGACACTGTCTCAACAAGATAACATAGGATCCATACAACATCTTGCCTTGGCCAGCACAATGTCCATTAGCCGATACATTAGAGCACGTCGTCGAGTTGGGGCATGCATGCATACATGTCTGTGTTATATTTGTTTTCCACGTAAGGGTAAATGATGCTTAATGAGGATTTCACATACAACTGATCCAGTCATATCACAGCGGGACAAGTGGAGTCAATAACATTGTCCAAAGATAGTGACAGTGACTTGCGTGACATGGCCTCTTGAAATGGAACATTTAAAATGATTTCTCTTAATAAGTGTTACATGCTTACGACCTGCTCATATATCCATGTCAAACAACATGGCTTTGCACACGAAACGCTCTGTATGGATGAGGATGGGCATATTGTGGTCGAGACGCATTATTGGGGGTGAGATTTGTTTTCATGCAGATGGAGGCTAAGGTGTTTTTACCCCAACACTATGATCTGTGTGAGATGCAGGATCAGCGTGTATAGTTTGGAAATCACAGGCAGCATATCGTGGTAAGAATAAAGTCACCGTGGTAACACTTGACTGATTCTCAGTTTTGTCATTAAGTGGTACCCACTGGAGACATCTATTTTACCGTACATACTTTTCAATATGTTTTAATGTTTCGTGTTTCTTTTGGCGGTGAGAATAAACGCATAAGTGTTAAGCTGTGTCGTGTTATTCAGTCATCAGTACGATGTTCTGGTATAACATGTATACTTATAAGTAATAATCAGATTTATTCAGAGAAAATATAGACATAGGACAGATAAACACACGAATAGCCCAACACAATCTTCACTGGAAGGTCCACCTGACCTCCTCCACACAGTAAATGCTTTGACGATCGCTTTCCCCTCGCGATGGTTGACTCTGCAAGTGTAACGTCCTGGGTAAGGCGAGATAATGATGAGTAAGTAAACTGAGATCGAGGACAGGTAATATTCACTCAAAAGCAAGATATGTTTTGGCGATACATATAGAAAAAACTTTCAAAAAGCAAAATGAAAATATTTGAAGCTGGTAATGGATTAAAAAAAGTTACAGGCATTGTCCGGATAAGCATATCAAACAACGTAAAGAAAGTCTCACACAACTGGATAAGCATATCAAACAACGTAAAGAAACTCTCACACAACTGGATAAGCATATCAAACAAGGTAAAGAAAGTCTCACACAACTGGATAAGCATATCAAACAACGTAAAGAAACTATCACACAACTGGATAAGCATATCAAACAACGTAAAGAAACTCTCACACAACTTGATAAGCATATCAAACAACGTAAAGAAACTCTCACACAACTGGATAAGCATATCAAACAACGTAAAGAAAGTCTCACACAACTGGATAAGCATATCAAACAACATAAAGAAAGTCTCACACAACTGGATAAGTTTATCAAAAAACGTAAAGAAACTCTCACACAACTGGATAAGCATATCAAACAACGTAAAGAAAATATCACACAACTGGATAAGCATATCAAACAACGTAAAGACACTCTCACACAACTGAATAAGCATATCAAACAACGTAAAGAAAGTCTCACACAACTGGATAAGTTTATCAAACAACGTAAAGAAACTCTCACACAACTGGATAAGCATGTCAAACAACGTTAAGAAAATCTCACACAACTGGATAAGCATATCAAACAACGTTAAGAAACACTCACACAACTGGATAGGCATATCAAACAACGTAAAGAAAGTCTCACACAACTCTATGTCAACAACATGAAACATTCTTCACCAGACTTTTGAAAGCTTTCAACAATAAAGCAACAGTTTTCAATTTCGATAATGTCGTCACGCCGAAGACCCGGGTTCGATTCCCGACATGGGTACAATGTGTGAAGCCCATTTCTGGTGTCCCCCGCCGTGATATTGCTGGAATATTGCTAAAAGCGGCGTAAAACCATACTCACTCACTCACTCACTCACTCACTCAATTTCGATAATGACGAAGAAATTGAATGTTTCAAGCTTGAAATTAATTGATCTTTATTCATACCCATGGGGTAACCAGAAAAATACGCCTGTGGCTGAGAAACCCATTTGAGAGAACTGGTATCAAACATATGTGTGAGATCGAATTCAAGGCCCGTGATTGGCTTCTCCATGGTGATGTTCTGAGGTCAGATTATGACGGACTACTTTCCTGATCGTAAGTCATTGATAAGTTGCTCGTGCTTCAGTCGAATGTTCACCTACGTCTGTGTTGAAGGGGTAAAGCTCCTTGATGCCACATTGACATACATGTTCCTCCTCTTCAACCCTCACTTCGAAGTCGAATAAAATTCAATACACTACGCACACTAATACACTTCACAGTTTTGAATTCGGCGGGAAACTCCCTTTTCTGTGATATCATCCACTGTCAGTTAAGGCAAAGAACAATTATTCGAACGTGACCTATGAAAATTCCGCTTATCGTAAATCTCGCAATCTTTTTACACACTTCGAAATTACCATTCATGGCGTTATTTACTCTGTGTTTAGAAATCTATATAAATGATATTTACTCGAAGAATTAAATTAAAAAATAGCATATTCTGTATCTGTATCTGGTATCTGTTTTTCATCTAATCACTAATGATAATTTTGAAACGTCACCCAGAATCGGTTAGAATGTTTTGGAAAATACACAAACACAAACGCCGAAGTGTATGTTCCGCCATATTGGATAGTGTTTACAAAATCACGTTTAAGGTGCCAATTATGAGACGCCTATCACGTGATCACGTATATTTCAAACTCAGCTGCGATGCATACATCCCTGAATTCCTCATACATTTTAGAATCAAATGACAAATGGTCTTTAACACCAATACAGTTTATTCAGATGAAATCAAGCGAAATATATTAGGTGTTGAAACGATCACTGCGTTCGGAAAACTGTACTTGTTGAAATGTACACAAAGCAAAATTCAGATTTTTACACTGTGTAGCATTTTCTCTATCCATTCGTCTAATTGTTGCATACATTGGCTCACGTGTTTGAGATTATTAATGGGAAGAGTATCGAAGCAAGGATTATGGAATTAAAAATATTTGCATTACAATGATCAGGTAAATTCAACTGAAATCTTAAAAGTTTCCGTCCTAAATGATGCCTTGACTGACGGAAAGTCGTCTAACGCGCCGCGATTCGCTGTGCAGAGTTGCGTCCCTTAGGCACGATTATGTTTCTAGGTTTGTCAGCACCATACCCGTGCTCGTGGGTTTCACCGAAGTGGTAAACGTCTGAGACCTGCATCACTTCGGGCTTTCCTCCCACATTAAGCTGACACGCCGTGATATGGCTGGAATACTGTTAAAAGCGGCGTTAAACCAAACTCACTCACTCACTCACTCACTCACTTGGTTACATTGGAAAACATAAAGCAAATAACAGTACGCAGATTGTCAGAATGTTTCTTTTTACTTACATGACACATTTATCCATATACGATCCCTCAATCAACGAAAATCCTCCTCTGGAAATCCCGCGTACTGTTGTTTGTGAACACTCCATTTTGTAAACGTCTGTCACCGGTAGTCATGTCATATTGTTGTAAATATTTGGTCATATCTTTGCGGTGAAAAAAATTAGTCGGTTGGTTTGTTGTTTAACGCCGCACTCAGTAATATTCCAGCTATAAGACGGCGGTCTGTAAATAATCGAGTCTGGAACAGACAATCCAGTGATTGGCTACATGAGCATCAATCCACGCAATTGGGATAAGATGACATGCTTCAAACCAAGTCAGTGAGCCTGACCACCCGATCCCGTTAGTCGCCCCTTACGACAAGTATAGTCGCTTTTTACAGCCAGCAAGACCTGTTCTACCCCGGTCCATCACGGCATTCAGTGGGTTCTTTGATTCTATCTAGTTTGCATTATCATCATCGCCTTGATAATCCACAGATATGGCGTAAACTTTTTTGTGTAGGGTCACATTATTTATGCGTAGTAAGCAGTAAGTCGGATGACGTCACACGTCATGACCGTTGTGTTATGTAGTAATGCTCCACTGCGATCATGAGAAGAGACAACATGCATTATAGATGCTATAGAGGTGCGATGTTAGGGTTAGTACAGATTACTTGCACTCGAGTCTGGCAGATACCATTCACAACTCGTTGTTTCCACGCGTATCTCAGTCGCTTTCACTCGTAAGATACGTTTTGAAACAACTCGTTGTGGGATTAATTATATCTGACAGCCACTATGGGATAACTTACACACAAAGTTGGACTACACACCGATATTTATGCACTAACTGCACAAACACACGCCATAACTCTCGGACGCCCGAACTGCCTTGTCGTAAGATCGCCTGCTGAGTGTGGAACTTTGACAACTTTATAAAACCTTAAGCATAGAAGAGGAAGGTTGATAATGTCCCTTGTTTGTTTCTTCAATGGTGGCCTGATGATTCTGACAATGCCATCACGTGGGTTTGCATAAACATGGAGACACAAGAATGAGACCAGGAACATGTGGCTGTACACAAACTGACGTCGCTGATTGTATTGATAAGGCGTGGCCGTGAAGAGTTCCGGCAGTCCGTCGGGTGAGACGGCGAGAATGTCTTTTTATGTGTCGGGCGGACAAACCAAGCCGTCACCCTCACAGTAACAGAATAAGATGGAGACAGGGTAATCATATTGTGAGCACTTGTCAACCAGGGAAGCCAGTCGCTCAGCCACTAAGATAGACTCAGTGTGATGAGACACAGAGACATAAAAACAGAGACGTGCTGTGTGTGTGCGGCGTCTGTGCACGTCTCGTCCACGGTGGAGGGCCTGTAGTGGAGGATCCAGTCGTCCACGATCTCCTCCAGGATGGTGAGAGGCATAGGGCCGTTCTCCAGCACCACGGAGTGGAATTCCCGGATATCAAACAGCTCACCTGGAATCAGTATGTGTATATGGTTGGAGTTTTGTCAGATGTCTGCCATAGGTGCTTTCCTGTTCGTTTTCAAAGGTAGATAATTCTATGGAAATAGTGCCAAGGTCATGAACAATCACGGTTTTACATAAATGTTACTTACGTAACCTAACATGTAACTGGCGCTGATAAATTAGTATTATTCCCAAAGAGAGCACAGGAGGAAACAAGAACGAACCAAAATAATAAAACAGCACTATTTTATGGCATCAATGATATCATCTCTGGCATTATGTCATGACGTCATATAGTTCTTCCCCAGAAAGCCCCAGAGTCCATCACGTGGACCGTGATTGGGGTGAATAATACATTTGGATCTGTCCACCAGGACGTATGATACATTAATAGCATTCATCTGCTGATTCGAACTACTGCTTTACCTCTCAATTTATATCAATATATTCACGCAATATATCTGTCTGGTCTAATTACGCTAGTATTCTAGACAAACCACAAAATGGATGGTGATTCTGTACTTTTGTATAACAACAACACTTTCTCACAGACACATTCCCGAACACCCACACGGTTAAATAACAATACCGCCTTACAGACACCTTGTCGAACGCTCTTATACGGTGTAATAACAATACCACCTTACAGACACCTTGTCGAACGCTCTTATACGGTGTAATAACAATACCACCTTACAGACACCTTGTCGAACGCTCTTATACGATGTAATAACAATACCACCTTACAGACACCTTGTCGAACGCTCTTATACGGTGTAATAACAATACCGCCTTACAGACACCTTGTCGAACGCTCTTATACGGTGTAATAATAATACCGCCTTACAGACACCTTGTCGAACGCTCTTATACGTGTAATAATAATACCACCTTACAGACACGCTCTTATACGGCGTTTTAACAACACTGCCTCACAGACACCTTGTTGAATGCTCTTATATGGTGTCATAACAACACCACAACACACCTTGTCGATCACTCACATGGTGTAATAACAACACAGCCTCACAGACACCTTGTTGAATGCTTACCAAATAGATCCTGTTTAGAAGGTGCATGTTAGCCCTTGTTATGTCCTTACCTAATGCATCCTGTGTAGAAGGTGCAGGTTCCCCCTTGTTATGTCGTTACCTAATGCATCCTGTGTAGAAGGTGCATGTTAGCCCTTGTTATGTCCTTACCTAATGCATCCTGTGTAGAAGGTGCAGGTTCCCCCTTGTTATGTCCTTACCTAATGCATCCTGTGTAGAAGGTTCAGGTTCCCCCTTGTTATGTCCTTACCTAATGCATCCTGTGTAGAAGGTGCAGGTTCCCCCTTGTTATGTCCTTACCTAATGCATCCTGTGTACAAGGCACAAGTTGTCTCTTGTTGCGTCATTACCTTATGCATCCTGTGTAGAAGGTGCAGCACCCCCCCCCCCCCCCCCTTGTTATGTCCTTACCTAATGAGGCAACTATGTTTGTCGTAAGAGGCGACGAACGTGACTTGGGTGAAGCATGGCATCGATCCCAATGGCGTGGATCAATGCTCATGATATCAATCACTGGATTGTCTAGTCCAGACCGCCGTCATGTAGCTGGAATATTGCTGAGTGCGGCGTAAAATAACAAACCAACCAACCAACCTTACCCAATGCATCCTGTGCTCTCTTCCGTAACTCTTTTATTTTGATTTCGCCAATCTTGTATGCGCATGCCTGTCCTGGCCATATGATGTATCGGTCGACCTCTTTCGTTATTTCCCCCCGGGAGAAGGATGTGTAGTTGAGCATGTACTGGATCGCGTCTTCGCGGTTCCACCTGGCACAACACCGTCAGGAATCAACACAGGTGCCTCGAGTGAGTGAGTGATCTGGGCATAACGTGTACTACTCGTATATCAGTCTTGCCGCTGTGTTTTAGCTAGATTTGGGAGACAAACAGTAAATGACGCAGGCCGTAGGTGTTAATATTTTCATGGTGTGGTGTTGACAAAAGCATGGATCGTAGTCGAGTGGAATTAGGCATTTGAAGCATGGTCAGATGTTTCTGGACCGACATGGTCTTAACTCTGCACATACAGTTGTGGCGCTGTCGATTTATGAGTAATCGATTTCATAATCGCTTATACCCCCATTCCACAGAGAATTTCGGCTCATCGGTCACTCATCGGAAGCAAAGTATTTTACTTCAGATAACCCACCGAAGAGTGTCGTATCACACTCCGATGAATCCGATTTATGTTTGTCGACTATCAGGTCAGTGTCCGACGTGTCGGGAGTGTTCCGATCGGGCGAAATCGTCCGATGAAGGGACTAGGCTCAGAGCTTAGTTCGCCATCGGACGCCATTTCCGGTCGCAAATCGAGTCAGTGTCGGATGAATGTCGAGTCAGTCCGATGTGTGTCAGACTCGTGTTGTGCAACTATCGGACGTGTGACGGCAATCAGATGAGTGTCCGATAATTAACAGTCATCTGAAGCTCATCTGGTTAACATGATATTTAGCACCGTCCGATTGCTATCCGTTGTGACATCGGAGGGTAATCGCTCATTAACTCAACTGCCATCCGACTGATACCGCATAGCAAGCGGTGACATCTGACGGCCAACGGACTACGAAAGGAGGGTCAGCAGACACTCACTTCGCAGATTTTCATCGAACACTACAGCACCAAGATCCTGAAGATAGCTCCAAGAAAGAACAGAAATGTTGGAGGACAGAAGGCAAAGAAGAGACCTTCCAGCACTCCTCAACAATCTCAAGTGGCAGAAGACTCCTCTGTGCCTCCTCCTGAAGATGCAGAGACGGAGGATAGGCCTATTCAGGCCCCAATCACTGCTCAACCACATCCTGCATCTTGTTGCATAGTTTGTTGCTGGAGCATAAAAACACAGCCCAGGGCTGCAGCGTTGCGATGAAGTTGCTCCATGTCTAGTACTGTCAGGAGGTGCAGCCCGCTTTTATACTCGACTGCCGGTTTTGGCGACAAATCCAACCAGTATTGGGTCATCGAATAGTAACCGATGTGTCGGGTTGGTGTCGGGAGAGTGATGGAAGTGTCAGATTAGTGTCAGGTTACCCTCGAATTACAATCCGACCGCAATCGGATCAATCGGACGCCGCCGATGAAAATGGGCCGTCTTTTATCCCATTACCCCGATCAATGTTGGATCTCTATCGGATTTTACGGTAACCGGGGACTCAAAAAAGAGGATGTCAGGTGAGTTTTCATCGGAACTCATCGGAATGCTGAAACTTTTGCTAAAATGGGATCAGATGGGCTTCAGATCAGGTTCCGATAGTCAGTGGAATGGGGGTATTACTTACAATCAATCTACCCTAGACTATTTTGAACTAGTCTTACATATATATGCTTAAGTCAAATAATTGAAAGAAATCAGCGCTACGCATAACGTTTGCATTGATACAGCTGATAAAATGGATGAGATCAAATATACAGTGAAATACCACGTGTTTATCGAACGCAGAAATGACATTACGTTGGAATAATAAAGAGGAACTGGACTCTTCAACTTACCCATAATAATGCAAGCCTGTATCCACGACCAGTCTGCAAGCCCGGAATATTTCTAGACTGTATCGGCCCATGCTGAAACACAGAGTACGCTCTGAAGGAAATCGTCATGGCCCTCGGTGTAACAGCAGAACACCAGAAGCAGTAAACTGGTTAGGCCAGAGGAAAGTAAGATACATACAGTTGGCTAGTGGACTCACAGTTGAAGAGAAGGGGAATGTACGTACATGTGGTGGGTGTACTCACAGTTCAAATGGAGAGGTACATACAGATAATGGGTGTACTCACAGTTCAATGTCGGACTGATAGAGGTTAAGTTCTTCTCCAAGGGACTCAGCGTACGTGGCCCAACCCTGCAGTAAATATATAACGTCAACGCCACAGAATAACTAGTCTCGATTAACCGCTGAAACATATTCCATAGGGCGTAAAAGGCAAAATAGGGATGAACATTATGTGAATGGATTACTGAAAGTCAGTGATCACACCAGGTGTCCGTCAAAAAGGGTGCGCATGTTCTTCCCTGTTCTGAACAATCGCTTTACCCATACCATACTTATCTCTGTATAGTTTACCCTCTGTGTAACAATCACTTCACCCACACAGAACTCACCTCTGTATATGTTTACCCTCTGTGTAACAATCACTTCACCCATACCATACTCACCTCTGTATAGTTTACCCTCTGTGTAACAATCACTTCACCCATACCATACTCACCTCTGTATAGTTTACCCTCTGTGTAACAATCACTTCACCCACACAGTACTCACCTCTGTATAGTTTACCCTCTGTGTAACAGTCACTTCACCCATACCATACTCACCTCTGTATAGTTTACCCTCTGTGTAACAATCACTTCACCCATACCATACTCACCTCTGTATAGTTTACCCTCTGTGTAACAATCACTTCACCCATACCATACTCACCTCTGTATAGTTTACCCTCTGTGTAACAATCACTTCACCCATACCATACTCACCTCTGTATAGTTTACCCTCTGTGTAACAATCACTTCACCCACACAGTACTCACCTCTGTATAGTTTACCCTCTGTGTAACAGTCACTTCACCCATACCATACTCACCTCTGTATAGTTTACCCTCTGTGTAACAATCACTTCACCCATACCATACTCACCTCTGTATAGTTTACCCTCTGTGTAACAATCACTTCACCCATACCATACTCACCTCTGTATAGTTTACCCTCTGTGTAACAATCACTTCACCCATACCACACTCACCTCTGTATAGTTTACCCTCTGTGTAACAATCACTTCACCCATACCATACTCACCTCTGTATAGTTTAGCCTCTGTGTAACAATCGCTTCACCCATACCATACTCACCTCTGTATAGTTTACTCTCTGTGTAACAATCGCTTCACCCATACCATACTCACCTCTGTATAGTTTACCCTCTGTGTAACAATCATTTCATCCATACCATACTCACCTCTGTATAGTTTACCCTCTGTGTAACAATCGCTTCCCATACCATACTCACCTCTGTATAGTTTACCCTCTGTGTAACAATCGCTTTACCCATACCGTACTCACCTCTGTATAGTTAACCCTCTGTGTAACAATCGCTTTACCCATACCATACTCACCTGTGTATAGTTTACCCTCTGTGTAACAGTCGATTCACCTTTCATCATGTTGTAATCATTGTCAACTCCAGGAAAAAAAGGTGGACTTTGATTTGATTGATAACGATCTGAACCAGTGAGGGTAATTGAGCGAACTTTGGGAACATACTCACTATGCTAACTTCTGTTTCCGTGTCAACACATGTATACATCATGTGTACAGTAGTTTTACAAGTACAGTAACACGTGCAGGTGCTGGAAACACTTCCTACCTCGCCATAGGCTGTGTAGTCGGGGAATTGGAATCCCGTATTGCGCCGGAAACTAGGCAGACTTGCTTTCAGCGCGTAGCTGATCTGCAATCACAGAAAGTGTATCCAGATTTCACGGGGATATACGCCAACGGCTTCTATAGTGCATGTGTGAGGTGGTGTATAAAGCTATGGAGAGCTGATAGCCAGAACCCATTGGTCATTGGTTCGAATCCCAGATTCATTTTGATTGTGATCTAACTCATCTACGTCACTTTTGGATTGCCCCCAACAAAAAGCTGGTGCGCCGTTATATAACGGTAATTCTGATCATACCACCAACCCACAAAGCAATACTTACAATTAAACTTGCAGATAACACGAGCTGAACTGACTTGTCTGGGTGTCTGGGGTTTTGTTTCAGTGTCTACTGTTATGGCAATAGATAATATGCCGAACATGCATTACCTGGAGATGATGGCCAGGTTTCGACTCATGAAGCGTGAAAGGCACCATGACGTACGTCCCCCTGTGACAAAATAGAACCCACAGTTAGAACCATAACGTTAGTCCTGTATTAAAATAGAACACACGGTTAGTTTAATTGTAAGTATTGCTTTGTGGGTTGGTGGTATGATCGGAATTACCGTTATATACTCAAAAACAGACCCATGACGTAAAACCCCTATGTTAACATACAATACACAGACCTATGATGTATACCCCCTATGTTAACATACAATACACAATCCCATGACGTGTACCCCTACGTTAACATACAATACTTAGTTAGGCCCATGACATGTACCCCTACGTTAACATACAATACTTAGTTAGGCCCATGACGTGAACCCCTACGTTAACATACAATACTTAGTTAGGCCCATGACGTGTACCCCTACGGTAACATACATTACTTAGTTAGGCCCATGACGTGTACCCCTACGTTAACATACAATACTTAGTTAGGCCCATGACGTGTACCTCTACGTTAACATACAATACTTAGTTAGGCCCATGACGTGTACCTCTACGTTAACATACAATACTTAGTTAGGCCCATGACGTGTACCCCTACGTTAACATACAATACTTAGTTAGGCCCATGACATGTACCCCTACGTAAACATACAATACTTAGTTAGGCCCATGACGTATACCTCTACGTTAACATACAATACTTAGTTAGGCCCATGACGTGAACCCCTACGTTAACATACAATACTTAGTTAGGCCCATGACGTGTACCCCTACGGTAACATACATTACTTAGTTAGGCCCATGACGTGTACCCCTACGTTAACATACAATACTTAGTTAGGCCCATGACGTGTACCTCTACGTTAACATACAATACTTAGTTAGGCCCATGACGTGTACCTCTACGTTAACATACAATACTTAGTTAGGCCCATGACGTGTACCCCTACGTTAACATACAATACTTAGTTAGGCCCATGACATGTACCCCTACGTAAACATACAATACTTAGTTAGGCCCATGACGTATACCTCTACGTTAACATACAATACTTAGTTAGGCCCATGACGTGTACCCCTACGTTAACATACAATACTTAGTTAGGCCCATGACGTGTACCCCTACGTTAACATACAATACTTAGTTAGGCCCATGACGTGTACCTCTACGTTAACATACATTACTTAGTTAGGCCCATGACGTGTACCCCTACGTTAACATACAATACTTAGTTAGGCCCATGACGTGTACCTCTACGTTAACATACAATACTTAGTTAGGCCCATGACGTGTACCTCTACGTTAACATACAATACTTAGTTAGGCCCATGACGTGTACCCCTACGTTAACATACAATACTTAGTTAGGCCCATGACATGTACCCCTACGTAAACATACAATACTTAGTTAGGCCCATGACGTATACCTCTACGTTAACATACAATACTTAGTTAGGCCCATGACGTGTACCCCTACGTTAACATACAATACTTAGTTAGGCCCATGACGTGTACCCCTACGTTAACATACAATACTTAGTTAGGCCCATGACGTGTACCTCTACGTTAACATACAATACTTAGTTAGGCCCATGACGTGTACCCCTACGTTAACATACAATACTTAGTTAGGCCCATGACGTGTACCCCTACGTTAACATACAATACTTAGGCCCATAACGTGTACCTCTACGTTAACATACAATACTTAGTTAGGCCCATGACGTGTACCTCTACGTTCACATACAATACTTAGTTAGGCCCATGACGTGTACCTCTACGTTCACATACACTACACAGCTAGACCCTGACGCAGGTCTCCCGTGATCACCTGTACCTGCACGGTTGTATCAATATTCATGTGTTCACGCGTCAAGATTAATTTTTATAATATGGCTTAAAATGCTACATCCATGCTTCTTCCCTTAAAGTTGGACGATTGTCTCCTAAGATTCCATTCATGCACACAGGGTGAAATGGAAACTTGATATTATAAAGACCAAGAACGTGTGGACACACACTGTGTTTGTATAGAGAGAGGGCCAATTAGAGAAGAGAAAGTCTGTACAGTGATTACTCACAAAACCAGCGTGCCATACATACGTTTCTTGTGGTCGATGCAGATTGATAAGGAAAGTACCGGGACTTGAGCCATCCGCGGACCCAGGGATGTACAGCGCCACAGGACCATCATACGACATGGGCTCCACCCTAAACCCCACTCACAATGAAGTGCAAACATAAAATCTCAACCTGACACATGGCAGACTCGGGGCTATGTGCATTAGTGTACTAGTCGGCAGGTCACGTAGGCTGCTTAAACGAAATGGTTTTGAAATTTAATATTATTTATTATTACATCTCATATTTATCTAAAGATGCAACCAAGTTTTATAACTTACTTTAGTGGTAGATTAGGAAGATTAATGAACATTTCAGGCAGCCTTGGCTCCACACTCTCATTGATAATTTTCTGGTATGCTTCCAGTAATTCCTCCTGTAGAAATCATAACGATAAGGTTGAACTCAGACAGCCTTATGTCATCGAAAAATATATTAAACATTAACCATACAACAGTGATAGATTCACTAACAATTGTCAATATTATACAGTGGTCATACAATATCTATGACTAATTTTACCTCTGTTTCCATATGCAATGACGTGTCGTTCTTCAACATCACAAAGTACTCTGCAACAGATCCACTGAAATTCTGTCTTTCCATGATCTGGAGCAGAGAGCATTTTATAAAATGCCAAATATGAGAGTGTTATTTTGTTTTGTTAACTAATCCTTACATTCAGTACCAGAGCCGATAACCCTTTTCTACCTTACAACATGAAACCCAGAATCCTGTCTACCTTCCGAAACCCTGATGTATCAGACCCAAACTGCTCCACCCATATTGTCTTATCTCACATTCAGTACCTGCCTCAACTCTCTTCCAACCCATGTAGTCACACCACAGCTTCTGCATCAGCCCACTTCTCCAACCCTTGTAGTCACACCACAGCTTCTGCATCAGCCCACTCCTCCAACCCATATAGTCACACAACACCTTCTGCATCAATGCCCTCTCCTCCAAACCATATAGTCACACCACAGCTTTTGCATCATCGCCGACTCCTCCAACCAGTGTAGTCACACCACAGCTTCTACATTAGCCCACTCCTACAACCCATATAGTCACACAACACCTTCTGCATCAGCCCACTCCTCAATCCCACATAGTCTCACGACAGCATCAGCCCCTACTCCTCCAGTCAATCTTATCATGTCTCTGCTTATGCATCAGCCCCCGCTCCTCCAGTCAATCGTTACACATCGCACCTTTAGCATCAGTCCCCGCTCCTCCAGTCAATCGTTACACATCGCACCTTTAGTATCAGCCCCCGCTCCTCCAGTCAATCGTTACACATCGCACCTTTAGCATCAGTCCCCGCTCCTCCAGTCAATCGTTACACATCGCACCTTTAGTATCAGCCCCCGCTCCTCCAGTCAATCGTTACACATCGCACCTTTAGCATCAGTCCCCGCTCCTCCAGTCAATCGTTACACATCGCACCTTTAGCATCAGTCCCCGCTCCTCCAGTCAATCGTTACACATCGCACCTTTAGCATCAGCCCCCGCTCCTCCAGTCAATCGTTACACATCGCACATTTAGCATCAGCCCCCGCTCCTCCAGTCAATCGTTACACATCGCACCTTTAGCATCAGCCCCCCGCTCCTCCAGTCAATCGTTACACATCGCACCTTTAGCATTAGCCACCCCTCCTCCAGTCAATCGTTACACATCGCACCTTTCACATCAGCCCCTGCTCCTCCAGCCAATCTAATCGTCTCACCTTCTGTATAAGCCCCCACTCCTCTAGCCAATCTAATCAAGTCTCACCTTCTGTATAAGCCCCCACTCCTCCAGCCAATCTAATCAAGTCTCACCTTCTGTATAAGCCCCCACTCCTCCAGCCAATCTAATCAAGTCTCACCTTCTGTATAAGCCCCCACTCCTCCAGCCAATCTAATCAAGTCTCACCTTCTGTATAAGCCCCCACTCCTCCAGCCAATCTAATCAAGTCTCACCTTCTGTATAAGCCCCCACTCCTCCAGCCAATCTAATCAAGTCTCACCTTCTGTATAAGCCCCCACTCCTCCAGCCAATCTAATCAAGTCTCACCTTCTGTATAAGCCCCCACTCCTCTAGCCAATCTTATCATTTCTCACATTCTGCATCAGCCCCACGATCCTCTCCACCTCGTGAAGTCCTATCTGGTGAACACTCTCTGGGCTCATGTCTGTTGACAGATGCCAATCAAGAAAGGTCTTGTAATAGTCCAATCCGAAGAGAAGGGACCACACACACCATTTTGGTCTCGTGTTTGGGATATATTCCTACAGGAACACATATCAAGATCGTTACAATTTCAATGTCGTAACATACACTAATCTTCGAACAGTTCATAGGAAATGATATATTTTATGACTGCTCACAAGTCACAGAATAAATCAGTTATACCTTGATTCACAGAGGTGCTGGACAGAAGAGAAAACTTACTTTTTCCAGGAATGTCTTCCAGACAAAGGCTGCTCTGAGTACACCTTGGATTGCAACGTGGGCCCTGTCTCTTAATTCCCTTCTGCGAAAACAAAGAAAATTCGTTTGGACATATCTTCTACACATAGTTTACGCATTCAGCTCGGATGCCACAGGCCCAGTTTTCAGTACATGATGAATAATGTTACATTGAATGAAATGGAGCCGCAGCTTCAGCGAAAAAATTAACGATTCACGTTTCTTAAAAAGCTGAAAATAGATGTTTAGATGGACAGTTGATAATTTTAGGATTTTGTGATTTACAAAGTTTTATGAATTTCTCACAAGTTGGGTTGTTAAAAAATAAAAAGGAATTGTTTCTCTCAGTTCAAAGTACATTCTTGAAAAAAATGGTGCTCTGTTTCATCAACAGGAAAAATGCATAGAGGACAATATCTTTCATTGCGTATTGCAGTCAGTGCTCTTCCCATTTCAACAATACGAGAGTGTCCTGAGCTTCTGAAAATCGAGGTTTAATAAGAGCGAAAGAAATCGCGATTAGAAATAACGCATATGCTGTTTCTTTTAAATTTGTTTTGCTTATCAATATCAATGCACGTTTGTTTTAAAATGGAAACGAATTCAGAGGTTATATTATTTTGATTATCCCATATAAAACTAAAACTATAATTATATAGCAACTCTTTTACAGCAAATAATGCATTAACTAGTGAGATTACGATGATATAAGTTCTGCCTCGTGTGTAATGTGATTTTCAGTTTGAGTAACATGTCTTATCCAAAATGATATTGTTTTCATAAGTTGCCTGACTTTTATGGAGTACCTTGAGTATCCTTAATGCAATCTCGAGAAGGAGGAAATCCACAGATTTCAGAGGAATACAGAGGAATTGGCAACATCTTAAGATCGAAGATATGTAAGAGTACATCGTACGACAGATTATAAACATCTCCAATTCTATTGTTCATAGCATTTAAAACATTTAGTAGCCTGCGTAGAAAGTGTTTTGGACATGTTTACCAGCTTCCCAATGATGATAGATAAACTCCTAAATATGTATTTTTGTGACGATTTTAACATTTTCCACCCCAAGAAAATACTCTTTTCATAGTTACGTAAACGCCAACCCGTCCTTAAGACAATAACTTTACTCTTGTCATTGGTGATATTTTTAATTTATATCTATTGCAATAATCAACTATTTGTATTAAATCTTGCTTGCATTCCAACACCATTTATTAAGTTGATGTTATCTGTAAAAAGTAGAATAAATAATTGTATCCAACTGTATACATCTCTAATTATCGGCATTCAAAAATTCCTTTACGAGTATATCATTAAAATCAAAAAAGATAAGAAAAGGTGATAAATGGCATCCTTAACGCACCTAAAAAAGACTCTGTATGTTCTCCATCTTACGAGAAACAGGATTTTGCATCATTGTACATATTTTTAGTATTTGAACATTATCGCCAAGCCAAAGATTATACAGAAGATTTTTTCTACAAATTTGATTGAATGCACCTTTAAGATCTATACATGTACCTACATGTATCTACACGTCAAAAAGAAAGTGTGTGCGTGCGTGCGTGCGTGCGTCCGTGCGTGCGTGCGTGCGTGCGTCGGTGCGTGCGTGCGTGCGTGCGTGATTGACAAACACATGACTTACTTGACTTGTATATCTATTGGCAGTTCTTCGAGAAGAGCTGTGAATGGTTGGTAGAAGGCCGACTGTTCTGGGTCCACAAGCAGCCGCTCTGTCTGCCCCGGCACACGATCCTGCAGGCAATCCAGGAATTCTACTTTCATATCTGCACTTCCTTGTTCGACTAATCACAAATATACTTGTACATAGTTTACTATCAGTGCCTTGGACGAGAGAGATATAAAGAGTATACTCCATGTGTCTCGTGAAACATCCTATTTATTATATAATTTTTGTGTTGAAATTGTTTTGTTATTACAAATGTAAAACCTTGTAACGTAAATTCTCCCTACCTAACAAACAGGGGTGTTTCACCACTATTGTAATAGCGACTTAAAAAGTAGTTCCTAGTTTGCAAAATCTTTAAAAAGATTAACAAAAATAAACAAAATTACTTGAGGTCACTAAAATTCATAATCATACATTTAGTTATGATTGTATACAAAAGCGACTTCAAAACATATATTCTTGAAATCAACGAGACAGCTGTTGGAAGCTAAAGAATACACGCTAGTCAAGTAACAAAAATGGACCTTTGCGAAACGAACAGTTTCGATTGACGAGTTAAATGAGAAATTTACAGTTTATAACAAAACATTTTCAAGGAAAGAACAAACAGCATGAAGCGATATTAAGTTCATAAATGATCATCTGTCCTTATTTTGCCTTGTCAATGTGGAACTGACGTAAAGAGAAAATCAAATTTGTGTACGAGCCAGACGCTTACGATAAAGGGAGACAATTTGCGGGGAGATAACTCTTGTATGACAATAGTTCCGCCAAAGTGTTATGTTCACTGTAATGCAAATATCACTTTTCTCAACAAAACACAGTCTTTCACACTATATTATATAATAAAGCTTACATCTTAACTATTATCTTCAAATGATAATAATTGTACTTGCCACTGACGCGTTGTGTGATGTTCGGTTTATTGTCATTGCTGTTCTGTACAGCTCTTTATACTGGCTGAGCTGTAAAACACGATAGTCCACGTATGTTGAATTCAGCTTGATGGTAATAAATAACATGAACTCTTCATCAGAACTGTGCACAATCGATACACGTGCATTAAGTGGAGAAAATGCTTCCACATCGATAATAATTATAACAGCTGCAAGAAGTTCATTCATTTGAAAACCTTGTGTTCATCGTATTATAAAGAATCTAAATATAACAAAAGATGTGAGCCACCAGGAGAACAAGGGACCTTATGACTGCTAGGATATACAATTGTGCTTTGACGACATAAAAACATTTGACGTCAACTTACTTCAGTGAAGATCGCCATGTGTGATGTCAGGTATCTTTGAAGCTTCTGATTTGTATGTTTTGTGTTCCGAAGATGCTGTAGTTTTAAAATATACTGAAACGTCGAAATATGATTTTTCACCCATAACATATCCTGGTTGGTCACAATTATGTTTTCAATAAAGGTAGTGTCGAAAAGAAAACAAACATTGTTATACGACGTCGACTTTAACCACGACAACAAACCTGGAATGGAATGTTGTGAAGACGGGCGATGAAGTTCTCATAGTCCCCGCGTGTGAGGAAGGGCGTGGTCTCCACGTCGTGGACCGGGTCCAGGTGTATACTCTCCAGGAAGTTCACAGGGTTCAGCAACCCGAATCTGTGGTTGGAACGTTTCACGTGAAAATTATCCTCGCTGGATTTTGTTTTGCCTGCATATATAAATATGTCTTCTCGGTAACGACCATGGATTATACAAATTAACGACAAGTATTTGTATGTTCAACTCTCATTTTAGGAGCAGTGACCAAGTCGGGGAACTGTAAATGCAACCATGCAAGATTCATGTGATTATCCTTTCAATAGAGTGCTTGCAGATTGCTCTGAGATGGTCAGAGACCGGTTCACTTCAGCTAGTCACTTTTATCTTACCTACATTAAAATACTAGCTGATTGGTTACGGAAAGGGCAACTATATATTTCCAGTGTAGTCAGCTGTGAAATCAATCGGAACACGCCTAAGGTAACTTGCTCATCTGGCATAAGTATTGTTGAGTTGCTGAAATGAACCGATGTGTATCCGTACGCATGGGGCAAACGGAAGTAACACGGTTCGTGTGCGTCACCTGATGTGAGTTTAACTCAGAGCAAATGCAATGGGTTTTCAGGTATTTAAATAAAATATGAACATTTTTTGGACGCTCATCTTGTAACAAATTAATGAATTGTACCAAACTTGCAAATCTACTTAATATTCAGATACATATTAAAATAGTATATTAAGAGCACCCATATTCTGTTTTTTAAGAGCCTTATCAAACAGGGTTTCGTGGACTAAAATTATATTTACCTCTTCTCCACCAATTGAGAAGTTTCAGCTAATATTTCACAATACGAATCAATCTAACAATCCATGATGAAAGCACACCCATTTCACACAAAAAACAAAGGCTGACGGCGTTAATCTTCTTACTCTAAATATTTGTTTAATAAACTTCAAGTGTAGCACACTTTCTCACATCCGTATCTTAGTATTGGTATTATTAATGACTTGAAAAGATGAAATTGTTGTGCTAGAGATATATGTGGATGGGAAGTAGGTATTCGTCGCGCAGAAGTCACAGCTTTATTTGCCTGTTCTGTTAAGGCCAAAAACTACCAACTGAAGAATGAACTAACTCTAAATACTTACAACTACTAACAGTTTCTAATAGCTTATCTTCACAACACCAAACCTCCTGTCTTGCCAGTCTACCACCCTTCCTAAATATTACCACGTTGGTCTTGTCATTATTAACATTGCTACCCATTTTGTATAGCACCGTTGAAGCAAATTAAGTCAACTTCGTAAACCACTAATGTATTGACTGAACGAAGCCATATAATCGTCGAATAGAAACAACAATAAACTGGTATAGGAAACAGTTGTCCTAGCACACAGATAGTAAAATTACAAACAACGTGAGCGTTACTATATTGAGAACGGGTAATAATTTCTTCCAAAACTGCTTTGTGTTCTCCCTGCTTAATGATGATAACTCTTCAGCCTTCTCTCTACTTAATGATGAGAACGCTTTAGCCTTCTCTCTACTTAATGATAATTCTTCAGCCTTCACTCTACTTGATGATGAGAACGCTTTAGCCTTCTCTCTACTTAATGATAACTCTTCAGCCTTCTCTCTACTTGATGATAACTCTTCAGCCTTCTCTCTACTTGATGATGATACGCTTCAGCCTTCTCTCTACTTATTAATGATAAAGCTTTAACTTTCTCTATACTTAATGATGACTCTTCAGCCTTCTCTCTACTTGATGATGATTACGCGTTAGCCTTCTCTCTCCTTAATGCTGTTAATTCTTTCGACTACTCTCTACTTAATGATTACTCTTCAGCCTCTTTAACGTTCTCTCTAATATACAGACACGATTACTGTTGTGTTGTGGACAGGATGTCGTTGAATATACAGATGCATATTACTGTTGTGTTGGGGACGGAGTACCCTTGAATATACAGATGCACATTACGGTTGTGTTGAATATACAGATGCACATTACGGTTGTGTTGAATATACATATGCACATTACGGTTGTGTTGAATATACATATGCACATTACGGTTGTGTTGAATATACAGATGCACATTACGGTTGTGTTGAATATACAGATGCACATTACGGTTGTGTTGAATATACAGATGCACATTACGGTTGTGTTGAATATACAGATGCACATTACGGTTGTGTTGAATATACAGATGCACATTACGGTTGTGTTTGGGGACGGGATACTCATGAATATACATATACACATTACGGCTGTGTTGGGGACGGGATACCCTTGAATATACAGATGCACATTACGGTTGTGTTGAATATACAGATGCACATTACGGTTGTGTTGAATATACAGATGCACATTGCGGTTGTGTTGGGGACGGGATACCCATGAATATACAGATGCACATTACGGTTGTGTTGAATATACAGATATACATTACGGTTGTGTTTGGGACGGGATACCCTTGAATATACAGATATATATTACGGTTGTGTTGGGGACGGGATACCCTTGAATATGCAGATGTACATTACTGTTTTGTTGGGGACGGGATACCTTTGAATATACAGTTACACATCACAGTTGTGATGGGGACGGGATATCGTTGAATATACAGATACACATTATTGTTGTGATGGGGACGGGATACCCTAGGATTTAAAGATATACATTACGGTTGTGTTGGGGACGGGATACCCTTGAATATGCAGATGCACATTATTGTTGTGTTTCTGACGGGATACCTTTGAATATACAGTTACACATCACTGTTGTGATGGGGACGGGATGTCGTTGAATATACAGATACACATCACTGTTGTGTTGGGGACGGGTTACCTTTGAATATACAGATACACATCACTGTTGTGTTGGGGACGGGATACCTTTGAATATACAGATACACATCACTGTTGTGATGGGGACGGGATACCTTTGAATATACAGATACACATCACTGTTGTGTTGGGGACGGGATGTCGTTGAATATACAGATACACATCACTGTTGTGTTGGGGACGGGATGTCGTTGAATATACAGATACACATCACTGTTGTGTTGGGGACGGGATGTCGTTGAATATACAGATACACATCACTGTTGTGTTGGGGACGGGATGTCGTTGAATATACAGATACACATCACTGTTGTGTTGGGTACGGGATGTCGTTGAATATACAGATATACATTACTGTTGTATTAGGGACGGTATTTCCAAGAATGTGTAAAGGTACAATTTGATGTTTGACAAGCCAACCTGCTCCACTTGAAGCCTTTCACGTAGGTGGTCAACACAGCCTTGAAGATCCTGTAGTTGATCACGTCCGAGTCACCCAACTCGGCTGGGTCTATCTGCTCAAGGTCCACTGGGAAGCTGTTCGCTTTATCCTGGAACATTTGATGTTGTGACGTCAAAGACATACAATGGTTCATTGATGGTAAACAGATTTAGTATTAGGAGAGTGGGGGACGGAAGACCAGGTTGAAGCATTAATTTAGAATGTGTGAGCTAGCAAAAGACATGGGATGCCTCCACTTACACGTCTCTCGATCATCTGTGATATATTGAACGACTGGAGCCTGTCATTGAAGTGGTACGTCCCCACGAAGGTGACACATACACAAAGTAGCGATGTCTGATCATTAACAGCTTAAATCAGCGCAAGTTTTTGAGTATCAAGTAGTGCAACCATGGATCTGGGTATGCCAAAGACATTCATAAAACAGTTAATGAGGCAGAGGTTCATATATTATGTCCGCCTCGCTATCTATATACTACACTGCTACAATGCCACCGCGTCAAAGTGTCCCACAATTATGCCATCACACCATCACATTGTCACATTTTCACATTGCCCCCTTGTGTCACACTATCATACTCACACACTACCCAACTACCCATTGTTACCCTACCACACTGCCACACTGCCGTACTACAACACTATCACACTGTCACACCACCACGCTGTCAGACTACCACACTGTCACAATACCACACTATTGCACTACCACAATGCCACAATGGCACACTGCCACACTACCACACTGTCACACTACCACACTGTCACACTACCACACTATCACACCACAACACTGCCACATTACCACACTGTCACACTGCCACACTACCTCACTGTCACACTACCACACTATCACACTACAACACTGCCACACTACCAGACTGTCACACTGCCACACTGCCTCACTGTCACACTACCACACTATCACACCACAACATTGCCACACTACCACACTGTCACAATACCAAACTATCACACAATCACACAAGCACACTGTCACACTACAACACTATTGCACTGCCACAATGCCACAATGGCACACTGCCACACTACCACAGTACTACACTGCCACACTACCACATTGTCATACTACGACAGTACCACACTGTCACACGACCACAGTACCATACTGGCATACTACCACACTATCACATAACCACACTGTCACACTACCACACTGTCACACTATCACACTACCACACTGTCAGACAAACACACTGTCACACAACCACACTCACATCACTAGTGTCACACTACCACACTGTCACACCACCACACTGTCACACTACCACACTCTCACGCCGCCACACTACAAGACTGTAACACCACCACACTGTCACGCTACCACAGTACCACACTCTCACACTACCACACTGCCATACACACACACTGACACACTACAACACTGTCACATCACAACACTACCACACTACAAAAACCGCCACACTACTACACTGTCACCTTGTCACACTGACGCACAGCCACACTGTCATACTACACATTGTACCACACTGTCATACAACCACACTGTCACACTACCACACTGTCATACTACCACACTGTCATACTACCACACTGTCACACTACCACACTGTCATACTACCACACTGTCACACTACCACACTGTCATACTACCACACTGTCACACTACAACACTGTCACACTACAACACTGTCACACTACCACTCTGTCATACTACCACACTGTCATACTACAACACTGTCACACTACAACACTGTCACACTACCACACTGTCATACTACCACACTGTCACACTACAACACTGTCACACTACAACACTGTCACACTACCACACTGTCACACTACCACACTGTCATACTACCACACTGTCATACTACCACACTGTCACACTACAACACTGTCACACTACCACACTGTCATACTACCACACTGTCACACTACAACACTGTCACACTACAACACCGTCACACTACCACACTGTCATACTACCACACTGTCATACTACCACACTGTCACACTACAACACTGTCACACTACCACACTGTCATACTACCACACTGTCACACTACCACACTGTCATACTACCACACTGTCATACTACCACACTGTCACACTACCACACTGTCATACTACCACACTGTCATACTACCACACTGTCACACTACAACACTGTCACACTACCACACTGTCATACTACCACACTGTCACACTACCACACTGTCATACTACCACACTTTCATACTACCACACGGTCACACTACCACACTGTCATACTACCACACTGTCATACTACCACACTTTCACACTGCCACACTGTCACACTACCACACTGTCACACTACCACACTGTTATACTACCACACTGTTATACTACCACACTGTCATACTACCACACTGTCACACTGCCACACTGTCACACTACCACACTGTCACACTACAACACTGTTATACTACCACACTGTTATACTACCACACTGTCATACTACCACACTGTTATACTACCACACTGTCATACTACCACACTGTCATACTACCACACTGTCATACTACCACACTGTCACACTACTACACTGTCACACCGCCACACTGTCACACTACCACACTGTCACACTGCCACACTGTCACACTACCACACTGTCACACTACAACACTGTCATACTACCACACTGTTATACTACCACACTGTTATACTACCACACTGTCATACTACCACACTGTTATACTACCACACTGTCATACTACCACACTGTCATACTACCACACTGTCATACTACCACACTGTCACACTACCACACTGTCATACTACCACACTGTCACACTACCACACTGTCATACTACAACACTGTCACACTACTGCACTGTCACACTACCACACTGTTATACTACCACACTGTTATACTACCACACTGTCATACTACCACACTGTCACACTACTGCACTGTCACACTACCACACTGTCATACTACCACACTGTCATACTACCACACTGTTATACTACCACACTGTCACACTACCACACTGTCACACTACTGCACTGTCACACTACCACACTGTCATACTACCACACTGTCATACTACCACACTGTCATACTACCACACTGTCATACTACCACACTGTTATACTACCACACTGTTATACTACCACACTGTCACACTACTGCACTGTCACACTACTGCACTGTCACACTACCACACTGTCA
The DNA here is from genome assembly GCF_022045235.1 of Haliotis cracherodii. Classification (NCBI taxonomy): domain Eukaryota; kingdom Metazoa; phylum Mollusca; class Gastropoda; order Lepetellida; family Haliotidae; genus Haliotis; species Haliotis cracherodii. Next base: position 40,694,283 of record NW_027266330.1, on the reverse strand, counting down.
TACTACCACACTGTTATACTACCACACTGTTATACTACCACACTGTCATACTACCACACTGTCACACTACTGCACTGTCACACTACCACACTGTCATACTACCACACTGTCATACTACCACACTGTCATACTACCACACTGTCATACTACCACACTGTTATACTACCACACTGTTATACTACCACACTGTCACACTACCACACTGTCATACTACCACACTGTCATACTACCACACTGTCATACTACCACACTGTCATACTACCACACTGTTATACTACCACACTGTCATACTACCACACTGTTATACTACCACACTGTCATACTACAACACTGTCATACTACCACACTGTCATACTACCACACTGTCACACTACCACACTGTCACACTACCACACTGTCATACTACCACACTGTCATACTACCACACTGTTATACTACCACACTGTTATACTACCACACTGTCACACTGCCACACTGTCACACTACCACACTGTCATACTACCACACTGTCATACTACCACACTGTTATACTACCACACTGTCACACTACAACACTGTCACACTACAACACTGTCACACTACCACTCTGTCATACTACCACACTGTCACACTACCACACTGTCACACTGCCACACTGTCACACTACCACACTGTCATACTACCACACTGTCATACTACCACACTGTCACACTACTGCACTGTCACACTACCACACTGTTATACTACCACACTGTTATACTACCACACTGTCATACTACCACACTGTCACACTACTGCACTGTCACACTACCACACTGTCACACTACCACACTGTTATACTACCACACTGCCATACACCCACACTGACACACTACAACACTGTCACATCACAACACTACCACACTGTCACACCGCCACACTGTCATACTACACATTGTAACACACTGTCATACTACCACACTGTCACACTACCACACTGTCATACTACCACACTGTCATACTACCACACTGTCACACCGCCACACTGACACACTGTCATACTACCACACTGTCACACTGCCACACTGTCACAATACCACACTGTCATACTACCACACTTTCATACTACTACACTGTCACACTACCACACTGTTACACCGCCACACTGACACGCTTGTCACACTACCACACTGTCATACTACCACACTGTCATACTACCGCACTGTCATACTACCACACTGTCACACTGTCACACTACCACACTGTCATACTACCACACTGTCATACTACCGCACTGTCATACTACCACACTGTCACACTGTCATACTACCACACTGTCATACTACCACACTGTCATACTACCGCACTGTCACACTACCACACTGTCACACTGTCACACTACCACACTGTCATGCTACCACACTGTCACATTATCACGCTTTCATACTACCACACTGTCATACTACCACACTGTCATACTACCACACTGTCATACTACACATTGTACCACACTGTCATACAATCACACTGTCATACTACAACACTGTCATACTACCACACTGTCACACCGCCACACTGACACACTGTCATACTACCACACTGTCACACTGCCACACTGTCACACTACCACACTGTCATACTACCACACTGTCATACTACCACACTGTCATGCTACCACACTGTCATACTACTGCACTGTCACACTACCACACTGTCACACTACCACACTGTTATACTACCACACTGTCATACTACCACACTGTCACACTACTGCACTGTCACACTACCACACTGTCACACTACCACACTGTTATACTACCACACTGTCATACTACCACACTGTCACACTACTGCACTGTCACACTACCACACTGTCACACTACCACACTGTTATACTACCACACTGTCACACTACCACACTGTCACACTACCACACTGTCATACTACCACACTGTCATACTACCACACTGTCATACTACCACACTGTCATACTACCACACTGTCACACTACTACACTGTCACACCGCCACACTGTCACACGACCTCTCTGTCACACCGTCTTCCCGCTACTCACCTCGAATGTGCGTGTACTGGGTGAGGACAGACACCAGCAGGACAGACAGCAGTCTGTAAGGGAACAACAATACATTAGAATCAACTGAGCTCAAGACATTATTTAGACAAAATCCTCTTCCACATTGTTACACTTTTGCCGAAGATGTTGGTGAGATTTTATCCCGCTTTAGTCCTGTTGATTGTCCAAAACGTTATCCACAGCTGTTTTAATAGCATAGTCAGAGTCGCATTGGGGCATTGACCTGGTGGAGAAACACGCTTTTTCTCAGGTGCCCCGCGTCTCTATCTGTTAGGGTTAAGTCTTTTTTTCTTCAAGTACTTGATCCCTGCGTATTTTACTGACTTGTCACAGCGAAACAATTTACTTAATTGACCGACATTTTTGTGATTTACATTTCTGACATCATGGGATGGGATGGCTGGGATGTTGTATTGAAATTAGTTATATTTTCAGCTACAAAACCAGGTATCGTTTTTTTTCAGAACTATGAGTCTAAATATTTTTAAAAAGAAAAACACCTTGCAACAATGTAATGTGTGGCAGGCAATTTCTTTTACTTTTTACAGTCTGAAGCATAATTATTTTTTAAAGAATTTTCGGGGACCCCGAATATCGAATGGTCAATGTTCCCGATCTCTCTCCCTCGATTTGTTTCCTTCCATCACCGGGGCACTAAGTCATCCTTCGTGAAAATGAAAGCTCGAAACCCAGCTATACTAGGAACAATTATTAAAGGGACACCAACATTATTCACAAATGATCTGTAAAGAAATGACGTTTAGGAATTCAATCTTCATGGTACAGTCAATATCTGGGTCATACTGGATATCTAACGCTGAATGTCTTCCGTTGTATTCTTCGTCATTCTTCCTGTAGGACGTGCCAAGGCTGCTGCCAGTTCTGTGTCCCCTGAGGTCGGTTGTGAATCCTTCGGCAGAGAACACCCAAAAGGTGTTCAATGGATGACATGTCTGAAGATGTTGTGACACCTTGTTGTCACGGACAGTCGACTGGAACACGAGTAGAGGGGACGTGTGCATTTTCATGAAGACAATGACCATTCGACGTGACACTTGGTCCACATACCGATGACCGGTCAAGTTCCCTGATCCATCAGATCAGTCCTGTTGATGCCTGTTGATGCTGCCACCACCGTGCCTATCGTGCTCATGGACTCCTGTCTGATATTACCTCTCTACACGCAATCTCCAAACACGTTGTCTACCTCTGTAAAACGTAAACAGAACCTCGATTCATCGGAAAACATGGGGAATCTCCGATACCGCTGTTGACAATCTCCAAACTGCTGTGCCCACTGTTGGTTGAGGCGCCCTTGTCACAGTCAGACGCATTCCTGTGGAAGAACGTCTTGATTGTAAACCTGCAGTTGTCAACGTGTTTCGTATTGTTGACGTCAAATGTCTATATTCCTGTGGCATCCCTGAAGTTTTCCTGAAGTTTTGGTACAGAAATGAATCTGATTCTGAATGCAATGGTGTGCACATAGCGATCCTGCCTAGAATCTGTCTTCTGTCGACCTTAATCGTAACCCTCGCCTTTGTTGTATTTTTCCAAAAGTCGGGATATCAAACGTTTAGATTTACCAAAGTGTCTGGCATTTGTGATTGGCCAGCTTCAGTCATACCTATTGTATTAAAGTTTTCATTTTCTGTCATGTACATTCCTGGAGGCATTTATCTTCTTTGTACCCGATCAATGAACCCCGTGGTTGTGACGTTTATTGGCACATGCAAGTCACCAGGATGTGTATGGGCGGTATACTATAGATGTACAATGTGCAATTTGGACAAGTTTGTTGTCCGCGTTCAGTAACTGTGTCTCGTGCAGCAAAGTTTGCCATTTCATTCTTATACACATGTAGCTGAAATGACAAAGTTCCTCTATATAGTGTTTCTCGTATATAGTTACAACACATCTTGTGTATTCAAGACCCAGACTCACTCTGCCGTTTCGATAGTATCCATTACCTTCCTCATAACCTATCCTAGTGATATGAACAACACATCCGATCTATTACCATTACTTACCAGTTACTTAGCAGCATTAGATTTCCTCTTTGCAACTTCCGGTAATAGTGGAATAGGATACAGACCCCGCAATAGATGAAAGTCGCGTTATAGATCTCTCACAGCCAAGGATATACATCCCGTAAGTAAAAAAGTCGATGAGTGAAAGATTTCAGGCACCTGGAGAAAACCAGAGCTGTACATGTGATCTATTCGTTTCATCTGTTACGGTCTGTGTAACCTCGCCTGTAAGTGACACACAGCTGCAACAGGTTTCTGTGACAAACCAGAACCCTATGTAATCTAGACATCTCAGATGGCAAGCAACAGAAAAGACCAAGGTTGTATGATACAAATATAACAATAATACTATCTGCGGTAGGCAAGGAATGTGTCATTGTCTTCACTCCATCCACTCAATTACACAAGGCTTACGTGCGGTAGAACAACACGCTTGAAATCCTGTGTGAACTCCTGCTATATACCAGACACATAAGATAGCGCATGGTCATTGTATACTCTGGATATTTAGGAATGATGATAGTTTTGTTTTCTGCGCAGATTACTTGGTTCCACTGAACGGGAATACCTGAACACTTAACAACGGCTACAACTGCGGTTCTGTGTTCATGTGGCAAAGTACCGCTAGACATTGACTCAGGTCGGATCCCCCTGTGAAAGCACACAATACTTCAGTGAGTGAGTGACTTGGGTTTCACGCCGCTTTTAACAGTATTCCAGTTATATCACGGCATGTCAGCTTAATGTGGGAGGAAAACCCGAAGTGCTGCAGTTCTTAGACGTTTACCACTTCGGTGAAACCCACGAGCACGGGTATGGTGCTGACAAACCTAGAAAAATAATTGGGGCGAACCGGGATTAGAACCCACAATCATAGGTTTCTGGCATGCCCAAGGGACGCAACTCTGCATAGCGAATCGCGGCGCCTCAGACGACTGGGCCACCGGTGCCCCCACATTACTTCAGACTAACCACGGTGATTCATCTGAAGAGCATTGTAAGAAAGTCTGGAAGTTATGCGGCTCCATGTGCTGTATATCAATGAATGGGTTGAAACAGATGTTGTCGCCTGGGCCTCGTAGGCAGAACTATGGCAAATGAACGTCTATAAATACATGTGAAATACGTTGTTTCCCATCTACGCGAGAAAAGGACAACTGTGACACACAAGACCCTGTGCTTAATGTTCAATTTGATAACATCATCGCAATAAAACTTCTTCTTAATACTTGACAATGCCACATACACACCAATTCATTCTGAACATTGTAACAGTGGATATGCATAGAGCTAAACACGAAACACCGTTCGCTGAAATCAGAATGAGTGTCAGGAAGAATGTATTATTAAATGAATTGACACCATTCTGTGTCATCACTGATTTGTTGGTTCAAATTCGATTATATACAGTGAAGTCACCTTAGAGCAACAAGTCCATACTTTGTGAGGGGAGAACATAACTACGAGACAACATGGACACTACATGTTCTGCACGGTACCTGTGGTTGCCATGACTCCCAGGGACATGTACTCAGCCAATGCACTACTAAAACAAAACAAATTGCCATATCACGAGAGCGACGTTTTTGGTCTTGTTCGTGAACAAAGGATTATACTGAAATCAGAGAAGTCCATGCAAGTCTAGGTCCTTGTCTGCATATGGTACCCCACAAGCAAATCATGTCTGTCCATAAGAAAGCAACTATTCAGATGTAACGACATCTGCTCAATGTATAATAATCGTTCCTTGACAAATATATATCAAAATGTGGAAAGTTCTTTTAAAATGACATGATGATTGCGCACACAAATACACACAATATTTCCTCCTAATAAACACTATGGTGTTAGAGATGTTGAAAGGTGAAGGTCAAGGCCATTCCGTATTGATATATACATATACATAATTTGACATCATTCGTTTCAACACATATTCACTGTAATTTGGATTAAACATGAATGGCTAAAAAATTCATATATATTTTCGTTTTAAATTTTTGTATTTCGTATTATTTCCAAATACGATAATTTTACCCACTTGGAACGACAAAATGGTTATTTGACATCCATTAAGAATCCAATCCAATTGCTAAGGATCGCCTATAGGACCTTAATTTCGTGAACGGACAGAGGCATGCAGACATGGGCACAATATGCTCGAGATGCTTGAAAACCTGTGTTTGGGTGTATCGTGACATAATCGTTGCACATCATTATCAGAGAGCACAATATTTGCTACTGAGTTTTACAACTTGATGCACTTATGACGGGCATATTCGGTGTCTTTGGAGTCAAAATCGTGCCCTTGTAAAGACGTTGGGCATGTTAACCAGCGGCGAGTGGTCGACAGCGTATAGTATCGGCGCTGATAACTCATCGTCCAGCCTTGATGGTATATGCCGCTCTCGAAGCCGACGGTGTTCGATCTCGCAGAACGCCCTCACAATATGTCGGTCTTCCCTGACTGTTGTCACACCTTGTTGTCATTTGCATGGTCCATCTCAGGTACGTTATGTCTGCTGCAATCGTTCGGTGTTGACATCCAAACCTTGCTGCTGTCAGCCTCGTAGTCATACCAACAGCAGTCATGTCAGTGGCACGTTCTCGTTGCTAAAGCGACGATCGGCATCGCGTCCTCAGTGCTTTGGAAAGACTTGTGATAATTCGCGTGACCTTGAAATGTCTTCTCTTTATACCCCATATGTGCACGAAAAACCAATGACGGCTCCCATGTTTCGTCCCTCGCACGAGAAATAACGTCTTCTGAGAATGAGTTTTTGGTACGTTTTGGTGACGACTCACAAAGGATATCAACCCTTAAATCGTTTAGGAGCGTCTTAAACTCTAAACAATATCGGATATTCCATGTACTTTTACATCTATTGTGATATTTTCATGGATGCACACTGGTGCGTTTTGATGGTGCGTGTCAGAATATATCACCATATATATGTGTTATCCTGTCCATTTGCATTATTTACAGATCGAGATTTTATAAGGTCGGAAGACTCATTTGATTGCACGGTAAATTATAGAGTAAATATCTGGCAAGGTTGCCCCGCTATCAGGGGGGGGGGGGGGGGATACTTGTAGACGAGCCAAACTTAAATAATGCCCTCCTTGTTAATACCAAGGGGAAGTAAGCGATGTTGGTGGTAGTGATAAAAGCAATGCCAGTCTGTTGGGTAGAGTGTGTACTGACAGTTACAGGCGGTTGTTGGGTATAGTGTGTACTGACAGTTACAGGCGGTTGTTGGGTAGAGTGTGTACAAACAGTTACAGGAGGTTGTTGGGTAGAGTGTGTACTGACAGTTACAGGCGGTTGTTGGGTATACTGTGTACTGTCAGTTAAAGGGGATTGTTGGGTAGAGTGTGTACTGACAGTTACAGGAGGTTGTTGGGTAGATTGTGTTCAGACAGTTACAGGCGGTTGTTGAGTAGAGTGTGTACAGACAGTTACAGGATGTTGTTGAGTAGATTGTGTACAAACAGTTGCAGGAGGTTGTTGGGTAGATTGTGTACTGACATTTACAGGCGGTTGTTGGGTAGATTGTGTACTGACATTTACAGGCGGTTGTTGGGTAGAGTGTGTACTGACAGTTACAGGCGGTTGTTGGGTAGATTGTGTACTGACAGTTACAGGCGGTTGTTGGGTAGAGTGTGTACTGACAGTTAGTGGCGGTTGTTGGGTGGTGTGTCTACTGACAGTTACAGGAGGTTGTTGTGTAGATTGTGTACAGACAGTTACAGGCGGTTGTTGGGCAGAGTGTGTACAGACAGTTACAGGCGGTTGTTGGGTAGGGTGTGTACTGACAGTTACAGGCGGTTGTTGGGTAGGGTGTGTACAAACAGTTACAGGAGGTTGTTGGGTAGATTGTGTACAGACAGTTACAGGAAGTTTTTGGGTAGGGTGTGTACAAACAGTTACAGGCGGTTGTTGGGTAGACTGTGTACAGACAGTTACAGGCGGTTGTTGGGTAGAGTGTGTACAGACAGTTACAGGAAGTTTTGGGGTAGGGTGTGTACAAACAGTTACAGGCGGTTGTTGGGTAGATTGTGTACAGACAGTTACAGGAAGTTTTTGGGTAGATTGTGTACAGACAGTTACAGGAGGTTGTTGGGTAGAGTGTGTACTGACAGTTACAGGCGGTTGTTGGGTAGAGTGTGTACAGACAGTTACAGGAAGTTTTGGGGTAGGGTGTGTACAAACAGTTACAGGCGGTTGTTGGGTAGATTGTGTACAGACAGTTACAGGAGGTTGTTGGGTAGATTGTGTACAGACAGTTACAGGAGGTTGTTGGGTAGATTGTGTACAGACAGTTACAGGAAGTTTTTGGGTAGGGTGTGTACAAACAGTTACAGGAGGTTGTTGGGTAGATTGTGTACAGACAGTTACAGGAGGTTTTGGGGTAGGGTGTGTACAGACAGTTACAGGCGGTTGTTGGGTAGAGTGTGTACAGACAGTTATAGGCGGTTGTTGGGTAGATTGTGTACAGACAGTTACAGGAGGTTTTTGGGTAGCGTGTGTACAAACAGTTACAGGCGGTTGTTGGGTAGAGTGTGTACTGACAGTTACAGGAAGTTTTTGGGTAGGGTGTGTACAAACAGTTACAGGCGGTTGTTGGGTAGAGTGTGTACTGACAGTTACAGGCGGCTGTTGGGTAGATTGTGTACAGACAGTTACAGGAGGTTGTTGGGTAGAGTGTGTACTGACAGTTACAGGAGGTTGTTGGGTAGAGTGTGTACTGACAGTTACAGGCGGCTGTTGGGTAGATTGTGTACTGACAGTTACAGGAGGTTGTTGGGTAGAGTGTGTACTGACAGTTACAGGCGGTTGTTGGGTAGATTGTGTACAAACAGTTACAGGAAGTTGTTGGGTAGGGTGTGTACAAACAGTTACAGGCGGTTGTTGGGTAGAGTGTGTACTGACAGTTACAGGAGGTTGTTGGGTAGAGTGTGTACTGACAGTTACAGGCGGCTGTTGGGTAGATTGTGTACAAACAGTTACAGGAGGTTTTTGGGTAGCGTGTGTACTGACAGTTACAGGAGGTTGTTGGGTAGATTGTGTACAGACAGTTACAGGAGGTTGTTGGGTAGAGTGTGTACTGACAGTTACAGGCGGTTGTTGGGTAGAGTGTGTACTGACAGTTACAGGAGGTTGTTGGGTAGATTGTGTACTGACAGTTACAGGAGGTTGTTGGGTAGAGTGTGTACAAACAGTTACAGGAGCTTTTTGGGTAGGGTGTGTACAAACAGTTACAGGAGGTTGTTGGGTAGAGTGTGTACTGACAGTTACAGGAGGTTGTTGAGTAGAGTGTGTACAGACAGTTACAGGAGGTTGTTGGGTAGAGTGTGTACAGACAGTTACAGGAGGTTGTTGGGTAGATTGTGTACAGACAGCTACAGGAAGTTTTGGGGTAGAGTGTGTACTGACAGTTACAGGCGGTTGTTGGGTAGAGTGTGTACTGAAAGTTAAAGGGGGTTGTTGGGTAGAGTGTGTACTGACATTTACAAGCGGTTGTTGGGTAGGGTGTGTACAAACAGTTACAGGCGGTTGTTGGGTAGAGTGTGTACTGACAGTTACAGGAGGTTGTTGGGTAGAGTGTGTACAAACAGTTACAGGAGGTTGTTGGGTAGAGTGTGTACAGACAGTTACAGGAGGTTGTTGGGTAGAGTGTGTACAGACAGTTACAGGAGGTTGTTGGGTAGAGTGTGTACAGACAGTAAGGGGAGGTTGTTGGGTAGAGTGTGTACAAACAGTTACAGGCGGTTGTTGGGTAGAGTGTGTACTGACAGTTACAGGAGGTTGTTGGGTAGAGTGTGTACTGACAGTTACAGGAGGTTGTTGGGTAGAATGTGTACAGACAGTTACAGGAGGTTGTTGGGTAGGGTGTGTACAAACAGTTACAGGAGGTTGTTGGGTAGATTGTGTACAAACAGTTACAGGAGGTTGTTGGGTAGAGTGTGTACAGACAGTTACAGGAGGCTCTTGGGTAGGGTGTGTACAAACAGTTACAGGCGGTTGTTGGGTAGAGTGTGTACAGACAGTTACAGGAGGTTGTTGGGTAGAGTGTGTACAAACAGTTACAGGCGGTTGTTGGGTAGATTGTGTACTGACAGTTACAGGAGGTTGTTGGGTAGAGTGTGTACTGACAGTTACAGGAGGTTGTTGGGTAGAGTGTGTACAAACAGTTACAGGAGGTTGTTGGGTAGAGTGTGTACAGACAGTTACAGGAGGTTGTTGGGTAGGGTGTGTACAAACAGTTACAGGAGGTTGTTGGGTAGATTGTGTACAAACAGTTACAGGAGGTTGTTGGGTAGAGTGTGTACAGACAGTTACAGGAGGCTCTTGGGTAGGGTGTGTACAAACAGTTACAGGCGGTTGTTGGGTAGAGTGTGTACAGACAGTTACAGGAGGTTGTTGGGTAGAGTGTGTACAAACAGTTACAGGCGGTTGTTGGGTAGATTGTGTACTGACAGTTACAGGAGGTTGTTGGGTAGAGTGTGTACTGACAGTTACAGGAGGTTGTTGGGTAGAGTGTGTACAGACAGTTACAGGAGGTTGTTGGGTAGAGTGTGTACAGACAGTTACAGGAGGTAGTTGGGTAGGGTGTGTACAAACAGTTACAGGCGGTTGTTGGGTAGAGTGTGTACTGACAGTTACAGGAGGTTGTTGGTTAGGGTGTGTACAAACAGTTACAGGCGGTTTGTGGGTAGAGTGTGTACTGACAGTTACAGGAGGTTGTTGGGTAGAGTGTGTACTGACAGTTACAGGAGGTTGTTGGGTAGAGTGTGTACAGACAGTTACAGGATGTTGTTTGGTAGAGTGTGTACTGACCTTTAAAGGAGATTGTTGGGTAGTGTTTTTACTGACAGTTAAGGGAGGCTTTTTGGTAGAGTTTGTACAGACAGTTACAGGAGGTTGTTGGGTAGAGTGTGTACTGACCTTTAAAGGAGGTTGTTGGGTAGTGTTTTTACTGACAGTTACAGGAGGTTGTTGGGTAGAGTTTGTACAGACAGTTAAAGGAGGCTGTAGGTGTTTACACCAACCAGAGACCTACTGTTTGTGAGAGGCAACGACACTATCTGTTGTGTATTGATGGTACATATACTCTTAATCACGAAGAACAATCGTCTCGACGTATTCAAAAGTTGTGATAACCCAGTTTCCTTCAACATCTCGCAAATGCTTTTGGTTGTCATAACTATTCTAGTCGTAGACAAATGAAGTACACATGTTAATACCTTCCATGTTCTGTTCATCTGTTCTGTTCATGCCGGTGTAGCCACATAAATAGAGATCCTCACCCATTCTCATTAAATATGTCAACACGAGTTGATAGAAGTGGAAAAGATCCGAGGCTTCCCGAGGAGTTTTTCGACTTTTATCAATGAGTGTTGATATATTTGACATCGAAAGACACTCGGGTGAGATTTTGTTTCTCATTCAACATATTTCTTCCAAATTTTTCAGTTTGTAGGTAGTAGTAAGCAGTGTACGAAGTGTAAAAAGCACTGCTAACAGTTTCAGGAGAAGAGCCATTAGTGATGTCATTTGATTGTGACGTCATGGTAACAATGACGTCACAATGGTCTCCAAAGCATTGTGATGCAATTTAATTGCAGCGATATCTACAATGTACCTCACCCAAGCGATATATCCTGTGGGATGATAAATTATGATAAACAAGTGAATTAACTTAGATCTACGCGATAGTGAACACTATTCCATTAATACCATGGCGTCCTGTATATTCTGGACCATGGCCAGTCTACCCAGAGACCGAACACAACAGAAACACGATTTGTATAAAAATAATTTTATCAATGATAAATTATCATCAGTGACTTGTATATTTACAGGTCTCAGGATTCCAAGAGAATTGTTATCTTCAGCACTCCGGTCGTGTTTGGCGTTTTACGATCGCATCAATGTTATCAATGACACCAGTACATGTGGCCAGTAAAGATAAGTACATCATGTACCATCTTCGGCACACAACAGGTTATATTGGGGTTAGGAGTACGATGTCACGCAGTACTTGCAGTTGGACATCTGTCCACAATACTGGACGATGAGTGCGTGAGCGAATAAGCATAATGGTATAAAGTCAAGTTTATCTTGAGTGTGTCAATATTGTTGAAACTACTTGTTGATGCACAGCGTAGCGAGTGGGTATGGGTACAATGCTTTCAGCAGTATTCCAGAAACATCATGGCGGGGCACAAAGAATGAACCTTAACATAGTGTACCAATGTGGAAATCGAGGGCCCGTCTACATGGCAGTGGACTGACAAACAAAACATACCTGGTTGAACTGCAAAATAAGCCGTAACAAATTTGAAGCCACAACTGTCTGGGTTGAACACGCAGACAAGAGATGGAAACGCACCCCTTGCGGTTTGTGATATACACTAAGTTACTAAAGAAGGTTTCACGCCATAGTCGGTAATATTACAGTGAGTCAAGTCCGTCTATTTGAACTAGGCAAACCTTTTCCCTGAAGGAAAATTGTTATATCAACCGCGTAACCATTCTTTCCATCTCTATATAATCGCAAGGAAGAAAAATAATGTTTAGGCTAGGAAGGCCAGTGGTATTTTAAAAACAACGGCTGTTATAGCAAAGAAGTATTTTTCGTCAGGTGGGAATCTACACGTGATTGAACCTTTTGTTCTGTTAGATGGGTGAGTCCTATAGAGCTAGCGGTGGGTAGGATATTTCTTTTTGAGCAATCTTGTTTAAACTTCAGTAATTGATCTCGTAGGATGAGCCTGAGCACATGATCGTATTGAGAGCTCATTTTTGTCACTAAGATAAACTGAGAGTGATGAGACACAGAGACATAAGAACAGAGACGTGCTGCGTATGTGCGGCGTCTGTGCACGTCTCGTCCACGGTGGAGGGCCTGTAGTGGAGGATCCAGTCGTCCACGATCTCCTCCAGAATAGTGAGAGGCATAGGGCCGTTCTCCAGCACCACGGAGTGGAAGTCCCGAATGTCAAACAGCTCACCTGGAATCAGTATTCATACAGAATGTTAAAAGGGTGATACTGTTTTCTTCACTTCTAACACATGATATACTTCAGTTATTAACTTCAGTTCTACACTCATGAAACCTGTGTAGAAGGTGCAGGTCCCCCCTTGTTATGTCCTTACCTAATGCATCCTGTGTAGAAGGTGCAGGTTCCCCCTCGTTATGTCGTTACCTAATGCATCCTGTGTAGAAGGTGCAGGTCCCCCCTTCTTATGTCCTTACCTAATGCATCCTGAGTGAATGGTTCAGGTTCCCCCTCGTTATGTCGTTACCTAATGCATCCTGTGTAGAAGGTGCAGGTCCCTCTTGTTATGTCCCTACCTAATGCATCCTGTGTAGAAGGTGCAGGTTCCCCCTTCTTATGTCCTTACCTAATGCATCCTGTGTAGAAGGTGCAGCTTCCCCCTTGTTATGTCCTTACTCAATGCATCCTGTGTAGAAGGTGCAGGTTCCCCCTTCTTATGTCCTTACCTAATGCATCCTGTGTAGAAGGTGCAGCTTCCCCCTTGGTATGTCCTTACCTAATGCATCCTGTGTAGAGGTGCAGGTTCCCCCTTGTTATGTCCTTACTCAATGCATCCTGTGTGGAAGGTGCAGGTCCCCCCTTGTTATGTCCTTACTCAATGCATCCTGTGTGGAAGGGGCAGGTTCCCCCTTGTTATGTCCTTACTCAATGCATCCTGTGTGGAAGGGGCAGGTTCCCCCTTGTTATGTCCTTACTCAATGCATCCTGTGTAGAAGGTGCAGGTTCCCCCTTGTTATGTCCTTACCTTATGCATCCTGTGTAGAAGGTGAAGGTTCCCCCTCGTTATGTCGTTACCTAATGCATCCTGTGTAGAAGGTGCAGGTCCCCCTTGTTATGTCCTTACCTAATGCATCCTGTGTGGAAGGTGCAGGCCCCCCTTCTTATGTCCGTACCTAATGCATCCTGTGTAGAAGGTGCAGGTCCCCCTTGTTATGTCCTTACCTAATGCATCATGTGTAGAAGGTGCAGGCCCCCCTTGTTATGTCCTTACCTAATGCATCCTGTGTAGAAGGTGCAGGTCCCCCTTGTTATGTCCTTACCTAATGCATCCTGTGTAGAAGGTGCATGTTAGCCCTTGTTATGTCCTTACCTAATGCATCCTGTGTAGAAGGTGCAGGTCCCCCTTGTTATGTCCTTACCTAATGCATCCTGTGTAGAGGTGCAGGTTCCCCCTTGTTATGTCCTTACTCAATGCATCCTGTGTAGAAGGTGCAGGTTCCCCCTTCTTATGTCCTTACCTAATGCATCCTGTGTAGAAGGTGCAGTTTCCCCCTTGTTATGTCCTTACTCAATGCATCCTGTGTAGAAGGTGAAGGTTCCCCCTTGTTATGTCCGTACCTAATGCATCCTGTGTAGAAGGTGCAGGTCCCCCTTGTTATGTCCTTACCTAATGCATCATGTGTAGAAGGTGCAGGCCCCCCTTGTTATGTCCTTACCTAATGCATCCTGTGTAGAAGGTGCAGGTCCCCCTTGTTATGTCCTTACCTAATGCATCCTGTGTAGAAGGTGCATGTTAGCCCTTGTTATGTCCTTACCTAATGCATCCTGTGTAGAAGGTGCAGGTCCCCCTTGTTATGTCCTTACCTAATGCATCCTGTGTAGAGGTGCAGGTTCCCCCTTGTTATGTCCTTACTCAATGCATCCTGTGTAGAAGGTGCAGGTTCCCCCTTCTTATGTCCTTACCTAATGCATCCTGTGTAGAAGGTGCAGTTTCCCCCTTGTTATGTCCTTACTCAATGCATCCTGTGTAGAAGGTGAAGGTTCCCCCTTGTTATGTCGTTACCTAATGCATCCTGTGTAGAAGGTGCAGGTCCCCCTTGTTATGTCCTTACCTAATGCATCCTGTGTAGAAGGTGCAGGTTCCCCCTTCTTATGTTCATACCTAATGCATCCTGTGTAGAAGGTGCAGCTTCCCCCTTGTTATGTCCTTACTCAATGCATCCTGTGTAGAAGGTGCAGGTTCCCCCTTCTTATGTCCTTACCTAATGCATCCTGTGTAGAAGGTGCCCCTTGTTATGTCCTTACCTAATGTATCCTGTGTGGATGGTTCAGGTTCCCCCTCGTTATGTCGTTACCTAATGCATCCTGTGTAGAAGGTGCAGGTCCCCCCTTCTTATGTCCTTACCTAATGCATCATGTGTAGAGGTGCAGGTTCCCCCTTGTTATGTCGTTACCTAATGCATCCTGTGTAGAAGGTGCAGGCCCCCCTTGTTATGTCCTTACCTAATGCATCCTGTGTGGAAGGTACAGGTTCCCCCTTCTTATGTCCTTACCTAATGCATCCTGTGTAGAAGGTGCAGGTCCCCCCTTCTTATGTCCTTACCTAATGCATCCTGTGTAGAAGGTGCAGGTTCCCCCTTCTTATGTCCTTACCTAATGCATCCTGTGTAGAAGGTGCAGGTTCCCCCTCGTTATGTCGTTACCTAATGCATCCTGTGTAGAAGGTGCAGGCCCCCCTTCTTATGTCCTTACCTAATGCATCCTGTGTAGAAGGTGCAGGTTCCCCCTTCTTATGTCCTTACCTAATGCATCCTGTGCTCTCTTCCGTAACTCTTTTATTTTGATTTCGCCAATCTTGTATGCACATGCCTGCCCTGGCCATGTGATGTATCTGTCAATCTCTGTCGTCATTTCCGCCCTAGAGAAGGATGTGTAATTCAGCATGTACTGGATAGCCTCCTCGCGGTTCCACCTGGTTCAGACAGACAACGACCACGGTGTTAGGATAAGCCTGCCTTCAGTGGCAGAAACAGTTCAACCATAGTGAGAACATCTTAATGGGTAAAAGTTGTGGATAGCAAGAGAAAGAATCATGAAAAATATGCCTCCATGTTTGTGGAATTGAGATAAAAAGAAAACAACCAAGAAACAGGAACAGGGCTGTGGTGAAAGCAGAATTCAGATGTGTGTAGAATAGAAAATTTGTAGTTTATATCCCGAAAAAAATATCTGTACAAATTCAAAGTCAAAATATCAAGTCAAATTAAAAACTTCACATTTTTAAAAGTTATCCCATATATGATATACAACGGACAAATGTATCAGAGAAGGTAATTTTTTATCATTAATGTCCAAAGAAGGATTTTGCTTAACGGTTGTAACCATAATTTGTTCCAAGCACCTACGTTATTCGGTAATAATATCAACAGTTTGAATCATAAGTCCCAAGCACGAGAATCTGATGAAACACAAGTTCAGTAGTGTGTATGGCCACCATGTGCGTTGACCTTGTGATACTTGTGAACACATGATTGGGAAGATGACGCCATTGTTGCTGCAAAATGGTGCCAAGATCTTGCAAATTCTGTGGTTGGATCTGGAGAGTGCGCAAGAGCGACCCAGACGTCTTCGATGGGATTGAGGTCGGGAGACCTTGACGGCCAGTCCATGACGTTGACTCCCGCATTCTGAAGGAAATTCCTTGTCAAATTTGCTGTGTGGGGTCTGGCATTGTCGTGTTGGAAGATCAAACCGGGTCCATGTGTTGCCATAAAAGGCAGAAGTTCTGGTGCCAGTACCTGGTCACGGTAAGCAGCAGCGTTGAGGTTGCCACGGATGACAAGAAGCCTGGAACGTGCATTGCCACAGAAAGCACCCCACACCATGACACTTCCGCCTCGAAATCTGTCAGCTTCCTGTACACAACACTGGGCGTAACGTTCATGACGGCGCCTCCAGACCCTCGCCCTACCATCAGCAAATCGAAGATGAAATCGGGATTCTTCACTGAAGACGACTTGATTCCAATTCCTCTGAGTCCATCGTAAGTGTCGCTGTGCCCACAATTGACGTTGACGTCTGTGTAATTGAGTCAGAATCGGCCC
Organism: Haliotis cracherodii; assembly: GCF_022045235.1. Taxonomy (NCBI): domain Eukaryota; kingdom Metazoa; phylum Mollusca; class Gastropoda; order Lepetellida; family Haliotidae; genus Haliotis; species Haliotis cracherodii. Next base: position 40,677,313 of record NW_027266330.1, on the reverse strand, counting down.
GCAGTATGGCCGTTGTGCTCGAAGATGAGCAGTTCTCAGGCGGTTTCGAACAGTTTGCGCACTCAGTCTACCCCTAAACAGTTCATTTCTGGTTGATGTAGCAGTCAAAAGTCGGTTACGGGGGTGTCGTAAGACAATCTGACGATCCTCTGCATGTGACGTCACACGTGGTCGATCTGGCCGAGGGCGATCAGCGGTGGTACCCGTTTGCTGTAGACGCGTCTGTAAATCATAAACAGTCCGTCGACTACAACCCATCGTCCTTGCGACTTCAGCTACGGACGTTCCCGTCTGCAACATGCCGATGGCACGTTCACGTTGCACATTTGAAAGGCGTGGCATGACAAATGGCCGTAAAGACTATTGTTTTCTTGTGTTTTTTTTGTTTTTGTTAATGACTGCTAACAAGTATGGCTGAAAACACGTGCGGCATTATGGCCACGTGACCAGTTGCACATGAAAAAACACTTTTGCCACTATAGTGCTGTGCACATGATTTTGATCGATTCACCTGCACAAAAACGGGTGTTATCTGAAGACAATACGTGGCCATTACTGTTTAAATACACAATAAGGGCCCACAATGATAACTGGTCAAAATGTTAAAATTTTAGGATTGTGAAGTTTTTAATTTGGTTCAGTATATGTGTTTCAGTGTATATTCACGGTGAATGAAGTTATATATTCATCTCATGCTATACACAGGTGTCGGTGTATTGATACAGATGTGAAATACCTCACCCGTAGTAGTGTAGGCCTGTGTCCACCACTAGTCTACATGCTCGGAAGATCTCAGAACTGTAGCGCCCCATCCTTAAACACAAGCCATATTCATCACGCCATACACAAGCCGAGCTCATTACGTCAAGCACAGACCGTGTTCATCACGCCAAATACAGACCGTGTTCATCACGCCAAACACAAACCGTAATCATAATGCCAAGCACAGACCGTGTTCATCACGCTATACACAAACCGTACTCACAACGCCAAACACAGACCGTGTTCATCACGCCAAACACAGACCATGTTCATCACGCCAAACACAGACCGTGTTCATCACGCCAAACACAGACCATGTTCATCACGCCAAACACAGACCGTGTTCATCACGCCAAACACAGACCATGTTCATCACGCCAAACACAGACCATGTTCATCACGCCAAACACAGACCGTGTTCATCACGCCAAACACAGACCATGTTCATCACGCCAAACACAGACCATGTTCATCACGCCAAACACAGACCATGTTCATCACGCCAAACACAGACCATGTTCATTACGTCAAACACAGACCATGTTCATCACGCCAAACACAGACCATGGTCATCACGCCAAACACAGACCGTGTTCATCACGCCAAACACAGACCATGTTCATTACGTCAAACACAGACCATGTTCATCACGCCAAACACAGACCATGGTCATCATGCCAAACACAGACCATGGTCATCACGCCAAACACAGACCGTGTTCATCACGCCAAACACAGACCATGTTCATTACGCCAAACACAGACCATGTTCATTACGCCAAACACAGACCATGTTCATCACGCCAAACACAGACCATGTTCATCACGCCAAACACAGACCATGTTCATCACGCCAAACACAGACCATGTTCATTACGCCAAACACAGACCATGTTCATTACGCCAAACACAGACCATGTTCATCACGCCAAACACAGACCATGGTCATCACGCCAAACACAGACCATGTTCATTACGCCAAACACAGACCATGTTCATCACGCCAAACACAGACCATGTTCATCACGCCAAAGACAGACCGTGTTCATCACGCCAAACACAGACCGTGTTCATCACGCCAATCTCAAACCATACTCACAACGCCAAACACAGAACGTGTTCGTACCTCCAAAGAAAAAACGTACTCACCTCTCCAAACATAGGCTGTGTGAACACGCCATACATAAACCGTACTCAAGTCAAACTCAAACCATACCATCATTCCAAACACAGGACGAAATGTCCTGATTGTACATGTATGTAAAACCGTTACATACCATGCACTAATTTAATGTGTAATGCATTGTTTAAAATACAGAAACTTCTGTTAATTTTAACTCCACAGGAAGTAATGATGGGCAGGCTGTATATGCTTCAAATCAACGCGTTGCCACAGTTGTGACATTTGGTTTTAAGACCAGTCCTACCCGTTCGAAAGCACAAGAGTTTTAAGCATATAACCACTGTTTAAGATGCACACTTACAGTTCGTAGTCATTTTGGTATAAGTTGAGCTCCTCCCCGAGTGATTCTGCATACAGCGCCCAGCCCTGCAAGGAGTCAGGTAGTATATGTGCAGAAGCAGAAGCATAGTGTGTATACTAGTAAGTATGTACTCACCGACAAACGAAATGCGAATACCACATAAGTTGGTTAATTTATGAAGAATTACTAATTTTGAAGAGATATAAGATTGGTTCAACGCAAAAAATACTTCTACACTGTACTACCGACAAGAAATGTGGGAACTAATGATTTGATACCGTTTCTTTACCATGCTCCCCGACGCGTGAAGATACGGGTAAGAATAGGTCTTCAGCAACCCAACCCATGCTTGTCGAAAGAGACGAATATGCTTGTCGTAAGATGCGACTAACGGGATCGGGTAATCAGGCTCGCTGAAATGTCATCATATCCCATTTGCGTGGATCGATGCTTATGATATCAATCACTGGATTGTCAGGTTCTGACTCGATCATTTATAGGTGGAATACAAAAGCTTAAAAATAACAAACAAACAAGCCATGCTCCCTCGACTCACCTCCCTGTAGGCTGTGTAGAAGGGGAAGTGGAAGGGCACCTCATAATACCGGAAGTACTCGGTGTTGCGCCGGAAGTCGGGCAGATTAGCCTTTAATGCGTAACTGATCTGAAAACAAACTGACACATGTGTAAAACATCGGTACTCGGCCACTACAATTACATTGAAGTAAGCTGTTCGTGCCATTGTTTAGGTAGACATATATACTCTGGACAATAGAAGCCAACTTTACCTGTAAGTGGTGGCCGGGCACAGACTCGTGCAGTGTGATGGGCACCATGATATACTTCCCTCTGAAAACATACAGCATCGATATGGAAACTCGTAACAGGAGGAATAAACGGTTTTCGAAAACTGTTTATGTGGTTGTGTACGAGCAGAATGCAATCGTAAAGATCCGGGTTAGAATAGGTCTTTAGCAACCCATCCTTGCTATAAAAGGCGACTATGCTTGTCATAAGAGGCGACTAACGGGGTCGGGTGGTCAGACTCGCATACTTGATTGATGCATGTCATCGTATCCCAAATGGATAGATCGATGCTCATAATGTCAATCACTGGATTGTATGGCCCAGACTCGATTATTTACTGACCGCCACCATGATGCATGAAATATAATAATGTGGCAAGGAATGATACATTCAAGTCAATAACACTGACCTGAAAAAGAATGCAAAAATAATTGGATAAATATTATTAAATAACTGCTTGAGACGCCCAACGCTAACACCGTATTCGTGCGTGTGTGATTCCCGTGCAACCTTTCGAGTTGAGTTGATTGGTTCAACTGTGTCATATGGCCCTGTGACGCAGGGGTAGCATTATGCAGATGGCTGTTACAATGAATGCTCGTTCCACCCGTGACGAACAGGTCTGGTTGTTGATGAAATATAGTGATAGCTAAATAGAGATATTTTTTTATTCATGCACCGATAGTCTTTAAATGTAATATCCAGTTATGTATGACTGTTTAATAATCTCATACCAACTTTGACTGGAGTAGGTCCAATAGTTTTTTAGATAATGTAGTAAACGTCGGTACCTTAAATCAACTTCCAGACTATAGTGTCATCATAAACAATGCCCTATGTAAAATAGAATTGAGATTAAGAAAGCGGACTTACATTTCGTGGGGTCTATTAACATTGACCTTGAAGATCCCTGGGCGGGATCCATCCTCTGACCCTGACTGGTATTCCCCGGCTGGGCCGTCATACGGCATGGGCTCCACCCTAAACATCCATGTAACTTGATCAACACAGAACTGATGCGTCACACAACGACACTCACAATGGACATGTAGAACTTACGTAGAGAGATGCTTAATGACGTAGTTGGTGTTATAGTAGTATAAACGCGTTAGACGTGTCACCGCGAATGTTGTAGAGATATTGTTGTAGCAATCGTAAAATAATGATAAACTTCGCGATATGGGACTATTCCAGATAAACGGACATTGGCATAAGGCGAAGTAGAGCAAATGACGTTTTCAAAGAAATTAATGTAAAGATTTTATGAAGACGAAATTGGGTGACTGAAAACCATTGTTTCCAAGTAAGAAGTTGGTGAGTAGCTAAAGTTACGCTACATGCTATTATGACTAAAACTAACTTGATAAGTAGATTCGAAAAAACAAAAAACGACTGTAGCAGTAGTAGTAGTAGTAGTAGTAGTAGTAGTAGTAGTAGTAGTAGTAGTAGTAGTAGTAGTAGTAAAAGAAGAAGAAGAACCAGTAACAGTGCTAGTAGTGGTCGTCATAGTCAGATATTCGCGGCTAGCGTAGTCGTTGTCTTAGTATTAATAGCTGTAGAAGTAGTGGCAGTAGTAAATAGTAATTATTGTAGAGTAAGCGTAGTAGTAGTTGTATGTAGTAGTAGATGTAGCCGCATTATCTGTCGTAATGGATATAGCACCGACTGCAGTAGTAGAAGTAGTAGTAGTAGCAGCAGCGGTAGCTGTAGTAGTAGAACTACAAAATGACATCTTACTTGACAGGTAAATCCGGTAGGTGGTTGAAGACCTCGTGGAGTTTAGGGTTTATTCTTTCATTGATCAACCTGTTATATCCCTCTAAAAGCTCCTCCTGCAGAGAAAGGACAGAACTGGAAACTTACAGGACAACGTCGACTATTGACAAAGGACATATAAGTGTCTACTAAGAGACGGTCATCTCATCAACTGCTAGTGTGAGTGAGTGAGTACGGTTTTACGCCGCTTTAGCAATATTCCAGCAATATCACGGCGGGGGACACCAGAAATGGTCTTCACACATTGTGCCCTTGTAGGGAATCGAACCCGCGTCTTCGGCGTGACGAGCGAATGCTTTAACCAATAGGCTACCCGACCGCCCCTCAACTGCTGGAACAATAGACTGCAATTCTACAGGAAGATACGAATATGGTCTACTCCATGATGATGACCGTCAGATTATGAGAGCCTACTTTCCTCATCGTGAGTCATTGATAGGTTACTCTTGTTTTACTCGAATGTTCACATACGTCTGTGTTGAACGTTGTAAACCCCCCGCATGCCACAAGGACATAATTCATATGTCCGTTCTCTTCAGCCCTCACTTCGAAATCGAACACAATTACATCATGCACATGCACACTGATGCACTTCATTGTTTTGAATTCTGTGGGAAATTCCCTGTTCTGTGATATCATCTACTGTCATTTTAGGCAAACCAACATTATTGAAAATTACCTCTGAAAATTAGAAACCTAGGAAACCTCGTTATGTTTTTATACATTACGAATTTACCATTCAGTGCGTTATTTACTGTATGTTTAGATTATTATCATATAAAGGATAGGTCTCTCGGCAGGATAAAGCCAACGGATAAAAACTATATCCGATGTGGTCATATGCGGATTGAGATGCAAATACCAAAAGTCAAGTACGGGATACTTTTAGTATTTACAAACCATCATGGCGTCGAGTCAGAATTAACCATCGGGATATGGAGAAACTACTGGAATAATTGCTATCATTATTAAAAGACTAGTCTAATATACTGAAAATCAGTATGTTCGTGTGACGTAGCTAAAGCATTTTACAAGTTTGGGTAAATTTGGAGAAATAAATTGTGAAACAATTTAGCGAGGACACTAGCCAAGCGGGATTAGTTCCCATAGCGGTGCTTGGAACCTTTCCCCCAAATTATAACAGTTGGATTGGGCCGAAATATGTCCAAATTGTTACCTTGTTTCGTTTTGTCGCTGTGTGCACATCTAATTGCATTTCGTAACATTATACTTCCGTCAACAGATGTGACGTCTCACTGAGTAGGGTAAGAGTAGCTTCCCTTTGGTTAAAGGGCAGTTACTCTAGCGGACAGACTGATGGATTGCCACGAAAGGCCATTGAAACAATTTGTTTAGGCAATTGTGGATTTCCCTATATCAAGTTACGCCACTGTATGTGAAACAGGTTTCAGTTGGAACTATATTGACTGTTGTCACTGTACGACTGACACGTCACTTACCTCCTGATGTAATATATATTAATGCGCACATTCCAGGAAAACTTGCAATGTTTAGGTTATGTTTGTAAGAGATGGAAAGAGATTTTTCGAGCACAAAAGCGAAGAATGACATTATATGATAAAGAGGTTATCCCGCTTGTGCGTTTGGGGATGGTAAATAGGGGAGCTAAATACATAGTGTTTTTTCCTAAAACAGGATATTTACCATCCCCAAACACACTCACGTGACAACCCTTACATCTATCTAATCGAAGAAATTATTTTTTCAAAAATAGCTTATAAGTGATCACGGGTATTATCTGTTTTTCATCAAATCACCAATGATAATTCTGAAATGTCGCCGATAAGACGTTTAGAATGTTTTAGAACTTTCCGCAAAATTGGATAGTGTTTACAAAATCACGTTTCACGTATGCCGGTTATATACGCTTATAAGATCACGTATATTATATTACTCAGCTGCGATACATACATCCCTGAATTCTTCCTACATTTTAGAATCAATGGAAAAATGATCTTTGTAACCAGTACTAATCATCTAGATGAAATCAATTGAAATGTTACATTTGGAAACGAACACTGTGCTAGAAAAATTGTACTTGTTTGAAATGTTTGAACAAAGCGAAATTCAGCTTTTACACTGTGTAGTATTTTATCCAGGTTTGAGAGATCCATTCCTCTAATTGTTGCATAAATTGGCTCACGTGTTTGAGAATATTCATCAGAAGAGTATCATAGCACGAATTATGGAATTAAAAATATATATACATTACAATGACCAGGTAAATTGAACAGAAATCGTATAAGTTTCCGCCCTGCGAGACGCCATGATTGACGCAAACTCACGTACAACGACGACGATATTTATCTGCATTTCGGACTAATTCTCTTGGTTACCATGGAAATCATAGACAAACAGCACGCAGATTGACAGATAGTTTCTGATTACTTACGATTGATCCCTCAATCAACGAAAATCCTCATCTGAAAATCCCGACGTACTGTCAACGGTGGACACGCCATTTTGAAAAAGTCGGTCACCGGTAGTAATTGTTGTACATATTCGGTTATTTCTTTGTGGTGAAAATTATTAACTCGGCATCCAGTGGGTTCATACATATTCTTTCATCTTGTCTAGTCTGCATTATAATCATCGTCTTGATAATCCACAGTTATGGCGGAAACCTTTCTGTGCAGGGTCATACTATTTATGATTAGTAAGCGGTCCGTTTGGTGATGTCACTCATGACTATAGTGTTATGTATTAATGCGCCACAGAGATCATGAGAATAGACAAAATGCATCGATTCGATGCAAAAAAAGTACGAGGCTAGGATGTGTAAGAAACCGATTAATGCACTCGTGCCTTTCAGATACTCGAGTATTAATCTCTATCTACAGAAAGAGAGTAACATAGTCTTCTTTGGTGGTCAATGGCGAATACATGAATACATGACTAATGTCTCCTGCTGGAGGCCAATGGTAACAACAGAGAGAGGAGACTATAGTCTACTATTGGAGGTCAATGGTGTATACCTGAATACATGACTAATGTCTACTGCTGGAGGTCAATGGTAACAACAGAGAGAGGAGACTATAGTGATCTATTGGAGGTCAATGGTGTATACCTGAATACATGACTAATGTCTACTGCTGGAGGCCAATGGTAACAACAGAGAGAGGAGACTATAGTGATCTATTGGAGGTCAATGGTGTATACCTGAAAACATTACTAATGTCTCCTGCTAGAGGCCAATGGTAACAACAGAGAGAGAAGACTATAGTCTACTATTGGAGGTCAATGGTGTATACATGAATTTATGACTAATGTCTACTGCTGGAGGTCAATGGTAACAACAGAGAGAAGAGACTATAGTCTACTATTGGAGGTCAATGGTGTTTATATCAATACACGACTAATGTCTACTGCTGGAGGTCAATGGTAACAACAGAGAGAGGAGACTATAGTCTACTATTGGAGGTCAATGGTGTTTATATCAATACACGACTAATGTCACTGCTGGAGGTCAATGGTAAGAACAGAGCGAGGAGACTATAGTCTACTATTGGAGGTCAATGGTGTATACATGGACACATGACTAATGTCTACTGCTGGAGGTCAATGGTAACAACAGAGAGAGGAGACTATAGTCTACTAAAGGAGGTCAATGGTGTATACATGAATACATGACTAATGTCTACTGCTGGAGGCCAATGGTAACAACAGAGAGAGGAGACTATAGTTTACTATTGGAGGTCAATGGTGTATACCTGAATACATGGCTAATGTCTACTGCTGGAGGTCAATGGTAACAACAGAGGGAGGAGACTATAGTCTACTATTGGAGGTCAATGGTGTTTATATCAATACACGACTAATGTCTACTGCTGGAGGTCAATGGTAACAACAGAGTGAGGAGACTATAGTTTACTGCTGAGAATGAAGGGTGTCTGCAGGAAGAGAAGAATAAGGTGATGTGAAATGAGTGATGGGAGTTTGAGTGTCATGGATACCCTTTTCAGACACAGTATACTGACTCCGAGCCCACCAATCCATATCTGCCCCTTTCAGGCGGAGTGCCAGTCAGGGTAACAACAAGTACTTTTTTATAGTAACTTGAGAAAAATATACCTAAAACGAATTTATTTTGTTCATCCAAATGTAAACAATTTTTTTTTAAATGAAATCAGTTAATACAAATATTATTTGAAACGAATCGATGTATATTTAGCATGCCAAGTCAATTAGGAAGTCTTTTGTGTCTTCGGCCTTTACTCTTAAACTCTGTAATACATATACTATAGGCCCGTGGCCTTTCCGTATTGACAATAAAAAAGATTGATCGATTGATCTTAATTCCCTGTGGTATGACACGACCAAGGACGCTTCACCCGTCCTCCCGGTCTTCAGACAGATGCCACGTCCACCAGACCATGAAGGCGGTTCAAGAAAGGAAAGATGTACTGCTGGAGATCAATGGCGACTACGGGAAGGGAAGACTAATGTCTCCTGCGTAATGGTATCTATTGCGAGAGGGGACATGGGACTGGAATAAACTACTAGCAACTATTGAATGGTCATCAACGTGTGCCAAAATAGAACAAGTGCAGCTTCAGAAAACATGTCTGTTGTTGTATATGCATCCAAACAACTGAGCAATGAGATTACAACAACGAAATGAAAGTCCCTCACAGAGAACTTATGACTTGAATATGAGGAATATCGTAGATTCCCTAGAATAACAAGTTTTGCCAGTTTGCAACGATCAGTATATTAAGTGATCTTCCCTATGTCAAATAATGTACACACTGAACATATGGATCTGCTCCCATCATGGAGGTTGAGGGGTCGCTTGGCAGGATCTCAAAAAGGCTTCCTGTAAGACTACAATATCGAGGGGTGGTAGGTCTGAATGGTAAGTACGTAAGGATTCATTCGATATATTAAGATCCGGTGAGCAGGCAGGTCAGTGTCCGTACATCCTGTTGCTGGAGGTAAGTAGCGACAACCATTCATTGGGTGGTGTGGCATTATCGTTGAAAGACATGTTCACAGTTTCTAGGAAATACCTGCATTCAAGCACGCCTGCTGCAGGAGACATGGGTATTTGAGAACGTCAAGTGTTCACGTTGTAAATCTGCAGCGGTAAAAATGGGTTGTTCTGGGATGGGATAAAACGACATCGGTATTATGTGAAAACCAAAGAAAATGCACTTGATGGAATATGTACGCTTCTATATCAGTTGGCAGTGTATTATATATGACCTTCAAAGAATCATTTATCATGAATGTATGGGTTAAGTCAGTTTTCAGAGCATCTGGTTGTATACTGCTGTATTTGAATAAGTTACCGCTGAATCTGTATGCAGGGAGGTATTGTTCCTCAGAAAAGCAAAGTACTCAGTAATTGACCCTTTGAAGTTCTGCTTCTTCACAATCTGAAATAACAATTGTAACATTAATTACCCTTCTGTGGTCATTCAACTGCTTGGCTGTACTAGGTAGCTTTGTGCTATTTCGTCATTAGAACTATGGTGATCTTCACATCACTATCTGATACACTTGTCTTGCAAATACTCATAGAAGAACAACACATTTGCCATACGTTTTCGCCCCTTGTCTCATCTGCTTCGTATGGATGAGGTTTTCTACGTACAACCCCCTGAACTACTCCCTCTCCTCTTCACGAGACACACAACGAACTACCACCTGAAGCCCCTCTCCTCATCACGAGACACACAACGTACTACCACCTGAAGCCCCTCTCCTCTTCACGAGACACACTACGTACTACCACCTGAATCCCCTCTCCTCTACACGAGACACACTACGTATTACCCCCTGAAGCCCCTCTTCTCTTCATGAGACACACAACATACTACCCCCTGAAGCCCCTCTCCTCATCTCGAGACACACAACGTACTACCACCTGAAGCCCCTCTCCTCTACACGAGACACACTACGTATTACCCCCTGAAGCCCCTCTTCTCTTCACGAGACACACATCGTACTACCCCCTGAAGCCCCTCTCCTCTACACGAGACACACAACATACTACTCCCTGAAGCCCCTCTTCTCCTCACGAGACACACATCATACTACCCCCTGAAGCCCCCTCTCCTCCAGCCAATCTTATCATGTCTCTTCTCCATCCCCCCCCCCCCCCCCCCCCTCTCCTCAAGCTAATCTTATCATTTCTTACCTTCCACATCAGTCCCTACTCGTTTAGCCAATCTTATCATGTCTCACCTTCCGCATCAGCCCACCGATCCTCTCTACCTCTTGAAGTCCTATCTGATGAACGGTCTCTGGACTCATGGCTGTCGACAGATGCCATTGGAGACACGCCTTGTAATAATTCTGGCCATCATCGAGTGATCCCACTCCCCACCCCTGCCTGGTCCGGGGGAAATAGTCCTACAGGAATAATGAGGGAAACATGTTATCCACAAAATGAAATGTGAGCAAGTAATATTCCTTTTGTCCCAAATGTTTTAGTAACTAGAATTAAGAAAACAATAATGCACACTTTACAGTATCCCGACTTGTCACTCATACCCAAAACCTATTTGAAGCAAACGACGTGACTTAAAGACGAGTATACAAACGATTTGGTGACAACGTTGCTAACTCACTGTTTCCAGGAATGTCTTCATGTCTTGGAATGCCCCAAGTAATCCTTGAATTAACGAATATGCTCTGTCTCGTAGATCGCTTCTGCAAATACAACATTAAGTTAAGTGTAAATAAACGATCATTTTAAAATCCATGATCTTTCATCTGTGACACCTACTTGATGAAGAGTGCAACCCACATGACACACTCATGCGAGGTATAGGTGCAGCCTACTTGGCAGTGTTAGCTATTGAGTTTGATCGCAACCTACTTGGCAGTGTTAGCTGGTGAGTTTGAGTGCAACCTACTTGGAAGTGTTCGCTGGTGAGTTTGAGTGCTAGATTCGGAACAGTACTCACTTGGCAGTGTCAGAAAAGGGGAATTCGTCTAGAAGACCTGTAAAAGGTTCATAAAATGGCGATTCCTCAGGGCGGACAAGCAGTCGTTCTATTTGTGCAGGTACTCGAATCTGTCAGGAGACATAAATATATTGCCGAGTATGACCAATAGGCAAAATATAAATACTGATGAACCTAAACTATCATTTCTTGCCTATAACTAAGATTACATAATCATAAATGTCAGACGATGCATGGACACGTTATACTTACAACGGAGACATTGTGCATGGTATGGTTGATTCCGATCGCTGTTCGATACAGGTCCTGATATTCAGCTAACTGTAAGATGGAGACGAAAGCATGGCAGCGAATGCGTATGTTGGTTAACGGTAACAATAGCAAAACTTCTTGTCATTGGCCCAGGTTAGATAAATAGGAAGTTAAAAGAATTCGGTTAAAAATTACACCTTAATGACGTTTGTTACGTCAACTTTCCATTCTACAGATCGCTAACATACTGATGCTGCTATTGAAGCTGATGTCATGTCTGACAGTGTTTCCATTCTACAGATCGCTAACATACTGATGCTGCTATTGGAGCTGAAGTCATGTCTGACAGTGTTTCAGTGTGTTCCCACGACCTCCTTATGACAACATACTTGCAATGGGGTATTCTCAAGTCTGACAAGGAAGTTTTCATAGTCCCCTCGTGTGAAGAAAGGCGTGGCCTCCACGTGGTGAACTGGGTCCACGTGTATTCCCTCCAGGAAGTTCAAAGGATTGATTGACCCATATCTGAATTCCATGGACGAATACTTTAGTTACAGTCATATCAGGCCATAAATTGCAGTAGGTTGTGTATATTTAACCATTGAAAACTATGTCAGCGGAATAATATATCATGAAGAGTGCTATGAAAGACAAGCCGATGCATTATATCACCCTCAGATAATGCAGCGGTAGAAACGGTGAGGGTAATGTAATGGTAGATTGTGAACACAGAATCTACAAACTGTAGTTCAAAAGAAATTTAGTACAATTTTTTTTATTCCCGTTTGTAAAAAGCGTGTGATTGCACATTAGTCTAATTTATTAAACTCTCTGAATAAATTATGTCCATTATGTCCATTGACTAAACTGTTATCTTACTCACACAATTGCATGAGATCATGACAGCGAAACCCAACCGAAGTGTGCACGCAACACCCACCTCCTCCATCTGTAGCCTTCCAGGTAGGTCTCAAGCACATCCTTCAAGATGCGGTAATTTATCCTGTCCGTCTTACACAGCTCTGAAGCATCAATAGTTTCTAAATCCTCCTTAAACATGTCTGCTATTTCCTAAAACAAAACACCAGGTGCATGTTAACACGGTAGTATTACTGAATCTATTCCAATAATGGCATCGCATCAAGTACTTTTCTGTGTGTTCAATGATTTGGACGGGTAGATGATTTAGTGAAGAATAACCAATTACTTTAAAAGGACACACTTACTTTTCTTTCGTCCATTCGGGCGAGACTGAACGCCTGCAGCCTGTCGTTAAAGCGATATGTGCCAGAGTAGGTGGCGAACTCGGGCGAATCCTCCAGCCGCCAGTCGTAGAACTCCTGTAGGAGAAGATGGAGGGAGGTGGTGGCATCGCCTGGATACAGACACATACCAGGAGTCAAACCTCACAACTGATACTACTTGATGACCAGACTCTTCTTGAAAGCTTATATATGGTCTGTACTGCAATCAGATTCGGAGTATTTTTTATGCAGTTTCAAATTGTGCTGCTGTTCGTGAAATGAATTAAAACAGATGACAAAATTCTTTTATGGTTTGTTTATGTTTCTCAAATAGTTCCTTCTTGTATGCCCCACCAGCACGTTCCGACAGCATCTACAGGTCACAGAGTAGCCAGCCAGTATTCTCTCCAAACTATGTCATAGTTATACGTGTTTCTTGAAGTGACATTTAGAAGTTGACATGATGATCAATGGAGATAGTTCTATGGATATACAACTTCGTTATTAAATTATGCTTTCACTGCAATAAAGCAGGTGTATATCCATACACCTATCTCCCTTGCTCAGTTTTACTTGTTGTCTGAAACTCGTTTGGTGTTTCAGTATGGCGTAATACAGTTTGTTTTCATTATGAATACTTGTGCCAGTCTGTATTCCAGATCATGATAGTTGATGCAAATTTGGATTGGATTGGGTGACTCCGAGAGTCCGACAGTCATTTACACGTGACGTTTACGGAATGGTTACTTACCTCGTACAAACATGTGTAAAGCCATGTGAGACATCAGAAACACCATCGGTAATCTGAGGAATGCAATACACATAAGGCATGTATTTTAACAATGACATTTCAGCTTGGTTTCTTTTAAAGGCAGTTATCATGTCGTTATCAAATAGAATGTCAGTACCGAAAAATATTTGAATACGTAAGGTTTGAATACGTTTCGAATAACCATCGACTCGGTTGAGATGCATCTCATCTTCAACATTACAGTTGATGAGTATCACTTTATACCTGTTTGTCCATTGTATACTGATATGAACAAAAAAAAATTGTATCAATGAAAAACATTTTGTTAAACCTAATATTCACAAATTCCACATATGAACGACAACCAACAGTTGTGTGTGTAATTATTAAAATATTTTGCCATTTACGATTAAATTTGGGTTTATTCAAATTGACTGTTAAGACATTGCCCATTCACTCAATGTTTCAGGTTCAACAAAGCCTTCGCCTTTTATTTGGTCATGCCAAAATGAGTATACACCTACGGTCCTTACTTGAACAGTATTTAATCAACGAAACAAATTATCAATTTTCATCTTGTTAGGAATGCAAAATGAGCCTCCCTCCTCAGGCCCACACAAAGCGTACCATATTGACCTGACAAACGACGGAAACAGTGGTAGTTAGATAGAAATATTGTGTGTAAAATGCAATGTTCCTTTCTAAGGTGTGAAGATGAATGGGTTGTGAAGATAACCACCAGACTGAAATGCTTGTAAGGACGTTTACCTTGATATCTGATTACAAACTTAAACATCAGTTCCTGACACTGCAAACACGAAAACGTCGTTTTTTTCCGTATATGGTCATTGGACGGAAAAACGACGTTATTTGGACGTTTTCAAACCATCGTTTTTCCGTCCAAATAACGTCGTTATTTGACATCGGAATTTACTGGGAGAGAACGATAGCGTTAAGCTCCTCCCTTTCTTGATTGACATTGTCAATCAAACAACAGCGTCTACCGGTATTTCTACTTCTCAGTTTTCATTGGTCAGTCCCCGCGTGTTAGATTACAGGCCCGCGTTTGACGCTGCACTCGAAGCGCTTAGCGGAGGTACTGAAATCAATCGTTCTGCGCATGCGGATTACTTAATGCCTTGACCAAATTTTCCGTTCTGTGCATGCGCGATTTCGCGTATTGTTTCCTAGATTTAATGTCACCACTATTGGACAATGGTTCATAAACACAGTCACGTGAAGGTTCGGAATCGTAACGAGTAACTCCATTTAAATTGAAGAGTATCCCCAGTGATATGGGAGATTCCAAGATGAAACTATTCTATGGCTATCTAGGCTGCCACCCAAACCGATCTAAACGGGACCCGATAGCTTATTGTATGCTATATAGTCATATGGAAGTGGACAAGAACTATACATTGTATTCCGGCCGATTGTTCTTGCATTTACTTATAAGTCAGGAAAATGGACTTAATAGGGGAGTTGTTGAATGTAATTATTTTAATTATTAAAAGTTGCCTATACACTAATCTGGACGAACTTCTCATTGTTCTGTTTATGTCATCCTATATACTATTAGTATGTTACCGTTCTAAAGTCAACCTCTCACATAACATTATATTGTTCATAGTATCAAAGTTTAATCAACAATATCAAGAGCAGCGATTTAAACCACTGAAACACCCAAACACAAGGCTGTTATCAAGCGCTAGTGCAGACGTGATGCATCGTAAAAACTGTATCGTGATGTCTTCAGAAATAAAATTATACTACGAGATAGTACGGCTAACGCTGACTCACCGGTGGAACAAAGACAATATCGCTAATACAGATATAACGTATTTGAATGTTAATACTAAAGACAAACAATCATTATTTTTGCAGTGACGATATAACACGTATACACGTTTATTGTTAACTTTCATCAGTTTTGCTCTTCATTTTAATAACTTTGTTTTCACATATACATGTAGCAATACCCGACAAGCCTGTCATACATAATTATGGGGCAGTTTTCAATCTTGCACTGACTTACTCTGGTGTTAATGAGCGAAGTTTATTGGCTTGTGTGTAAAACCCCGTTTTTCTGGTAATCCTATTATTACTTAGTTTATTTCTATCTAATGACACCCTGTACTCTGGATCATGGCACCGTGACTATCCATAACAATTAAGATGAACATTCAGTTCAAGTAAATGAATGAGTTTGTTTTGACGCTACAGTCAGTCAAAAAACCAATGCTGTGAGGTTTGATAACACACTTCTACCAGGTCGAACATCGTGGATCCTCATTTTCTGCCTAAAGAGAATCATAGTTCATATGCTAATCCATCTGCGAATACCCTCCCACTCAAGATGACCTTACTTGTTGCTAAATCTATCATCTACCCCCCCAATCTCAACCCCCCCAGCACGCACGCACGCACGCACGCACACACACACACACACACACACACACACACACACACACACACAAACAACTGACCTAAATAACCTGGACAGGAAATACTGCTGATCGTAGCCTCAGGTCAACTCAGCCGCGCCACCGCAGAATGTTCGTCCAACTCTGCAGGGGGCATTCTCAGTGGCTTCAAACGCGCTGAAATGTTTTCGCCTTGCATCCAAGATGCCGGACAAGTACAATCGTATGAAATTTGGCTATTTTAGGTCCTATCTCTTTTTTGATTACCCAATAAAGTCAATTCATAGTTACACGGTTGTGAAGAAGCTTACAACTTTATAAGACTTATTCATCTCATTCCAAAAAAGCTACTCGCGCTCACATAAAGTTGTAGTTATTATGTCACTGTTTTATTTCTTTAAAAATATATTACATGTTTAACAATAACAATTAAGATGAACATTCAATTTCCGATATAAGTAAATGAATAAGTGTGTTTTACGCCACAATCAGTCAAAGACCAACGTTGACGGTCTGATGACACTCAATCTACCAGGTAGCACATGGTGTACACCCTATCCCCATTGAAGTCTCCACTGTGGGTATTCCTGGGGACGAAAAGGCCCCATGTACCTAGGAATTTCATCAATACATTCATGCGCGGCATTCTCTGCCTAAAGAAGATCATTTAGTTAACATGCTAATCCAACTTGAACTACCATCCCGCTCAAGATGAATGTTTTATGTAACATCAAACAGGCCCACATTTACGCACGCACGCACGCACGCGCACACACATATTTGGATTTACCAATCCCTGAATTGAGAAGACGTGCGTTACGAAGCTCCTCCAAGTCATCATCAATATCCGTATATGTCTGTGATATCATTACCCATCCAAAGCCGAATATACATTTATTGTGTTTTCTTGACAACAAATGTTATAATTGGGATAACACTTTCTGAGTAACGTACAGATTCTCGTACTTTCTTGGGTTGAGTCCCGTCCGTGATTTGAACCCACACTGTGAGTGAGGCACCCAATCGCCAGAACACAAAGTTGGCGATCTAACCCAGCCACCGAACCAAAAATGTTAGTCCAGATGACGTATACTTTGTGTACTCCTCTGACAAGAGAAAAATGGCACGGCTTCTATGACCGAAAGCTTTGCACCAACAATACCTTTAAGAAAGTGGTCAACAGTAACACACATTATATTTGGATACCACTTTCTCAGTAAACTACATATTTTTAGGGTGGAGATAATAGACGTTGATGGTTGATTATCAATGGACAAATTAAAGCAAAAACTTAACTTATGAATGATTGGTAATGGGAAATGGACAATGGGCAAACGGGAGGCGGGGTAATCAGCGCCATGCCAGTTATCTGTTGGCTTCCCTTGTTGCGTTCCCTTCTTTGCTATCTTTTTACTTTTGTTGTTCTTACAGGTACAAATATATGTTCTCTGCCTCATAGCATTTAATAACATGCACCTGATGAAGGAGAAAGTACATATTCCGAAACGCAGTGTTCCTCCGTTGACATCCATAAATATTTTTCCTTGTGTGTATCAGTTCTTAATGCCCTTCAAAGACTCAATCTAGCTTTGTTTTTAAATGTGGTGATATTTGCGTAGAATATAATATGGTCATGCCTATATACATTTGGGTCTTTGTCTACATAAGCATTTAGACATACAATTTAAAGCTAAGGACATTGCTAATTCTGCAGGCATGAAGTACACGTCATAGCAAGCTTTATTCATACTTTAGATATTCGTAATGGAGATCTGTAACTGAAGTTTACCGTAATCTTCCGCAACTCTCACCTCCTGACCAGTTGAACGTCTTAGTGCATTCAGATGCCATTGTAAAATTCCAGGCTGCCCCTCTTTCTGTGATGTTTTGACGGATGAAATCTATTGCGTTATAATAACCTCTGTTTGCTGATATATAATATGTACATGTTGTAAAATATTTACGATATTTTAAACGTGTAATTCGATGCATATGCAATGCAATGTGAACATAAGTGCGGATGCACGAAGGCGGTTATAGTCATAGTTATACTGCGATGGATGTAGGGGAATGGTAGGGGGGTGTATGTATGTATGAAAGCACGAATACCGATACATGAGGGCGGATATAGTTATAGTTCGATGGATGTTGGGGAATGGTTGGAGGATGGATTATGTATGAAAGCATGCGCATGGATCCATGATGGCTGACGTAGACATAATGGTGGGGAAAGAAGAATGTGATGTGTGTGTGTGTGTGTGTGTGTGTGTGTGTGTGTGTGTGTGTGTGTGTTTGCGTGCGTGCATGCGTGCATGCATTGTGATACGAGGGTTGGCGAACATGTTGTCAGATGATTGTGTGAGTAAGTTAAGTGGTTGAGGATGTGGCAGGTATGAGTATTGGTACATGCAGACTTGGGGTTGGGGGACTGGGTGTGCCTGTACTTAGGTCTTTTGTTTCACTCACTTATAGTGTTTTCTTTCACTCAAATACAGTTTTACGCATTTTAATGATTTTAGTGACTCAAAGGTCATACTGGCCGGGCATTCAACATATCTACCCCAACTACATACGTAGCCATTTTTATGGTGTACAATTCTTCTTCTACCTCTCTCTCTCTCTCTCTCTCTCTCTCTCTCTCTCTCTCTCTCTCTCTCTCTCTCTCTCTCTCTCTCACACACACACACACACACACACACACACATACACACGCATTAATTGTTTTATTAAATGTATCTTCTAGAGTCAGTAAGAAACTAGAAATAACTGCCTTTGTTCTGTAAACCTCACCAAGTTTCAGCTTTCGCCTCTTCCTTTGTGGACTGAGGTTTCACATTTGTAAAATGATCTCTCTTATCTGTGTGTACCATCAACTTAACTGCCCTCACCCCCTGTTGTTTTCCCGTCCCATATTGCCAAGCAGGTGACCCACAAGGAGGAATACCGCCCTCCTAGTCTGTCTTACAGACCCTGATACAAATATATATCAAATACAGCCCATGCAAGTCTAAAATGTTTGGCAAGTCTAGATCACTGAAGAGAGTCACTGGGCTCCTTTTTATTATATTTTTATTAAGATAACTAAACAACTGTTTTTTTATGTACGATATGTTCATTTCAGAGACTAGATTTTAGTCTAACCGCCCTCCCTCAGTCCAGTGATACTGTGCCTAGCACAATATGTTGGGGATACGTAGCCTTGCTGTGGGCAAACATTTTGTAACAATTTGGCAAACTTTGATATGTAAACAGCAAATATTATTCAGTTTTATTTCAACAAAAACGAAAAAATCGGATCCTACTTATTTTGTGGATACCATAACAATAAATCAAGCCAATAGATCGTTTGAGCTGGCATGAATATAAAAAATAATTAGCAAGTCGATAGTCATAATTCCCTCTGTTGGTCCCACGTGAAATGTTCTTCATGAATAGGATAGATGGCTGATAGACGTTCGACCGAATAAAATCATTTGCTAACTTCAACTGTTCATCTAATTTCCATGAATGTATGTTACATAGTTTATATGTTCATGGGCTTCTTCACTGAATGTATAGTGTGGAGGACTACTTCACTTGAGGATAAGTAACATGAATAATGATGATAATTATGATAGTATTGCCATTATTATTCCTTCAGATTATTAAAAAAAAAGTTATTATGTTTTCATAGAGAGAAAGAGGTATAGAGATTGTGAGATTATTTTTAGCATCGGAATTGTTAACATAATTCTTAAAGATATTATGTTTTGTTTGTTTGTTGTTAAATGCTGCACTCAGCAACGTAAGGATATTAAAACATTACATTTAGGTTCAGTTGTATTTTTATATTTGTATCATTTTGCAAATGTTACAGAGTCCTGATAAGGGATATATAATAATGTATAGTAGCTATTCTTAAAGTAAGAATATGTTAGATTTATCAACCAGAAATATTGCACACAAGAGGATAATCATATTTCATGACACTATTCAACGTCGAAGTCAACGATATTTGTGTATGTTATTGCTAAATGACACGGATACGTCATGATAAAGCAATTAGAAATTGGCATTTGATGATATAAGATAGCTACGCGATAAATCACAAAGAACAAAGAAGGAAGCGATATTTATTTCACGATAAAACATTGTTCTATCATGACGTCATTTATTGAGATTCGAACATGCACTCGCAACTTGAAAAGTAAAATTTGTAAATTTGACCTTATTTTTGAGAGGTATGTGTCTAGTGAGTTGTTCCCAATAAATGTTGCTGGAGAATCCGAAAGTGAGAGTGATATGACAATCGGTATTGGGAGAAAAGGTACAGATGATTGACGAGAAAATTGTGAGAATATGCGGGACCAAACTCAAATCCTAAAATGGATTTATCTAGCATGGCCGCTGTCGGATTCTATTCAAGAAATCATCATTATTTAAGTACGGGTAAAAATTGTAAAGCGTGTATTTTTTCCTAATTTAACACCCTAAAAGAGGCTGTACGTAATGTTGATATCTCATATAGAAATAAACGAGTCTCGGTCGTTGTTTAGCGTACAATAAACAACTCCCACTCGTCGTTTGTTTTCTTAATTACATGACCATATACACTAACATTATATCTTTTCATGTTTATCGGTCAACAAAAGCGACATAAGCATTTCCATAATCATGAGAAACCCTTGCCAAAAGTAGCGCCAACTGCACCATTGCGACAACATCAGGAGCATGTTTCATGATTCATCATAATGAATGATGACATTGGGTGCTCGCAAAAACGCGAGCTCATTCCGATCCACTAGTGGCACCCGCCACAAACACATCCAAAGGCAAGCCAATTGTTCACCCGAAAAGGCAGAGAATTGCATCTGACATCATTTTTGTTATTGATACGTCAAACCTGGATATGCCGTCTACACGTCCAACACAAAGCCCAAGCCAGGACCCAAATCCTTCAAACCCGGCCAAAGTTCTGTTAATTACATACATTTCCCCCTAACCTTAAATAATCTATACTAGTTCTGAAGTAAATCGTATTTACCCGTATGAATCGTCTTATGTTATTTATTGCCGATAAACAGAATATGCACACTTTCTGAAAGTAATGTGTGATAAGTCACGCACCAAACCTATACATGCTGCTCTTACTTAAAAAAGAATATTGGGTTAATAAGATACGTATATTAAAGTACCATGCTTTCCTGATGTGCTCTCATTCTAATTTGAAATAATGGCATAAATAGTTACCACTCATCTTTCAATATTTTTCAAGGTTGGGTTAATCACGAACATATTTGAATATGTACAACATCTATACTTACTTATCTTTATACTTAAAGGCATTAGGTTTGTCTGTCATAAGACCCCGAAACAAATATGTCCAACACAGCCAAATATTTGGCTCTTGGCTCCTTGTTCTTATATTTTATAAGTATTGTTTAAACAACTGGTTTTTTTTGTAAAATATGTTCATTTCAGAAATTAGATGTTATTCTAGCATCAGGTCTGTGGTACGTTTACTGCATCAGCATTACATTAAAACGATATTACATTATATAAATCCACACAGAGGAAATGCTTAACATTTATCTTTTAAGGAAGAGTGCAGGACGACTTGCTTTATACATATAAATGTGGACATATATGTATGGACATTTGGATGATACAGATATATACCTCCTTAAAGATAGTGTTCGTAGATGACTGTAGAAAATGGAACAATTATGTGAGTAATCGGGTTAATACCACGTTCAGCAATATTTAGCCATATTGCGATATTGGTTTCCAACATACAAGACGGACCATGAAATTATGACTTGAATTTGGACCTGGCTTTCTGGTGTGATGTAACACCCCAGAATCTCCGGTAGAAAAAGGGCTCAAAGCACGAATTAAGATCACGAGATGATACTGATGTATGCATCTTGACATATATTTTCGTAGTATTACTACCTTAATTCATCAGTATACATGTATTTTGCATAACAGGATATTATAGGATCGACGCTGACATGCGCATATAACCTATTCACCAGTGCTGTAATATTTCATTTCTTCTGACACATATCGACACGAGAAATTATATTTG
Source organism: Haliotis cracherodii (assembly GCF_022045235.1). Lineage (NCBI taxonomy): Eukaryota > Metazoa > Mollusca > Gastropoda > Lepetellida > Haliotidae > Haliotis > Haliotis cracherodii. The sequence continues at coordinate 40,654,810 of NW_027266330.1, read as the reverse complement.
AATTTAAAAGGAGCCCAAGTGAGATAGAAATTTGAGTCTGAACCTGTTGAACAAGGCTTGTTTCATTTTGGGCTATAGCATTGCCGCAAGGCCTGGGCGGAAGGGAACACCTGTTTGCACCCATCAGATACCAATCACAACTTCTCTCTCCAAACGAAAACAAAATACGAAAGATGTCGGAAGTGTATCCTTCTAATTTTCTATTTAGATACATGTTTTAACTTTAAAGTAATTATATGTATCTCATGTATTATTGGTATCTGTGATGCTGGTTCCGTTTTGTTGCCATTGTGTAGCTTTTGTGGAGTTATTATGAATATCAAATACATGCCTTGAAATATGGACTTGTGAAAGAACTCATCATTGAATCATTTGCATTTAAATTAATGCATATACCATTTACTTGGCGTGTATGGACATATTATCCATCTACTTATACGTGTACACACTTATTATGGACATATACAGAATTTCATTGTACCTTATTATTTAAAAAAATACCCGTGAAGATCCGGGTTAGAATAGGCTGACTTGGTTGATGCATGTCATCGTATCCCAAATGCGTAGATCGGTGCTCTTGATGATAATGACTAAATTGTTTGGTCCAGACTGGATTATTTACGAACCACCGTCATATAGCTGGTATATTGCTGAGTGCGGCGTTAAACAACAAACAATCAAACAAAATCTATATAATTATTAAACACCTTCCAACAATGAGAAATTAAACTTATATTTTCTAAATATTCTGTTATATTTATAACATAATTTGATTCATAATTTAATTATTGCGTTGCTTTCTTCCCTGTCATTGCCTAGATCTCTCGTTACCTATTCACAAGAATAGATTAAAATAATTTGTTTTACTATCATATTTCTGTTTATCTAATTCATAATACGAAATTGATAATTCATTTATAATAGTATAGATCATATTCGTGTATATCACTATCTGATGCTAAGGTTTTATTTCAGAAAATATAATTAATTCAAAATGTAGAAAGATACACAATTTGCCATTATTTGACTTTTAAACTGTACAAAGTATGATATAATGATCAGAATGCCTGTAACGGGCCGGGTAGTATTTAAGAGAGAAATATTTGTCGAGAAGTCCCATTTTTCAGATATGCCCTTCAGTAGTATTATTGCATATCTCCAGAGAGAGGTTTACATTGTAGTTCTCATTATTTGTTGATAATTCAAAAAGCAACATAGAAAATATAATATATGCTACCATGACGAAAGAATACAGAGTATACATAACTCGCAATTCTATATATTCAGCAAACAGCCCAAAACCGAAACTCCACAACATATCCGATTACACTGATTAAGGCTGTCCCAGTTCTCCATGCGATACTGACGCCCGTTCGTCTCCCAGACCATACAGAATAAATTTAAAAGGAATCCAGCTCAAGTCTAGAACGATTTGGCAAGCCTAGATTGCCTTAATTCTATCCATGAAAGTAAGCATTAATAAAAAAATATTGTTCTTGTCTGCTTCAGATTATATTTTGTAGATACTTATTTTAACTAGGAAAATTTTACTGACACCGGCGCTGTCCCTATTGAAGCTATCCATAACAATTTCGAATTGCCGTCCATTGTTCGATGTCAATACATCGATGACAAGTGAGGATATCATAAAGTAATCGTTGATGCCGCGCTACAGGTTGATTAAAATTATAATCAAGTTGACTGGAGTGTGCATTACTACAGTGAACATGTACATGATCATGCCCTAATAATCAAATGCCGTAATGTCAAATACTAATTTATTATTGTGTGATGAATTTAACTGGATCAGTGGTAACATGTGATATTAATATTCCATCAATTTCTTTCCTGGTTGGTCCATTCATGTCTACAAAATGAAAACAATACAATTAAATTGGAGCATAGAACAATTCTTAATTTCAGTCTAGAGCTGTGGAAATCTAGACTTTCCCAATCATTATAGACTTGAGTTGGTCTCATGTTTTACATTATTCTCTTGGGTCAACGTCACAGCTCATACCAAACACTAACAAGACCAGCTTGCCCCCCGCCGGAGCCCCCGGATTTTGGTTATATCATCTAACATGGCCCATTCTGCTCTTAAGTAAACAAGAACCTAATCAGCGAGGGGTCCTTTATCATCCCTATGTGGCTGCTTATAAAAATCTGATATCTTTTCCCAAAGACCTGGTTAATAATATATTTTCTGCTGAATATTCGAAACAAACAGAGTGAGTTGGTACTACATGTACATATATATACGGTTCTATTTTAAATGACTGCAGCGCTCCATTATGAAAACAATTTGTTTTAACGCCGCTCTCAGCAGTATTCCAGTGATATATGACGGCGGTCTGTTGTATATGAAATATATGCAAATTGAATCTTGAAAGTTGTAACATTTCCGCAAATAAGTATCACATGCAGTATACAGTATATCAATTGCAATATACTGTATACATCAGTATACAGTGTGTCGCGAGCTCTGCGCTGGGCTGGAGCACACATTTCCTACACCTCTCCCTTCGGCAAACACATCACGAGGGTTGCAATGAGGTCACAGGTCAGGCGTGCACTCGTCAGTTGTCTAATACGGTCAAGAGTAAGATCTTCCGGAAGACCACTGCACTGGAGGTATGTGGATAATTGAGGAGGTACTACGTGTTTGGAACTGTGAGTTGAACACTAAGCAATTTTAGAGAAGAGCTCACAATAAAACTTTATGGACTCGCGGACGGACTTGTGTTTTCATTTCAAGACGTACATTTATCAGGTTGAACTTCCTAACTGTAACAATAACTGAACTTTACGCCTTTTATACACATTTGTGATGGAGCGACAATGCGACAACGAGACATATTTTGACCTTGAAATTGTCGCGTTACGGCATCGTCGCCCTTTTGTAAAATAAAGAAAAAGATTATCAAAGAGCGACAATGCGAACACGCGACAATGCGACAAATGGCCAATTGTCGCGCTTTAGTTAATTTTGACACGTTTTGCTTGTTTTTGTAAAGGCGTCAATGCGACAATGCGACAACGAGACAATGTCCCTTCCATAGTAATCCGTGCAAATAAAAGTAATGAAATAGAAGTCTGACATGCCAGTTAAAAGATAGAGTGTTGCAGCTTCTGATTTCATAGATCTTCAAGAAGGGTTATCACTAATGGGATGGGTGATGAGATCAACTACATACGCTGTGATTAACAATAATGCTCCGAGTCAATACATTTTGTCAAATGTATGACATGTATTACGTGAATGAACATATTGTTTATACTCGTCCATGTTTTTGACGGAAAAATAATTTACATGCTCGGTATTACTGAGGACGGGCATCATTGTGTGTTTCCGTGCTTTGTTCAGGTGAACAATTGACTTGTCCTTGCATGTGTTTGTGACGGGTGCCACTTGTGTGGCAGGATACGCTCACCTTTTCCCGAACACCCATTGGATGACCTGAACCACTTCGGATTTTTATCCCACATCAGTCTGATACACCATGATATAACTGATATACTGAAATACTGTACAGTGGAAAATAATGTTTAATGCGATTACCGTAGTGTGTTACTGCAACTGTTCATATTTTGTGCAGTGATGTTATGTAATATGTAAAAGAATTTAAAGCATATTCAATTATCCAATTGATTTGAATAGAATATACTTGCGTCAGTGTATTTTATTAACGCCCCAAATCGTAATTTAAACACATAAAAATTATAACAGATCACGCATGGTGCCTTGACTTACTACTAGATTTAATGGGCCACCCCGGAATAAAATAGTTCCCCCCAAAGCGAGGAACATATGTTTTAGTATGTTTACAAGAAATATATTCCAAACAATATCCTCATTAGATGAGAAGATCTTTTACAGAATTACCTCAGTAAGTCAATTACAATGACAGAGCGTCGTAATACATTTACATCAAGTACAAAACGTCAAAATGGCCGACACGATAAACGTGACGGGAGATATTTTCGAAGTTGTTAATTAACCTGTGGCTATTTCAAGCCTTTGGCATCACTGATCAATAGGCCGATCATTGAAAGGTGATTGTGAAGATGTGTCAAATAGATACTACGGTAAATTCATAGATTTCTGTAAATTGTCACTGCGACAGTTTGGATTTTGTTTCGTGTTTTTTCTCTCTGGGATGGGTTGTAGCGAGGGTATCCTTAAATGGGCTTGCAACCACGCTTCTGTATGAATTCGTACCAGGGAATTCCAAGGGTTTTCCCCAGGAATGTGGAAGTAGTCAGTGTTTACGCCTTTTCAAGAATACAGTCACGTGAAGATCGTCATGTGACCGACCTCGCGTCCAAGTCGTATATCTTGTAAACTTCACATTTAAAAAATAGTTATTGTTATAACCAAATGAAACACAACCCATTATCCGATAGGGGTAACTGTACATAGCCGTTACCACAATAAACTTAGTAACATTGTTTGGTTTGACTTCGTGGCGCGTGTCTGAATTCCATTAACATGTAACATATCCTAAAACTAGCTTATCAGCAAATCTCGCTGCACTGCGCGCGACAGATACTAGAGCAAGGCATGCCAGAAATACGAAACCTAAAGCTTCCGAAAGGAAGCCTTGGACATCACGTGCATCGGGGGACCAGCGCCATCTGATTGGCCGTTAACAGTTGTACAAGGCGGAGCAAAAAGCATCGTTTTTCCGTCCATTTTACGCTTGAAAAACTCGACCCTTTTCTGGACACTTTCTAGACGCTGACCAATTAATCACTTTTAATGAATTTTTAGTCGTTTTTCCGTCCAATGACCATATACGGAAAAAAACGACGTTTTCGTGTTTGCAGTGTGAAAGATAACATCAAGTGGTCTTATTGCAGCCTGCAAGTTCTATACATAAGCAGAGTTGTGTGGCAGCCAGAAGGGTCGGCGCTGGGAAACGACTGTGGCGATGGAAGAGGCCTGCTCTCCTTGAGACTTGAGACTGCGACAGGTGGGCAGAAAGAGGTGAAACGGTATTCACCTGTACGTACCGGATGTGACGCAACCCAACACAGTTACATCACTTGTGATAGATCCATTAAAGTGAGTGCGAGAGGATGAAGAGAGTAACCAGCTCATCTTCCAATCCTAGGTTTTGAAGAGGTTCTCTTCCAAAGCTTGGTTTTGAAATGGGTCACTTCTAAACCTGCTTTGAGGTTTTACATTTCAATACCTAGGTTTTACAATTGGCGTTTTAAAAACTTGACACTTGATATGAACACAATTGTGTTTGATGATTGGTTAAAAGTCACACATTTTGTTTATTTGAAAATTCGTGACTTGAATCGAACCTGCAACTTTACATATCATATATAGGTTTGTCACCACTGGGCCACTGGGCCAGCTGATGAGGTGTTGTTCAATGTATCATGTCATGACTCTAGCTAGTCCATGCTGCACGTGTTTTTTCTCTCGCACGCTTTGATTGAAAATTAATCCTTTTATATCGCGACACACTGTATTGTTTCACTATAAGTTATGTCGATGTATTCTTATTTTCTCTGGTACTTCCTGCATTTAGACGGTTCTTAAGTTAAATACAACACACTTCCGAGGTTTTGGTTGAAAAAATAAAACATAGAGCTCGGTTCTTTATTTGTAAGCTCGCGGTTTTACATTTTCAACCAAAACCTCGGAGGTGTGTTTTATCCTATACCTAACAGCGAGTGAGTTGTGTTTAATGCCTCTTTTAATATTATTCCAGTCATATCACGGCGTGCCAGCTTAATGTGTGAGAAAAGCCCGAAGTGATGCAGGTCCCAGACGTTTACCACTTTGGTGAAACCCACGAGCCCGGGTATGGTGCTGACAAACCTAGAAACATAATCGGGGCGAACCGGGATTCGAACCCACAATCATAGGTTTCTGGCGGGACGCAACTCTGCACAGCGAAACGCGGCGCCTGAGACGACTGGGCTCCCCGTGCCCCCCTCTACATAACAGTATGCTTCTGGGACCAATGGACACACCCTAACAATAATGCTCATTTTTTGCTCAAAGTGTTAAAGGATTCTTTTTCAAATAATTTACAGTAATATTATATTCATACCACACCTTTACAAGGTATGTGGAAGGGTATATAGGAAACGAGTGCCGTCTGTCCGTAAAACATCCTTACAAGCTGTATACCAACCCAATATCAGTGGACCGCTTCCGCGGTCTAGTGGTAAAGCATCCGCCCGGAGAGCAAAAGACGTTAATAGATGTTACTTGTTGTTACCCTGCCTGGCGCTCAGCATTAAGGGGCTAAAACAAGGACAGATCGGCTCGGAGTCAGTATACAGTGTCTGAGCTGGGTAGTCATGTTAAACTGCGGCATGGTATCTCAGTGGGTTAGCATATATAATCGGCAATAGTCCGGACTAGTACAAGCAGCCAAACACACACACACTTGCATGCACGTCGCCATGTAAGTGCAATAATCTTGAGCACGACGTTAAACCCCATTTCACCTCCCAATGTCATCATCGTTCGATAGTTTGTGTTCAGTAAAGACTGAATGGTTTGGTTAGATGTATACTGTGACTAGAGACTATATATATACGAACGGGAAAAGGTAAAGTATAAAGTTTGACTTATAGTACAAAATACATATATTCTGAAATTAAATGATCTTTCCATACATATTAATGAAGACATCTATTCCAATTTAAGGTCGTGATTCACAATTTGCACGTGCACGTTAAATGCATGCCTTGGATGCTTGCCTGTTTGTTGGGAGCATGATGCTGATACACCGTAAATTACGCTTTCGCAATGCCCCGGCTTCCTGTAAAGCAACGTCTACGCGCCGTGGAGGGTATTGCTGCAATGAGCAAAGGCGTAAAACGAAGTTGTCAGACATGTTAACATTACCATCTACAGCAGGGTAACACTCATGACTTACCGCGAGCCGGTCGTCAACGTGTGACGTCACGTCAACAAGACTACCATATTTGGTTGGTGCAACTATGGACCGATACCAAACTTCTACATTAACAGCTCCTGGTTTGAAACCAATAAGTGTCAGAACCGGACGCAGCCGATGGCTCTGATGGTCGTGCAAGGGTCTACAGGCGTCGCGGAGAACGTTTCACCGACGCTTGCGTTACCCAAAGTTTTCAGTTTGCGGATGGAAGTGTTATGCTATTGGGTGGCGTCACAACTCATGGGAGATCACAACCCATCATCGTTAATGTCAAACTTGAGTGACGTCCGCTACCGGGAAGACATCGTTCGAGATCCCGTTCTACCCTTTGTGCAAATGCAGGGACGTAACGTCACAGCAGGATAATGCCCGCCAACACAAATCTCTGATTGATCACCCCAAGTCCGTGCCTTCAATGCAACGCCGCTGCCTCACTTGTTTCAACGCAAATAGTCACACCCGCTATTGACATTGTTCATTGAGGTGTTACACCACCCCTCTTTAGGGCGTGTCGCTCTGTCTCCTGTTGCCAGGTATGGGTTTTCTCAATGAATGTCTCAATATAAAACATGGATCAGAAAAATGACCAAATAGTTGTTGCTATTTTAAAAACAAAACAACTACACCACTTTTCATGAAGCACAGTTAAACTGTTTTTCGCTTGTTTATATAAAGTGATGCATATGCTCAATTAGTATTTCAAATATTAATAGATATTACGGTTCGTTTGTAACTTTTCATTTTTTTAAATTTAAAAATTAGCGCTTTGGGCAAAGATAATTTTGAACTTTTTCTTTATTTTTTTATAACGGCTTTTGACAGTCAAAATATATATACTGAACCAAATTAAAAACTTCACAATCCTAAAATTTTAACATTTTGACCAGTTATCATTGTGGGCCCTTATTGTGTATTTAAACAGTAATGGCCACGTATTGTCTTCAGATAACACTCGTTTTTGTGCAGGTGAATCGATCAAAATCATGTGCACAGCACTATATTGGCAAAAGTGTTTTTTCATGTGCAACTGGTCACGTGGCCATAATACCGCATGTGTTTTCAGCCATACTTGTTAGCAGTCATTAACAAAAAAAGGAAAACACAAGAAAACAAAAGTCTTTACGGCCATTTGTCATGCCACGCCTTTCAAATGTGCAACGTGAACGTGCCATCGGCATGTTGCAGACGGGAACGTCCGTAGCTGAAGTCGCAAGGACGATGGGTTGTAGTCGACGGACTGTTTATGATTTACAGACGCGTCTACAGCAAACGGGTACCACCGCTGATCGCCCTCGGCCAGATCGACCACGTGTGACGTCACATGCAGAGGATCGTCAGATTGTCTTACGTCACCTCCGAAACCGATTTTTGACGGCTACATCAACCAAAAATGAACTGTTTAGGGGTAGACTGAGTGCGCAAACTGTTCGAAACCGTCTGAGAACTGCTCACCTTCAAGCACGACGGCCATACTGCGGGCCGATTCTGACTCAATTACACAGACGTCAACGTCAATTGTGGGCACAGCGACGCTTAAGATGGACTCAGAGGAATTGGAATCAAGTCGTCTTCAATGATGAATCCCGATTTAATCTTCGATTTGCTGATGGTAGGGCGAGGGTGTGGAGGCGCCGTCATGAACGTTACGCCCAGTGTTGTGTACAGGAAGCTGACAGATTTCGAGGCGGAAGTGTCATGGTGTGGGGTGCTTTCTGTGGCAATGCACGTTCCAGGCTTCTTGTCATCCGTGGGAACCTCAACGCTGCTGCTTACAGCGACCAGGTACCGGCCTTTTATGGCAGCACATGGACCCGGTTTGATCTTCCAACACGACAATGCCAGACCCCACACAGCAATTTTGACAAGGAATTTCCTTCAGAATGCCTGAGTCAACGTCATGGACTGGCCGTCAAGGTCTCCCGACCTCAATCCCATCGAACACTTCTGGGATGCTTTTGGCAGAAGTCTGTGCACTCTCCAGAACCAATCACAGAATTTGCAAGATCTTGGCACCATTTTGCAGCAACAATGGCGTCGTCTTCCCAATCATGTGTTCACAAGTATCACAAGGTCCATGCGGAGGCGTTGTGTGGCAGTTTTCAATGCACATAGTGGCCATACACACTACTGAACTTGTGTGCCATCAGATTCTCGTGCTTGGGACTTATGATTTAAATTGTTGATGTTATTACCGAATACCTTAGGTGCTTGGAACAAATTATGGTTACCACCGTTAATTAAAGGCCTTCTTTGGACATTAATGATTAAAAATTACCTTCTCTGATACATTTGTCCGTTGTATATCATATATGGGATTACTTTTTAAAATGTGAAGTTTTTAATTTGACTCAGTATACATTATAACAAGAGCTTATCATCTATTTCATATGTTTACTGCAATGTTGGTGCCTGTTTGTGCCCTTTCATTGGTTGTTATAGGATCGGACAAACCTTATATCGTCCTAGTTAGCTGCGTGTTGGTGCCTGTTTGTGCCCTTTCATTGGTTGTTATAGGATCGGACAAACCTTATATCGTCCTAGTTAGCTGCGTGTTGGTGCCTGTTTGTACCCTTTCATTGGTTGTTATAGGATCGGACAAACCTTATATCATCCTAGTTAGCTGCGTGTTGGTGCCTGTTTGTACCCTTCCATTGGTTGTTATAGGATCGGACAAGCCTAATATCATCCTAGTTAGCTGCTTGTTTGCATACAAAAGTAACTGAATACAGGCAAGCAAGGCTCTGCCAGGCTACCATAGACGTGTCACCAGATGATTGTGTAACTAATACTATATGGTTATTTGTCCAGCTCTCTCGCCGTTGACCAGACTGGTCGTACTCCGGGAGGGTGCTGGCTGTCTGAGAGATATGAGAGGCCTATACCATACATCTGGAGGGCCGGGTTCGCTCCTACAGAGTACGTTCCTCTGTTACTCTCAACATACTACTACATAATTGTGAGTAGCATAAAGTCCGGTTCTCTTCTCTTATGTTTTGTTAAGGCCGTAGATAATAACATATTTTTCGTCGATGCTATAACTGCCTTCTAGGTTCAACAACGGCGTTGTTTACCGCGACTGAACGTCCGCAGTATATATAGTGCAGTTGGGGAGTGATAACACGTGGTAGCCAAGTTTTCCTGTGGTTGTACACCTACATCACAGAAAGCATGAACTTACACATAGTGCGGCGCGTGATTTAGCAGTGAGCACCGCAGTCTGCCCCCTCTCACTAATGTTGGTAAACAACAGGAATATCACCAGTGAACATGCGGTCTCAAGGAAGCAAAGGTACAAGAGAACACACATGAATGACAATATACCATTACCATCTGGAAGGGGGCAGATATATTAGGCATGTCCTTGAATATAATATCTTGAAGGTCGCGTCCAGACTGTTTGGCGTAGTGCTAGTCCAGCACATATGCTAGGGTTGTGTGCCTTTGAATCACGATGTACTGAGAGTTATGTATCTTTGTATCACCAGGCACTGAGAGTTATGTAGCATTGTATGACTATGTACTGAGAGTTATGGAACTTTGTATCAGCAAACACCGAGAGTTATGGAACTTTGTATCACCAGACACTACAGGTGTATGTGCTGACTTTGTATCACCAAATTATGAAACATTGTATCAGCAGACACTGAGAGTAATGATACTTTGTATCAGCAGACACTGAGTTATGTAACATTGCATCACTATTTACTGAGAATTATGCGACTTTGTATCACCAGGCACTGACAGTTATGTGACTTTGTATCAACAGACACGGAGAGTTGTGTGACTTTGTATCACCAGGCACTGAGCGTTATGTGACTTTGTATCACCAGGGGCGGTCGGATAGCCTAGTGGTTAAAGCGTTCGCTCGTCACGCCGAAGACCCGGGTTCGATTCCCGACATGGGTACAAAGTTCATTTCTGGTTCCTCCCGCCGTGATATTGCTGTAATATTGCTAAAAGCGGCGTAAAACCATACTCACTCACTTGTATCACCAGACACTGAGTAGTTTGTGTCAGCAGACACTGACAGTTATTTAACTTTGTATCACAAGATGCTGAGAGCTATGTGACTTTCTATCACCACACACCGGCTGATTATGTGATCAGCAGACACTGAGAGTAATGTAGCTTTGTATGACTATGTACTGAGAGTTATGTAACTTTGTATCAGCAGACACTGAGAGTTATGTGACTTTGTATCACCAGACACTGAGAGTTATGTGACTTTGTATCAGGAAACATAGAATTATGTGACTTTGTATCACCAGACACGGAGAGGTATGTGACTTTGTATAAGCAGACACCGAGAGTTATGTGACTTTTTATCACAAGGCACTGAGAGTTATGTGACTTTGTATCAGCAGGAACTGAGAGTTATGTGACTTTGTATATCCAGAAATCGAGAGTTCTGTGACTTTGTATCTGCGGACACCGACAGTTAAGTGACGTTATTTTAGGAGACAACGAGAGTTATGCGACTTTGTATCAGCAGACACTGAGAGTTATGCGACTTTGTATCAGCAGACACTGAGAGTTATGTGACTTTGTATCAGCAGACACTGAGAGTTACGTGACTTTGTATCACCAGACACTGAGTTATGTGACTTTGTATCAGCAAACGCTGAGAGTTATGTCACTTTGTATCAGCAGACACTGAGAGTTACGTGACTTTGTATCACCAGACACTGAGTTATGTGACTTTGTATCAGCAAACGCTGAGAGTTATGTTACTTTATATCAGCAGACACTGAGGGAAATACGATGTTATTGTATCGCCGTTGTTAACCATCATGGTGTAGGGTCGTGTGACTTTATACACTAATGGCATTCCTGTGAACAGATAATATCAGCAATTGCTCCGACATAATTTCATCAGGCAACTGTAATGATTTAATCTCCTCCAGCGCCGCTTCTCGCTGTGCCACACATGCCAATGTGCCTCCGCGCGGGAGGTGTGCAAGATCGCCGGGGACAGCACGATACACCTACATCATGTGTTTTTCACAAGCAAGTTGATCGGGGATAAATCACACTGTGCGGGCGTGATAACTTTTCCTGTTTCTACCTACTAACCGAAATACTGACCCTGATGAATGCGTATTTCGAGCATATATATAAACTATTCCTGGCGGTAAAACGGCGCAGCTTGCGTCTCAAGCATGTCAGACTATTTACACATCTTCACTTAGCGTTCTCACGAGCGATTCACGTGCACTGACACACGGGGCAGATATGTGTATGTGAGTGTACGTGTTATGATGTGTATATGCGCGTGTGTGTGTGTGTGTGTGTGTGTGTGTGTGTGTGTGTGTGTGTGTGATTGCATGTGTACCAGTTTGAGCGTAAGCGTGCGCGTGCGTGTGTGTGTGTGTGTGTGTGTGTGTCTTTACGTGTGTATGACCTGTGTATGCGTGTGTTTGTGAAGGTATATGAGTGTATTCTCGTGTGTGTGTGTGTGTGTGTGTATGCGTGTTTGTGAAGGTATATGAGTGTATTCTCGTGTGTGTGTGTGTGTGTGTGTGTGTGTGTGTGTGTGTGTGTGTGTGTGTGTGTGTGTGTGTGTGTGTGTGTGTGTGTGTGTGTGTGTGTGTGTGTTTGTGAAGGTATATGAGTGTATTCTCGTGTGGGAGTGTGTGTGCGTACGTGAGTAGCTGAGTGTTTGTGTGTGATTGCATGTGTGTCAGTTTGAGCGTAAGCGTGCGTGTGTGCATGTGTGTGTGTGTGTGATGCAACCACTACTGTATGAACACAGGCTGCCCGGGACAGTCGTGGGCAATACGTCTTGGTATCATAGGACACAGAGTGATATAACTTTGCATCACCATGCACATTGGGCATTAGGACTTATAGGTCAAAATGTAAGGTGAGGTCCAATGGGGTTTAACGTTGTGTTCAAGATTATTGCACTTTATTAGCGACGTGCATGCACATGTGTGTTGGTGTGCGTGCGTGCGTGCGTGGATGATGCAACTCTCAGTGAACGCAGGCCCCGCAGCCGACCCTCAAGCTGATGCAAGCCTTGATCTCAGTTCAGAGACATTTTACTGCGGGAAAGTTTGTGATTCAGAATAGCGCCATTATGCATTTCCTGACTTCATAACAATTAGGGTCGGTGGGGTAGCCTTGTGGCTAAGCGTTCGCTCGTCACGCCAAAAACCCGGGTTCGATACCCCAAATGGGTACAATTTGTAAAGCCTATTTCTGGTGTCCCCCTCCGTGATATTACTATTGCTTAAAACGGCGTAGAAACATACTTACTCACTCATAACAATTACATATGTAGTGGTTCTGAAAGGATGTACGTAATATGTCATTTGATCATGTCCTTCTTTAAGAGACCTCGAATTAAGGCAACAATGTTGTTTTTTCATGAGGAATTGTAGCGCATGTCTTCGCGAATACATGTATGAAAATAAATATGTTGAGGCACACGACATTAGTGTTAAACTACAGAGTTTGCACATGGGACACTGGGACAATTTCATCAGAATTCATGCTTCAGCAGGAAAAAGAGAACCATCACCGACACCGCCTGTTAAGATTCCACTCATTATGTTTTAGTATAAAAGATACACTAATAATGTTGATAAATAAGGCTATATGTGGGTATAGGTAGGGAAACTACCACTTACCTGTATAGCTGCATGGCTGGTAGTTGCATTGACTGTAGACACCTCTGCCGCTGCAGGAGCACTAGGTCTGTCTCACAACGACCTCTGCTGTTGAAGAAACCAAGACCTGATGTCTCGGACAACTTTATAAGCCGCATAGCGAAACCTGTATGATTCACATGAAACTAGTAAGTCATCAGTTGGATTATAAACCACCAAAGGGAGATAACCGGTGCTGGTAGTGATGAATTGGTCTCGATGTCAATCATAAGATCAATTATGCTTCTCCTGGGGGCGGGGATATATGAGAACTACGATGTGCGATATTATATCATGTAAATAATATGAAACTAGTTTAATAAACATTTCTAACACATGTTTACTTAACTTAACTCAATATTTATATATGTCCTATCTGTTTGAGTTTTCCCCGAATCGACTGCTGATGCAACGTCAGGGCACTATGATGAAAGGGTTCACGCGGTGTGCGCTACTTCCATTGCCATCTACAGAGTGCCTAAACGGGCATATTCATTGGGGGGACTGGCATGGACATATAGAGAAATCAGGATACGTCACCAAAACTGTTCTAAAATTATATGTTGACGTCTGAAACTCAAAAGAAAAATTGAAGTGAATGTGTTTCAGCAAGCTCTGGTTGACTGAAAAGCGTGGTGTTAACCGGATAATAGTTTTAGCAACCGTAATTTCTGATAGTGATAATTGTATATGAATGTTCTGCAGAAACCGATCCCAGTTAGTTGAAATGGTAATGTGGTGTATCTTTGATGGTTTTTTTCTCACATTGCCCAAGTCTTAATGTTGTTTTAGTAACGGATTAGGATTAGGCTGGATTATAGTCTGTACTAGTCTGTTCTAGCTATGGTGAGTTGTAGTCAGTCGTAGTGGTAGACTAGTAGTATAATATTTGGATTGAAATGATGAACTATCAATAGGCTATTTAGGCGTGTCACTTCTATCCATGTTCATTGCAAATATGACGAGCGCACAGGTTAATGTTAAATTCATTCCTAACCCACGTGGTGGGAGGCATTTGATCTTTTCTGGCGACAAGTATAGAGTGAAGACTACCCATGGTATCAGACTATATTGGAAGTCATGTAAGGCTGGCTGTCCAGCAAAAGTGACAACAGTTAATGATGTTATCAGCACGTTTCTGACCTTGACAATCCAGAAGTGGTAAGATTTGCAGACGATGTCACTTAACAGTGGGTGGGAGGTGATAACAGGGTGGGTCAAGGATAACAAATCATGTTGAAGGGTGGCATTTGAAATTGAATCCGGAGGTTCCCTTCAACCAAACAAAAAAATGTATCGGGCCATGGATGACCGACTCGAAGTGTTAAGGAACAGGTTGCTCCAACAAACTATCAGTTACACAGTATGGCGATGCTGTGTCCTACCTTCTGGGTGTTCCTATGTAAAGAGTAATATGTGAAAATAAATGTCTAAAATGTCAGAAGTAAATGTTTTAAAATGTCAGAAATAAAATCATGAGATGTGAAAATGTTACTTTTGTCATTCACCAGTTTATACATTGAAAGCTACAGTTGGTATACTTTTTTTCTGCAAGAGACTATAACCTTAATCCCTATTGTTTAGGGGATTAGCATGGTTGGGTGATTTTAAAATTAAAACAATAGTGTTGGGCAATGTGAGAACACCCCTCTCTGGTGATGGTGTCCACACAAACGGAGTGATACAGCCGACAAGCTACCAATCTTATTTGGTTTTCTTTTGATTAATGAGAAATAATTATTCTATTTAAATTCTATTTGATATTACAAAAGAATTCCAAATTTTGGTATTAATAACCCAACCTGTATGCTAAATCCACACATGGCTGGGTTTTATAACTTGGAATTGTTTTTTCATATCAAATAGAATTTGAAATAAAATAAGTATTTCTTATTAAGTATGTCATTGATGTATATGAATGTCAAAACAAATCCAAATTATGACATTTATAACCAAGCCCTGTGTGGACATTCTGGACATGAATTGTGACACTGTGTATCGTGCATGTGAGCAAATGTAGCTGATGTGTAATGAAATAGTCGACTGCATCCTCCAACCTCATGATCAGTGGCGCGAATTAATATTCTATGAAACATACTTTGGAGTCGTTAAACTATTCACAATACTGAATGTGGGATTTTTGTAGAAGACACGTCACTCCGCCAGCCTATGTGTACCAACACTACAGACGCAATATCCACAACCCCCAAAAGATGGTGTTGCATCAGAAAGTTCCAAATAATTATGTTATCTTCTGTAGCCTCAATAGAAGATATCTACAGCCCATACTTGGTCACATAGTTATCTACAGTTCCAGCTATAGATGACAACATGGTTATCGACAGTTCCACATAAAGATCACAACATACTAATGGATCTACAGCTCCAGCTATAGATGACAACACAGTTATCTGCAGCTCCAGCTATAGAGGGCAACACAGTTATCTGCAGCTCCAGCTATAGATGACAACACAGTTATCTGCAGCTCCAGCTATAGATGACAACACAGTTATCTGCAGCTCCAGCTATAGAGGGCAACACAGTTATCTGCAGCTCCAGCTATAGATGACAACACAGTTATCTACGGCTCCAGCTATAGATGACAACATACTCATATATCTACAGTTCCAGCTATAGATGACAACACAGTTATCTACAGCTCCAGCTATAGATGACAACACAGTTATCTACAGCTCCAGCTATAGATGACAACACAGTTAACTACAGCTCCAGCTATAGATGACAACACAGTTATCTACAGCTCCAGCTATAGATGACAACACAGTTATCTACAGCTCCAGCTATAGATGACAACACAGTTATCTACAGCTCCAGCTATAGATGACAACACAGTTATCTACATTTCCAGCTAAAGATGACAACACAGTTATCTACATTTCCAGCTAAAGATGACAACACAGTTATCTGCAGCTCCAGCTATAGATGACAACACAGTTATCTGCAGCTCCAGCTATAGATGACAACACAGTTATCTACGGCTCCAGCTCGAGACGGCTACATAGTTATCAGATAGATATTTGTTTATGTCTAGCGTATAAGCCACGTCTAGATATGTGCTCATATCTGGGCTCGAAGCTATGTCTAGATATAAGAAAGCTACGCGATAAATCGCAAAGAACATTGAAGATCGAAGCGTGGTTTATATCTCGATAAAACGTTGATCTATCATGACGTCGTTTCTGGAGATTCGAACATGCGCTCGCAACTTGACGTCGTAAATGTTTTTGAGAGGGGAAGTGTCTATTGAGTTGTTCCCCATAGATGTAGCTGGAAAGCGCAGATGAACGCAAGGGCCGAACGATCGCACCATAAAGTCGGAGAGATATGACAATCGATTTTGGGAGAAAAGGTGCAGACAGATAATCAGCGTAAAACAATTTTGAGAATACCAAACTTAACCCTCCTGTACATAAAATGGAGTTATTCGGAGAGTCATCATTATTTAAATAGTCGAATAAGGGTGATAATGCGACATTGTAAAGGTTAAAATATATTGCATTGTCGCCCCTTCCAAAACGAGTAAAAAAGGCGTTAAAATGCGTGACACCGCGACAATGCGACAATGTGACATATTGATGTAGGTCCAAAACAAGAAACAAAATGAGGACGAACCCGGATTTTTCGAACCCACGATCATGGGGTTCTGGCACGCCTTGGGGACGCCACTCTGCACAGCGAATTCATCGATTGTATTATCATTATCATCATTATTATTATTATTATTATTATTATTATTTACAGATTAAAATTAAAAATGCAGCAAAGAGAGTTTGGGTGATCCTGGCACAGTCAGGCTTGTTAGGCTCATCATCAGCTCAGGGCCCTTGCCCCCTCTTCACGCAGCCCAGTCGGCGAATGGGACTTCTCCCTGAAAGCGCTGCCTAGTCAAACCCACCCAGAACGTTTCGTAGAATGTGAAGACTCCCCAACACTGCATCCTTCTGCATTACCCAGATTGTCAGAAGGGCTGTATTCCTGGTAGCAAACCCGGGTACTCTCCCGATGTCAGTCAACAGATTGGGAGGTACCAAACCTAAGGCACCGAGAACAATGGGGAGTCGGACAACTTGGTACTTGGGATGCAAGCCTGACATTTCGAAAGCGAGGTCTGCATATTTGCCATGTTTTTCCTCAATCTTCTCAATCACATTCCTGTCAAAAGGGACAGAAAATTCAATGATATAAATGATTTCATTGGATTTATCAAAAAAGGACAAGGTCAGGTTTGTTGGCCTGGATATGTGTGAGGCTGTATACGGGCCTATTCCAAAGGATTTTGTATTTATCATTTTCCATGACGCCCTCTACATATTCCAGGTCGTACCATGGATGGACCTCTGTGTCAAAACCACAAGCATGGCAAAGACGGTAATAAAATGATCGAGCCACCCCATCATGTCGCCAAAGATACTGTGTCTGTGCCATAGCTGGGCATCCACTCACAATGTGTTGGACAGTCTCATCAATTTCATTACATAATCTACATTTCATATTCACATTCTGATGCAAAATCACACATTGACGGTTTCGAGTGGGAAGTGACTGGTCCTGAGCAGCAAACAGAAAGCCTTCTGTTTCACTTTTCAGGCCAGACGACTTCATTCAAGCGAAGGACTCTGCAGGATTGCTGATCTTCTCAACACACTGCACATAAATTCGATGCAGTGTTCGTTCAGAAAGGCCTATACGTATTTGGGAATGCCAAGAAGACGAACACGGTCACCCATCCAAGGGCTCTCCGTGACAAACGTGACCTGTGGTTTATCGCCGCTTTGAACATAATTTAAGTTATTTCACAGTGTGTCATCTTGATATGGGAGGAAAATCCCTAAGTGATATTTGTGTATGGTGATTGGATTCGAACCATTTGGTTTTAGAAACATTGGAGCTAACAAGAGACCACTGGAGTTTGAAAAGGAGCATAACCATTTTACCGCATGCGTGGATGAATTCACTTATTATTCATGTGCACCATTGATCGAAAAGGGCAAAAACGCGACAATGTGGCAATGCGACATTATCAATACGTCGCATTGTCGCGATGTCGCGCATTTAAACGCCTTTCTTACAAGTTTTGATGGGGCAACAATCTAACAATGCGACTTATTTATATTTTTTAAAATGCCCTTTGGTAAAATAAAAAACATTATTCAAAAGATGCCAAATGTCGCATTGTCACGCTCTGGTTAATTGTGACACTTTTAGCTTATTTTTGTTAGGGTGACAATGTGACAAGGCGACAATGTCCCTTCTAGGATTCGATACATATGTCCCCTTTTTTGTTCAAAATCAGTGTTATAAGACCTAATTTTATTTGCACATTAGAACCTAACCTATCATCATTGTTGCTGACAAGTGGTTGATATTACAGACGAATGACGGGGATGAAATATACCCAGATGCTAGGGTCATAGCTGGACTAAATTAGTGACAGTTACAGTTACAAGGTAGGGTTAAAAGTTAGAGTTACAAGGTAGAACTTCAAGTTAGAGTTAAAAGGTAGAGTAACAAGGTAGAGTTACAAGGTAGAGTTACAAGGTAGAGTTACAAGTTAGAGTTATAAGTTAGAGTTACAAGGTAGAGTTCCAAGGTAGAGTTACAAGGTCTAAAGGTGTTGAAAAGAGAAAGTGTTTTTGACGTTCTGTTCAGAGCTAAGAAAGATAGATATGAGGGCAAATGACGTTGATTGGCTAGCCATGGATCAGTTCATAAAATGATTGGTGACACAAGAACTGTAAGCTGCAAGGCATGCACAGGTGGAACCGTTGGACCTTGCAGTGACAGAGGCATCTGAATGACTGGCTATCTGTTGAAGCAACAGACCCCTTTTTCAATTTCCTGACATTAACAGGAATTGTAACAGATGATATGATTAAGAAAACCTAGCAAAAACACTTATGAGTTATTTTGAATAACAAGAAGGTGTCATGTATGTTATGTAGAAGAATGTGTCTTGTATGCTTCTGTTTATGTGGAATGAGATGTCTTGTATGCTTCTGTTTATGTGGAAGGAGATGTCTTGTATGCTTCTGTTTATGTGGAAGGAGGTGTCTTGTATGCTTCTGTTTACGTGGAAGGAGATGTCTTGTATGCTTCTGTTTATGTGGAATGAGATGTCTTGTATGCTTCTGTTTATGTGGAAGGAGGTGTCTTGTATGCTTCTGTTTATGTGGAATGAGATGTCTTGTATGCTTCTGTTTATGTGGAAGGAGGTTTCTTGTATGCTTCTGTTTATGTGGAAGGAGATGTCTTGTATGCTTCTGTTTATGTGGAAGGAGATGTCTTGTATGCTTCTGGTTATGTGGAAGGAGGTTTCTTGTATGCTTCTGTTTATGTGGAATGAGATGTCTTGTATGCTTCTGTTTATGTGGAATGGGATGTCTTGTATGCTTCTGTTTATGTGGAAGGAGGTTTCTTGTATGCTTCTGTTTATGTGGAAGGAGATGTCGTGTATGCCTCTGTTCATGTGGAATGAGATGTCTTGTATGCTTCTGTTTATGTGGCAGGAGATGTCTTGTATCCTTCTGTTTATGTGGAAGGAGGTGTCTTGTATGCTTCTGTTTATGTGGAAGGAGGTGTCTTGTATGCTTCTGTTTATGTGGAAGGAGGTGTCTTGTATGCTTCTGTTTATGTGGAAGGGGGTGTCTTGTATGCTTCTGTTTATGTGGAAGGGGGTGTCTTGTATGCTTCTGTTTATGTGGAAGGGGGTGTCTTGTATGCTTCTGTTTATGTGGAATGAGATGTCTTGTATGCTTCTGTTTATGTGGAAGGAGATGTCTTGTATGCTTCTGTTTATGTGGAAGGAGATGTCTTGTATGCTTCTGTTTATGTGGAATGAGATGTCTTGTATGCTTCTGTTTATGTGGAAGGAGATGTCTTGTATGCTTCTGTTTATGTGGAAGGATATGTCTTGTACATTTCTGTTTATGTGGAAGGAGATGTCTTGTATGTTTCTGTTTACGTGGAAGGTGTCTTGTGTGCTTCTGTTTATGTGGAAGGAGATGTCTTGTATGCTTCTGTTTATGGGGAAGGAGATGTCTTGTATGCTTCTGTTTATGTGGAAGGAGATGTCTTGTATGCTTCTGTTTATGTGGAAGGAGGCGTCATGTATGCTTCTGTTTATGTGGAAGGGGGTGTCTTGTATGCTTCTGTTTATGTGGAAGGGGGTGTCTTGTATGCTTCTGTTTATGTGGAAGGAATTGAGGTGGATGGGATGGTTGATGCAGGTGCTTCAATTTCTGTGATATGTGAAACATTTTTTTAAGTTAATCTCGGGGACACTAGTAGTCATGCCTTGTTAGCAAATTCACAGGAAATCAGGATAAGTGGTTCGACACACATTGTACATATATATCCGCATTGGACCAAAAAACAAGGCATTGCGCGTCTTGTTAATTGTTGTGACCTGACTCATTGTACAGACGTGTTGAGGGTCTTGAAAGCAAAACTAGATATGTCTCAACAGAGAATGAAGATTGGGTGGTATTCTATTGTATTATTGGGATTTAGTATTGCAACCAGATATTTGTCAGCTGCAGTTGCAACAATACAGATATATTTTGGATAAAAACAATGAGACAAAAAAAAATTCGACACCCCCAGAAAATCAAATGGCCGTTCCCTGAAATTGATTGGGGCGCTCGTATAATATCCACCTTGATATAAAGTGACCTTCATTGGTCGTTGCCAAACTCCATCCCAGCGCTGGACACCCTCGTTACCTTCCCGGTAAACATGGCTCCGCTGTGAGGAACTCGTTTCTGCTTGTTGAGAAGATTTGATGGATGACATTATTCCAGGTGCTTCGAAGTTTGCGAAATCTCTGGAAGGTAGGCTAGCTGTACCTATACTAGTACGGAGCGAGGGCGATACGCGGCCTTTTCCTTACGACCTGCCTTCCAGCTATCTCCTTGCCCTGTGCGGACGGGATACCTGTCGGTAAACAACGACTTTACCGCCTGTTTCCTAACCTGAGTCCTGGATTCCAGAACGGAGCACGTGCCTCATACAATGTATCCAAACGTGACAAATACTGTATATTCGTGGATGCATTGGCTCTTTACATAGGGCCAATTATTCCGTATTCTTGCTGTCATACTTTGACCTTTTGTATCATATATTTTAACCATAGCCATATCTTATATGATTGAAACCTTTATCCTGTGAATTCCAAGATGATTTATTGATTGTTCATTGATCTTGTGACGGTTGTGTGGTTGTTAACTGATTTCACAATTAACTTCTGTATGTATTGATTTCTGGGTTAACCATAACGTTTCAACACAACAACACGTAACAACGTATACGTTTTTTTCTGGTAGCCTAGTGGTTAAGGCGTTTGCTCGTCACGCTGAAGACCCGGGGTCGATTTCCCGACATGACTTCAATGTGTGAAGCCCATTTCTGGTGTGATATTGCTGGAATATTTCTAAAAGATATTTAAACCATACTGACTCACTCACTCATTGTAAGGTGGCGCAATAAAGCGTTGTGTTATCACCATGTTCTGCCAATCCTAACCAGTCGGATATGTACAGAGAAGAGATGGAATTTATCGAAACAGACATATTCGTTAGACCAATTTGAGTTTCGCTAGAGTTGAGAAAGAAAATGAAAAAAACATTAACTAGGAACTAGGCACATCTTAAGACATGGCGATATGGCACGAATGAACATGCAACCTGAAGGGCTCGTTGTTTGAATCACCAATGGAAACAATGCCAACGATTTCCACCCACACACAACAGAACGACGTTTTCGACAAAAATAGCAATTGCAGTCACAATTTGGTCTCTTTAACTGAGTTTAATGATTTGTGTGTTTTGTCGGTTGAGAGAAAAATGAGCAAAGCGAAAAAGGTGGGCATGCCCACACAGGTCATTCTCAGGTACTTTTTAAACCAATACAGCTGAAACTTGATAGTGGGAATTAACATTTATTTCTGTCTGTCGATTAGTCATGTTTCTTTATAATAGGCCAATTTTTATTTGCGGGGGGGGGGTGGCGTCTGAGAAAGGGAGTGTGTGTGGAAGGGTCGAATTTGAAATAGGAGATGGGAGGGGATTATTGCACTTATCTATCGACGTGCATGCACGTGTGTGTGGCTGCTTGTGCTAGTCCGAAGTAATGCCGAGTTTATGGTGACAACCCATTGTGATACCATGCCTCAGTTTAACAGGAATACAACACTCAGACACAGTAGACGGACTCCGAGCGGATAAGTCCTTCTTTTAGCCAGTTAATGCCGAGCGCTAGGCAGGGTAACAACAAGTATAATCTTTTAACAGCTTTTGGTAAAACGCGGCAGGGGATCGAACGGGCGGACGCCTCTGATACTAAGTAGGGTTGGGCTATTTTGCGATGACCCTTATTCTCCTAACGACTGGTGGATGGTCTCTGCCATAAGGTATATGACAAAACCCGGACTCATGCATTCTAGTTTCATACTCTTCCACAATACATTGACACGCTTTGTTTTATTAATCGTTACTTCAATCACCTGATCGTCTGGTTTGTGTGTGAGAGGGGCGGGAACTGCCGGTGGGGCAGGACATATTTACCCCCGTCGACAAAACCAGGTGTCATCACTGATTTTCACCGCTATTTGCCCTTTTCCCTATGTATAATCGAGACTCGTTGTTCTCTGCTGTTGGCGTGTTATACTCAGTGTTATTTCTGCGGTTGCATGATAACATGTGGTAGGAGATAACACAACTGACACACAACTGACACACAACTCCCCCTGTCCGGCTTCATTCTACTCAATTGTAATCCTCCAAATAGCTTCTTCCATGATGTGGTGTGCTGTGTTGTCGATCCTGACCTTGACATGACTGGAGGCCACGAACCCTGACAGTGGCGTGCGTAATATATCACCACTCAGTAAAGTTACGGTGTCAGTTTAAAGTTACTCGATAAAGATAGAGGATTTGTCTCACTGAATGGTTGGTTTACTTGACGGCTAATCACAATTAATATCAATTATTTTCAGGTAATCCAAAATTCTACTTTTGTATTCGGATGTTGGTCTACTGGTCATGCTGAGTTTGATTTAAAGTCCCAAATAGTTACAATGTATAAAACTGGTGTTCCCTCTTGATGTGGCTGAAATATTGCCTAACAATGCCACATTCGCCTAACCCTTTCAAAACCGTATGTTCAGTGGCACACTGGGTAAGGACATTTTTCACACAATCTATGACACAATCGCGGCACGGCTGAATAGCTTCATAGGTTTGCCATAATTAATCAAGACGTTAAATCAAACTGGACAAACTAAGGACAACAATAACTGTTTTCTATAAGAAAATACTTTTTATTTCATATGTAAGTCAAATATCATGTTAAACCAGAACATAATTGAAATGGATGTTGGTTAAAACATTCCACTGGAATGTTGACTGAGGTCGCAATGTTCTTGTAAACCAACGTACGAAATGTACGCGCAAAATTCGCATAAGGGGTCATTGCGCATGACAGAGTGGTCCCTTTTGTTCATAGGGGAGATCAAGAGAAGCGTGTGTTTTTTCACGTGTTGGCTTTTGTATTTGTATTTGTATAAAAACGAATATATGACGACAAACACAATGTTGGTTACAAACTGGAAATGGATTTTTCATGCACGTGCAGCTGGTCCGCCAGTATGGCACCTGATCTGATCTAGTGAAGGTACCAGTGTTCGCAATGTTCTTCCATGGCAATAGTTGAACGCGTCGATGGAAAAATAACTAGCATCAAACGAGCATTCTCTCAATCTGAAGCGGAATAAACACGGTGGTAGATGTAGACCGTAGTCTAGTAGATGGAGAGGTAGCTTCATGGAGGGGAAGCGGAATACACACGGTGGTAGATGTAGACCGTAGTCTAGTGGATGGAGAGGTAGCGGAATAAACACGGTGGTAGATGTAGACCCTAGTCTAGTGGATGGAGAGGTAGCGGAATAAACACGGTGGTAGATGTAGACCCTAGTCTAGTGGATGGAGAGGTAGCGGAATAAACACGGTGGTAGATATAGACCCTAGTCTAGTGGATGGAGAGGTAGCAACATGGAGGGGAAGCGGAATAAACACGGTGGTAGATGTAGACCCTAGTCTAGTGGATGGAGAGGTAGCGGAATAAACACGGTGGTAGATGTAGACCCTAGTCTAGTGGATGGAGAGGTAGCAACATGGAGGGGAAGCGGAATACACACGGTGGTAGATGTAGACCCTAGTCTAGTGGATGGAGAGGTAGCGGAATAAACACGGTGGTAGATGTAGACCCTAGTCTAGTGGATGGAGAGGTAGCGGAATAAACACGGTGGTAGATGTAGACCCTAGTCTAGTGGATGGAGAGGTAGCTACATGGAGGGGAAGCGGAATAAACACGGTGGTAGATGTAGACCCTAGTCTAGTGGATGGAGAGGTAGCGGAATAAACACGGTGGTAGATGTAGACCCTAGTCTAGTGGATGGAGAGGTAGCGGAATAAACACGGTGGTAGATGTAGACCCTAGTCTAGTGGATGGAGAGGTAGCTACATGGAGGGGAAGCGGAATAAACACGGTGGTAGATGTAGACCCTAGTCTAGTGGATGGAGAGGTAGCTACATGGAGGGGAAGCGGAATAAACACGGTGGTAGATGTAGACCCTAGTCTAGTGGATGGAGAGGTAGCGGAATAAACACGGTGGTAGATGTAGACCCTAGTCTAGTGGATGGAGAGGTAGCGGAATAAACACGGTGGTAGATGTAGACCCTAGTCTAGTGGATGGAGAGGTAGCTACATGGAGGGGAAGCGGAATAAACACGGTGGTAGATGTAGACCCTAGTCTAGTGGATGGAGAGGTAGCTACATGGAGGGGAAGCGGAATAAACACGGTGGTAGATGTAGACCCTAGTCTAGTGGATGGAGAGGTAGCTACATGGAGGGGAAGCGGAATAAACACGGTGGTAGATGTAGACCCTAGTCTAGTGGATGGAGAGGTAGCGGAATAAACACGGTGGTAGATGTAGACCCTAGTCTAGTGGATGGAGAGGTAGCGGAATAAACACGGTGGTAGATGTAGACCCTAGTCTAGTGGATGGAGAGGTAGCGGAATAAACACGGTGGTAGATGTAGACCCTAGTCTAGTGGATGGAGAGGTAGCTACATGGAGGGGAAGCGGAATAAACACGGTGGTAGATGTAGACCCTAGTCTAGTGGATGGAGAGGTAGCTACATGGAGGGGAAGCGGAGGGAATGTAATAAGGGATACGTTGACGGTCAAAACATAGAAACAATGAAGGATTGCTAGGCATAACAGGACTAGTTTTAGTAATAGGCCCTGGAACTAGATTCGTTGAGAAACCTGGGGTATTGGTCAGACAGACCCTGAAAACGGTTCTACAATAGACCGACCTTGAAACAGACCTACGATAGACGAGGATTGTACCATGGGCGTGGTGTCCTGGTATACCACCTTGTTGCACCTATAAAAGCGGCATAACAAGCTCACGTCAGACTAGTTTGGCTGTGTTAAACAGCCGGAGAGATCGCCATGTTTATATAGGATATTACATAATGAGCCACACTTTTTTCAACAACACAATTACTTTGAGTATGCGTAAGATGCAAACCAGACAACGACTCCTTAGGTAAAACTGACGCCCGCACACCATGACACTAGGATAAAGGTGTTCACCCAAAAAATTGATTAGTATTGATTTTTGCAGCTTGATATGTGGTAAGTCATAATGTGTGGTTGTCACAACGTCTAACTTCCTGGTTTAACGGCTTCCCCATGCAATAGCTAGTTTATATAGCGCCGGTAACACCCCACCACACCCCCACACCCTACCCCACACCCCACACCCCACACCCCACACCCCACTTGGTGACTGGATGTTGGAATACACTACCATGGATGAGCGACGTGACGTTTGCTTTAGTTAAATTATCGTACTGAATACGGTGGATTGAGAAACTCGAAGTAG
Organism: Haliotis cracherodii; assembly: GCF_022045235.1. Taxonomy (NCBI): domain Eukaryota; kingdom Metazoa; phylum Mollusca; class Gastropoda; order Lepetellida; family Haliotidae; genus Haliotis; species Haliotis cracherodii. The sequence goes on along the minus strand of NW_027266330.1, from coordinate 40,628,257 downwards.
ATTCTGCAGTGTGTTTGACTCCTTGATACGAACTGTCCGAGTTTGTGATGGAACCCGCTTGTTTGGGGCTGTGCGTTGTTGTCCTTGGAGACCTCAGCTGTTTGTTAACTCGTATTGCAGTTTTCGAGTTATTGCTGCATGGTGACATGGTCGATATACAAGACTGCTGTTGTTCGAAGAGGAAGAGGACGAAGAAGTGTAGAATCAGCGTCTGGAGAAGATGTCATCTGTGTACTCAACGTCCATATAAGTCGCCGTGTACATCGGCACCCTACATCGTTCGCAGTCGCAGGAGTCCACGCGGCGATAGTAGACGGGGAGGCTGTTCCCCACTGTCACCGGCTCCAGTTGCACCTGTGGCAATTAAACCATATAAACTCAATGGCAGCATACATACACGTGGAAACAGACTGTAACAGATCAACAACGTAATATGTAATCAAAATATTCAGACAAGCCGAAACTCTCGCCGCCTGTAACAGTGCAACAGAGTAACAGTATACAGACACACGGAAACTCTCGCCGCCTGTAACAGTGCAACAGAGTAACAGTATACAGACACGCGGAAACTCTCGCCGCCTGTAACAGTGCAACAGAGTAGCAGTATACAGACACGCAGAAACTCTCGCCGCCTGTAACAGTGCAACAGAGTAACAGTATACAGACACGCAGAAACTCTCGCCGCCTGTAACAGTGCAACAGAGTAACAGTATACAGACACGCAGAAACTCTCGCCGCCTGTAACAGTGCAACAGAGTAACAGTATACAGACACACGGAAACTCTCGCCGCCTGTAACAGTGCAACAGAGTAACAGTATACAGACAAGCAGAAACTCTCGCCGCCTGTAACAGTGCAACAGAGTAACAGTATACAGACACACGGAAACTCTCGCCGCCTGTAACAGTGCAACAGAGTAACAGTATACAGACACACGGAAACTCTCGCCGCCTGTAACAGTGCAACAGAGTAACAGTATACAGACACGCAGAAACTCTCGCCGCCTGTAACAGTGCAACAGAGTAACAGTATACAGACACACGGAAACTCTCGCCGCCTGTAACAGTGCAACAGAGTAACAGTATACAGACACACGGAAACTCTCGCCGCCTGTAACAGTGCAACAGAGTAACAGTATACAGACACACGGAAACTCTCGCCGCCTGTAACAGTGCAACAGAGTAACAGTATACAGACACGCAGAAACTCTCGCCGCCTGTAACAGTGCAACAGAGTAACAGTATACAGACACACGGAAACTCTCGCCGCCTGTAACAGTGCAACAGAGTAACAGTATACAGACACGCAGAAACTCTCGCCGCCTGTAACAGTGCAACAGAGTAACAGTATACAGACACACGGAAACTCTCGCCGCCTGTAACAGTGCAACAGAGTAACAGTATACAGACACACGGAAACTCTCGCCGCCTGTAACAGTGCAACAGAGTAACAGTATACAGACACGCGGAAACTCTCGCCGCCTGTAACAGTGCAACAGAGTAACAGTATACAGACACGCGGAAACTCTCGCCGCCTGTAACAGTGCAACAGAGTAACAGTATACAGACACGCAGAAACTCTCGCCGCCTGTAACAGTGCAACAGAGTAACAGTATACAGACACGGAAACTCTCGCCGCCTGTAACAGTGCAACAGAGTAACAGTATACAGACACACGGAAACTCTCGCCGCCTGTAACAGTGCAACAGAGTAACAGTATACAGACACGCGGAAAAGCTCAAGTGAGGTGAGGTGAAATGGAGTTTAACGTCGAATTCACGGTTATTGTAATTATACGAGTATAGCAATGTGCATGCGCATGTGTATGTGTGTGTGTGGCTGCTTGTACTAGTCCGAACTAATGTCTTGTTTACAGTGCTATCCCACTGAGATACAATGCCGCAGTTTAACAGGAATACCCCACCCAGACACAGTATACTGACTCCGATCCGACCAGTCCTTGTTTTAGCCCCTTAATGCCGAGCGCCGGGCAGGGTAACTGAGAGTACCATCTTTTAACGTCTTTTGGTATGACGCGGTCGGGGATCTGACCCCCAAACTTCTGCTATTTGGGCGGAGGCTCTACCACAAGCCCAGGGAGGCGGTCTGATTGGGACCAAGAGGCTTAGACGTGTACTGACAACACTTGATGTGGAGTATAGTATGGTAGGACATATTTGACGCTGTGTTAATGTCATTGTACTCTGATCTTACATTTGTGCTGGTACTCTGGCAGTTATACCCGGCTTATTTAACGTCAGTGATAGTCCCGAGGAATCTACAAAGAGTGTCCCCGGATCGATTCAGGAGCGGTTTGCTTCAAGCGTTGAACAGGTTGGCGAAAAACCTTCTAGCTTGCTGGAAGCACCTTAATGCCGAGCGCCATTACCAACGTCTTTTGGTATAACGCGGCCAGGGATCGAACCTCCGACCTTCCGCTCTCCGGGCGGACGCTCTACCAATAGACCACGCAGTTGGTGGTTCTGCATAACACGCCAAATGCTGAACGTGTAATCAGACTATACAGAGACGTGGAAATACTCGCCGCCTGTAACAGGGCAAAGGCCACACGTGTATACAGAAACGTGCAAACATTTCTGTCTGTGTATACAGACACGCGACAACAGCGTCTGTGACAGGGCAACAACGTAATGTGTAATCAAACTATACAGACAAGTGGAAACCCTCACCGCCCGTAAAAGAACAACTGCGTCATGCGTATACAGACACCTGGACACACTCACTACCTGTAACAGGGAGCCCATAAACTGTAGAAACACATACCATCTGGCGGGAACTTGTTACAGAACAGCAGCAGGAGTCTTCGTAGCGTTTGATGTAGGTCTTGTTACTGATGAAACCAACTGAGATGCGGGGCATGATGGCGGCACTGGAGGTCTCTCTGCAGGCGTTGGTATGGACAGCCCGCGTCCTGTACCCCTCGATGTTGATCTCCGTGACCTCTGCCACCCTCACACAGCGGCCCTCAATGTGCACCAGGACGACCAGGGCTGATGCCAGACTGACCAGGTAGCTGTAGGTTGTGGTCATAGTGGACAGTAGGATGGGGCTGAAACAGGAGACGAGTGTACGTCATGTGAACAATACAGTGGCTGTACTAGCTGGCTTAACTTGTCAAATGGTAATTTCTTCACGGCCCTAAATTATAACTTCGCTATTATTTAGTTACGATCCAGTGGAGCTAAAATCAAAGGACTTGATGTAAACATTCGACTTTTTCACGTAACACATCTCATCAGGTCTGAGATCGTTCAAGGCTGCATGTCAAATGTCTGTAGATCACAGACAGGGTAAATGTTATCACACCAAGAGAGACGACACATACTTCCAGCCTCTACACATTTCTATATAAAAATATCCTGATGTTTTCAATCAAGACCAAAGCGAACACAAATTTTGTAAATTTTCTTGAACTTTCCTGAAATACATTATTGAAGGTGGTTTGCGTTTCATGCTAGAAACCTTTTTAAATCGTTACATTTGTGCAAATTGATTTCTATAATCATATCTCCGATAATTTGATGTTAACTGAGTATAAAATCGATTTCTTTCATTGATAAATAACAACGCGATAGATATTCAGTAAATATATTATCCAAACGCTAAACAGAGAAAAAAACTTAATTTTCGAGGTCATCATGTCAGTTGCAGAAATGCGAACATTCAGGTTAATCTGACGTGTCATGTCATAATAACTAATTTCCAATGTTTTGTTTGAATATTTACGATGTACGATAATTGCTTATTGCTATTTTATTATCAACAATGCCTTCCTATATATGCCTTGGCAAAAGTTGACCATCTTCACAATCGAAAAATGTTTCATTTGTCAATGACGAGAGAAAAACGAAAATAAAGATCGTATATTCTGCTAGCAATATTTCAGTAAGTACAAAGGACCCGTAAAGATCCGGGGTAGAATAGGTCTTCAGCAACCCATGCTTGCCGTAAAAGGCGACTATGCTTGTCGTAAGAGGCAACTAACGGGGTTGGGTGGTCAGGCTCGCTGACTTGGTTGATGCATGTCATCGTGTCCAAATTACGGGCATCGACGCTCATGGTGTCAATCACTGTATTGTCTGATCCAGAATCAGTTATTTACAGACCGCCGTCATATAGCTGGAATATTGCTATGTGCGGCGTTAAACAACAAACAAACAAACAGTAAGTGCTAATGTCACCGAAGTGATGTCACAGACAGGAGTTGTCTGCTGATAACCGTTCGCAACAAAACGGTAAATTTTGAAATATTTCGCCTGTCGTATACAGAATAAACACAAATCAATACATAGTACCAGTAATCACCACTAATATGAAATAACAACATGACTTTGATATTATTGGCGTATTATTTAATATGTTTGACCTTGCATGCTCCCATGACCCGGAAACGGTAGACGATGAATCAATATGCCACATGCAAGTTTCTCGGTATCTTTTATTTGAACTTTTGCTGATTTACAAGGAACACTTTCGAAGTTACGTTGAAAAAACGGGGATATGATTCATGTTTCATATGTCTATAGATATCGTCGATCGGCAATGATCACCCTCAACAACAGGTGCGCGAGAAAGGGCGTGACAAAACGTGTTTCAAAATAACATTCATGCGTTGCTGAATATGATAGGATATACACAAGTGCGTGATGCATATATCAATAAAATACTACATATATATTTTCAGTGTTAGTTTCACATTAAATTTTGGATAGCTCAAAGATTTTTTATAATACATTTATAGAAACTAGCATGGTTTTAGAACAAACTCAGAGCATTTTCAAATTTATTCCATAAAGATCGCCATGATTGCGATTTGTTGATAGATGTGTCAATGTTTAATTAATACCTGAACATCAATTATGTGAATAAGTAACTATGTGATGACACTATTTAATTTTAGTATTCCATGAATAAGAAATAAATAGATAAGATCCTTGACACATACATACGAAACTCATATGGACATTAATCTTGTGTATTAAATGGTTTGTTTCCAAACGAAACAATGCTAAAATATAACTGTGATATGAATATGATACATTAATTTCTGTAACAGAACATGAGATTGTTGTTTGCTTAATCACAAGAACCAGGGTGGCACTTCAGCTGGTGAGTTAGCCATATATTTATAAAAGAATGTTATCTTTGGAAAAAGGAATAGAGTACATATATGTACAGTGAAAATTTCTGCAGTCCTGTTCGGTTGGAGAAAGGTACATAAAAAATATCCAACCTCATGTATTTTTATTCTTGGTCCTCACCAATGAAATCATGTGTAATTACTCTGGCAGGATTTTGCTGGTTGTTGCAGGATGCTCAGGTGTGTGACAGTGACGCTCTCGCATGTCCCTACAGGATCATGAACCGTTGTAACGATGGTCTACAGGTTTTTGTCTATCAGTCAATGTGATGTAAATAATTAAAAAACGCAAATCATCACCCGCCTTGGATCTGACATCCTTCATCATTTGTAATGGGTTTCTGAATATCCAGTCAGTATAGGTCCTTATTAAGTTCCACATTTCTCAGTCTTCTGGGTGGAGTGAAAGGAAATATCCCTGTCTACATGATTAACCTTGTTATATTATTTTATCCTGTCAGACACACCCCATGACGTCATGTCGCCTTATGGTGTTTATTTTGCGCATACATGTACTGCTGCAAACCTGTTTTCCCTAGTATGCAATCACAGTACCCAACTTCATCAGCTGGTGAGTCACACGTTGCTCAGTTGGTGTGTATAAAAGTGTCCTTGCTATCATGAAACAAGAATTACCAAAAGAAATCGATTTTTCTTTGATAGGTCAACGTCAAACCATCTGCCAAGTTAGATAGAATTATAACTTTAAAAGCCTTCATTTCTGAGGTGTCCATAGTTTTCAGATGTTTGTTCTACTTTTAGGACAAAACATAAGCCGTCTACCTGCTTGGTTTCGTAAACAAATACTTGTTTGAAATCGTGAAAAGGAATTCTACCGACAATCACACATTATCCAATGGTTCCACGAAATCCAGTTGAAATGTTATTTTTGTACCCTAAATTTCGTGTGGGTTTGTACCCAAACCGATATGTGATTTTCTACCCAGAATAATTTTGTATTAGTTTCGAAGATACACACGTGATTACTTTTCCTATCAAAACAATACAATTAGCTTAGGCTTAACCAAATTAACTGGCCTCTTCGTCAGTGACAAGATGTCACATTCCTATCAAAACCAAACAATCAATTTGAGTTGCGCCAATGGGGACTGACTTCAAACCAGGACCGCGTACGGTGAGTCATATTATGGACTTGGAGAAATGTGAAACGTGTCACTTACGCTTGTCAACAACACACGAAATCATTAGCAAACTCGATAAAAATTAGATATTTCTTACAAAGATTTATACATTAATTTAGATATATAAAATGGATTGTAATAGTAGTACGGAATAACAATCCATGTGAAGTTGGTTGCTCACCGCCCATGCCATGATCGTACAACTTTCATCCACTCGATGATGTTACGAATCAGATTCAGATTGCTTCTGTTTATAATTAATTATACCGAAAGACGCTAACTTATAGAAATTAAGGAACTTGAATGTTCATCGGTTAACACAACATAATCCATGCCGCGCATGCCACAACATGCCGCGCAACGTGGAGTGTACCAAAAGTCAACAATTGCCGTTTCTGGTAGTTGTGTGGGGAGAAATTTGGCCGATGTGTTCTTTTTTAGGTAAATAAACTACTGAAATTACTACTTTCACTTCCAAAATGGAGATTCGTCACAATATGGCTGAATTGTTGCCGAAGTGGCGTAAAATCTTGACTCACTCACTCATTCACTACAATGGATAGGCGAGATAAAGCAATCCGATAAATTTGATATCACGAACTGATAAATGTGCAAATGAAGTCACAGGACAGAATCTATGTTTAAGCTCCATCATTTATGAATAAACTATCGACTGACGTTGCCGATAAATGTATATATGTGTTTCCCTATGTATGGGTGTTTCTGTGGACAACTATGGCTGTAAATCATTTGGCACTACATTTTGTTTGTTTGTTTGTTTGTTGCTTAAACCCGCACTCTGTACAATTCCGGCAATATGACGGCGGTCTGTAAGTTATCGAGTCTGGGCCAGACAACCCAGTGATTTACATCATGAGCCTTGATCCTCGCAATTGGGATATGATGACATGCATCAAACCAAGTCATCGAGTCTTACAAACCGATCCCGCTTCCGTCTCTTACAGCAATATATTAATCATGGGTTGTGGAAGACCTATTCTCTACCCGGATGGTCGCGGGTTTGCACTACATTTTAAATGGGCGGTTCACACAAAAAATGTATTCACAGGCGATGTCGAAAGTTACTTCATTGGGTGAAATAGCATCGACATCGATTTTTTAAAGAATGACATTTTGTAGTATAGAGTTTGATTCCCTCGTGTGTTTTCGTGTCATAAATACTATATGTTAGGAACATGCCCGCATGATACAATTTGTATCCTAATATATATGATAATCAGCTCATAATCTCTCCATAACTAGTTAACTTATTAGAGCTATCTACACGTACTAACTATCTTCATAGTCAAGAAAAGATTACTTGCGGAATTTTAAAAGTGACCTTGCAGTGTTTCAACTTCAGTATCAATACCTCCCTGGACAGAGTGTCTGCGTCATTTCTCCCACAGGATTTGAACGACTTCTGTTATAGGTCACCCTGTCAACACGCCGTTCTCCCTGTCTACCAGTTGAGTCACTCAATCTCGGAGAACGATACACCTGTGTGGCGGACGACAGAAATATAACCAGATCTGGGAGGTCATATAAGTGTTATGATTGTGTTATGTCTTGCTATTGGGCAAATTGCAGCAGTCACATGGGTAGCTTATTTCACGACTCGTTTATTTTCACTATTGAACACTTAACGAAGACTGAGTGGGGTTTATTGCCACTTTGACAATATCAGGTCATATCTAAGAATTTCAGACTGATTTGAGTGGAACGCCCAAAGCATCAGTCGTTTACGCGTTGGTAAAACTTAACTGACAACTGCTTATAATTAGCGGATCCTTACCAGTCTTGGCCAAGACTTCTTGTCTTACACGTGTCGCAGAACAATATCACGGCAAACGTTGTGTATTTCTTTCATAATTAAATAATATATTCTTAAACTTCAAATGGCAAGTCACATATACAGTATGGACATCACGTTGAGACCGACACCAGCTGAAGCAGCGCTTCCTCATCCCTGCGCAGTCTGGTACATGTACGTCAGAGCGGGTTCTTGACCCACACCCAGTCATCGCGTTACAGCTTAATGACCGCCAGTATTACATTACCGTGGAATGACTGAGAACCTTGCCGTACACGATGGGTAGCAAAGCTCTTGAGAAGAGAAGATATTCCTATTGAAGATATCTCCGTGATAAAACTGGGAATAACTATGCCACGTGTTTAGTATAGTTAAGTTCAGTACTGAACATTTATATATTAATGAAATGGTCGATGTGACTGACGCAGTTACCGTTGTTGGTGATATTACGTACGTAGGTCACAATGGTCTGAGTGTTGTCTTATGTCTTACTGCCCACGTGGTGAAGATCCAGGTGGTAAGATACTAAATCCGTTCGTTGTACAAGGTTGACCTTGTTTTATTCGTTTTGATTGGATAACCGTCACCTCTGTCACACCGGGACTACTTTTTTCATTCATAAAAAATCACGAGACACCATCACTGAGGCAATCTGAGAGCGAGAGATATTTACAAACACTTTATTAAACCAAACAAGATAGTCACACGCATCAAATTCGGTTTGCATTCTATATAGGTTACGTATAGAGCTCCTACAGACATTATATAATCGAGCCAGATATCCATTTACAATGTACGACTACCGATCAATGGATCGATGGTCCCCAGGAGCGTGGCACTGTTTCGGGAGTTCGCACGACTGCACGACCAGATCACTCAAAGTGAACATTTCCGATACAAATCATTCGAAAATGATTTCTGATTATGTGGTTCAAAATATCCTAAATGTGAACAATAACATTCCCTATCCCTAGCGTAAAACGATGTGAGTAGATCACGGTTGTCTTTTCTTATTCAGATGGTGACCTTGCCCTTCGTTCGAAGCTGTCGCTGGCATGAAAGCAGGCTTGAGTTTGTTGATACTCATGTCTTCAGTACAGGGTCGAACAGTTAACATGAATATCTTTGGCTAACACTCTGGTTTCACTCTTCCAAAGCGGTACGTACAGGATATAAATTCAGCTGATAGATTAAGGAAACCGCACCATGGGTAAATGAGCAGCCAGGATCCCGGCGGTGCGAGTAACCGACTGTTGGTCCGAGATTCAAAGCGCCGCGCTGTTTGACTTTGTTAGGTTTTCTTACAGTTGTACTGCCTACTAACAACAATGCGCCTGAATGACCAAAAGTTGCAGAAATTCTTAAATAATGGTTTTGAGCATTGGTGCTGCCACGTTTGCATTCAACAGAAGGAACATGTAAGTTGTTAATGCGTATGCATAGAAATGTCAACAATGCCCATGTTTGGGCATATATCAATATTCATGCGCAACCAGATTTACAACCAGTTTCAGTTTGGTCTGTTTACGAACAATAAAATGTTAGGTATTTTTACTTTAATACCTATTTAACGTGGGTAATAAATAAAATACCATACTCATTCTCGTTAGATACCATTTTTACGCATTTCTTGAACTTTCTATGGTATTTGACCTCGCTCTCGCTCGTCCACTCGTTTCGTAAGAATGGTATCTAACGACCACTGTACTGATTTTACTATTGCAACAGGAGCTGAATCATCACAATCTCCAAATGTGTCAGACATCCAATTTGTCAGACAGTTTAAAACAACAACTTTTATGGTTGAGGGCACATCATGATCAGGTGTGTGCTATATTCCCTAAATCCGAATAGACTAGTCCTGTCGTTAACAACAGTTCTGTCTGACCAGCTGGTCTCCGGATCCATGAGCACTTCTGCACTTTGGGTTCTTGTCGGTATAGAACCGCCAATGCTATTACTTAGGTCTTCCTCCAGACAGCTAGGGTGAAGTGGAAGTCATGAAGTATCCCGTGATTCTTTTGATCATGTGTCTTATATATTATAACTGCTAATAATTTCAGTAAAAACAACTCGGATGAATTTAGCTATGAGACAGACAGATCTACTCAGTGAACATATCAGTTAAAAACTATTCCACTGTCTGACAAATGGGAGGACCCCGTCACTCCAGGTATTGACAATGAAAAGCCGGAATTTATTTGAGCATTCATCTGATGTAATAGTTCCATATCTAGAAGTAATTCTTTAAATTCAAAGTTTTTCCGAGATTGGCCAGTGGGTATTATCATTCATCTCTGGGTATAATAAGAGATTAGTGTTTGGGGCTGTACCATTCCAGAAACTAGATGAAGCAAAAGCTGGTTTCAGAGAGGGCTACCCAAACATCTACTCTAGGGGTACTATAACAATTATGTTTGTGTTAAGTTCTCCAATCCAGCGTTATTTATCAAGTATTATAAGTAAGGGAAGTTTGACGACTTTACCAATTGAAAGCATTCGACCCTGCAAACCATGGCAAACCCTGGACACTTCTTGGGTCTCGATGAAGTCGCAGGAAAACGTTGAACTTCTTATCGAGTATATAAGTTAAGTTACGTGAAAGGTATTTGTTATCATGTCAAATAAATTTGTCTTCTCGATGGTTTTTTATCAAGTTAGACCATATGAGAGCCTCAAAAGTAATTTCAGGGAATATTTCTAACAAACTTGATGTTAAATCAGGGAATAATACCTGAAAAATCTTGGGATTATGTATATTCCCTCAGTGAATCAGACATTAAATATATTCCCTGAAAATTTCAGGGAATACACATATTCCCTGATTATACATATTTCCTGTATATATATTAACGAGTAAATACTTGCATAAGGAAAAATGGCAAGTGTTCTATAGAGTTTATGCAATATGAGTGCGATTTTTGAGGTAGATCGTGTTTCAGTGTTAACATAAAAAGACTAAGGTAGTCGTATTTAAAAACGAAGTTCGAAAGGCGTTAGCAAAGCGCGAGAGATCTTTTAGAGAAAATAGAGGAGAAAGCATTAATAATGATTATCTTTATAGGAGAAGAAAGTGCTAATAATGATGTATCTATTTCGGAGATGAAAGCGTTAAAAATATTGTATCTATTTCGGAGAAGTAAGCGTTAAAAATATATCTATTTCGGAGAAGAAAGTGTTAATAATGATGCATCTCTTTCGGAGAAGAAATCGTTGATAATGAAGTATCTCTATCGAAGAAGAAAGCATTAATAATGATACCTCTTTAGCGGAGAAGAAAGTGCTAATAATGATGTATCTATTTCGGAGAAGAAAGCGTTAAAAATAATGTATCTTTATCGGAGAAGAAAGCGTTAATAATCATGCATCTTTTTTCGGGGAAGAAGGCGTTGAAAATCAAGTATCTTTATCGGAGAAGAAAGCATCATTAATGATACATCTTTATCGAAGAAGAAAGCGTTAATAATGAAGTATCTTTATTGGAGAAGAAAGCGTTAAAAATGATGCATCTTTATCGGAGAAGAAAGCGTTAATAATGAAGGATCTTTATTGGAGAAAAAAGCGTTAATAATGATGCATCTCTTTCGGAGAAGAAAGCGTTAATGATGAAGTATCTTTATCGGAGAAGAAAGCATTAATAATGATGCATCTTTATCGGAGAAGAAAGCGTTAATAATGAAGTATCTTTATTGGCTAAGAAAGCATCAATAATGATGCATTTTTATCGGAGAAGAAAGCGTTGATAATGAAGGATCTTTATTGGAGAAGAAAGCGTTAATAATGATGCATCTCTTTCGGAGAAGACTGCGTTGATGGTGAAGTACCTTTATAGGAGAAGAAAGCGTTAATAATCATGCATCTTTTTTCGGGGAAGAAGGCGTTGAAAATCAAGTATCTTTATCGGAGAAGAAAGCATTAATAATGATACATCTTTATCGAAGAAGAAAGCGTTAATAATGAAGTATCTTTATTGGAGAAGAAAGCGTTAAAAATGATGCATCTTTATCGGAGAAGAAAGCGTTAATAATGAAAGATCTTTTTTGGAGAAAAAAGCGTTAATAATGATGCATCTCTTTCGGAGAAGAAAGCGTTAATGATGAAGTATCTTTATCGGAGAAGAAAGCATTAATAATGATGCATCTTTATCGGAGAAGAAAGCGTTAATAATGAAGTATCTTTATTGGCTAAGAAAGCATCAATAATGATGCATTTTTATCGGAGAAGAAAGCGTTGATAATGAAGGATCTTTATTGGAGAAGAAAGCGTTAATAATGATGCATCTCTTTCGGAGAAGACAGCGTTGATGGTGAAGTACCTTTATAGGAGAAGAAAGCGTTAATAATGATGTACTAGTATCTCTATCGGAGAAGGGAAGAGAAGCAATCTTTTTTTTTACCTGTCAAAACATGTTCGTATCTGAGCGCTACGTTAATATGGGTTGTTGTTGAAAATCGCTGACGCGATTCTTTTGTGCTGTCGACCTCTAGAGACACCCGCAACGTATGTCATTGTAGTCGGCAGATTGTTTTTCAATATACAGCTGAGGTAACGCATTTTTCCAGAATGTTTTTTGATGTTAGTGAAGTAACGTATTTTCCTGAATATCTTTTAACATATTACTGAAGTTACGTTTTTTTTTCCGGAATGTTTTCCCATATACTATACTGAAGAAAGGTATTATATATTTCCTGAATATCTTTCAGTATATTGCTGAGGTAACGTATTTTTCAAGAATGTTTTTTGATGTTATTGAAGTAACGTATTTTCCTGAATATCTTTTAAGGTATTGCTGAAGTAACGTATTTTTACAGAATGTTTTCCCATATACTATACTGAAGTAACGTCATATATATATTTCCTGAAAAGCTTTCAGTGTATTGCTGAGGTAAATTATTTTTCCTGAATATTTTTCAACATAATGCTAAAGTAGCGTATTAAAAAATGCCGCGCTGTTCAAAAGAAGGTTCTTGTTCCTACGGGTGCATGAACAGGTCGAGTACAGCTATCCGACAAGCTGCATATTTCATAGACCTCTGCGCAGCTGGAGCGTTCAATGAAGCCTGTGATATGTAAACTATTGGGACATTGAATGACGGAGAAAGCAAAACAACTTTCACTCGTTCTGATGATCTGTCTGGTTTCAAAGCATGCAGGAGTGGTCGGGTACCCTAATGGTTAAAGCGTTCGCTCGTCACGCCGAAGACCGGTCTTTGATTCCCGACATGGGTACATTGTGTGAAGCCCATTTCTGATGTTCCCCGCCGTGATATTGCTGGAATATTGCTAAAAGCGGCGTAAAACCATACATACACACTCACTCACTCAAAGCCTGCATCATTCCTAGCCTGAATCGATGTCGCTCTCAGACAGTGTGGGCTGTGTACCGTCTTCAACACTTTGACTATTTGGAAACATCTGCCATGAAACCTTCGAAACTTGTTTTCCCTAACGATTTACAAGTATACCATTTCTCGCGGTTGCGAAATGACGTCCTTAACACACTGGTTAAATAGAGAGGAAGCTTGAGTGTCGGTTCTACTGATAAAGGTTTTTAGCATTTAAACTGGACGATAAGACTCACCTGTTGAGTACATTCTTTTGACAGCCATTGCCAGTTCATTCTTCCACGTTATTTTTAGACATTGAGGAATTCCCCTAAAGTAGTTTTGAATGTCTCCGCCTGATTGACAACGTAATCACGTGACATACTGACGTTCATCGGGAAATGAACGACAGTCAGCTTGGTAGTGTTCACCTGGGCGAGGTCACCCGCTACTGCGGGGTACGACCACAAACAAGTTCTCAAGGGTTAGAGGAAGCACCATAAAATGTCTGTAAATTGGTTCGTGGTTTGAAATTAGACTGCGTGCATAAACTTAGCATTGTATTATTACGAGGGAAAATGTAACATAGACTAGCCAAACAAAAAACAGAAAGACATTTTATTTCAGTAACAGACCATCTGCCCCTTAAACACTGATATAGCATCATACTATAAATTGTCAATGGAAGAAAATAACCAGCCTAGATTTTCAGCCGAAACCGATTCCGCTTAAAAAGGCAATTAGCTGTCGAAATAATATGATGCATGCTAGAGTAAAATACATACATTTATATATATAACAATTCCATTAATGAATAAAAGTTATGGGGTATTTCTTAATTTGTAGCTTTTTCAGTATAAACCCAGATTATGAAGAACAAGATTATCACCTGTTTGCATTAGCTGTGTGAATTTTATTAGAGATGGATATTCAGTGTAATATGTCATATATACTTTCTTTTACAGTGACATATTGATCACATATAAACATCACACAGTTTCAATATATCTAAAGTTTTTGGACAAAGAGAAATTACAAAATCGTTCATTATGGGTGGTGTAAGTGTTTCATGCAAATTCAACATTTAAACAGACATTATACAAGTTTGAAATATATATCTTAATGTAATGTGGAATATCGTTTGTTAAATATCATTCTTTTTTCAACATAGATTTGTACTGAACAAAGTACATGCAATTACATTTCGAAGATACTTTCATTGAAGAATGCTAGTGTTGATACAGGGGATCTGATAGGCTTTGTTGAAATTCATTTAGGAATATTGTCATATAGCCGATTATTTAATGTTACCAGACCAGCCCACAACCTAAGCTGAACAAAATGCTAAGGTTTTCAGAATTAGTCAATGCCTTTTTAAAACCCACGTACGTGCTGGAATGCTTACCATCATCTGGTAGCAGATTCCAAGGGCGGGTAGTAGCGGGATGACATGACTTAATGCTAAGCAAAGTCTTACAAAATATGTCTTGTAACCTGCACACCATTTCTTAATTTGTAATGGTTATCTATATCTATCGGACGAGATTAATCAGATATTCATTTTGAAATTATTTGGACGAAAAACTGCAAAATATGCAATATATTTATGGAAACACAAACTTGACACGAATCACTTCGTACTACAGTTGCAGTTATCAAAGCACAAACCTTTTTTTATGTGACAAATGATGATACTATCAACAAAGCAGCAACGATTATAATTATCATATGTTGTTGTTGTTGTTATTATTATTATCATCAGCATTATTATTAGAATTATTATTAGCATTATTTTGTAAAAGGACGGTCTACCCCATTACTGTGTCTCAATTAACTTTATACTGTTCTGCACATCGGACTTACTATTGTGAATATGGATAACACTACCATGCTGGTAAC
Source organism: Haliotis cracherodii (assembly GCF_022045235.1). Classification (NCBI taxonomy): domain Eukaryota; kingdom Metazoa; phylum Mollusca; class Gastropoda; order Lepetellida; family Haliotidae; genus Haliotis; species Haliotis cracherodii. The sequence goes on along the minus strand of NW_027266330.1, from coordinate 40,612,920 downwards.
TACACTGAGAACCCGACACCGCGGTTAAACATTCAACGGCCAACGTGAAACTCCAGGAGTAAATGCATTTGCGACTTATTTAATGAGTGTGATACTACTCCCGTGTCAGCTCCACCAACTCGATGTACATGTTCTCTCACACCAGACATTGTTTCAGTGTGTCCATGTCGGAGGTGGTCACTCCAATATTCCCCGTGTGCAAACTCGGATGTGTAACAATGCTCCGGAGGGTTACTGTTCTCACTCAGGGCAGCAACACCAGTCAAAGATCACAGCTTATTGAAAACAAAACTAATTGAAGAAACACTGTTGCGCTGATTCCTACCAGTCCCGGATCATAACGAATAAGCAGAAACAACCTCAAAAAGTATATTTCACTTTCTACAAACTTGAAATTGAAATTTGACCATTCTGCATTCTGTTTATTTGAATGTTAATAAGCGATATTCTCAATGTTGAAAGAGAGAAGTTTCAGGTGTTCGTTATGACGGCAGAGGATATATGTTATTATTCTTTATTACTCACCCGTTGGAGTGAGTCAGTTGGGTTTAACGCCACTTTTAACAGTATAACAGTTATATCGCGGAGTTTCAGCTTAATGTGGGAGGAAAGCCCGAAGTGATGCAGGTCTCAGACGTTTACCACTTCGGTGAAACCCACGAGCACGGATATGGTGCTGACAAACCTAAAAACATAATCGGGGCGAACCGGGATTCGAACCCACAATCATAGGTTTCTGGCGTGCCCAAGGGACGCAACTCTGCACAGCGAATCGCGGCGCCTTAGACGACTGGGCCACCTGAGCCCCCCTCACCCGTTGGAGATATCATTGTTTTATAAACATAAAGCTGTATTATATATTGTGTAATAACAACACTTACGGACAGGACTAGTTTTGGTCATCAGCTGATCATTTTAATGGAGGCGGCGGTAGCGCATTGCAACTGTTAAACGTTTACTCTGCTCCCAGACGGAGGATCTACTCCCGAGAGACACTCCACGTCTTCACGAAACAGATGCATACAATAGCCATGCATGTCAATATACTGGTTGTAGTTTTGACAAAACATTTTTGAGTTGTCCATGTTTTTTAGCAGTTGCCTTCAACTGCAGGACTTGTGATGTAAATGTCACAGTGCGTTTGAAGATATGTGTGGGCCATATTTTAACCAGTGACATTTGCCAAAATAAACTGAAAACTGTGTGCTGCCATTGTCACATTATTCACTTAAGGGTTTAGTAAAACTAGTTCAGAATGTTCAAGACACTTAATGACCGGAAGCTAGCTTTTCAACTAATGAACACATTTTATCCTGCACTAATTTCAAAATGAAACTCTGATGTTATGGCTGTGCCACTTTAGAAAGAATGAAACTTCGGGGCGAGAACAAGGTGAGTATCTCAAGTTGAACCGGAAGCGGATCATTTCGTCACTTTATTTCTAACGAGTAGCCGTGCAACAAGAGAACAATTCACTCCTATATGTAGGAATAGGATAGATACAACCAAGGGCGTGTGGAACGTGTAACCACACATCTGACTGTAATACAACCAAGGGCGTGTAACCACACATCTGACTGTAATACAACCAGGGGCGTGTAACCACACATCTGACTGTAATACAACCAGGGGCATGTAACCACACATCTGACTGTAATACAACCTGGGGCATGTAACCACACATCTGACTGTAATACAACCAGGGGCGTGTAACCACACATCTGACTGTAATACAACCAGGGGCATGTAACCACACATCTGACTGTAATACAACCAGGGGAGTGTAACCACACATCTGACTGTAATACAACTAGGGGCATGTAACCACACATCTGACTGTAATACAACCAGGGGCGTGTAACCACACATCTGACTGTAATACAACCAGGGGCATGTAACCACACATCTGACTGTAATACAACCAGGGGAGTGTAACCACACACCTATATCCTGATTGTAATACAACGAGGGGCATGTAACCACACCCATATACTGATTGTAATACAACCAGGGGCGTGTAACCACACATCTGACTGTAATACAACCAGGGGAGTGTAACCACACACCTATATCCTGATTGTAATACAACGAGGGGCATGTAACCACATCCATATACTGATTGTAATACAACCAGGGGCATGTAACCACACCCATATACTTATTGTAATACAACGAGGGGCATGTAACCACACCCATATACTGATTGTAATACAACCAGGGGCGTGTAACCACACCCATATACTGATTGTAATACAACCAGGGGCATGTAACCACACACCTATACACTGATTGTAATACAACGAGGGGCATGTAACCACATCCATATACTGATTGTAATACAACCAGGGGCATATAACCACACATCTGACTGTAATACAACGAGGCGCGTGTAACCACACACCTATATACTGATTGTAATACAACCAGGGGCATGTAACCACATCCATATACTGATTGTAATACAACCAGGGGCATGTAACCACACCCATATACTTATTGTAATACAACCAGGGGCATGTAACCACACCCATATACTGATTGTAATACAACCAGGGGCATGTAACCACACCCATATACTGATTGTAATACAAACAGGGGCGTGTAACCACATCCATATACTGATTGTAATACAACGAGGGGCATGTAACCACATCCATATACTGATTGTAATACAACCAGGGGCATATAACCACACATCTGACTGTAATACAACGAGGCGCGTGTAACCACACACCTATATACTGATTGTAATACAACCAGGGGCATGTAACCACATCCATATACTGATTGTAATACAACCAGGGGCATGTAACCACACCCATATACTGATTGTAATACAACCAGGGGCATGTAACCACGCCCATATACTGATTGTAATACAACCAGGGGCATGTAACCACACCCATATACTGATTGTAATACAACCAGGGGCGTGTAACCACATCCATATACTGATTGTAATACAACGAGGGGCATGTAACCACGCCCATATACTGACTGGAATTGTCTGATACAACATTTACTTGTCCAATAGCATCATTATATCTTTACTAAAATCAATTTTAGAATGATTTGACAAAGCACATATAATCCTACAATAATGATTCCTTATATTGTTTTCATTGTTTCTAATGACCTGGAACCGTTTTTGTATCTCATAACTGCCCTAGTGTTTCGATTTAATCTCAGTCACTTAATGGTCTGTTAGGTCTCTCCGTTGTTTTGTTCGCATTATGCTGTTTCATACTGTTTTGTAAGCTTTTAATCATGAACATTTACAAAATATGCAAAACATGGAGATTGCATATCAATACTAGTAAAACAAAAATTATAGTTTTGGTGGTGCAAAAGGCGATAAGAGTAAACATATAATATTAATTGGCTCACCAATCGAATATGTCATCAGAAATATCTTGGAATTCACTTTACAAATAAAAACTCTTTCAAAACTCCTATTAAAGCAAATTGTGAATCTGTCACTAAGGCCATGTACTTTGTATTACGTAAAAGTAGAAGATTTAATCTTTCCATAAAATGTCAATTATATCTCTTCGATGCAACCGGAAAACCAATTCTAATATATGGTTGTAAAATCTTGGGTTTTGAAAATTGTAAACAAATGGAAACTGTTCACGTTAACTATTTACGTAAATTTCTTCCCATTAAGGAAAGTACACTTTTACACATGTTGTATGGAGAACTTGGAAGCGTACCTATAAATAATTCTATCAAATGTCGAATGGTATGTTTTGGGGCTAAGGTCTTATCTTAGTAACAAAAGTTATCAAGAATTCTATATCAAATGTTATATAATGATGTCTGTATAAACAATAGCTGTCAAAAATGGATAAAATATGGAAAGTGGAAAGTATTTTCAATGAAACAGGCTATAGTTTTTATTGGTTAAGCCAACAGGCAGTTCCTCAATCATTTCGATAAGATTATCTGAAAAAGCAACTCAAACATGGAATGCAGAGATTACATGTTCTTCTAAAGGTATCACATATCGCATATTTACAGCTGAACTCTCCCTTGAAAAGTATTTATTAGTTATCCCTTTCTCTTTGGCTGTAAAAGTCCCTTTATTTAGAACCTCATGCCACCATTTACCCATTGAACTAGGTGGGTGGCACAAAATCCCTGTCAATGAACGAACGTGTAAACTCTGCGACATGAGCGATGTTGGTGATGAATTCCATTATATTTTCTTTGACCTTTTTTTAAACACCAACGGAAAATGCATGTTCCAATTTCATATGCTAAAACCTAAATATGTTTGAATTTAAAGAACTTTTCAATTGTAAAAAAAATAATGTTATTTAAAAACTCTGTACATTCTGTAATATCATTATGAAAACTGTAAAATCTTCCATGTAAACCACCCCGCCATCTTATGTATTTACTGTTTGCAAATTTGTACCTCATATGCCGAGGATCCCGGCCTGAGCGTAAATAAAGTTCTGTTCTGACTACTGTTGCAGTTCGCGTACTTGCAGCGTTAATGAATGTCTGTGTCAACAACACGTTCTAACAAAAAAATGATATATTGTCCTCTATAATCATGAAAAAAAAGAATTCTGCTCCGGTTTGTTTAAAAGATTGTTTGCCACATTCATTGACGCATAGTGTTAAAAGTTTCAGGCTCTAGTTTGGTGGCTGAGCCATCCATTGTCAGCGTGTTTACGCCATCACAACAGTGCAGGGTGAACAATTTCATCGGTTGTCCAAGCGCACCTCTACAGCATAACAACGCTTAGACCAAGATAACATGTAAAACTTTCCAATAATACTTCTCATCTTGGATTGTAAATCGCAATTACTCTGTTGACATGTTTACAACATCAATGTCGCCCCATCACCATGGCGTCTTAAATGAACTTATTGAAGAACATGACAGATCCAGAAGAGCGCCTTGATGGATATGTATTGCAACCGATTATCCGAGAGATATCATGATATATCGTGATGAAATATCACGTACACGGTATACAGGATGGTATGTGACACTGATAAAAACGAATGATGATCTGTGATCTTACCTGAATCGACGGCGGCAGATGTACACACAGGTGCTACAGGCGAGCCAGGGGCCAGTTCTTATAGGGCCCAGCACAGGTGTAAATATAGCCTTGTCCCTGCAGGGATACAGTTACATGGGTGGGGCAGGAGCAGTGGGAGGGGCAGGGGAGGGTCTTGACACTATTCCTTGTGACGATTCCAAGAATTCTATTCTAGAACATCTTCTCTTGTAACCTGTGTTTATTTTGTTGTAACAATGATGTATGGTGTTGAATTCCTGACAGCAAGTTGTGTTATAGCAAGTGCGCGCAGTAATGACATGCACAAGGAGCCGTGTTTACAACATGCCTCGAACTGCTGCTAAAAAGCAGCAAATTGTCAGGTTTTCGTGACGTCTGGTGGTTGCTGAAGATACCAGCAGTGCGGGATGACGCGGCCAGGACGGCCAGGAGATCGTTTGGTCATGGCCCGGTCATGAAGGCTGTCATTACTGGCACAAGGGAATTCTATGTCACACTATATCTCCACTAGAACCAGAGCCCCAAGGCTAGTTCGGAGTCTTGTCGACCATTTAAACAATACAGCTATCTGAGGCAGTGATTTAATCATAGGTGTGTGCTATGCTGGGGGCGTCTGGTGACGAACGCGGGCCACACCCACCAGTAAGTCGGTTATGGTATAACTATGTCCTGATACTGCCACAACATGAGCGTCGTATAGTTACATGCACTACATTTGTCAAAAAAGCAATAATGCTGACATCACAGTTTTACGTAAGACAACAGGAAATGTGTAACTGATGATAGCCATATGATGTCATATGACCCATGCTACTGTTGCCCATGTGTTGTCAACAACATGTGCAAGTATTGCCCAGGACAAAATACATGCATTATCAATAGCTGTAAAGGGTGATAATGACAAAACGATGATGATAATGACGGGTATAGTGTGGGTATAGTTTGTTTCATATCTACAGAAGCATATGAGGAGTTTGCCCCCTACAAATTCATGTAAATACACCAATCAACTATTCTGGTTTGATGATTGTGATGCACTGCTTGATAACATCTATATGACCCTTCTGATTCACAGGCCGATACTATTATAACATTTATATGACCCTGCTGATTCACAGGCTGATGCCATGATAACATCCATGTGACCCTGCTGATTCACAGGCCGATACTATGATAACATTTATATGACCCCGCTGATTCACAGGCTGATGCCATGATAACATCCATGTGACCCTGCTGATTCACAGGCCGATACTATGATAACATTTATATGACCCTGTTGATTCACAGACCGATACTATGATAACATTTATATGACCCTGCTGATTCACAGGCCGATACTATGATAACATTTATATGACCCTGCTGATTCACAGGCCGATACTATGATAACATCCATATGACCCTGCTGATTCACAGGCCGATACTATGATAACATTTATATGACCCTGCTGATTCACAGACCGATACTATGATAACATTTATATGACCCTGCTGATTCACAGGCCGATACTATGATAACATTTATATGACCCTGCTGATTCACAGACCGATACTATGATAACATTTATATGACCCTGCTGATTCACAGGCCGATACTATGATAACATTTATATGACCCTGCTGATTCACAGGCCGATACTATGATAACATTTATATGACCCTGCTGATTCACAGGATGATGTCATGGTAACATCCATGTGACCCTGCTGATTCACAGACCGATAACATGATAACATCCATGTGACCCTGCTGATTCACAGGCCGATAACTTGATAATATCCATGTGACCCTGATGATTCACAGGCCGATACCATGATAACATCCATATTCACAGGCTGATGCCAAGATAACATCCATGTGACCCTGCTGAATCACAGGCTGACTGGCTGTTGACACACAGGATTTTGCATATTACGATGACAACATCTACCTGATCAGGCTGACGTTTGGAACGATGACAACACCTACCTGATCAGGCTGACGTTTGATACAATGATAACACCGACCTGATCAGGCTGACTTTTTATACGATGATAACACCTACCTGATCAGGCTGACTTTTGATACGACAACACCTACCTGTTCAGGCTGACGTTTGATACAATGACAACACCTACCTGATCAGGCTGACTTTTGATACGACAACACCTACCTGTTCAGGCTGACGTTTGATACAATGACAACACCTACCTGATCAGGCTGACGTTTGATACAATGACAACACCTACCTGTTCAGGCTGACGTTTGATACAATGACAACACCTACCTGATCAGGCTGACGTTTGATACAATGACAACACCTACCTGATCAGGCTGACTTTTGATACGACAACACCTACCTGTTCAGGCTGACGTTTGATACAATGATAAAACCGACCTGATCAGGCTGACTTTTGATACAATGACAACACCTACCTGATCAGGCTGACGTTTGATACAATGACAACACCTACCTGATCAGGCTGACTTTTGATACGACAACACCTACCTGTTCAGGCTGACTTTTGATACAATGACAACACCTACCTGATCAGGCTGACTTTTGATACAATGACAACACCGACCTGATCAGGCTGACTTTTGATACAATGACAACACCGACCTGATCAGGCTGACGTTTGGAACGATGACAACACCTACCTGATCAGGCTGACGTTTGATACAATGACAACACCTACCTGATCAGGCTGACTTTTGATACGACAACACCTACCTGATCAGGCTGACGTTTGATACAATGACAACACCTACCTGATCAGGCTGACTTTTGATACGACAACACCTACCTGATCAGGCTGACGTTTGATACAATGACAACACCTACCTGATCAGGCTGACGTTTGGAACGATGACAACACCTACCTGATCAGGCTGACGTTTGATACAATGACAACACCTACCTGATCAGGCTGACTTTTGATACGACAACACCTACCTGTTCAGGCTGACGTTTGATACAATGACAACACCTACCTGTTCAGGCTGACGTTTGATACAATGACAACACCTACCTGATCAGGCTGACGTTTGATACAATGACAACACCTACCTGATCAGGCTGACTTTTGATACGACAACACCTACCTGTTCAGGCTGACGTTTGATACAATGATAAAACCGACCTGATCAGGCTGACTTTTGATACAATGACAACACCGACCTGATCAGGCTGACTTTTGATACAATGACAACACCTACCTGATCAGGCTGACTTTTGATACAATGACAACACCGACCTGATCAGGCTGACTTTTGATACGACAACACCTACCTGATCAGGCTGACGTTTGATACAATGATAGCACCTTCTTGATCAGATTGACTTTTGATACGATGAAAACACCTACCTGATCAGATATACCTCGATCTGGTGTAACGTGTCATTTCATACAATTATGACAAAAACACAAACTGTTTAGTTTGGTTTATCATTTATTCAAACGGTTACTAAAAACAAACAAAAAAGGCCATTTTTGGTACATACGAGCAAGGACATATCTTAATATATTTACATTCGGAATTATCATAGTGCTGATTTGGATATGACTAAACATCTAAACTGAAGGAAACTGAAAGAAAGTATAACTAGTTTATTTTTATGGAATTGAAAATTGGAAGAACTGTTGTTATATTCAATTATGTCTATTTAACCATCACTCATTCCTTTAACAGTTTGTAAAAAGTAATCTGTTGCTTGGTAATTTCGTGTAAAAAAAATGGTTATATGACTACTGGTTTAAGAAATGAATTCGCAATTACATGACTCCTACCATGTTTAAAATGTTGTAAATCAGTGCCGAAAAAAGCAAATTTATTCATTTTCAAAGATAAGATGTCTAAGATACTCATCGGCAGTTGTGTATTATGCGAATTATATTGTTTTTACATTTTTTAAAATACAACCAAGTAGATGTTTCTATAAGTGCTGACTATAAGCGCCAGTACAGTTCATGTTTTGGATATACTATACCTATCTTAGGAAGTAAGGTCGTTTCACTCAATAAAAAACTCCCTTTCTCATTAACTACTATACATCGTCAATGTGGGTATGGTATCTTTGATCAAATGATGTATTGGTGTTGAGAAACAAGAAATGGGATATCCCTCTGATCATGAACAAAGTGTAGTTATATTTCTCTGATCATGAATAAAGTGTAGTGATATCCCTCTGATCATGAACAAAGTGTAGTGATATTTCTCTGATCATGAACAAAGTGTAGTGATATTTCTCTGATCATGAACGAAGTGTAGTGATATTTCTCTGATCATGGACAAAGTGTCGTGATATTTCTCTGATCATGAACAAAGTGCAGTGATATTTCTCTGATCATGAACAAAGTGTAGTGATATCCCTCTGATCATGAACAAAGTGTAGTGATATTTCTCTGACCATGAACAAAGTGTAGTGATATTTCTCTGATCATGAACAAAGTGTCGTGATATTTCTCTGATCATGAACAAAGTGTCGTGATATTTCTCTGATCATGAACAAAGTGTAGTGATACCAAAGACCCGTCATTCCAATCTGATCATGACAAACAGGTTAATCGTTTCTGTTTTATCATTCATAAAGAATAGTTTTAAATATCCGTGTAATTATATCATGGAGAGAGAGAGAAGAGAGAGAGAGAGAGAGAAGAGAGAAAGATTATATATTGTACATAGCCACAATATTCATCATATATGGGCAATCCCTACTATCATAATTATCAAAGACAGATATTACATTTATACGTACAGCTATATACATTGACGTTAGTAACCCGATCAGTGGACAGTGTGTGTACCATGTGAAGACACGGTCTGAATGTCTACTAGGAAACTAAGTGCTAAGAGGACACGGCCAAACGAAACTTTCGTCTCCTTTCTTCAACATAAGGGCTGCCTGCCTCAGGATCACAGGCGATCCACTCCTGCGGCTTCTGGTCATATCTCGTCATGTGGTAGTTAGAGTGTTGTAACATGGTGATCCTTGCAGTGGTAGCTATCGGCAATGCACATGCTTCCCCGACAGTTAACCTGTCAATTTGAGGTTTCACACAAGTCAAATAAGGCGATGTGTTGATGGAATTAAGCCACTGTTTTTCCATCAATAGGAGTTTGTAGATGTGACTTGGGAATCTAATGATATATCTTCCCGGGGCAAGAGATTTACTATCTGTAAAAGTCCAGTTTCCACACTTGCCGAACTAGCCTGGAGCTGTATTTTGGCTGGACTAACGAGTGCATAGACCAATCAAAATCGCGTAACGAAATCGACATCCGGTTCGTAAACTGCCGTGCAGATTTGCAAAGCAAATGTACCGTCAATTTAGCATCAAAATATGTATTCAAAACCTTTTCATGTTTTTAAACTATATGATCACGTTATTTGATACACTTCGCGAAGTAAGACCCATTTGATTATCGATCAGATCGTCTTGACCGGGCGCCGACATCTTGTTTGAAGCAAATGCAAGTGATATGAGAGGTGGGATCTGATAAGTCAATAGGAGGGACATAGAAAGGACATAACTCGTAATAGCCACTGGTGGCGCTACGATCGAGCCCAGAAATTCCAGCCTAGTTCTGCAAGTGTGGAAACTGTACTTTTAAAGTCAGTTACCTCCCTTGCCTCGGGAAAATGTACTTACTCATACTCTTAGTTGATTGTAAGCCCGACTGTTTAAAGGAGATCTATTTAAAAAAACGTTTTTAAAACATGTTAAATAATCATACAAAGTACATATTTACACCCAAAAAAGTCATACGTGATTTAATTGTTATCTTAAAAGCAACAAACAACAATACTGATATCCCATTTGGGGGCCGAGCTGTAGCTGTGACGTCACAGGGGAGAGAGGCCCGCCATTTTCTTGTATTTATAGTGCATTAATCTGTATGCCAATTAGGTAATTTTCGGTGTATAGAAGACGCGAAATTGGGTATTGTGTTGCGAAGGGGTGTACATGTACTCGTTCATCAAACAAATGTACAAAGTGTGATTTCTTCAAATGTCAAAGAGAAAGGTCCGATTTAGCGTCTCTGTCTATGAGAGAGATGCAGACAAACAAAAAGTACTTGTTTACGAAGTAAATATAGCATTCATTGTTGACTGACTACCGCCGTACTACAATTGCAAAAGACCATGCTAATTGATCAGATTACATGTTAAGGCAATACCATATGGTACAGTTTTGGTGTACATAAAGGCACATATTCATTTCATGGTCTTGCATACTTGAAGCCCTTGCATGTGTCAGGAAAGACATGTTATTCACAAAACATACAGGATGAACGTTTTTACATTTTTTGGACATCTTCAGTAAACTAGACTTGAAGGTGAGAATGATCTGTATGCACAGTTGATTGCTATCTGTAAGCCCTGAAATCAACTGTGTGTTTCATTTTAAAAAAAGAAGAGCAAACAGATTAATTCTCACTACCACGTACATTCTATACACCTTCTTTATACAAAACGGGGAGGGGATTTAGATGAAGATGTTTTAGTCATGAAAATCGAAACATATAAAAAAATATGAAGTACATGTATTTGCCTTTGGAATAATTATACGATGAATGTAAATGTGAAAAAAAGAATTTGTGTGTCAGTCTTATTGGATACGTGTTTATTATTGATTATTTATAATCAGAGGTGGATCTAGGTTTTTCCAAACGAACTCATTCTACCTTGGTGGGGAGGTGGTAGTTTTAACTCGTGGATTTCAAGGGGCAGGGGGGTTTAACCCCCTGAATCACGCCTCTGGTTCCACCAGCGATAATTATTTCAGTCATATTCTCTCTAAATCTAAGGTAAGTTATTGTATGACAAAAAACTGTTTTAGGTTAGATACGTATTCATTTCTCGTCTCTCCCTAGTATATGGTAGTCCATGTAATAATCATGCCGAGTGGAGTCATTGTGCATGTAGCAGGCCAACTGCCGGCCACTAACATCCCTCTATTGGTCAATGAAGTATATATTATTACAACTGTTTAAAGGGCAGTATTAACTGAACCAACCATCACTAGAAATACCATTAACACAGAACATTCATGTTCAAAACAAATTTAGGTTTAGACCTCTACTAATTGTTTTGCATTAAAGACAACACGATGAGCAAGGTTTTGACAATGGTAAGTGTCTATATACACCTGGCACGTTTTACACAGGAAAAAGAAATTCTTTTATTGCTAAACATCCATTTTATTTAGAAACGTCAAGATAGCCTTTTAACACCAGATTGTGTTCCCTTGTCGTTCCGTGTTGACATCTGATTGATAGCCTTCACTCATAGATCTACCTGACTTTCCTCGCTGCTGTCAAGACTACTAACCACGGGCTCATATTGACATGGACGAATATGTGTAAGGTCATTGAGCGAAAATAGCATTGCCTGGTGATGCCATGGCGAACGCAGGTCATCTATCAAACACTATGCAGAAACAGTGATCTGCAAGTCATCTCTCCACTATGACGTCAGATCACTTGATAACAACTCTTATCAATAACTCTCGGCAGTTTCCGGAATACAAGTACGATTGAAATGTTGCAACGGAAACGATATTCTGTGAACAGTCGCATCTACTTAATTTTCGAGTTATCACCATGACAACATGGCATGACAACTATGTCTTAAAGTGAAATGTAAAGTGGCGGATTTCTATATGAACATTATATTTTGTATGTTAAATGAAAGACTCCCAACCGCTAAGAAACTTTATATGGCAAATGTTGACGACTATTGTGGCAAATAAACAATACATGTATTTTGACCTAACATATGTTCAGTGGTAATTCTTACATGACGGGTGCACACATACTACAAAGAGAGATATACTCGGGGTGATGTGACTGAGCTGGTAGCGCCAGCTACTGAACAGCTCAGGGAGTAAAATCGTGACAACAATTTTAGAATAATAACAACTGTAGAATTTTTAGAATCGTGGGTAATCATTATCGGCTAATTCCTATGTTGTAACTGGCAGTGAAAGTTGCATTTCGCGCATGCATACACTGCTCACGTTGAGTTAGCCTGCTAGCCATAACAAATAATATTCTACTGTTTTAAAATATTTTCACATCATTTATCATTTGCTTTCTTGGTGAATAGTCTCAGCAATGTTTTTGTAAAACGTATCCCGGTTCACCATAATGAGTTCGAGCAATGACACGTGACGGTCAATAAATACGCAATTGGAACAATCCTTGGAATGAACTGGAATGTGACAATGTTTAATGATACACCGCGATACGGTTACATCACTGTCTTCAGTGTACGTTGTAAGCGTCTTTGTCGCCGTCGTCGTCACTGACACAGTCGTAGGCGGGATTCTCTATGCCGTTATCCATCATGACCGGTTCGTCTTTGTTGTTGTCGGGGAAGGTGATGCGGTAGAAGGTGTCCACACGCTTCGGGTCGTCTTCCAGGAGCTTGCCGTGGGGGATCTTGTAGTGGCGGTGTCTGTCGACAGCAGGGGACAGCACGTTAGTTTGGGGAGGTGTAAGGAAAGGTCACTTACATTATATACTTCTGCCTTACAGTATAAACGTATAGTTTCAGCATTTAGATGACAATATATACTTCAGCCTTACTGTATGAACGTATAGTTTCAGCATTTAGATGACAATATATACTTCTGCCTTACTGTATGAATGCATAGTTTCAGCATTTAGATGACAATATATACTTCAGCCTTACTGTATGAACGTATAGTTTCAACATTTAGATGACAATATATACTTCAGCCTTACTGTATGAACGTATAGTTTCAGCATTTAGATGACAATATATACTTCTGCCTTACTGTATGAATGCATAGTTTCAGCATTTAGATGAAAATATATACTTCTGCCTTACGGTTTGAACGTATAATTTCAGCATTTAGATGACAATATATACTTCAGCCTTACTGTATGAATGCATAGTTTCAGCATTTAGATGACAATATATACTTCAGCCTTACTGTATGAATGCATAGTTTCAGCATTTAGATGACAATATATACTTCAGCCTTACTGTATGAACGTATAGTTTCAGCATTTAGATGACAATATATACTTCTGCCTTACTGTATGAATGCATAGTTTCAGAATTTAGATGAAAATATATACTTCTGCCTTACTGTTTGAAAGTATAGTTTCAGCACGTATTGTGACAATAGTCGTCACTGCCTTACTGTATAAATGAATAATTTCAATACTTGTTATGACAATATATACGCACTAGTCTGACTAGTTGTTTCAACTTACTTTCGATACATGATGACAGCAACCACCAGTGCTATGACGCTGGCCAGGAGCACCACGATGACAACAGCGGCCACCGTTCCAGGGGATAACCTCGACGAAGCTGCAAACAGTTGCCGTGATGCTAAGGTTACTCGTGGACCAAGGACATGTATACAGGTATAATGAGTTGGCGTATTGGACGCCATAGTGACTTGTGACCAAGGACATGTATACAGGTATACAGAGTTGAAGTATCGGAAGCCATTGTGACTTGTGACAAAGGACATGTATACAGGTATAATGAGTTGAAGTATCGGATGCCATAGTGACTTGTGACCAAGGACATGTATACAGGTATACAGAGTTGAAGTATCGGATGCCATAGTGACTTGTGACCAAGGACATGTATACAGGTATACAGAGTTGAAGTATCGGATGCCATAGTGACTTGTGATCAAAGGCATGTATACAGGTATAATGAGTTGGCGTATTGGACGCCATAGTGACTTGTGACCAAGGACATGTATACAGGTATACAGAGTTGAAGTATCGGATGCCATAGTGACTTGTGACCAAGGACATGTATACAGGTATACAGAGTTGAAGTATTGGATGCCATAGTGACTTGTGACCAAAGGCATGAATACAGGTATACAGAGTTGAAGTATTGGATGCCATAGTGACTTGTGACCAAGGACATGTATACAGGTATACAGAGTTGAAGTATCGGATGCCATAGTGACTTGTGACCAAAGGCATGTATACAGGTATAATGAGTTGAAGTATCGGATGCCATAGTGACTTGTGACCAAGGACATGTATACAGGTATACAGAGTTGAAGTACTGGATGCCATAGTGACTTGTGACCAAGGACATGTATACAGGTATACTGAGTTGAAGTATCGGATGCCATAGTGACTTGTGACCAAGGACATGTATACAGGTATACAGAGTTGAAGTATTGGATGCCATAGTGACTTGTGACCAAAGGCATGTATACAGGTATACAGAGTTGAAGTATCGGATGCCATAGTGACTTGCGACCAAAGGACATGTATACAGGTATACAGAGTTGAAGTATCGGATGCCATAGTGACTTGCGACCAAGGACATGTATACAGGTATACAGAGTTGAAGTATCGGATGCCATAGTGACTTGTGACCAAGGACATGTATACAGGTATACAGAGTTGAAGTATCGGATGCCATAGTGACTTGTGACCAAAGGCATGTATACAGGTATACAGAGTTGAAGTATCGGATGCCATAGTGACTTGCGACCAAAGGACATGTATACAGGTATACAGAGTTGAAGTATCGGATGCCATAGTGACTTGTGACCAAGGACATGTATACAGGTATACAGAGTTGAAGTATCGGATGCCATAGTGACTTGTGACTAAGGACATGTATACAGGTATACCTAGTTGAAGTATCGGATGCCATAGTGACTTGTGACCAAGGACATGTATACAGGTAGACATAGTTGAAATATTCGATGCCATAGTGACTTGTGACCAAGGACATGTATACAGGTATAATGAGTTGAAGTATCGGATGCCATAGTGACTTGTGACCAAGGACATGTATACAGGTATAAAGAGTTGAAGTATCGGATGCCATTGGGACCAAGGACGTGTTTACAAGTACAAGGTTTTGACGTACTAGTTGCCATGGTGACTTGATACCAAGGACATGTTTACATGTTATAGTTGCCATGGTGACTACAGAAAAAAAGACATGCTTACTGGTAGAGAGTGTGGATGTACTAGTTGCCATGGTGACTAGATACCAAGGACATGTTTACAACTACTGGATGTTGACTAATTAGTTGCCGTGGTGACTTGTGACGTTGGACATATGTATAGGTATTGGTGGTTGACTTATTGGATGCCAAGGTGGCTACTGACATAGGACATGGTAATGGGTGTTGACTTACTGGTTTTCACTGGGGCTACCCCATGAACCTCAAACTCCGTGGTGGAGTACTCACTCGTGGGTGTCACTGAAATATATACAGGGAACTGCTTTAACGAAGACGAGGATACATGTGGAGGTGTGATACAATTTTGCATATATTTGCCAACTGATTTTTTAAGCATTGTAATACTTTCAATATTATTTTAGAGAGTCCGAGGTGTGGTGAAATGGGGTTTAACGTGTTTGAGTGTATGTGGCTGCTTGTACCAGTCTGAACTAAGATACCATACCGCAGTTTAACATGAATACCCCACTCAGACACAGTACACTGATTCCGAGCCGACAAGACCTTGTTTTAGCCCTCAAATGCAGAGCGGCAGGCAGGGTTACAACAAGTACCAGCTTTTAATGTTTTGGGGCATGACGCTGCCGCAGTTCGAACCCCGGGCACTCCGCTCCCCGGGTGGACGCTCTACACCTAGGCAACAGACGCAGTCTCAGAGGGCGTGAGTATGGTGGCCGAGAGGGTACATCGCTTTCTCGCATTCTCGCTTTCTCGCGGTATAGCAATATTCCCTCTTGGCTACTATGGGGGTCGCATGTGTTATGTGTTTCTATACGATAAAAAGTATATAAAACAACATCAATGAATTGTTAAACCTGACCTCAGTGGGGGGAGGCTGATGTGGGTTTTAATCATAAAAGAGGGCTGAGATTACATATCAAATTATACATATGGAAGGTATGTTAAAATTTTCTCACTATCTACTTAACATAATTTAACTGTACAAACGCAGGTGATTTTTTAACAATCCACGGATTTCTGCGTAAATAGTAATTAATTTATTTATGGCCCTACTTAGGAGTTTTATGCGATCCCCCGCCCCCAGGTCCAGGAATCAAACCAAACGGCAAATAACACCGAGTATTAGCACTGAGTAGTGTACTTCCTCAAAACAACACTTCATATCGATATCAATGTTTATTCTGTTAGCGGAGTTGATGGGATCAAATTGGAAGTCCTCACCCCAGCAATGGTAACACTACCGGATGTCCATTATGTAATTTCTATTGTTTGCATGACATATTGTTCTCAATAAACCGTATGTGGAAATAGATGGTTGTTTGGTTTTACTTTCAAGTTGGTATTTCCTCTATTCAAAGTGTGTAGTGAAGCTGTCTTATCAACAGTTATTTCTGAGACATAAATGCAAAGTTTAATTAATTAAGTCAACTCTCGTTTTTTGCATTTATAATTGATTCTAAAGTTAATTTCAAGATTGACAGTACATATACTGAACAACAAAAGTTCCTGTGACATTGGGGTGAGTGAGTTGGGTTTAACGCCGCTTTTAACAGTATTCCAGTTATATCACGGCGTCCTGTGACATTGAATAAGATTTAATGCAAAGTTTGGGTTTTTTACCAAATCTGAAATAATTTCGGTTTGCAACAGATAAAAGACTTCGTCCGTGTTCAAAAGGTTTAATTTGCCATACTGACTTCAGAAAATGCGTGATTTCATTTAAAAAGATCATAAGTGAGTGAGTGAGTGAGTTGGGTTTAACGCCGCTTTTAACATTATTCCAGTTATATCAGGGCGTGTCAGCTTAATGTGGGAGGAAAGCCCGAAGTGATGCAGGTCTCAGACGTTTACCACTTCGATGAAACCCACGAGCACGGGTATGGTGCTGACAAACCTAGAAACTAAAAAAACAAACACACATGAACATGCCAAAATGGCAATTTACAAATCAATAGCGTGTGTGTCCACCTCTGGTTGCGATGTAAGCAACACATCTTCGTCTCATGGAATGGACCAGACGTCGCACGATGTCCTGTGGGATATCTGTCCATATCTGCTGAAGCATGTTTCGAAGTTGCTGGAGTGTCTGTGGAAGACGTGGTTGACGTCGAAGGCGCCGATCCATCTCATCCCACATGTGCTCGATTGTTGAGAGATCAGAAAATTCTGAACAAGTCGAGCAATATGAGGCCGGGCGTTGTCATGTTGTAAGGTAATGCCTGGGCCATGACGACGCAAAAACGGTAGAACAACAGGGCCAATGATCTCGTTGCGGTAGCGCTGTCCATTGAGATTTCCCTCTACCACCATCAGAAGGGTCCTCTGTCTTGCTGAAATCCCACCCCAAACCATAACGCTGCCGCCCCCGAACCGATCTTCTTCCATGACACAATGATTGACGTAACGTTCACCTCGACGTTGATACACTCGAATCCGTCCATCGCTGTGGCTGAGGTGAAAACGAGACTTGTCCCCACTGCATGGCCGTCAAGCGTAGACGTGCTTGACGGTGGTTTCCTGTCAAAATGGGACGTCTGGCGGGTCTTCTGGCGACATTCCCTGCACATCTGAGGCGGCGAGGTACGGTTTGTGACGATATTCGTTGAGGGCCAGGGATGCTTCTTGCAGTCACTGTTGCTGGCTGGAATCGATTTCGTAGGTGTGTTGTTCGAATCCAGTTGTCTTGTGTTATTGGTTACGCGTGGCCTGCCACTCCGAGGATGGTCTCTGACTGCATTCGTCTGTTGCCAACGTTGCCATGAACACCAAATTGGTGTTTCTGTTTACGTTAAATTGTCTTGCAACATCACGTTGACTCGATGCTGCTTCAAGCATACCAATGGCTCACAGACGCTCATTTTCGGACAGGCGTGGCATTTCGTAATGTTGAATAATTTCCTAATTTTGTTGTTTTTCTGAGTGGTTGTTGCAGGGATGCATATGGAATCCCGTTAACGCACATGTTTTTATATCCATTCTTGGGTAGTGAAATGCATGGGGCTTGTATAGAAGACTTAGTCAACTTTTGCATGGAATGCATGCTTTTCTGTAGCAGTTGCGTTTTTGTGACTTGATTCCATACATGTACTACAATATTGAAAAACAACTTTACTTGTTTGAAAAAAATAAACTAAAATATTGGTGTCACAGGAACTTTTGTTGTTGAGTATACTATTCAAAAGAAGTTAAAGAACACCCGATCCTTTCATATGACTATGGTTAGCCATGAGAGAAAGCGAGAAAGCTTTAGACCGAGAAAGCGATATTTCCCATAATGCCGTACATTAAAAGGGTTTTTGCTGATATTCAGTGACCCATTCCTATAATTCTCACCGCTATTTTGCCTCTTATAATTAGATTTTTTCAACACCTTGAAGTAGATAAATATGTTACATATACATATATAATGCTATCTCGTTTAGTTTGTATACACGCATGTGTTTATTTTCTTGTTGTGTAGTAAATAGCAAGATTCACAGACTACAACAGAATAGTCGCTATTCATTTTGTTCATAATACCACCCAATTCTTCCATCAATCTTAAGCTGAAACTTTAAAGGATAAATTGAACTGGAACAAACAATGAATTTCATATAGATCATATATTGACAAATAATTGTCTCGTACTATCAGCCACTACTAGTATTGTTTGCAATGTCCAAAGAATTATTTTGTCGGTCAACAGATTTGGAGTTTCTGTTCGATTTCGGAATGACAAGTTTATTGATAAAGATACATGTACATAATGCAGACAAAAGTTTTACATGAACAAAGTTATGGTTCCCTTACAAAATACAGATCGATAAGATATGTGTCTCTACCTTAAGTCACATATACGACTTTTGAGAGCGTCATCAACCGGTAACCTCATTCATCGGACAATAGATATGAAATGCGTTGTAAATATTATTAAAAAACGACTTCGGGGAATTAAATTTAATGCTAAAGTGCTTGTAAGATAGAGTTTAACTTTCCTACACGGGGAGACTAGACATCCGATTATAGAATACACTCTCCCAAAAAAAGAAACGCACAGGTAGACAGGAGCTCGATAGTCACATGTTGTCGTTGTACGAAGACATTGAAAACTGTTCATTGTCATGTCACATAGCGCTGAACTCAGTATCTCGTGTGACCGCCCCGGGAAGCAGTCACGGATCTGCATCTCCTTGGCACTTACTGGATAAGCGTACGAATTCTGTCCTGCGGAATTCAGCGCCATTCTGCTTGTAACGCGTTGGCCAAATTTGGGAGTGTCTGTGGCGTGTTCTGACGTTGACGTACACGTCGATCGAGTTTAACCCAGAGGTATTCCATTGGGTTGAGATATGGAGATCTCGATGGCCAGGGCAAGTCATTGATGTTGGCATTATGAAGGCAGTCTACCGTGACACGAGCTGTGTGCGGTTGAGTGTTGTCCTGTTCCTCTGGCGGTCAATGATTGGAAGAAGGTAGCGATTTGCTGTCAAATTTCTCTGAAACACAACCAAGTCAGATCTCGTGGTGTAGGATATGGCCCACTAAACCATGACACTACCGCCACCGAAATTGTCGAATTCACGTACACATTGTGGGGCAAAACGCTCATTTCGACGACGATAAACACGTTGTCTTCCAACTCGCCGGTGAAGAAGAAATCGTGATTCATCGCTAAACCACACTCGTCTCCAGTTTTTCAAATTCCAAGGGTGAAAGGTATGGCACCAACGCAAGCGTCGTTGTCGATGGATCTGTTGCAATACAGGGACGATAACTGGTCTTCTTGGTCGGATTCCAGCCTCGCGAAGATGGTTCCTGACACTCTGGTCCGATATCCACCTCAAACCAGGGATGCGTCCTGTAGTCTCCATAGCTGTGCCATTGCGATGACGTAGGTGGAACAGTCGAATGTAGTGATCCTGTGCAGGGGTGGTAACTCTTGGTCGGCCGGTTCTCAGACGCTCTGCAGTGGAATTGAACTCTGTGTATCGGTCACAAAGGCGGCAAATGGTGCTGTGGTGGACGTTGAAGTGGCGTGCAACAGAAAACTGCGATTCCCCTCTTTTGATACGTCCTATGGCGATGTTCCAATCGGCAGAACTGAGTCTCGGCACTTGAAATATGTTGACAATTGAATGAAAAAGTATTGGCTTATACCTGCCTTTTTAAAGCCACTATCACGAGTTACGAATGCTATAACTTGCACGTGCATTTTGCTTTACTGTTGTCCTCCATGACATTTTTGCAAACCGACAATGGCTGCGTTTTGACGCACCGTTTGTCGAATACAAGGCCACCAACATTTTCCAATAACATATATCCAATTTATATACCGGATATTTTGTGTAGTCAGGTTCAATGAACTACATACTTCCTGTGCGTTTCTTTTCTATCTTACCACATATATACACAGACAATGAGTCACACACACACACACACACACACACACACACACACACACACACACACACACACACACACACACACACACACACACACACACACATACATAATTTTAACAAAACTATACATACAAATATACAAGTACACATATCAACTGTAGTAACGCCACAGCGATGGGGGCAGTGGGGTAACCTAGTGGTTAGAGCGTTTGCTCGTCACGCCGAAGACCCAGTTCCATTCCCCACATGGGTACAATGTGTGAAGCCCATTTCTGGTGTCCCCCGCCGTGATATTGCTGAATTATTGTTAAAAGCGACGTAAGACTATTCTCACTCCCCCACAGAGGTGTTTATCAAATTACTATATGCAAGTACATATACTTGTATATTTGCACAAGACAAGAGACACAATACAAGTTGAAATACAATACAATACAATAGAAATCAAATTTCCAAAAGAATATTTACGGACAACAGTATGACACACTGTAACATCATATACTACTGAAAACAAGTTATAGAACACCCCCAATTATAAGATTGTATTTTGCAATACAATCAGCCATGACTAACTAACCGTAGTCTTCTTAACTTCTTTTGCAAAGATTATATTTATATTTTAACCTGATTTATTTAGAGCGTATGGCAATGATCTGCCATGCGTGATGGTCACATAAAACTAAATAGGGCCATAAATCAATCAATTACATTTTACGCCGAAATCTGTGGATTGTTTTAAAATCACATACGGCTGTACAGTTAAATTATGTTTTACGTAATTTGTGAGAAAAGTTCAACATTCCCTCCCATTTGAAACAGATAACACATGCGGCTCCTGAAGTGACCGAGAGGGGATATAGTTTACCGCGAGAAAGCGAGAAAGCGAGAAAGCGATAAAGCGAGAGAGCGAGAAACCGATAGTGCGAGAAAGCGAAAAAGCGATGTCCCCTCTCGGCCACCATACCTGAGACACTTATGATCTCATGTTTAAATCTGTGGCATGTTGTGCGCGGTCCATCACACTTCATCGTGAAGATATCAGTGTCCACGAGAGGATCTCTACTTTAACCTATGTAATCCTAAGCGATACAGCTAATTCATCGCGTGCTAAAGTACCTGTGCTAGAGCTCAGTGATGTAGATGTCGTGTGGGTTGATGGAGAGAGACCTGGAGACGCCGTTGGTATCACACTTGTAACTGGAGATTTGGGTGTTGGCGATGATGATAAACTCGTCACAGAAGATGGCGAAGACATCAACGTTGTGTGTATGGACGATGAAGTTCTAACTGTAGTTGTAGTTGTGACGGCGTTTGGCGAAGATGTCGGTGTGGTCGTGAGCCGTGTTGTAGTAGGTGCTGGCGTCGTTTCTGTGCAGAGGGGGAATATAACATACATGTTAACAATGTGCAGCTCGAGGTATCTAAAATAAGCCAAAATTACATCATATTATAATAATAGATAAAAGTTACAAAACCCTTGCCATATTCATCGATTTACGATTCCGACTATATCATGAGTATGTGTTTATGAATCACTATCAAATAGTGATGATACCAGGTGTTCACGAAAAGTTAAACCAAAAGTTGTTGTTTTCGGAAATTAAAAATACAATACAATTGTATTATTTTCACTAATACCCCTCAGGGTGTTGTGCTTATAGTGTTGTTTTGATATGATAATAGTAATAAAGTCAGACTGATATTACCTCGAATGCAGGTCCTTCGGTCATCATTAAGACGAAAGCCTTCCATGCAGGCACACGTGAACATGTTATGTGGGCGGGGCAGACACAGCTGCTGGCACTCTTTGAAGACACACACACTGTTGCCTGTCATGAATACACACCATAGCGTCTTTATAGTCATCTAGTAGCTAGATCTAGTGGCCATTTACGTCATGCTGTACAGATTGGAAAGTGATACATATTCATTGGCTATTCATGATAAAGGATGGCCAGGTGGAGAAATGCACGCAGTTTTGCATGTGATTTCCTGCGACATGTTCAAATGAATAATGTAAATAGTAACTTCAGCTTCTTCAAAGCGTCTCTTTATGTTTGTATACATTTCCTTTCACAAATTACTATTTTGTGCATTTTTTGACATGACTTTACTTGCGTTTCCTTTGCGTTTGAGTATATACATTGTTACATCTCGCCAACGACCACAATTCAAACATAGTAACCTCTCGCTAACCACCACAGTACACACATAGTAACCTCTAGCTAACCACCACAGTACACACATAGTAACCTCTCGCTAACCACCAAACTACACACGCAGTAACCTCTCGCAAACCACCACAGTACACAGATAGTAACCTCTCGCTAACCCCCACTGTACACACATAGCACCCTCTCGCTAACCACCCCACTACACACGTAGTAACCTCTCGCAAACCACCATAGTACACACATAGTAACCTCTCGCTAACCACCACTGTACACACATGGTAACCTCTCGCTAACCACTTAAAGTTTGAAAGTTGGCATGTTGCCAGGAGTCTCACCTAGGACAACCTCCGTCCTGTTGAAGCCATAGATGCCGTACAGTTTGGTGAAGGAATCTGTGCCAAACTCCTCCAAAGCACCGCCGTCCTTGTGCATCCGGGATATGTAACTGTAAGTTCGGAGTTGTTAGTAAACAGTTGTAATTAGTTCGCTAACTATTAGACAGGACAACTGGAAATAGAATTAAATAGTCACTAGTTGGTGCAGGTTGGTCAATGACAGGGGAGACTACTCACGTTTTCTTCCAGTCTGTGAGGTAAAGGTAGTCGCCCATGATGGCGATTCCGAAATAGTGTGCCACGTCCTCTTTAAGCATAACGCGTTGTCCGGTGCCATTCAGGAAGATCATGGACACTGTGTTAAACTGTGCGTCCACCCAAAACAGGCGTCGACCTGTTGCAAAGTTAGGCAGTGTCCATCAGAAGATTCATCTCAGTTGTAAATAGTGGAGGTGGAATTTTTGTCAGAAAGTCTTTTGCATCATACATAACGTTATCTCTATACCATACGTGATCATACTGAGAGTTTCCTTATAAGTCTGGTTTGTTTTATACTTTAACTGGGACACTTACCTTACTGTTTCACTGTTCGTAGTCGACAGGTATTTCATGATAATTCACTTGTTTCCATCGCAATATGGCTGCAATACTGCCGACGCGATGCAAAATTTTAACTCACTCATTTAATGGATCCGTGTTGTGTGGAATACAGCAGATATGTCCCTAAGGTAACTTCATCCATAATGTAACCGAACCTGAACCGGAATACTCGAAAGTGCCATACCTTGGCAATGTATTCTTAACACGACTGGTCGGGTCCATTTTATCATTGAGCGAAACCTGTCAGGAAGACTAGACAACAAGGCTGCAAAGGATCTGATGTCGTGCCTTGTGGTGTAGTCGCGTTCTGCTCCATGTACAGTTAGTTGCCTATCTGGGGTACGTGTGTCCGTTTTTGGTCAGGGTATATTTCAGTATTCATAAAGATAGGTTCCTAAAGAAGTATTCCATTCTACAACGTCCCCTTCAAGGAATATGAGGTTTACAAGTTCAGTCTATGTAAATGTTGTTCCTTAGGACCTACTCTTTCCGTCCACTGCGAGACCATTCGGCCAGGAGTTCTTGTCCAGTATGACAAACTTGGTGCGGTCTGACCCATCCATGGATGCCCGCTCAATCCGGGGCTCTTTACCCCAATCTGTCCAGTAGAATGTCCTGCAAGTAGAAGGGTAATGGTCAACCCATCGACATTCGGTATCCCCAGACGGGTGTAGGACAGAAACCCCTGTGGACTTTGGTCACGAGATCGCGAGAAAATGAAATGTCGCATTCTCGCGTTCCCGCGATTTTTGTGTTTTTGTGGCCTAATTTGACAAGTCGAGATTGCGAGATTTAACATCATGTCCAAATGACCAAAATCTCGCGTTCTCGTGTTCTCGTGTTCTCGCGATCTCGCATTGTCGCGTTCTCGACTTTTGACAAAAGGTGCTATGTACCAAAAACTAGAGAATGCGAGATCGCGGGAACGCTAGATTTTGGTCAAATCTCGCGTTCTCGCGATCTCGCATTCTCGGGTTTTTGGCACATGTAGCTTGTTTCCAAAAGTTGAGATCGCGAGAATGTCCCTTACAGTATTCCATAAAAATTAGACGTCACGGTATTATTTTATTTATTTTTAAGAATTGGCATAAATCAATATAATTGGAGTAAGATCTGGTACTCCAATGTTGTTGGTTTTTTTCTTTTAGCTGAACACTTCAAAGGAAAAACAAAAAACAAAAACAGAAGTTGAAGTTGAACTGTAGGTACTGACCCCTCCAGAGGAAGCAGAGCAATTGCCCTCGGCTCGTCCACAGCCTCAGTTATTAGAATTTTGCGGTGTGTGTAGTTGGTAAGGGAGACAACTCCGATCAGGTCATGTCCGGCATCGGTGAAGTATAGAAGTTTATTTATGTGGTCTACAGCCAGGCCGTCAACCACCGCACCTGCAACACGTCGTTAGCGGTCAGAAATATACGTCTGTGTTGACGATACGTTATTCCAACAAGTAACTGCGGTTATGTAATTATTTATATAATATTGTTATTATTTAGATACTGAAAACTCCTCCGAAGTTGGAACCCTATGCCAATTCCTAAATTGTACGGATTTTACTAAATTTGAAACAAATTCAATTCAATTATAACCCTTCATAACAAGTTTAAATCAAACGGGGTACACTGCATACCAAACATTATGTCATGGCGGTGATAACAGTAATTTATACTGCGGCAGTTTCTAGAACCGGAGAGGATATGTATAGTCAATCTCTGGGTGGTCTGCCCAGATGTCAGATGTATTTTCGTCATCACCCTACCTTCATCCATCCCAACGACGATCTCGGCGAAGTCTCCGTCCAGGTTGGATCCCTTGATGATGCGGACTGTGTTGTCAGACCAGTACAGGCGCATCTTGATGGGGTCGAAGCCAATGGCGATGGGCGAGTGCCTGGTGGAATGGCGAATGGCGTGGACCACCCCGTTACTGGAGCTCACCTGGAAAACCTGTCTCTGGTAGGCGTCGGTCACCAATAGGAAGTTGTTCTCTGATATACCTAGGAAACATGACAGATTCTAGGACATGTTGGTTTCTTATGACATGAGGCCTCGTGAACATGTCGGGATGTCATGATATGCAGCTTCTAGAAATGTGGAGATGTCCTGACAAACATATAGAAGGACAAGTCGGAATGTCATGATAGAGCTTGTAGGACATGACATGTTGTCATGCAGCTTTTATGATACGTGAGGATTTCATGACACATTTTCTAGATCATGTGATGATTTCATGACAAACCGTTTCGAGGTCATGGGAGGACATCATTGCATGACGTGAGGATGTCATGACATCAATCTTCCATGACATGTGATGCTGTTGTGACATGCAGCTTATGTGTCGGGATGTCATGACACACAGTTTCTAGGAAATGTCATTATTACACACATCAGGCTATTGTGTCAAGGTGTTTGGAGGGTTGTTGGACATAATGTAGCATTTAGGATTTGTTTTGATATCACTGGCTTTCCATGTCGTTACACGGCAGGGATGTTAGAACACCATGGTAACATTAGAATGATACTTGAGCTTCTCTTTAATGTCAGAATAACAGGCAACATGATAGAGATTTCGAAATATTCTTGCAAATGTGATACATAGTTTATGTTCAATCTTAATCTGATATCGCTAGAATTAAAATAAATAAGCAGACTTAGTGAGACAGGGTTAACACCTCATTGTCCTGGGTATTAACATACGTATCTCAATAAAAATGCATTCAAACTTTCCGTTCTGCTTTACATGAACAGCTCTTTGTTTGGAATGTTTAACTATTATTCCTTTGAAGGAAAATCTTTTGCATTACTTGATATGCAGGTGACGTCATCCTCTGCCAGGTGATATCCCAGACCGCACGTGCACCAGGTGGCGTCTTCAGCCCCACTCAGACACAGCTGGCTGCACGGGTTGGCACCCTCCCGACAGCTGCCTGCAACAGGGAAGGTTAGAGTCCTTTGCTTATTTTCTCTATAATACAGTCACAGAATGTCTTAATCCCACAATAGATTATATCACACGTTAATATAACTATCCTAACACAACCACTGTCTAATAGCATTATGTCTATCTTAGCTAGAGATCCTTCTTCTGAACCGCTTCTGTTTCTTGTTACAGATTCATATTAGAAAAATTGGCAGAACCAGCAAGTTTCAATCAAATTGACCAAGTACCATGTTTATTTTATTGATAAGTCAAGTTTGATGTTGTTCATAAATCAGTTACTGATGACCCTGATAACAGAGACAATGCCTCAGTTTCACACGTGGCTCGTGTTACAGCATCTGGAACGAGACAATAGATGGTTGCCAGAGAAAGACCGCTTACTGTTATAGGGAGGCTGGTTGTGAATGTCGAAGGTGACGAGGTCTTGAGCGATGCCGTAATGGGGGTGTAGGATGCCGCGGATCTTCTCCTCCTTGTCGAGTCTGGCCATGTGGATACCGTTCATGTCGTTTCTGTCGGTCCACAAGATGATGTCCTGAAGAGGCGCATAAAGACACGTTCAATCCATGGACAGCAGGTAGAAGGTTTGTGGTTGGAATGATGTTGATGTCTTAGGATATGATGCACGATACCGTCACCGGACAACAAGCTGGCAAGATGTCACTGGACTGGTCAGGTGTCTCTCATATCGTTAATCAGTTGATAATCAGTTTTCGTAATTAAATTCAAAATGATCTTTTGATTATATATTTACGGCCGACAAGTGTCATCGTGAACACTGCAGTTCCTCGTGTAACAGTCACTATAGTTGTCTATGTCAGACGTGTGGTAGGTAGCCCTGTGTGCCTGTGTCAGACGTGTGGTAGGTAGCCCTGTGTGTCTATGTCAGACGTGTGGTAGGTAGCCCTGTGTGTCGGTGTCAGACGTGTGGTAGGTAGCCCTGTGTGTCTATGTCAGACGTGTGGTAGGTAGCCCTGTGTGCCTGTGTCAGACGTGTGGAAGGTAGCCCTGTGTGTCTATGTCAGACGTGTAGTAGGTAGCCCTGTGTGTCGGTGTCAGACGTGTAGTAGGTAGCCCTGTGTGCCTGTGTCAGACGTGTGGAAGGTAGCCCTGTGTGCCTGTGTCAGACGTGTGGAAGGTAGCCCTGTGTGTCTATGTCGGACGTGTAGTAGGTAGCCCTGTGTGTCTGTGTCAGACGTGTAGTAGGTAGCCCTGTGTGTCGGTGTCAGACGTGTGGTAGGTAGCCCTGTGTGTCTGTGTCAGACGTGTGGAAGGTAGCCCTGTGTGTCTATGTCAGACGTGTAGTAGGTAGCCCTGTGTGTCGGTGTCAGACGTGTGGTAGGTAGCCCTGTGTGTCGGTGTCAGACGTGTGGTAGGTAGCCCTGTGTGCCTGTGTCAGACGTGTAGTAGGTAGCCCTGTGTGTCGGTGTCAGACGTGTGGAAGGTAGCCCTGTGTGTCGGTGTCAGACGTGTAGTAGGTAGCCCTGTGTGTCGGTGTCAGACGTGTGGTAGGTAGCCCTGTGTGCCTGTGTCAGACGTGTAGTAGGTAGCCCTGTGTGCCTGTGTCAGACGTGTGGTAGGTAGCCCTGTGTGTCTATGTCAGACGTGTGGTAGGTAGCCCTGTGTGCCTGTGTCAGACGTGTTGTAGGTAGCCCTGTGTGCCTGTGTCAGACGTGTAGTAGGTAGCCCTGTGTGCCTGTGTCAGACGTGTGGAAGGTAGCCCTGTGTGCCTGTTTCAGACGTGTGGCAGGTAGCCCTGTGTGCCTATGTCAGACGTGTGGCAGGTAGCCCTGTGTGTCGGTGTCAGACGTGTGGAAGGTAGCCCTGTGTGTCGGTGTCAGACGTGTAGTAGGTAGCCCTGTGTGTCGGTGTCAGACGTGTGGTAAGTAGCCCTGTGTGCCTGTGTCAGACGTGTAGTAGGTAGCCCTGTGTGCCTGTGTCAGACGTGTGGTAGGTAGCCCTGTGTGCCTGTGTCAGGCGTGTGGTAGGTAGCCCTGTGTGCCTGTGTCAGATGTGTGGTAGGTAGCCCTGTGTGCCTGTGTCAGACGTGTTGTAGGTAGCCCTGTGTGCCTGTGTCAGACGTGTAGTAGGTAGCCCTGTGTGTCTGTGTCAGACGTGTAGTAGGTAGCCCTGTGTGTCGGTGTCAGACGTGTGGTAGGTAGCCCTGTGTGTCTGTGTCAGACATGTGGAAGGTAGCCCTGTGTGTCTATGTCAGACGTGTAGTAGGTAGCCCTGTGTGTCTGTGTCAGACGTGTGGTAGGTAGCCCTGTGTGCCTGTGTCAGACGTGTAGTAGGTAGCCCTGTGTGTCGGTGTCAGACGTGTTGTAGGTAGCCCTGTGTGTCGGTGTCAGACGTGTAGTAGGTAGCCCTGTGTGTCGGTGTCAGACGTGTGGTAGGTAGCCCTTTGTGCCTGTGTCAGACGTGTAGTAGGTAGCCCTGTGTGCCTGTGTCAGACGTGTGGTAGGTAGCCCTGTGTGTCTATGTCAGACGTGTGGTAGGTAGCCCTGTGTGCCTGTGTCAGACGTGTTGTAGGTAGCCCTGTATGCCTGTGTCAGACGTGTAGTAGGTAGCCCTGTGTGCCTGTGTCAGACGTGTGGAAGGTAGCCCTGTGTGCCTGTTTCAGACGTGTGGCAGGTAGCCCTGTGTGCCTATGTCAGACGTGTGGCAGGTAGCCCTGTGTGTCGGTGTCAGACGTGTGGAAGGTAGCCCTGTGTGTCGGTGTCAGACGTGTAGTAGGTAGCCCTGTGTGTCGGTGTCAGACGTGTGGTAAGTAGCCCTGTGTGCCTGTGTCAGACGTGTAGTAGGTAGCCCTGTGTGCCTGTGTCAGACGTGTAGTAGGTAGCCCTGTGTGCCTGTGTCAGACGTGTAGTAGGTAGCCCTGTGTGCCTGTGTCAGACGTGTGGTAGGTAGCCCTGTGTGCCTGTGTCAGACGTGTTGTAGGTAGCCCTGTGTGCCTGTGTCAGACGTGTAGTAGGTAGCCCTGTGTGCCTGTGTCAGACGTGTTGTAGGTAGCCCTGTGTGCCTGTGTCAGACGTGTAGTAGGTAGCCCTGTGTGCCTGTGTCAGACGTGTGGCAGGTAGCCCTGTGTGTCGGTGTCAGACGTGTGGAAGGTAGCCCTGTGTGCCTGTGTCAGACGTGTGGTAGGTAGCCCTGTGTGTCTGTGTCAGACGTGTGGTAGGTAGCCTGTATCAGGCGTGGGATGTCACTTGTGTCTGTGTGAGATGTGGTTGTCACTTTCTTGTGTCTGTGTGAGATGTGGTTGTCACTTGTGTCTGTGTGAGATGTGGTTATCACTTGTGTCTGTGTGAGATGTGGTTGTCACTTGTGTCTGTGTGAAATGTGGTTATCCCTTGTGTCTGTGTGAGATGTGGTTATCACTTGAGTCTGTGTGAGATGAGGTTGTGATTGTGTCTGTGAGAGATGTGTTAGTTTGTTATTTAACGCCGCACTCAGCAATAATATACAGCGGTCTGTAAACAACCGAGTCTGGACCAAACAATCCATTGAATAACATCATGAGCATCGATCTACTCAATTGGGATACGCTGACATGCATCAACCAAACCAGCGAGGATTACCACCCAATCCCGTTAGTCGCCTCTCACGACAAATATAGTCTCCTCTTACGGCAAACATGGGTTGCCGAAGACCTTCCCGCCCGGATCTTCACAGTCGGTGTCTGTGTGGGATGTGGTTGTCTGGGTCTGTGTGAGATGTGAGTTATCAGGTTTGTCTGTGTGGTATGTGAGTTGTCGGGTGTGTCTGTGTGAGTTGTCCGGTGTATCTGTGTGGTATGTGGTTGTCACTTTTGTTTGTGTGAGATGGGCTTGTCTGCGTGTGTGTGAGATGTGAGTTATCAGGTGTGTCTGTGTGAGATGTGAGTTGTCGGGTGTGTCTCTGTGAGTTGTCCGGGGTGTTTGTGAGGGGTTTGATTGTCACTTTTGTTTGTGTGAGATGGGCTTGTCTGCGTGTGTGTGAGTTGTGAGTTGTGAGTTATAAGGTCTGTCTGTGTGGTATGTGAGTTGTCGGGTGTGTCTGTGTGAGTTGTCGGGTGTGTCTGTGAGGGGTTGAGTTGTCGTGTATGTACGTGTGAGATGTGAGTTATCAGGTGTGTCTGTGCGAGATGTGCTTGTCACCTGGAAGATGCTGATGCCGTAGAAGCCGCTGTTGTCCAGGTTGAAGATGATGGTCAGCCGCTCTGTCTTGAGATTGTAGCTCCTCACATGGTTCTTGATTGAGTCGCTCCAGTACATGCTGTAACGCAAGGATAGCACCAGATAAGAGCACCTTTGTCTCGGATCCCCACTCGACCTTATGTTTATTGTGGATCAACAAATAGTACTGTCCTTGCTCGTGAGAGACCCAAAGGTATTTTACAGCCAGGTAAGAAAGGTATAAAAGCCAGATTTAATAAAGAACATTTCTTAACATTTGGGGACAAATGTTGCTTATATTTTAAATGTTATATTTTTCTTCTTATACGTGTCTGTCTTATATCCGTTTCCTACTCTGCTGATGTGTTACTCCGTGTGCCATACGATGTGGCCAGCAGTACTGACATGTCATTGGTGTAGTCAATGTAGAGGTGGTTGGGGGAGCCGAGGTCGTGGTCGAGAATGGCCCGCCTGTCGCTGCCGTCAGTGTAGGCTGTTTCCACTTTGGGCGTATCTCCGGGGTCCGTGAAGTACAGGCGACTGGAACAGGGGCTCTATGGTCAACATGCACTATTTCTGCAACGTTATATTTCCAAGCAAAGGTAAGGAATCGATTGTTCAGAAAATGGTTAAACTGGTTCTCTGAGGTTTCTTGGAATGGAGTTACGTTTTTTATAACAGCATATACTAAGCGACTGTATCTGCAAGAGCGAGAGTTATGGGTAGCATCACATACCCGCGTCCCGGGTGTACAGCGATCCCGAGGGGGTTGTCAAGGTTGGTGGTGATGAGGTCTCTCTGGAAGGTGCCGTGCCGGCTGGCCACTTTAATCAGCTGGTTGCTAGAGTCGGTCCAGTAGAGGTTGCCACTCACCCAGTCCAGACAGAGGCCTAGAGCATACACAGCCACTGTACTATACTGTATACTCGGTACACCACTCACCCAGTCCAGAGTTTCCTAGAGCATACACAGCCACTGTACTATACTGTATACTCGGTACATCACTCACCCAGTCCAGAGTTTCCTAGAGCATACACAGCCACTGTACTATACTGTATACTCAGTACACCACTCACCCAGTCCAGAGTTTCCTAGAGCATACTCAGCCACTGTACTATACTGTATACTCGGTACACCACTCACCCAGTCCAGACAGAGGCCTAGAGCATACACAGCCACTGTACTATACTGTATACTCAGTACACCACTCACCCAGTCCAGACAGAGGCCTAGAGCATACACAGCCACTGTACTATACTGTATACTCAGTACACCACTCACCCAGTCCAGAGTTTCCTAGAGCATACACAGCCACTGTACTATACTGTATACTCAGTACATCACTCACCCAGTCCAGAGTTTCCTAGAGCATACACAGCCACTGTACTATACTGTATACTCAGTACACCACTCACCCAGTCCAGAGTTTCCTAGAGCATACACAGCCACTGTACTATACTGTATACTCTGTACACCACTCACCCAGTCCAGAGTTTCCTAGAGCATACACAGCCACTGTACTATACTGTATACTCAGTACATCACTCACCCAGTCCAGAGTTTCCTAGAGCATACACAGCCACTGTACTATACTGTATACTCAGTACACCACTCACCCAGTCCAGAGTTTCCTAGAGCATACACAGCCACTGTACTATACTGTATACTCGGTACACCACTCACCCAGTCCAGGCAGAGGCCTAGAGCATACACAACCACTGTACTATACTGTATACTCAGTACACCACTCACCCAGTCCAGACAGAGGCCTAGAGCATACACAGCCACTGTACTATACTGTATACTCAGTACACCACTCACCCAGTCCAGAGTTTCCTAGAGCATACACAGCCACTGTACTAAACTGTATACTCAGTACACCACTCACCCAGTCCAGAGTTTCCTAGAGCATACACAGCCACTGTACTATACTGTATACTCAGTACACCACTCACCCAGTCCAGAGTTTCCTAGAGCATACACAGCCACTGTACTATACTGTATACTCAGTACACCACTCACCCAGTCCAGAGTTTCCTAGAGCATACACAGCCACTGTACTATACTGTATACTCAGTACACCACTCACCCAGTCCAGAGTTTCCTAGAGCATACACAGCCACTGTACTATACTGTATACTCAGTACACCACTCACCCAGTCCAGAGTTTCCTAGAGCATACACAGCCACTGTACTATACTGTATACTCAGTACATCACTCACCCAGTCCAGAGTTTCCTAGAGCATACACAGCCACTGTACTATACTGTATACTCGGTACATCACTCACCCAGTCCAGAGTTTCCTAGAGCATACACAGCCACTGTACTATACTGTATACTCAGTACACCACTCACCCAGTCCAGAGTTTCCTAGAGCATACACAGCCACTGTACTATACTGTATACTCAGTACATCACTCACCCAGTCCAGAGTTTCCTAGAGCATACACAGCCACTGTACTATACTGTATACTCGGTACATCACTCACCCAGTCCAGAGTTTCCTAGAGCATACACAGCCACTGTACTATACTGTATACTCAGTACACCACTCACCCAGTCCAGAGTTTCCTAGAGCATACACAGCCACTGTACTATACTGTATACTCAGTACACCACTCACCCAGTCCAGAGTTTCCTAGAGCATACACAGCCACTGTACTATACTGTATACTCGGTACACCACTCACCCAGTCCAGACAGAGGCCTAGAGCATACACAGCCACTGTACTATACTGTATACTCGGTACACCACTCACCCAGTCCAGAGTTTCCTAGAGCATACACAGCCACTGTACTATACTGTATACTCAGTACACCACTCACCCAGTCCAGGCAGAGGCCTAGAGCATACACAGCCACTGTACTATACTGTATACTCAGTACACCACTCACCCAGTCCAGAGTTTCCTAGAGCATACACAGCCACTGTACTATACTGTATACTCGGTACACCACTCACCCAGTCCAGACAGAGGCCTAGAGCATACACAGCCACTGTACTATACTGTATACTCAGTACACCACTCACCCAGTCCAGAGTTTCCTAGAGCATACACAGCCACTGTACTATACTGTATACTCAGTACATCACTCACCCAGTCCACAGTTTCCTAGAGCATACACAGCCACTGTACTATACTGTATACTCAGTACACCACTCACCCAGTCCAGAGTTTTCTAGAGCATACACAGCCACTGTACTATACTGTATACTCGGTACACCACTCACCCAGTCCAGAGTTTCCTAGAGCATACACAGCCACTGTACTATACTGTATACTCAGTACACCACTCACCCAGTCCAGAGTTTCCTAGAGCATACACAGCCACTGTACTATACTGTATACTCAGTACACCACTCACCCAGTCCAGAGTTTCCTAGAGCATACACAGCCACTGTACTATACTGTATACTCGGTACACCACTCACCCAGTCCAGAGTTTCCTAGAGCATACACAGCCACTGTACTATACTGTATACTCAGTACACCACTCACCCAGTCCAGAGTTTCCTAGAGCATACACAGCCACTGTACTATACTGTATACTCAGTACATCACTCACCCAGTCCAGGCAGAGGCGTAGAGTCCTGATAACAACCCCAGTTCCATCAACTATCGTCTCCGCTGTAGCTCACCTGATACAACCCCAGTTCCACCAGCTATCGTCTCTGCTGCAGCTCACCTGATACAACTCCAGTCCCACCAGCTATCGTCTCCGCTGTGGCTCCCACTTCAAGGTTAATCCTGCTGATAGTTTTTGTATTGTTTTCAGAATAATAGAGAAAGTTTTCCCTCGCATCGAATGCTAACGCCAGGTATCCATGACGTTTATCCAGGAAGCACTGTTTGTCTAGGGTGACGTTTAGCAGCGACATGTCGGCAACGTTGGCGGGATAGTGACAGATGGCGTCGTGCACAGCGTAGATGTGAGAGGGCTGAACGAACACCTCCGTCACTGAAAGAAATGATAAGAATGAGGCAAAGGTTACGTCGCCGACAAAAGCCGTTTGTTGACCACCTTGATCACGTCCAACAATATCAGGCGTGAAATGATGTTAATATTGAACAATGGAAAATTCATAACTGTCAAGTCCACTAAGATGGTTGAGAATTTGAGATGATAGATGCCGGTACTTAGAAGCAGTGAGTGAGTGATTGAGTTGTATCTAGCATCACTGCGAGCAGTATTTCAGCCATATCGCGGCATGTTAGTCTAACGTGGGAGGAACGCCGTCAGTGACACCGACCTTTCCCACGCCGGTGTGGTGCTCACATACCAGAGATAATAACCGAAGCAAGATTTGATTATATCAACGGATCCTGGCAAAGCTAAGGGACTCAACTCCGAACAACGAATTGTAGCGCCTTAGATCATTGGGCCACCCGTGCTTCTTTTGAATAACCAACAGTACATACAGCCATTTGTATCATGAATACTGTATGTGTGTACATGTATTTCTGATCACGAATTGGGGTATGATATTGTATTTGAAAAGTGAAAGGAGCTCACATTCACAAGAGCGATCATCGTCGGTGATGTTGAATCCCTCCCCGCAGATGCATCTGGCGCCGGGGTCGGGCATGTCCACGCAGAACTGGTCACACTGCAACGTGTCGCACCTATCTGCACACAGGATAAAAACATGATTTAATTGTTTTACCATCCTGTCATGTTCGTTTGGTGGCCAATGATCATTGCGATATACTCATATATAGATATACTAAGTTACATTACAGTGTCACAATCAGCTCCTACTCGTGTAGATATCAGCTCGTCTGGAATTTGTCCACGCATGATGAAGAGCCCTAAATTGTAACGTTGCAGCTGTTTAGATGTGATGAAAGTACATGGTTGCCTGGTTGTATAGATGTGATATACGTACGTGAAACAATGTTGTATAGCAGTGATATACGTACGTGATACATTGTTGCATAGCTGCGATATACGTACGTGACACATTGTTTTATAGGTGTGATATACGTACGTGAAACATTGTTGTATAGATGTAATATACGTCCGTGATGCATTGTTGTATAGATGTGATATACGTGCGTGATACACTGTTGTATAGATGTGACATACGTATGTGATGCATTGTTGTATAGATGTGATATACGTACGTGATACCCTGTTGTATAGATGTGACATGCGTACGTGATACATTGTTTTATAGATGTGATATACGTACGTGATGCATTGTTGTATAGCTGTGATATACGTACGTGATACCCTACTGTATAGATGTGATATACATACGTGAAACATTGTTGTATAGATGTGACATACATACGTGAAACATTGTTGAAAAGATGTGACATACGTACGTGATACCCTGTTGTATAGATGTGACATACGTACGTGATACACTGTTGTATAGATGTGACATGCGTACGTGAAACATTGTTGTATAGATGTGACATACGTACGTGATACCCTGTTGTATAGATGTGACATACGTACGTGATACCCTGTTGTATAGATGTGATATACGTACGTGATGCATTGTTGTATAGCTGTGATATACGTACGTGATACCCTGCTGTATAGATGTGACATACGTACATGAAACATTGTTGTATAGATGTGATATACGTACGTGATACCCTGTCGTGTAGATTAGATATACCTACGTGATGACACTGTGATGTAGATGTGATATACGTACGTGATGACCCTGTTGTGTAGTTGGTATACATGATGATGTCATAGGGGATGTAGCCGAGGCGGTAACTGATTTTATTTTGGCCGTCGTTCTTGTCTACGATTTTAAGGTGGCCTTTACTTTGTTCGGTCACAAACAGGTAGCTCTGAAACAGCAATAGAAACAATGATAAGCAGTGGGCGAGCATCACCAGACACAGACAAATGACATGGTGAAATAGGTGACAAAGCACCTATTATTAGCAGGCATCCGATAATACGTTCTGATTGTGTTGAGGAAAGTCAGTTGTGTAGCCCCGATGATAACATTATTTCAACCATATGACGATGTGTCTCCTTATTTCGTGCTACCTAACAATAACAGACGGTCGGATCGAGTCGAATCTGAGCCAATGGTGGCCCTGTGAATATTGTGTAAGTGAATAAGTGAGTGTAGTATGTCATTTTTATCATTGGTTGTTGCTGAAATGATACGGAGCACCAGTGACATGAGTTGGATTTTCGCTACAACCTTAAACTCCAGAGTGTCAGTAACTTTAAACATACCCCATAGGCTGCAATGCCAAAGAAATTGGACCCTGAATTTACGACGACGATCCGCCGTCCAGTGCCGTCAATGTTGACGGCCTCCACTGTGTCCTTCTGACTGTCCACCCAGTACAACGTGTCTCCGTCCAGAGTGATGCCCCGGGGGTGCTCCAGGCTCTGGTCAACCAACACGTGGCGGTCAGCTCCCAGCAAGTCGGACATCTCGATCCGCGGACGCTCGCCGAAATCCGACCATATAAGTAATCTGAAGACATCCCGGCATAACATGTTACAAGAACTACCTACAGGGATTGAGGTCTCCTTACTTAACCAGTAAGGCACAATAACAGTACCATCATTTACGGGCTACTTAATTTGCTATAGGTACTTAATTAACTACGATGGGAAATTGGAGAAAAATAAGCTCTTTAAAATTGTTGACTTCACTGTCCCCCTTTTTCCATGTCTAAACTATCCTGCGTTGGGGGCAATTCCGTCCCAACTCACCATCTTTCTATATATGAACTATCCTGCGTTGGGGGCAATTCCGTCCCAACTCACCATCTTTCTATATATGAACTATCCTGCGTTGGGGGCAATTCCGTCCCAACTCACCATCTTTCTATATATGAACTATCCTGCGTTGGGGGCAATTCCGTCCCAACTCACCATCTTTCTATATATGAACTATCCTGCGTTGGGGGCAATTCCGTCCCAACTCACCATCTTTCTATATATGAACTATCCTGCGTTGGGGGCAATTCCGTCCCAACTCACCATCTTTCTATATATGAACTATCCTGTGTTGAGGTAATTCCGTCCCAACTCACCATCTTTCTATATGTGAACTATCCTGTGTTGAGGTAATTCCGTCCCAACTCACCATCTTTCTATATATGAACTATCCTGTATTGAGGTAATTCCGTCCCAACTCACCATCTTTCTATATGTGAACTATCCTGTGTTAAGGTAATTCCGTCCCAATTCACCATCTTTCTACATGTGAACTATCCTGTATTGAGGTAATTCCGTCCCAACTCACCATCTTTCTATATGTGAACTATCCTGTGTTAAGGTAATTCCGTCCCAACTCACCATCTTTCTACATGTGAACTATCCTGTATTGAGGTACTTCCGTCCCAACTCACCATCTTTCTATATGTGAACTATCCTGTGTCGAGGTAATTCAGTCCCAACTCACCATCTTTCTATATGTGAACTATCTTGTGTTGAGGTAATTCCGTCCCAACTCACCATCTTTCTATATGTGAACTATCCTGTGTTGAGGTAATTCCGTCCCGACTCTTTCTGTATGTAAACTATTTATTGTTGAGTCAACCTACATGCCTCACCCTCGTTCAATACTAGTATGTAAACTACCTGAGAAGATTACAGATTAGAATTCAAGTCGACTCACCCTCTTGTTGTATGTACGGCTATGCCATGTGGGGAATCTAGGCCCGTCTGTATGATGATTTTGTATGTTCTAGTCTTGTCACTTGCGTGTAGGGGCGCCATGATGATCCAGTTATACAGGGCATCCGTCCAGTAGAGGTTACCGGACTGCCAGTCCACGGCCATGCCGTACACCTCTGGAGACGTTCCCGTGAAGACGTCTGAGGTGTCGGTACTGCCGTTGAGAACGAGGCTCTGTATTCGTTTGTTCATGG
The DNA here is from genome assembly GCF_022045235.1 of Haliotis cracherodii. Taxonomy (NCBI): domain Eukaryota; kingdom Metazoa; phylum Mollusca; class Gastropoda; order Lepetellida; family Haliotidae; genus Haliotis; species Haliotis cracherodii. The sequence goes on along the minus strand of NW_027266330.1, from coordinate 40,573,493 downwards.
CCTCGCTCCATATCAAGGTTTGGGTGGTGTAGTCGAAAGCCAGAGCAGAAAACTCCCATCCAAGATGTGGCGCGCTGATGTGCCTGATCTTAACCTTGCCACTAACTACCCACTCATCAGGGTCCCCCTCAATCCCCACCAGTCGGGACACAGAGTTCCTCAGGGACGGGACTTGGGCCCAGATAAGATTTTGTCCGTGTCGAACTGAAAACAAGCACCATGACGACAATGTGTGAGTTACAATCCAGCTGAATGAACAAAGGTCGCCTGTGGGTATCTCCAGAAATTATCAGAAGCTGAACATTATATAAATCAATTTTATCGATCTTATATATGACTATTTTTTAAGAGTGTCAGTAAGACGTATTTACAGTTTGTATTTCTTGTTTGTTTCGATTATTATTCTATCAGGACCAAACAACAATGGTGTACAAGGATGAGTACTCTGCCGTCGTGCATCAAGGGGATTGTGGACATATATGTTGAGGTCATTTCTGTCCTTAGATCGGAAACAGATTACATTGATCGTCCATCTACTTGAATATGGTTAAACGTCCCTGGGACACACATGTGCACATACTCTCATCATGATGTCTCCTACATCTACCACGGGTCTACGACGTGCAGGTTTCTGCCTGTTAGTGTGCCAAGTCCACGTACCCATTGTTGTGGCATGCGTGTAGACAAATACTTTTATAACGTGCGCGTATATATCTGTCACGTCCCTGTCTCGTGCTTGTGTCACGTGTACGTCCATAATACCTATGCCCCATGCATAGTAACATAACTGTATCACATATACTTTGTTTTGTCACTTGTATAACAAGTTGACACATTACACGTTCTTTTGTCATGTCCCTACTGGGTTGCATGTAAACATGGTTGCGTCATACACTGAAAATAAAATATACACATTGTCAAACTATGTTTCATCCACAAAAGCCAGAGACATTAAGTACAAAGAAACATCGGACGCTGACATTTTTCTCAAAAAATAGAATTCAGGTGTTTTGTAAATATAAAAACATGAGCCACTAATTTGTTGTTGAGCGCTATTGATTGCTGCTATGCCTGATAAGGTACTTGTACATGTTGTCAATCCAACTTGAGTTCACTGTATATAATTTGTCATATTTGTTATATATCCTTGTGGAGGGGTAGGGTGGAGGGGTAGGGTGGAGGGGTAGCTTAGTGGTTCAAGCGTTCGCTCGTCACGCCGAAGACCCGGGTTGACTCCCCACATGGGTACAATTTGTGATTCGTGCTGAACAAAACGTGTATACACAATTGTGTGTGTGCCCCCATAGTTGTGTCTAGGGGGACGTTCGTGACCTAGAAAACAGCAACAGGAAAGAGTAGACATGAACGGAAGTCAGCCAGTAGGCGAGCATAAAGAACAGTCATATAAATACAGTGTAAGACGGCAACATGTACTCAAAGAGACGGAAGTCAATACTTGTCGAGTTGGAAATAAATTACGTTAGTTGCACAGAGCTCGTGTACAAGTAACAAACTACAGTACACACTTCCAGCAACTAGCCTGCATGTTGGCACATATTGCCACTGTCGAAGCTGTTTGAACAAGGGGATGAAGGAGTACTTCATTTAAGATTTCTGATACGATATTTCATATGTGTGAGTGTCTCCATGAGAGGGAAGAGATAACGGTTAGGTTACGGTTAGATGTCGGTTAGGTTGCTGTTGGGATTTTATGGAAAAAGTAAATTATCCCCGAAAAGTCTTGATGAATATAATTATGCTTAAGAATGTTGAAAAAAGGAAATTAGCAACCACAAAAACTGTATTGTTGAAAGGTGCAATTTTGTTGAAAAAAACTGGCTCATATGTTTAAATAAAATAATCTGGTTTTGTTGCTAAAAAGAATCTCGCAGATCTCGGTCCCTTATTTATCATATTCTCATTACCGAACATAGCTGCGGCATGACATTGTCCATCTCACGTCACATATTGCCAGAAGTCTCGGTGAGGAATGTCCCCATGTCACACCTGTTAGAGCCCATATTGTTACACCTGTTTGTAAAACATATGACGCAGTTTTATGGACATCGTGTGACCAAAGTCCGAAGTGGAAGAGAATGCCTCCTTTGAACCCCATCTCTCGTCTAAAGTAAGTACTCCTGCCCAAAGATACAAAGATTTCGTTTTTGGCAGCTGAGAAAGAACTTGCAATGCAATGATGTCCGTTTGATTCACTGGAGATGAGTGTCTCCTATCAAACTCATAAAGCACTTTCACGTAGGTATTTCCGTAAATTCACGATTGCATCAATGTCATATTTTAAACTTTATAGCCACGCCATGACGTCAAGATAGTCCGACTATTGTTACGCATTGCAACATCTTCAGGAGTAACCCGCATTCGTCATTTCGTAATGTTCAACTCACTTTAAGTTGAGAAAATATTTAAACTCAGTCATTAATATGCATTCTAATAGTTGCTGATCATCAAGGTTGTTTATAGCAACTGTATCTGACCTAAAACTAGGCGTTTATCGAGTATATGAACTGAAGCGTCACGAAGCGTAAACAGAGAAGTTCTATGCATTGCTTGCCATGACCCCGTATTTTTACTACATCAGCTAATGTTTAAACGTTTCATTTTACACGAGTCGATAGAGCATACCGTCACAGCATACGGACACACGAGAGCAGCGTGCGATCCGCGGACAGTCATTATCACTGTATACGTCACCCTGGGGTGGGAGTTTGGTGTCGGAAATGGGAAGGTGGCGTGAGCCCCCGGGGCAGTGCTACGTGAGCTCCCTACACAGCAACGTGTCAGAATATCCACAATGGTTTGTGGTACTTGTCTGTGACACAACAAGTTGCAGAATGTCGTTGCACCCATTTTTATCCTGAGATTATTTCCTAAACGGTAATGATTGATTATTTTAAGGATTTCATTTTCACATTAGTTTACTTACAATCGTAGTCAATTACTTTAAATTACTCAATTCCTTATGAGTTACTTGGCAAGTATGTAAATCAAGTACCATTAAAAACTGTTCACTTGAATAATACATTCTATTAATATGCATTTATTTAGTTTATACCTGAGATATGACTGTACTAATCCCAACGATGCTTATGTTTGATGTCTGTTGAACATATATGATAGTTGGATTCAGGCTTCAGACCAATCACAAAAAAACACTGGTAAAGACAATTTCAGTATCATAATACATTATAAAGTTCATTTTTTATCAATCTTGTCAAGAACGAGCACATAGATGGGTGGCTGAAAGGTTTTGGGCCTAACTATGATGGACTGTGTTGATGGTGTTATTTCTCATCCTAATAGTACCCTCATAGGTCCACACACTGCTCCCGGCGATACTGAAGTGTCTATATCCCACTGGTGGCTTCTCCGGGGATACTGAAGTGTCTATATCCCACTGGTGGCTTCTCCTGGCGATACTGAAGTGTCTATATCCCACTGGTGGCTTCTCCCGGCGATACTGAAGTGTCTATATCCCACTGGTGGCTTCTCCCCGCGATCTTGAAGTGTTTAAATCCCACTGGTGGCTTCTCCGGGGTCACTGAAGTGTCTATATCCCACTGGTGGCTTCTCCCCGCGATCCTGAAGTGTCTATATCCCACTGGTGGCTTCTCCCGGCGATACGGAAGTGTCTATATCCCACTGGTGGCTTCTCCCGGCGATACTGAAGTGTCTATATCCCACTGGTGGCTTCTCCCCGCGATACTGAAGTGTCTATATCCCACTGGTGGCTTCTCCCGGCGATACTGAAGTGTCTATATCCCACTGGTGGCTTCTCCCGGCGATACTGAAGTGTCTATATCCCACTGGTGGCTTCTCCCCGCGATACTGAAGTGTCTATATCCCACTGGTGGCTTCTCCCCGCGATCCTGAAGTGTCTATACCCCACTGGTGGCTTCTCCCCGCGATCCTGAAGTGTCTATACCCCACTGGTGGCTTCTCCTGGTAGTGTAAAGATCCTCCACAGCAAAAATGACATCATCATCCTTTTCATAATGCTTGCCAGACAGCGCTTTCTTCAAGTTGGAGAATAGGTGGAAATCGGTACCAAATCTTGGCCCTGTGCCACAAAAGCGATTTTCGGGCTACGACTGTCGTGTTTCAGTGTGGGAGAGCTATGATTGTGTTGTGGAACGAGGCCCTGTTGAAGACGGAGAATGTCCAATAAGTTCAGGCTCAGGCACCAAAGCCTAGATGACAACACACCTTGTTCTGTTTTCCCGACGTTTAGTCTAGATATTCTCATACAGTTGCCTGAATATATGAGCATATTATTGGTCATTAATGGTCTGACCTTGCGGAGGTAGTAGGATTCTTTTGTAATCCCAGAAAAGCGAAGCAATGAACTTGCCAGCTGACGGAACAGACTTATACGTCATAGGAGGAGATGTTAGATGATGCCACTGCTTTGACTGTTGTTGAGTATCTGGCTGATAGTGGCGAACCCAAGGCTCATCCATTGTTACAACCGCTCACCAAACGACGTACATTCTCACAAGAGATGATGAACATGGAGACTTTCTGGTCAGAAGCCCTGGACCCCAGTGTGCCGTGACCTTTGTTATGCCCAGCTCCTTCCCCAGATCGTTCTAGGCGCTGTATTGGCTGTGTGGCGTCTGTTGAGACGTTGATCAATCATAATCATATCGTGTATTTCATCAACATTTTTCTTGATATTGTTAGATTGTACTATTTTGTGACAACATAGAAACACAGTCATATCATCGGTAAGGAAAACCAAAAGGGTTCACGAATCCAAAGTAGAAGAAAATATAAAGAATAAAAAAGGAACAAGGAACCAAGGCGCTTAGTTAAAAAAGTATGTCAAAACACAACCTGATAGTGTATTTTGTCCCTCATTTGTATCTAATGAATGTAGGATTATACTCTAGATATTGTCAATGTCCTAAACGCATTCTACTCGAATTAATCAGACCTTCCGATAATCGAATCGGGCAAAATTGATAACCCATTATCGTCAATCGGTCATGGCGATAATGAAGTTAGTGATATCCTGTTATCAAAAGACAAAACGTGTCCTTTATCATGGAAAGAAGCATCAATTACTCCACTATAAAGGGAAGGTGGTGTATATGATTGTTCAAATTACAGACCTGTAGCCTTAAGTTGCTTATCAAAGATGTTTTTAGAAATGTATGTTCAAATATGTATTTAATTTCTTCAGAGATAACAGTTTACAATCAGGATTTATGCTCGGTATTAATAATGATTTGGTTAACATTTCAAACTGGAACGAATAAAAAATAGAATACAATCCCGGTAAGACTGAACGTCTAACACGAACCGTTGAGCCGACCCGGTCTTAGACCGAATTTATATGTGAACGATATTTCCCTTCAAGAAGTAGAAAGTCACAAGCACGTGGGTATAACACTTCAAAGTGGTTGTTCGTGGAAAATCCATATCGATGATATTGTCAAAAACGTAAATCCCATGATCTTGCTTAAGAAATTTAATATACCAGGTATGTAGAAAAACTATATAGATAAAGACGCTGCCTGTTTTTCCACTGGTGTTGTCATATTTGGGACAGTGGCACAAAAGAACAATTTCTTTTATCAGAACAACCTGCATTTACCGCGCTATGAACAGTTTGCGGTGCGGTTCTTGGCACCGGTCATGATAAACCATAGAACGAAACAAGTTCCAGTTCTCAACAAGGAAGATACCAGTTCAAATTGAAGACCTTTTATGAAATGAATATCGGTCTTGTATCGGAATATCTTAGTCAACTTTATTGCAGCTCAAAGTTCAGATAATAGCAAATGATGATTTGGAGATGGATGTAATTTATCAACTGAAGGACTTAAAGGTATGGAAACTTGTTTCTCCCTTACGTTTAAACTGTGGAACGCACTTCATAATTAACGCGTGCTCATTAAGAGAATTTAACACTCTAAACAATGGCCCTGACACTACAAATAAATATATAGACTTACATTTCGGTCCTAGATTCTGTCAAATTATGCATTGTCACCTCGGGCTCGGCTGCAGCGAATTTAAAGCTCATAAATATAATAACGTCAACGCCAGAGAATAACCAGCATCGATTACCCGACGAAACAGGTTCTAGTGGGCGAAAAGGGCAAATTGGGCGTGAAAACTAAATAGAAGTCCTTATACATGCTTTTACATTCATATATAAATAATGTTACCTTTTTCATTTTAAATAATAATCCATTACTTACTAATAATGTCACAATATACATCTATGCTCAGAGATAAATGCTTTGTTGAAGCCTATTAAACGTTCTATGTTCCAAATTTGTAACAATATTTTGTAGAGTTGGGTTTTTTTAATTTTGGTAAATCCTTTCGAATTGGAAATATTCATTAGACACTTTTCAATAAATGCTAAATAGAACAAACAGCATGATAATTTCAGGGTTTTGTATGTCCCTATTTATAAGAAAGGGAACAATATTAATATTAACATTTGACCATGAAATGGAAAGGTAAACTCCTCGCCATACAATGAATTTATTATTATTCCTAAATAGGGATTAGTGTGTCAAATTGAAGCGTTCGTTGAGTTAGGCAATCCTACTCAGCACTTTGTCAGATTTACGTTTGTTCAAACTATACTGAACTTCCTCCGTGCTAATTGGAATATACGTCAATGGCGGCTGGAACCAGCCTATGTTTGGTGCGTCACTTTTGTTAGCACTGTTTGATAGTACTGTGTAAGTACAGGCGTTTGATCGGAGGTTAGTTTAGCAGTCGTTAAACAGAGCTTTACTCCATGCTTCTGTGGGTATATCATAAGTTTGTTTGATCCATAATGTCTGCTGAAAGTGACGCCAGTTATCTCATATCCAGAGTCCAATCATTCAGCTGTGTACTGGTCTGTCTCACGGTCCCTGAACCATAATTTCAATTCCCCCCAGCCCTGTCTGTAATACCAAAGCCCCAAAATGAAGCAAGTTTAGATGTTCAACAGCTTCTCCCATCACACTGGGGCTCCTTTGCAATTTAAATGGCGTTTGTCTAGCCGTTTACCTTCATCTGGATGTCTAGTGTATCTACACGTTGGTATCGGTTGCGTGTGTTCATACATAAGCATGTTTGTACTTTGGAAACATATCAAGGAAGTGGAATGGTGCTGCTTCATATATTTATTTGTTTATTAAACCATGATGGAACCCCAATAGGTTGCACTGTTACTGGACGCCTCGCACACACTGTCAGTTAGAAATGTTGTGTTGGGATTGACAGAGGAGAAGTTCATTTGAATAATCAAGACTGTCTTATCTAGCCTTGATGACGATAAGAACTAACAAGGCATTCATATGCAGATTACTCCCCTCATATGTGTAACTCTGCACGAAAATGTTGCCAAGAGACCGAACCGTGTTGTATTTTAGTAATTGGGGGTAACTGATAAAGTAATATGTTTTACTCAATGTAGTTTCAATACATGGCAAGTTACATGCCGCTACACGTGATGTTCCTATAACATTTCTCATGCTTGGATGTTATGTTTGTACTGGGCATAGCATCAATGCATGAAAAACAGTAGATACAGGACAACAGAAATCATTCAGTATTTCTACAATCGCTGTCGTGCTAGGGACCTCGTAATCGAGCATGACCTTTCCCAATTTAAAGATATTTATAAATAATAATATTGTTAATAAGACACAGTTATTTCACATAAAGTTCTTGAAAGGTAAACATTTACTTTTGTTTTGCTGAACATACATGTAGTGACCTAGAACCAAGCGGTTACCTGGTGTTTATATTTGTATGGCTCAAGGCGTGGGTTCGATACCCCACGAAGTAAACTTCATGAAAGACACTTTAGTGACATCTGTTGTGATCTTTCTTCAATGCTATTAAATGTTGGCTTAAACATCACTGAGACAAACTGACCACTGAAGCCAATCGTCTTGGTAGTTTTTGACCATCTTTGTGTCGACAGCGTAGAAACACCGTATTGATATCCTCCTGAAATGCCCTCTACCTCTGCACGGACAACCGTATTGAATTCCCCCTTCCCCGAGTTGCCCTCTTCCCTGGAGAAACACCACAATGAATGCTCCTGAAATGCCCTCTACCCCTGAAGTAACACACTATTGAGTTTCCCCTTAACTACCCTCTTCCTTGGAGAAACACCACATTGAATGCTCCTGAAATGCCCTCTACCCCTGAAGTAACACACTATTGAGTTTCCCCTTAACTACCCTCTTCCTCGGAGAAACACCACATTGAATGCTCCTGAAATGCCTTCCACCCCTGAAGTAACACACTATTGAGTTTCCCCTTAACTACCCTCTTCCTCGGAGAAACACCACATTGAATGCTCCTGAAATGCCCTCCACCCCTGAAGTAACACACTATTGAGTTTCCCCTTAACTACCCTCTTCCTCGGAGAAACACCACATTGAATGCTCCTGAAATGCCCTCCACCCCTGAAGTAACACACTATTGAGTTCCCCCTGAATGACCCTCTTCCTCGGAGAAACACCATACTGGATGCTTCTGAAATGCCGTCTACCCCTGGACCAAATTGAAATCCTGTCATGTGTTTGTTGACATACTACTCTGTGGAGCAGTACCTGGTCAGCTGACTCCGCCACACTTCCTGAGCTGCTAGTACGACTCTCTAGTGCGTATATCCCTGCTGCTAAGTGCATGTAAACTTCCCTCCATCCAAGTGTTCTCTCGGGAAGTGCCCCGATTCTATAAATACTTACTCGTGATTTTGAGGTATTTACATAAAAGCGTCAAAACACTAACCATATCTGTAACAAAAGTCGATTGTACGATACCGATTATATCACGTGTTTATGAATCACGATCACCTCAGAATGAAACCAAGTGTTCGTGAAAAGGTGAGCGTATCCTGCCTCAGCGGTGGCCCCCGTCACAAACACGTTGTCAATATGGGCTGGAAATACCTATTCATATGCATACAGAAAGAGATGGGGATGCCCACTTCTTGCCTCAATGTCTTACCCCAAACGTTTACATAGGTCTTATCAATGAGGAACTCCAGCATTTGCTTTCATTTTTGACAAATTGTCATCATGGTTCAGGGAATAGTTTTCCCTACGATTGTCGAGTGGGATAGTAGTATACAAAGTTGAAAAATCCAATGATTTGACAGAGTTGGTCATCCTAGCTTCACTGTATTTAACATTATAGTTAATCTTTGAGACAGGGGCCTGGTGGTACATTTGCTGGATGCAGCAATTTGTCTCTATGTGTACAGATTGTTATGGAATCCAGTACAAAAGAGGAATGAACATGTCTTCAGGTTTTAGAGTCAAGTCAAAAGTTGATAGTACTGATGTATTATTATCAGTTATGTACTTACTCCAGAAATATTATGTCAACCAAACACTGGGGAAATTTAACACACTCATGTATTCCTCAAACGAAACATTTTTAAGAAATTTAGTTCCCTATATCCACAATGAAATGGGTGTTCAGAATCTTATATTATTGCGATATCTGCAAGCTCGACGCAGTGTTATAATGTGTACTGGGTTGAGCTGGAGACTGTATCAGATCATGTACCGTGGACCGATGAAGGCCGGTGGGGTAGCGTACGCTCGTCACGCCAAAAACCAAGGTTCGATGCCCCAAATGGGTATAATTTGTGAAGCCCATTTTTGGTGTACCCCGCCGTGATATTACTGGAATATGGCTAAAAGTGGAGTAAAACCAAAGTCACTCACTCATCCTCGTGAGCCGATGGCCTATATCTGTACGTGATGTATGTGTGGCATAATTACAGGTGTTTTGTGTCTGGATTTGAATACCACGATCGACACAGGCGTGTGATGTTTGTGTCTGGATCTGAATACCGTGATAGACACAGACGTGTGATATATGTGTCTGGATCTGAATACCGTGATAGACACAGACGTGTGATATATGTGTCTGGATCTGAATACCGTGATAGACACAGACGTGTGATATATGTGTCTGGATCTGAATACCATGATAGACACAGGCGTGTGATATATGTGTCTGGATCTGAATACCATGATAGACACAGACGTGTGATGTATGTGTCTAGATCAGAGTACCAAAGGTAGCAAAGTGAATATCAGTCACATGGATATGTTAACCCTACTTATTGCAAAACTGACATTATGAAAAGCATGCTCTGCTACAAATATAATAGTTAAACTAAACTATTACCCATTTTCCATTGCTCGATGTAATCAACAACATGCAATCAAAGCCTGGCATGCATTCATACCTATTCAAAATGAGAAACAAACAAAACAGTAGCACGCTAACCACAAGTAGGGGAATTAGTATTATTAGGACACATTTTGATCCCTCATCTGCGCTTGAAACCAATTGCATATAAAACTATATTTATTCAAAGAAAACCAATAAATTCACAATTTAGAAAAAGCCAAAATGCTGCAATCGTGTCATGTTTGTGCATACTCCTTGACTGAAAGCTGTGTAATTCCCAATTCATTTCACGAAGTGATCTACAGTTATAAGAGCAAGGATTAGGTCGGATTTACGAGGTTGGAATGAAACACAAGGTTGCTGAGATTACAAAGTGCATTCGACATCTCAGAAACTGCGATTAGGAATTTTAATTCCAGGAACTGATATTGTGTCCAAAGTGTAAAGTAATGAAGTGGCCGCAGTGACGCTCACACTTGACAATACGGGAAACAGGGTCATAGTGCCCTTCCCAGCTGTGCCGAGCGCTACACCGTCAGCTTACCCACCAGCGTTCTGCTTCATCATGTAGCTACCCCCACGGCCATCTTGCACAAAACATTTTCTTTCCGCTTGGGCATTACAAAAAACACAACAAATGGTACCTCAAAGAATAAATAGAAATCTGACAGAAAGAAATATTTTTTAAGAAAAGTACTGGATGTATGTATCTTTAACAATGCAAATCGTGTGGCCGTTGTCAACAAAGTAGGTCTGGGAATGATATTGTATACTGAAGAAAACACTTACTTGAATGTACGCTGGCAATGGACGTAAATATCCATACAAAATGAAATATCGCGTTATGGATGTGCATGGCTCTGTTTGGACCACCCTACGGCAAGAAGTGACGTTCTACTACGCATGCGTTGCTGAAGTAAAATGGTGGCGAGTGCGGAAGTTGGCTGTGTAGTCAGTGGCGGAAGAGGCAGTGACTTCCGAGTGTTGTATTAAGTCCTGAGGCAGCGCAGTTATGTAAACTTGTGATTGCCTTGATACTTCTGTTACTCTCGAGAAGAATAGGGAGAGTACACAGAAACATGAGAGAGATAGGGAGAGTACACAGAAACATAAGTTAGAGATAGAGAGAGTACACAGAAATAAAAGTTAGAGAGAGGGAGAGTACACAGAAATAAAAGTTAAATATATGGAGAGTACACAGTGGGATAAGTTAGAGATAGGGAGAGTACACAGAAACATGAGCTAGAGATAGGGAGAGTACACAGTAACATAAGTTAGAGATAGGGAGAGTACACAGAAACATGAGCTAGAGATAGGGAGAGTACACAGAAACATAAGTTAGAGATAGGGAGAGTCAGAGAAATAAAAGTTAGAGAGAGGGAGAGTACACAGTAACATAAGTTAGAGATAGGGAGAATACACAGAAACATAAGTTAGAGATAGGGAGAGTACACAGAAACATAAGTTAGAGATAGGGAGAGTACACAGAAACATAAGTTAGAGATAGGGAGAGTACACAGAAACATAAGTTAGAGATAGGGAGAGTACACAGAAACATAAGTTAGAGATAGGGGGAGTACACAGAAACATAAGTTAGAGAGAGAGAGAGTCAGAGAAATAAAAGTTAGAGAGAGGGGGAGTACACAGAAATAAAAGTTAAAGATATGGAGAGTACACAGTAACATAAGTTAGAGATAGGGAGAGTACACAGAAATAAAAGTTAAAGATATGGAGAGTACACAGTAATATAAGTTAGAGATAGGGGGAGTACACAGTAACATAAGTTAGAGATAGGGTGAGTACACTGTAACATAAGTTAGAGATATGGAGAGTACACAGTAACATAAGTTAGAGAGAGGGAGAGTACACAGTAATATAAGTTAGAGATAGGGAGAGTACACAGTAACATAAGTTAGAGATAGGGAGAGTACACAGAAACATAAGTTAGAGATAGGGAGAGTACACAGAAACATAAGTTAGAGAGAGGGAGAGTACACAGAAACATAAGTTAGAGATAGGGAGACTACACAGAAACATAAGTTAGAGATAGGGAGAGTACACAGAAACATAAGTTAGAGATAGGGGGAGTACACAGAAACATAAGTTAGAGATAGGGAGAGTACACAGAAACATAAGTTAGAGATAGGGGGAGTACACAGAAACATAAGTTAGAGATATGGAGAGTACACAGAAACATAAGTTAGAGATAGAGAGAGTCAGAGAAATAAAAGTTAGAGAGAGGGAGAGTACACAGTAATATAAGTTAGAGATAGGGAGAGTACACAGAAACATAAGTTAGAGATAGGGTGAGTACACTGTAACATAAGTTAGAGATATGGAGAGTACACAGTAACACAAGTTAGAGATAGGGAGAGTACACAGTAACATAAGTCAGAGATAGGGGGAGTACACAGTAACATAAGTTAGAGATAGAGAGAGTCAGAGAAATAAAAGTTAGAGAGAGGGAGAGTACACAGTAATATAAGTTAGAGATAGGGGGAGTACACAGAAACATAAGTTAGAGATAGGGAGAGTACACAGAAACATAAGTTAGAGATAGGGGGAGTACACAGTAACATAAGTCAGAGATAGGGAGAGTACACAGTAACATAAGTTAGAGATAGGGGGAGTACACTGTAACATAAGTTAGAGATAGGGGGAGTACACAGTAACATAAGTTAGAGATAGGGGGAGTACACAGTAACAGAAGTTAGAGATAGGGGAGTACACAGTAACATAAGTTAGAGATAGGGAGAGTACACAGAAACATAAGTCAGAGATAGGGAGAGTACACAGAAACATAAGTTAGAGATAGGGGGAGTACACAGTAACATAAGTCAGAGATAGGGGGAGTACACTGTAATATAAGTTAGAGATAGGGGAGTACACGGTAACATAAGTTAGAGATAGGGGGAGTACACAGTAACATAAGTCACGGATAGGGAGAGTACACAGTAACATAAGTTAGAGATAGGGAGAGTACACGGTAACATAAGTTAGAGATATGGAGAGTACACAGTAACATAAGTTAGAGATAGGGGGAGTACACAGAAACATAAGTTAGAGATAGGGGGAGTACATAGTAACATTAGCTAGACTTAGGGGAGCACATAGTGACATTTGTTATGGGGTGGATGTGAATTATAGTGTGAACTTTAGTGTTTGTCGACTTGGGAATGATTGCCCTGCGAAAAGGTTTTCATGACCATGCTTCCTCCTAGATGCCTTTTACAACCATTACTTCCCATGATTTGTCCAAGGATATTATAACATTTTTTTACATAACGCTCGTATGACATATTCATTATTTTACACCAATATTTCATAGAGGGGCGGTCGGGTAGCCTAGTGGTTAAAGCGTTAGCTCGTCACGCCAAAGACCCGGGTTCGATTCCCGACGTGGGTACAATGTGTTAAGCCCATTTCTGGTGTCCCCCGCCGTGATATTGCTGGAATAGTGCTAAAAGCGGCGTAAAACCATACTCACTCACTCACTCATAGACCTTTTGATGGTATATATATTAGTATACAATGGCTATCCTTAACATTCGCCTCGCACAACATGCGCTGACCCAGAGGACATAGTTCCTAAATCTCGTTTACAAGCTGCTAAATGTGCAACTTCTGTTTCCTCAGCAACATTCAGTCCCCATATTTCCGCACTGTACAACAAAATGGGACAAACTTGGGTATCAAAACTCTTTCGTCCATACTTATGACCTACTGAATAAATAAATACCTTGATATTCATACCAGGAAACACATTCTATTTGTGCACTATTATAGAACCATTTTTCATATTGCGCAATTTTTAAAAGCTATTACCGTTGTTGTTGCTTTTTTTCATATTTACCTCAAACAATTCTCAAAACATGCATACAATTTACGTCTCTTTCTTAAACGATAGCGCTCAATAACAGACTGTAGGATAAAAAAAAATTACCAATAGTACTATAACCTTGGCGAAAACCAACTTGCGATTCAACATGTTTTTCATAACAAGAACACCAAAATATTAGTCTCCTATTCAGAATGTGTATGGACAGCTTGCTAACATACTTGTAATTGATATACCGATATATAAAGGTTTGCTACACTAGTATCCCCTTTCTTTTATATGATACAATTAGGCCCAATCTCTGGCCCACACGACTCTGGAAGATATGGTCAATCAAACACGTGTGAAATGGGCATCACTGTTGTGGTCTACGTGTGAAGTGTGCATTACTGTTGGGGTCTACGTTGGAAGTGTACATTACTTTTGTGGTCAACGTGGGAAGTGTGCATTACTGTTGTGGTCTACGTGGGAAGTGTGCATTACTGTGGGGGTCTACGTGGGAAGTGTGCATTACTGTGGGGGTCTACGTGGAAAGTGCGCATTGCTGTGGGGGTCTGTGTGAAAGCTGTATTACTGTTGTGGTCTACGTGGAAAGTGCGCATTACGGTGGGGGTCTGTGTGAAAGCTGCATCACTGTTGTGGTCTACGTGGGAAGTGCGCATTACTGTGGGGGTCTGTGTGAAAGCTGCATTACTGTTGTGGTCTACGTGGGAAGTGTGCATTACTGTTGTGGTCTACGTGGAAAGTGCGCATTACTGGGGGGTCTGTGTGAAAGCTGCATTACTGTTGTGGTCTACTTGGGAAGTGTGCATTACTGTTGGGGTCTGTGTGAAAGCTGCATTACTGTGGGGGTCTACGTGGGTAGTGTGCATTACTGTGGGGGTCTACGTGTGAAGTATGAATTACTGTTGTGATCTACGTGTGAAGTGTGCATTGCTATTGTGGTATACGTGTGAAGAATGCATTCCCAGCGATTCACATTGATATATTTGTATCCGAATATTATTATTTTTCTTCTCTATTTTCTTTCACATAAATTACAGTATTATAACCTCGACACATCTTACACACAGGTAATCAGAACGTGGTTTTTCCGATCCGGCCATGACTACACACCAGTGAAGGGGAGATTATAGTTTAGATCATCTTCCACCAACGCATGGATGTATGCCGCATTCACATGGAGAAAAAACGCTCACAAGGCGTCACCGTTATGCGGGAAAACACTGATCAAAGTGATATGAGAAATAACTCACGCAATATTTAGATATGCATATACTCTCCCGGTAAACAGTAGAAATGGAAAGTTCTCATCCATAGCACTGTTTTATCTCAGCATAACTCAAACCTCACTATTGTCCCCATGATTAAAACTTCACCGATATTTCGTTAGGCTTGGCAACGGTCGTATCAATCTTTTAAAATGTGTAACCGCTCAGAATGTGCCGAAATAAAAAATGAAACACGCGTGCTCCAGAGCGAATGAGCCCAGGACTTAGTTGTGATGGGGGAGTCAGTGGACCCAGGACTAGCCGTTAGTTGTGATGGGGGACCGAGTCAGTGGACACAGGACTAGCTGTTAGTTGTGACGTGGGACCGAGTCAGTGGACCCAGGACTAGCTGTTAGTTGTGATGTGGGACCGAGTCAGCGGACCCAGGACTAGCTGTTAGTTGTGATGTGGAACCGAGTCAGTGGACCCAGGACCAGCCGTTAGTTGTGATCGTTGACCGAGTCAGGGGACGCAGAACTAGCTGTTAGATGTGATGAGGGACCGAGTCAGTGGACCCAGGACCAGCTGTTAGTTGTGATGGGGGATGGTGTCAGTGGACCCAGGACCAGCTGTTAGTTGTGATGGGGGATGGTGTCAGTGGACCCAGGACCAGCTGTTAGTTGTGATGGGGGATGGTGTCAGTGGACCCAGGACTAGCTGTTAGTTGTGATGGGGGATGGTGTCAGTGGACCCAGGACTAGCTGTTAGTTGTGATGGGGGACCGAGTCAGCGGACCCAGGACTAGCTGTTAGTTGTGATGTGGGACCGAGTCAGCGGACCCAGGACTAGCTGTTAGTTGTGATGGGGGACCGAGTCAGTGGACCCAGGACTAGCCGTTAGTTGTGATGGAGGATCGGTGAGTCGTGGAAGCCGTACACTCTAGTTCATGAAAGTCATTGTTGGTTTTCAGATACTGATAACATCACATAGCACAGATACATTCTTCCGCAACTACACTTTGCGCCGAAATATGGCAGCAGCAGTTCAGGGCCTGGATATAGTTTGTTCAAGTTGGGTGTAGGTATCATGACGTCATCAGTACAATAATGTCCCATCAAGCATATTTTGGACACTATACACATATACCCTGAAACATACATCTTGAACTATTTATATTATATATAATAATATACAATGCATTGTTTCCAACGCATATCCACTTATAAACGCCTCAGGTTGACAATGGGTGGTGGAGTACCTTGTGGGTTTTGACAACAGTTTGATCTTTCTCTAAGTTTATAGACAAGCAAAATGCCGACGCTTATCACGAGGCCAGATAGGAAAATAGAGATGCAGCACACGTTGTTGTAGGAGTCCCTGGAGTAACTGGATGTCACAAGTTAAGTTGTCCTATTTCTGACACGGCTAACAGTACGCACTCAACACACCTACTAAACAACTATAGACATTCCCTTATCTTGTATAGCACGTGTGGGAACACTAGGACTGCGCATCGTGGTAGGAAGAGGTTATGTACAGTTATAGATATGTAGATGATGTATCTTAGACTTGTGACATGACAATGCAATTTATATGTATTTACTTTCATTTTTTTGCTAAAAGCCCAGGCAAGTCCAGATGAAACTAAACCAAGTCTAGTTTCCTTGATGCCACCGAGGAGGAGTGTCTCTTTTGAAGTACAGTTATATAAGTGTTGGTCTAGAGTATACATGTACACCAGTCTATTTCGCTTGAAATAGTGCTACACTTTTTTTAAATAAGATGTATCTTGAAAAATCAGTCTAAAACTCCAACGTGGGATAAGAACCTTTCTTTATATCAACTTCACCATTACGATCAACGGTGTTCAGGAAATAAAGTTATCATATTTGAAAATATGTATCTACAAAAATACAAAATAAAATCCAATGTCGGCATAAGAAGACATACGGGCATGTTGAATGATATTTAACGGGACGTTCAACTGCTGCAGGAAGGGTAGCATTGTTTTACTCATTGACTGATTTTAATTGATTTGACACGTAATATATATTCATCAAGATTTGATTTGGCCGAAAAACTAAGAACTTGAGGCATATGCGCTTTCACAAGTCAAGCCTGCCATAGATATGTTATTTCTGAAGTAAATATATATCTAAAGACAGCGGAGCTGGTATTGCCATGATAGAAATTGCAATACATACCACGATAACAAGATTCGATTCATATTCCGATAGGATTATCAAAGAAAACTAACAATCAAAGAATCATACGAAATAGAGAAACTGTATAACTTTTGATAAAGCTATACGATAGTATTTAAAACATGATGTTTTAATCTGGACACACTTGACGTAACATGGCAATCTGTGCTGACCAACCGTTACATTGCATCACATCCTGTGGAAACATCAGTACTGATGCATCATCATCCGATGTGCAGCATACAAAATAAACCCTCTTTGTCTGCATCCACCAAGCCCAGGATTATGACGCAATTTGTATAGAGTTTAAAGATCCGGCTTAGCATCAATGTTAACTGATGTAGCCGTTATCGCCTGGGTGCCGCGGAGTCCGGGTGTAGGTGGCTGTGGGAGCGGCACGGCGTTGTCCGGTCACTGCTGATAACGGTTGAGTAAGATAAGGAACGGGCCGAGCTCGAGGGAGAAAGGGGACGAGGCGAGCAAGGACCTCAAAACCCGAACAATGTGTTTAATAATACTTGATCAGAGCGCACCAATGAACATAAACTGCCAGGCAAAGGAAGTATACATTTGAAAAATGCATTTGATCTTATGATTACAAGCATTATCAAAACTCAAGCAGGCTGAAAACAGTCGCTGAAACACTGCAAACCTAGAGGTTCAAAAGGCAGCTAGGTCGAGGAGCAAATGGTATATATATATATATATATATATATATATATATATATATATATATATATATATCAGGGAAACGCGGAAAATCGCGTTTTTTAAAACAGTTGTCCTCGGGAAAAATCATCTTCCGCGTAAAAATATATTAACAGATTTAAAAAAAAACACTCCGAAAAATATGATCGAAAACAGGACAATCCGCAGCAAAGGTTTTCGGACATCATACGTTTTCTGTCACGAATACTCGCACTATAACGTTGGGTGTGGCGTCACACAGAAATTGTAAATACTCAGAGTCAGATGATGGCTTGTTTTTAAGATTAAGTTGTCTTTAAGCCTGTAAGTGAAAGAGATGTTTTACAGTTGTTCATGTGATTAGCGAGAAAACTATGAATGTTTCTTCAGCGTCCAAAAACCCATAACATGGGGATATATGTTGTATTAATGTCTTATGTTGCAATGGAGTTTTGGTTTTTTCAACAAAGGTAAGTCAGTACAAGGTAAGTATTTTTCAATATGCTTCAACATGCGGAAAGGGTCAATAATTCTTTCGGCAGAAATTGACAACATTTCAAACATGGTAGGGTAATGTGAGGCCCGAGAACAACTGGTGGTATTCCTTTTTATTAATACTGATACTTTAAAGTTGTATATATCCGAAAATATGTGTATCTTGAGGTGGCGTTTGAATTGGCAGTGAGTGGGGGTCAATTTAAGATCCAGCGTTGGGTGGGTGGTCCTCACTAAACATGCGCCTGTGTTGTGGGTAGCTAAATCTCACTAAACGTGCACCTGTGTTGTGGGTAGCTAAATCTCACTAAACATGCACCTGTGTTGTGGGTAACTAAATCTCAATAAACATGCACCTGTGTTGTGGGTAACTAAATCTCACTAAACATGCACCTGTGTTGTGGGTAACTAAATCTCACTAAACATGCACCTGTGTTGTGGGTAACTAAATCTCACTAAACATGCACCTGTGTTGTGGGTAGCTAAATCTCACTAAACATGCACCTGTGTTGTGGGTAGCTGAATCTCACTAAACATGCACCTGTGTTGTGGGTAGCTAAATCTCACTAAACATGCACCTGTGTTGTGGGTAACTAAATCTCACTAAACATGCACCTGTGTTGTGGGTAACTAAATCTCACTAAACATGCACCTGTGTTGTGGGTAGCTAAATCTCACTAAACATGCACCTGTGTTGTGGGTAACTAAATCTCACTAAACATGCACCTGTGTTGTGGGTAACTAAATCTCACTAAACATGCACCTGTGTTGTGGGTAACTAAATCTCACTAAACATGCACCTGTGTTGTGGGTAGCTAAATCTCACTAAACATGCACCTGTGTTGTGGGTAGATAAATCTCACTAAACATGCAGCTGTGTTGTGGGTAACTAAATCTCACTAAACATGCACCTGTGTTGTGGGTAACTAAATCTCACTAAACATGCACCTGGGTTGTGGGTAACTAAATCTCACTAAACATGCACCTGTGGTGTGGCAGTTGGTCGGTCCTTACTAAAGAAACGTCCACCCCTGCTTTTGTTTCTGGTTAAGTGTGATATTTTACGAAACTTCAGACAGAGGGAGGGGACAGACAAAGAGAGAGAGAGAGAAACGCGTGTGTGCGTTTGAGCGCGTGCCTGTGTGCGTGTTTGTGTAGCTTAGCAAATATAACTAAAATCTTTTAGTGAACTTTAACTCGAGTTTTAGTTCAATCTATATACTGTCTAAGAGCATCATTAAAATACCTCATTTAAAGACCTCAAGGGCGTGCGATCCAGTAAATTCAATGTGTTGACCTAGTGAGTCGGTATTGAAGCAGGATATTTCGCTTACTCACATTTGGTGGAAGTCTTAATGTTTCTTGCATTATTTATTCAATATGATATCTTCAATGCTAAATTGTATGTGTTCGCACTGGTTTCCTGGCGTGTGATCAAACACAGCAGAAAGGTCAGTGCAAGACAAATATACGCAAAACATTAAAGGGGGACAACTCTTCCTTCCTCCGCGAATGATGCACGTTTGAAACTTTTTTCTTGCTCGCATAGCCAAAAATCAAATCGTATTGTCTGTTGGTCTGTTGATTGTATCATATTGTTTCATGTGTTCTCTGGTAATACCAGTTTTGTGTTATCTATGTTTTGCACATGCCCCTGCTGTAACGGATGTGAGAAACGAAGATCAGCATTTTAGCTTGGGTTATCTTCACATCTTTTCTTGTCCAGTACTCCGAAGTATTGTTTTCATTAACTGAATGTCAGTTTTTCACATCATTAACATCTGATGTATCAATGACGAGAAGTAAGTAAAGACAAGTAGATCAATGCACTTGGCTGTTGCATTTACTGGGTATAAAAACATGCGCTTTATATTTCAACACAAACATCGTGTCACGGGTCTCGTACAGTTCACTCTGGCACATATGACCTCAGAGATGGAGATGACGGACTTATCTCTAGTAATGAAATGAACTCCATGGCGTCATTCCATCCCAACATCTATGACTTCATGACCATGTTGATAGATGAGGTAAGGTGAAATGGGGTTTAACGTTGTGTCCAAGATTGTTGCAATTATATAGCCACCATCTTCCCGAGGCAAGAGAGTTAACTGACTTTAAAAGTCCAGTTTCCACTCTTGCCGAACTAGGCGGGAATTACTGGGCTCGATCGTAGCGCCACCAGTGTCTATTACAACTTATGTCCCTTCTAAGCCTCTCCTGTGGACCAATCAGATTCCACCTCTCGTATCACTTGCGTTTGCTTCAAACAAAATGGTGGCGCCCAGTCGGGACGATCTGATAGATAATCAAAATCTATAGTGTCATAAAACGGGTCTTATATCGCGAAATGCATCAAATCACGTGAGCACCTTGATTAAAAACATGAAAAGATTTGGAAAATATCTGCTGACAACGAGTTGGCGGTGCACATACTTTGCAAACTCTGCTATCGACCGAAATCTGAACGACAGTTTACGAACCGGATTTCGATTTTGACTGGACTATGCATAGACTCGTTAGTTCAGCCAAAATGTAATTCCATAATACCAGCCGAGTTCGGCAAGGGTGGAAACTGGACTTTTATGCTCAGTTAGCTCTCTTGCCTCGGGAAGCTGTATAGCGACGTGCATGCACGTGTGTGTCTGTGTGTGTGTCTGCTTTTGTGTCCGAATTAGTGCCGGTTTTGTAGTGCTAGCTCACCGAGATACATGCCGCTGTTTAACATGAATACCCCACTCAGACACAGTTCACTGACTCCGAGCCGACCAGTCCTTGTTTTGTCCCCTAAATGCAGAGCACCAGGCAGGGTAAGAACAAGTACCACCTTTAACGTCTTTTAGTATGACGCGGCCTTCGAACCCCCAACCTTCCGCATATGTGATTAAACATGTTCTAAAGTCGTCTACAGTAGCTATGTTCATGATACACGTACGTACTTGTCCTGAAGTCCAAATTGAATAATATATATATATGATGGGTTATTTCATCGTCTGGAAAAAAACTATGTATTTTGTAACCATTAATTTTAAATAATCAAGAATGTAAGTAATTTATGTTGTTATTGTTAATCCTTTGAAGTTATCAGATGTGTATAAGC
This sequence comes from Haliotis cracherodii, assembly GCF_022045235.1. Taxonomy (NCBI): domain Eukaryota; kingdom Metazoa; phylum Mollusca; class Gastropoda; order Lepetellida; family Haliotidae; genus Haliotis; species Haliotis cracherodii. The sequence continues at coordinate 40,551,761 of NW_027266330.1, read as the reverse complement.
CTGTACTGTGCTGTCTAACTTCACGCTTGCTTGAGAACCCTATAAGAACTATACAGAAACGTCGCATCATAATAGAATAAAGAAGTTGTCATCCATAAGGTATCTTGTCGTGACTTGATAGATGTAGAAGACAGAGTAGAAGACAGGGGTAGAATACGTGGGTAGAAGACAGGGGTAGAAGACAGGGTAGAAGACAGGGTAGAAGACGGGTGTAGAAGAGAGGGGAGAACGGGGTAGAGAACGGAGGGTAGAAGACGGTGATGGAGGACGGTGGAAGAGGATGAGGGCAGAAGACAGGGGAGAAGCCGGGGGGGCGGAGGGTAGAAGACAGGGATAAGAAGAAGGTGGAGGACGGAGGTAGAAGACGGGGGTAGAAGACAGGGGAGAAGACAGGGGTGGGATGGACGGAGGGTAGAAGACAGGGGAGTAGACTGGGGTAGAAGACGGGGGTAGAAAACGGGGGTAGAAGACAGGGGTAGAAGACAGGGGAGAAGACAGGGGTGGGATGGACGGAGGGTAGAAGACAGGGGTAGAAGAAGGTGGAGGACGGAGGTAGAGGACAGGGGTAGAAGACGGGGGTAGAAGACAGGGGTGGGATGGACGGAGGGTAGAAGACAGGGGTAGAAGACGGTGGAGGACGGAGGTAGAGGACAGGGGTAGAAGACGGGGGTAGAAGACAAGGGAGAAGCCGGGGGGGGGGGGGGGGGGGGGGGGTGGGGGGCGGAGGGTAGAAGACAGGGATAAGAAGAAGGTGGAGGACGGAGGTAGAAGACGGGGGTAGAAGACAGGGGAAAAGACAGGGGTGGGATGGACGGAGGGTAAAAGACAGGGGTAGAAGACGGGGGTAGAAGACAGGGGTGGAATGGACGGAGGGTAAAAGACAGGGGTAGAAGACGGGGGTAGAAGACAGGGGTGGAATGGACGGAGGGTAGAAGACAGGGGTAGAAGACAGGGGAGAAGACAGGGGTGGGATGGACGGAGGGTAGAAGACAGGGGTAGAAGACGGTGGAGGACGGAGGTAGAGGACAGGGGTAGAAGACAGGGGAGAAGCCGGGGGGGGGGGGGGGGGGCGGAGGGTAGAAGACAGGGATAAGAAGAAGGTGGAGGACGGAGGTAGAAGACGGGGGTAGAAGACAGGGGAGAAGACAGGGGTGGGATGGACGGAGGGTAGAAGACCGGGGTAGAAGACGGTGGAGGACGGAGGTAGAGGACAGGGGTAGAGAACTGAGGGTAGAAGACAGGGGTAGAAGACAGGGTAGAAGACGGGTGTAGAAGAGAGGGGAGAACGGGGTAGAGAACGGAGGGTAGAAGACGGTGATGGAGGACGGTGGAAGAGGATGAGGGCAGAAGACAGGGGAGAAGCCGGGGGGGCGGAGGGTAGAAGACAGGGATAAGAAGAAGGTGGAGGACGGAGGTAGAAGACGGGGGTAGAAGACAGGGGAGAAGACAGGGGTGGGATGGACGGAGGGTAGAAGACAGGGGTAGAAGACGGTGGAGGACGGAGGTAGAGCACAGGGGTAGAAGACGGGGGTAGAAGACAGGGGAGAAGCCGGGGGGGGGGGGGGGGGTTGGGGGGCGGAGGGTAGAAGACAGGGATAAGAAGAATGTGGAGGACGGAGGTAGAAGACGGGGGTAGAAGACAGGGGAAAAGACAGGGGTGGGATGGACGGAGGGTAGAAGACAGGGGTAGAAGACGGGGGTAGAAGACAGGGATGGAATGGACGGAGGGTAGAAGACAGGGGTAGAAGACAGGGGAGAAGACAGGGGTGGGATGGACGGAGGGTAGAAGACAGGGGTAGAAGAAGGTGGAGGACGGAGGTAGAGGACAGGGGTAGAAGACGGGGGTAGAAGACAGGAGTGGGATGGACGGAGGGTAGAGGACAGGGGTAGAAGACGGTGGAGGACGGAGGTAGAGGACAGGGGTAGAAGACGGGGGTAGAAGACAGGGGAGAAGACAGGGTAGAAGACGGGGGTAGAAGACAGGGGAGAAGACAGGGTAGAAGACGGGGGTAGAAGACAGGGGAGAAGACAGGGGTAGAAGACGGGGGTAGAAGACAGGGGAGAAGACAGGGGTGGGATGGACGGAGGGTAGAAGACAGGGGAGTAGACTGGGGTAGAAGACAGGGGAGAAAACGGGGTTAGAGAAAGGAGGGTAGAAGACGGTGGTGGAGGACGGTGTAAGAGGACGACGGTAGAAGACAGGGGAGAAGACGGGGGTGGGGTGGACGGAGGTGTAGAAGACAGGGGAGAAGACGGGGGTAGAAGACAGGGGTAGAGAACGGAGGGTGGAGGACGGTGTAAGAGGACGACGGTAGAAGACAGGGGAGAAGACGGGGGTGGGGTGGACGGAGGTGTAGAAGACAGGGGAGAAGACGGGGGTAGAAGACAGGGGTAGAGAACGGAGGGTGGAGGACGGTGTAAGAGGACGACGGTAGAAGACAGGGGAGAAGACGGGGGTGGGGTGGACGGAGGTGTAGAAGACAGGGGAGAAGACGGGGGTAGAAGACAGGGGTAGAGAACGGAGGGTGGAGGACGGTGGAAGAGGACAACGGTAGAAGACAGGGGAGAAGACGGGGGGGGGAGGTGGTGGTGGACTGGACGGAGGGTAGAAGACAGGGGTAGAAAACTGAGGGTAGAAGACGGGTAGAAGACGGGAGGAGACGGGTGTAGAAGACAGGGGAGAAGACGGGGGTAATGGACGGTGCTAGGGAAGGGGGTAGAAGACAGAGTAGAAGACAGGGGTAGAATACGTGGGTAGAAGACAGGGGTAGAAGACAGGGTAGAAGACAGGGTATAAGACGGGGGTAGAGGACGGATGTAGAGGACGGTGCTAGGGGAAGGGGGTAAAAGACGGTGGTATAAGACGGGGGTAGAATACGGGGGTAGAATACGGGGGTAGAAGACAGGGTAGAAGACGGTGGTAGAAGACAGGGGTAGAATACGTGAGTAGAAGACAGGGGTAGAAGACAGGGGTAGAAGACAGGGTATAAGACGGGGGTAGAGGGCGGTGGTAGAGGACGAGGGTAGAAGACTGTGGTAGAAGACGGGGGTAGAAGACAGGGGTATAAGACGGTGGTAGAAGACAGGGGTAGAAGACAGGGTAGAGGACGGTGGTAGAAGAAAGGGGGAGAAAAAAGGGGAGAAGACGGGGGATAAAAGACAGGTAACAGATCATGAGGCGCAACAGGTCATGATATTTCTGCAAACTCGATGCCAAGGGAAGCAACTCCGTCGCTCTTAACCCTGGGATGTGCCAAGTAAATATTGATATTTTTAGCTGTGACCTAGATGTACATAGAGACAAACCACGGGGCTGGCTGATAATTATTCATGAGCGTTCCGCCATGATGTTCCTTGAATGACATCCGCGCGAGTTAGGAGCGATCGGTTATCAGTTGTGTCCAATAATTAGCAACTTGACCCGCAGTACCTTGCGACCACTGGAGTCCTCCGAACAAGCCGAGCTTCGTCGAGACATGTAAGGGCATTAAACGTGAGTACAAGCTACGTCCTTGTGTGAACCTAGACTGCACTACGTGTTCAAAACATGGGCTGCGAGGCGAAACTATTGTGTATCATATCAACTTTTACTACATATTTTCAGCAGGTTTGTGAAACCCTCACAAGAAAACCTTCTACCCACGAGTAAATTATTCCACAGCCTGAACAGTTGCTTACATACCTAGATGTAGACTTCTGTCTCCGAGGATATTTTTAAATGGAACAATAATAAGTCTGATAAAATTATATGGCGTGTGAATGTTTATGTTTTTTCAGTTCTGATTTATTATCAATGACAGCCTTTGTGGAACTTGGTATTATAGTGTTGTGTCTCTGTGAAACCAGACCAGGGGAGCGTGGTTCGTGACAACACTGATATTGTGACCAGCACCTCGCGCTGCGAATGCAATGTTAGGTGCCACGTGTTTGCGAGCCAGGTGTACCATTGTGTTGTGTAATTCCCAGCGGTACATATAACCAGCTCCGCAAACAGAATTATGCAACATTACATCGCAGCTGAACATGCGCCGTATTCAAATGTCAGCTTTGTTTCATCTTTGTCCCGACCAACCAAACCAAGACAAATTAAGCACATGTTGACCTACTTTCGTAATACCTGCCTGCCATATGTGACACGATTGCGCGACACGCTCTGGTGGCTTTCAGTGTATTCGTCCATGACATTAAGCCATACCAGGTCACGTCACAAGAAACTGTGGTCCAGTCGGGATGAGTGTTACTAGAAGTAATTATTACCATTATTACCAAGTCGTGATGACAAAACACACACACACGTGGCCAACGCGACTCTTTAAGGCCTACCCTGGGGTATTGGGTAAGTCGTTTGGCCTCAGGCTGTGTACAGTTTCTAGTGTTTTGAAAGTCATAAGTCGGGCATAACAGACTGAGGTGAATTGTTTCCATGTCACATTTGTTTATATATTCACCGTCGTCAGAATGTATCAAGTCACCGTCGTCCCACAATGTTGCAATACCAACACAGGGCATATGACGAGTTAATATTCCATGAGGACATTTCCCAGGCGGTCGTTCTGTGGGGTCGGTATTCCAACATAGATTATTTACTTGTATATATATGACGTATTGATTTTATTGTTTTGCAGTCATAGATAGACTAACTTAAAGTATCATTAAAATTAAAATGTAATTACAATGTATCTTAATGCCTTATTACCAATGTACCCAAGTCATGCAAATATACCACGTATCATCATTTATTTTAATTGATGACATCAATAAGTCATTTATTGGCCCTTATTGGAATAAAATCACTGTGAAGTTGGGATTATTCGTAGATGCCACAGCAATTAACGACATAGTCTCCGAGATGTAGAGTGTATAAGCGTCCAAGACCCAGGTTGCAGGAGTTGTGTAAGTAGTTGTCTCAAGTAAGAGGGTGATAGGGTTATTACTATGTGGCAGACCTTTGTTTAGAAACATTCAGCTCCGATCATATAAATATAGTGAAATATATACTACTCGAAAGAAGTTAAATAACACCCGATCCCATTAACTATAGTTATATGAAAGCATCGGGTTTTGTTTGAAAGTATATTTCTGTTACATCTAAACATCGTCTTGGTAATATCAATATATCATATCTCATTCTAAATTAGACCCGTGGAGATCCGGGGAAGAGTAGGTCTTCAGCAACCCATGCTTGCCCTAAAAGGCGACTATGCTTGTCGTAAGAGCCGATTAACGGGATCGGGTGGTCAGGCTCGCTGACCAGGTTGATGCATGCCATCGTATCCCAATTGTGTAGATCTATGCTCACGATGTCAATCACTGGATTGTCTGGCCCAGACTCGATTCTTTACAGACCGCGGTCATATAGCTGGAATATTGCTGAGTGCGGCGTTAAACAATAAACAAACAAAACATTCTAAATTAACAATAGACCTCGTGTGCATGCTCCCATCCTGGGCACCTGGCACCGTATCGGTTTATTCAATGTAAGCATAATTATATTTATTGACATAACAAACCTCATGGTGAGATGGCATAGATACATTTTTTATATGAATAAATAATGTACCTATATTACTGTCAACACCTCGATTTTAAGATAACACAAATGGATTAGTTATGTAATAAAAGATATCATAATGTATACAACGCAACACGCTCCTTCACACAGGCAGACAGATGGCCGAGTGTTGTCAGTACAGGCGTCGCTTGTCTGACACGCTATATCACAATCTGGAAAATGTTTCACATTTATTTGCTCGTAGGTTGATCTCGTGTATCACGCAGTTATACCATCATCACCACCTGCCGCGATGGACTGCAGTCGATATGTTTTACCGTATTGGTTTGATTTGAACGTGTTATTTTCATGGTATTTGTGATGTGTGCACGTCTCTATCCCTCGGGAGTCCTTGATCGACCAACACATTCAGCAAGCATTACGGTGTGTTTGTGATACATGGCCGCCACTTGAACATGTCATTCATAAGTCATAACCCATCAAGGAAATTACATGTTGAACTCCGTGACCCAGAGAACAACGGGGCCACGGCCTGGTGTGTACCGAGAGGTAGCAGCACGTGCACGGGGCTATCTTCTCCTGGCGGAGGTCCCCAGGGGAAACGGGTTAACGCAGACAGCTTGTTCTACCCAGCCTCGCCTGCACCCATGTAGACTAACATTTAGTCTATGAAATCTTATATTACACAATATCCTTCTTGACTCTAAAAATAAAATAAAATTAAAAAATTCCCTATGCTGATTTCATATGTGGAATAGAGCTAGCTAGAGCTGGCTAGACTGTTTTTCATAAAATAAATATATTCCACAGTCATGGTGCAGGACTAGCACCCATGTAACCCGACGGCCTGCTCTTGTTGGGCCGACCCAGTACACATTTCCACCAAACTGTATTGATCTCACTCTACTTCTACTTCACAAACCACCTGATCCCACCCTTCTCACCCAACCCCGTGACCTACTGTGACCCACCAGTCCTCTGGGGCAATTAAAAAAAAATCTGAGGCTGTCACCCTACAATAACGTGGACACACACTTCTCCAACGTTATTTCTGGTGGTTACATATGTTTTTAGAGTCCTTGGGATCCTTCTTTCTAATATATATTAAAATCTAACAAAAAGTTCCTAAATCTTTTCAATTGCGAGACTAAATATTCGTCTCGGCGTCATGCGTCATTGCTGTTAACAAGGACTTGCCTTGAAAGTTTGTGTGGATCGCTGGCGTTGTAGCAGTGTGTGGTTACATAAGAAATATGTGGGTAAACGTTACCTGCCAGAAGGGGGTCATGTTCTCTGATCGCCGCCTACAGCTGGAACCATTACACTGTCAACGCCATCTGGCGACCTGGTTATGGCGTCGTGACATGGTGTGGAGGAAGCTAGGGAGGGGTGCCTCGTTACCAGCGGGTGCTGTATATACCAGCGGGACAGACCTTTGTAGACGTAGGAGTTGTGGAGAAAGGATGCAGACAGACCTTTATAGACGTAGGAGTTGTGGAGAAAGGATGCAGAAAGACCTTTATAGACGTAGGAGTTGTGGAGAAAGGATGCAGACAGACCTTAATAGACGTAGGAGTTGTGGAGAAAGGATGCAGACTGACCTTTATAGACGTAGGAGTTGTGGAGAAAGGATGCAGACTGACCTTTATAGACGTAGGAGTTGTGGAGAAAGGATGCAGACTGACCTTTATAGGCGTAGTTGTGGAGAAAGGATGCAGACTGACCTTTATAGATGTAGGAGTTGTGGAGAAGGGATGCAGACAGACCTTTATAGTCGTAGGAGTTGTGGAGAAAGGATGCAGACTGACCTTTATAGACGTAGGAGTTGTGGAGAAAGGATGCAGACAGACCTTTACAGTCGTAGGAGTTGTGGAGAAAGGATGCAGACAGACCTTTATAGTCGTAGGAGTTGTGGAGAAAGGATGCAGACAGACCTTTATAGACGTAAGAGTTGTGGAGAAAGGATGCAGACAGACCTTTATAGTCGTAGGAGTTGTGGAGAAAGGATGCAAACAGACCTTTATAGACGTAGGAGTTGGGGAGGAATGAAGCAGACAGACCTTTGTAGACGTGGGAGTTGGGAGGAATGAAGCAGACTGATTTTATAGACGTAGTTGTGGAGGAAGGAAGCAGACAGGCCTTTGTAGACGAAGTTTTGGAGGAAGGTTGCAGACAGGCCTTTATAGACGTAGTTTGGGAGGAAGGAAGCAGACAGACTTTTATAGACGTAGTTGTGGAGGAAGGAAGCAGACAGGCCTTTGTAGACGAAGTTTGGGAAGGAAGGAAGCAGACAGACCTTTATAGACGAAGTTTGGGAGGAAGGAAGCAGACAGACCTTTATAGACGTAGTTGTGGAGGAAGGAAGCAGACAGGCCTTTGTAGACGAAGTTTGGGAAGAAGGTTGCAGACAGGCATTTATAGACGAAGTTTGGGAAGAAGGTTGCAGACAGGCCTTTATAGACGAAGTTTGGGAGGAAGGAAGCAGACAGACCTTTGTAGACGTAGTTGTGGAGGGAGGAAGCAGACAGGCCTTTGTAGACGAAGGTTTGGGAGGAAGGTTGCAGACAGACCTTTATAGACGAAGTTTGGGAGGAAGGTTGCAGACAGGCCTTTATAGACGAAGTTTGGGAGGAAGGAAGCAGACAGACCTTTATAGACGAAGTTTGGGAGGAAGGAAGCCGAAAGACCTTTATAGACGAAGTTTGGGAGGAAGGTTGCAGATAGACCTTTATAGACGAAGTTTGGGAGGAAGGAAGCCGAAAGACCTTTATAGACGAAGTTGGGGAGGAATGAAGCAGACAGACCTTTATAGACGTAGTTGTGGAGGAAGGAAGCAGACAGGCCTTTGTAGACGAAGTTTGGGAGGAAGGTTGCAGACAGGCCTTTATAGACGAAGTTTGGGAGGAAGGAAGCAGACAGATCTTTATAGACGTAGTTGTGGAGGAAGGAAGCAGACATGCCTTTGTAGACGAAGTTTGGGAGGAAGGTTGCACACAGGCCTCTATAGACGAAGTTTGGGAGGAAGGTTGCAGGCAGGCCTTTATAGACGAAGTTTGGGAGGAAGGTTGCAGACAGGCCTTTATAGACGAAGTCTGGGAGGAAGGAGGCAGACAGACCTTTGTAGACGAAGTTTGGGAGGAAGGAAGCAGACAGGCCTTTGTAGACGAAGTTTGGGAGGAAGGAAGCAGACAGACCTTTGTAGACGTAGTTGTGGAGGAAGGAAGCAGACAGGCCTTTATAGACGAAGTTTGGGAGGAAGGAAGCAGACAGGCCTTTATAGACGAAGTTGTGGAGGAAGGAAGCAGACAGGCCTTTATAGACGAAGTTTGGGAGGAAGGTTGCAGACGGGCCTTTGTAGACGAAGTTTGGGAGGAAGGAAGCAGACAGGCCTTTGTAGACGAAGTTTTGGAGGAAGGAAGCAGACAGGCCTTTGTAGACGAAGTTTGGGAGGAAGGAAGCAGACAGACCTTTATAGACGAAGTTTAGGAGGAAGGAAGCAGACTGATTTTATAGACGTAGTTGTGGAGGAAGGAAGCAGACAGGCCTTTGTAGACGAAGTTTGGGAGGAAGGTTGCAGACAGGCCTTTATAGACGAAGTTTGGGAGGAAGGAAGCAGACTGATTTTATAGACGTAGTTGTGGAGGAAGGAAGCAGACAGGCCTTTGTAGACGAAGTTTGGGAGAAAGGTTGCAGACAGGCCTTTATAGACGAAGTTTGGGAGGAAGGAAGCAGACTGATTTTATAGACGTAGTTGTGGAGGAAGGAAGCAGACAGGCCTTTGTAGACGAAGTTTGGGAGGAAGGTTGAAGACAGGCCTTTATAGACGAAGTTTGGGAGGAAGGAAGCAGACTGATTTTATAGACGTAGTTGTGGAGGAAGGAAGCAGACAGGCCTTTGTAGACGAAGTTTGGGAGGAAGGTTGCAGACAGGCCTCTATAGACGAAGTTTGGGAGGAAGGTTGCAGACAGGCCTTTATAGACGTAGTTGTGGAGGAAGGAAGCAGACAGGCCTTTATAGACGAAGTTTGGGAGGAAGGAAGCAGACAGGCCTTTGTAGACGAAGTTTGGGAGGAAGGTTGCAGACAGGCCTTTATAGACAAAGTTTGGGAGGAAGGTTGCAGACAGGCCTTTATAGACAAAGTTTGGGAGGAAGGTTGCAGACAGGCCTTTATAGACAAAGTTTGGGAGGAAGGTTGCAGACAGGCCTTTATAGACAAAGTTTGGGAGGAGGGTTGCAGACAGGCCTTTATAGACAAAGTTTGGGAGGAAGGTTGCAGACAGGCCTTTATAGACGAAGTTTGGGAGAAAGGTTGCAGACAGGCCTTTGTAGACGTATGAGTGGCGGAGGATGGTTGCAGACAGACCTTTAAAGACGTAGTTTTGGAAGAAGGGAGCAGAGACCTTTATATAGACGTAGCGAAGGAAGGTTGCAGAGACAAGAACGCCATTTCCCACGAGTTCAGTTAACCTTATGGTGTTGTCTAGTGCAGATGCTTCTGCAACTGTTACGTACACTTCAACCGACTTGATAGGTATCTGCAACATTGCACACTGCATGGCCAACGTCCTTGTGTCATATTACAGCGACTGTAGGTCATTGCGACATGATAAATATATTTCAATTTCAGTGCAAATTTGATGTCAGTACGGCGACGAGAGATATCTTCTATCAAATAATGTGTTTCAACTAATTTAAGATAAAAGGTTGATATTGACAGCATGGTAAATGCATTGCCCTTTATGATGCCAGGCCTATCCTTTCATGCGTTCATGTATTGCAGCCCTATTACTCTATTCAAGTTTTCTCGGCATTAGTGTCAGTTTGTTGGTATCACGTCCTACATGTGATGGAGTTGATAGCATCCGCGATGGCCCTCGGGCGTACTCCTGGCCGCCATAGTGCTGTAGTGCCACCACCCTCAGGGGTCTACTACTGGCCGCCATGGTGTTGTAGTGCCACCACACTCAGGGGTCTACTACTGGGTGCTGTAGTGCCACCACCCTCAGGGGTCTACTACTGGCCGCCACAGTGTTGTAGTGCCACCACACTCAGGGGTCTACTACTGGGTGTTGTAGTGCCACCACACTCAGGAATCTACTACTGGGTGTTGTAGTGCCACCACACTCAGGGGTCTACTACTGGGTGCTGTAGCGCCACCACACTCAGGAGTCTACTACTGGGTGTTGTAGTGCCACCACACTCAGGAATCTACTACTGAGTGTTGTAGTGCCACCACACTCAGGAATCTACTACTGGGTGTTGTAGTGCCACCACACTCAGGGGTCTACTACTGGGTGCTGTAGCGCCACCACACTCAGGAATCTACTACTGGGTGTTGTAGTGCCACCACACTCAGGAATCTACTACTGAGTGTTGTAGTGCCACCACACTCAGGAATCTACTACTGGGTGTTGTAGTGCCACCACACTCAGGAGTCTACTACTGGGTGTTATAGTGCCACCACACTCAGGGGTCTTCTACTGGCCGCCACAGTGCTGTAGCGCCACCATACTAAGGAATCTACTACTGGCCGCCACAGTGCTGTAGCGCCACCACACTCAGGGGTCTACTACTGGGTGTTGTAGTGCCACCATCCTCAGGGGTCTACTACTGGGTGCTGTAGTGCCACCACCCTCAGGGGTCTACTACTGAGTGTTGTAGTGCCACCACACTCAGGAATCTACTACTGGGTGTTGTAGTGCCACCACACTCAGGGGTCTACTACTGAGTGTTGTAGTGCCACCACACTCAGGGGTCTACTACTGGCCGCCACAGTGCTGTAGCGCCACCACACTCAGGGGTCTACTACTGGGTGTTGTAGTGCCACCACACGCAGGGGTCTACTACTGGGTGCTGTAGTGCCACCACACGCAGGAATCTACTACTGGGTGCTGTAGTGCCACCACACTCAGGAATCTACTACTGGGTGTTGTAGTGCCACCACACTCAGGAATCTACTACTGAGTGTTGTAGTGCCACCACACTCAGGAATCTACTACTGGGTGTTGTAGTGCCACCATCCTCAGGAATCTACTACTGGGTGCTGTAGTGCCACCACACTCAAGAATCTACTACTGGGTGCTGTAGTGCCACCACACTCAGGAATCTACTACTGGGTGCTGTAGTGCCACCACACTCAGGAATCTACTACTGGGTGCTGTAGTGCCACCACACTCAGGAATCTACTACTGGGTGTTGTAGTGCCACCACACTCAGGAATCTACTACTGGGTGTTGTAGTGCCACCACACTCAGGGGTCTACTACTGGCCGCCACAGTGTTGTAGTGCCACCACACTCAGGAATCTACTACTGGGTGCTGTAGTGCCACCACACTCAAGAATCTACTACTGGTTGCTGTAGTGCCACCACACTCAGGAATCTACTACTGGGTGTTGTAGTGCCACCACACTCAGGAGTCTACTACTGGGTGCTGTAGTGCCACCACACTCAGGAGTCTACTACTGGGTGCTGTAGTGCCACCGCGCTCAGGAATCTACTACTGAGTGCTATAGTGCCACCACACTCAGGGGTCTACTACTGGCCGCCACAGTGCTGTAGTGCCACCACACTCAGGGGTCTACTACTGGCCGCCACAGTGCTGTAGTGCCACCACACTCAAGAATCTACTACTGGGTGCTGTAGTGCCACCACACTCAAGAATCTACTACTGGGTGCTGTAGTGCCACCACACTCAGGAATCTACTACTGGGTGCTGTAGTGCCACCACACTCAGGGGTCTACTACTGGGTGCTGTAGTGCCACCACACTCAGGAATCTACTACTTGGTGCTGTAGTGCCACCACACTCAGGAATCTACTACTGGGTGCTGTAGTGCCACCACACTCAGGAATCTACTACTGGGTGCTGTAGTGCCACCACACTCAGGGGTCTACTACTGGGTGCTGTAGTGCCACCACACGCAGGAATCTACTACTGGGTGTTGTAGTGCCACCACACTCAGGGGTCTACTACTGGCCGCCACAGTGTTGTAGTGCCACCACACTCAGGAATCTACTACTGGGTGCTGTAGTGCCACCACACTCAGGAATCTACTACTGGGTGTTGTAGTGCCACCACACTCAGGAATCTACTACTGAGTGTTGTAGTGCCACCACACTCAGGAATCTACTACTGGGTGTTGTAGTGCCACCACCCTCAGGGGTCTACTACAGAGTGTTGTAGTGCCACCACACTCAGGAATCTACTACTGAGTGTTGTAGTGCCACCACACTCAGGGGTCTACTACTGGCCGCCACAGTGCTGTAGCGCCACCACACTCAGGGGTCTACTACTGGGTGTTGTAGTGCCACCACACTCAGGGGTCTACTACTGGGTGTTGTAGTGCCACCACACGCAGGAATCTACTACTGGGTGCTGTAGTGCCACCACACTCAAGAATCTACTACTGGGTGCTGTAGTGCCACCACACTCAGGAATCTACTACTGGGTGTTGTAGTGCCACCACACTCAGGAGTCTACTACTGGGTGCTGTAGTGCCACCACGCTCAGGAATCTACTACTGGGTGCTGTAGTGCCACCACACTCAGGAATCTACTGCTGGGTGTTGTAGTGCCACCACACTCAGGGGTCTACTACTGGCCGCCACAGTGTTGTAGTGCCACCACACTCAGGAATCTACTACTGGGTGTTGTAGTGCCACCACACTCAGGAATCTACTACTGGGTGTTGTAGTGCCACCACACTCAGGAATCTACTACTGGGTGCTGTAGTGCCACCACACTCAGGAATCTACTACTGGGTGTTGTAGTGCCACCACACTCAGGAATCTACTACTGGGTGCTGTAGTGCCACCACACTCAGGGGGCTACTACTGGGTGCTGTAGTGCCACCACACTCACGAATCTACTACTGAGTGCTATAGTGCCACCACACTCAGGAGTCTACTACTGGCCGCCACACTCAGGAATCTACTACTGGCCGCCACACTCAGGAATCTACTACTGGGTGCTGTAGTGCCACCACACTCAGGGGTCTACTACTGGCCGCCACAGTGTTGTAGTGCCACCACACTCAGGGGTCTACTACTGGCCGCCACAGTGCTGTAGTGCCACCACACTCAAGAATCTACTATTGGGTGTTGTAGTGCCACCACACTCAGGAATCTACTACTGGGTGCTGTAGTGCCACCACACTCAAGAATCTACTACTGGGTGCTGTAGTGCCACCACACTCAGGAATCTACTACTGGGTGCTGTAGTGCCACCACACTCAGGGGTCTACTACTGGGTGCTGTAGTGCCACCACACTCAGGAATCTACTACTGGGTGCTGTAGTGCCACCACACTCAGGAATCTACTACTGGGTGCTGTAGTGCCACCACACTCAGGAATCTACTACTGGGTGCTGTAGTGCCACCACACTCAGGGGTCTACTACTGGGTGCTGTAGTGCCACCACACTCAGGAATCTACTACTGGGTGCTGTAGTGCCACCACACTCAGGAATCTACTACTGAGTGCTATAGTGCCACCACACTCAGGAATCTACTACTGGGTGCTGTAGTGCCACCACACTCAGGAATCTACTACTGGGTGCTGTAGTGCCACCACACTCAGGAATCTACTACTGAGTGCTATAGTGCCACCACACTCAGGAATCTACTACTGGGTGCTGTAGTGCCACCACACTCAGGAATCTACTACTGGGTGCTGTAGTGCCACCACACTCAGGAATCTACTACTGGCTGCCACAGTGCTGTAGTGCCACCACACTCAAGAATCTACTACTGGGTGCTGTAGTGCCACCACACTCAGGAATCTACTACTGGGTGCTGTAGTGCCACCACACTCAGGAATCTACTACTGGGTGCTGTAGTGCCACCACACTCAGGGGTCTACTACTGGCCGCCACAGTGCTGTAGTGCCACCACACTCAGGAATCTACTACTGGGTGCTGTAGTGCCACCACACTCAGGAATCTACTACTGGGTGCTGTAGTGCCACCACACTCAGGAATCTACTACTGGGTGCTGTAGTGCCACCACACTCAAGAATCTACTACTGGGTGCTGTAGTGCCACCACACTCAGGAATCTACTACTGGGTGTTGTAGTGCCACCACACTCAAGAATCTACTACTGGGTGCTGTAGTGTCACCACACTCAAGAATCTTCTACTGGGTGCTGTAGTGCCACCACACTCAGGGGTCTACTACTGGTGCTGTAGTGCCACCACACTCAAGAATCTACTACTGGTGCTGTAGTGCCACCACACTCAGGGGTCTACTACTGGGTGCTGTAGTGCCACCACACTCAGGAATCTACTACTGAGTGCTATAGTGCCACCACGCTCAGGAGTCTACTACTGAGAATTCCGGGGAAAAGTACCAGTCCCCACACAATATCAGATGGTCGGTCACTGAAGGCCTGTGCCCTTCCTCAACAACCCCTTCGACTAAAATGGCCTGTCGCGCCCGTTCTCTGCAGCTGTTAGTATAGGGGCCCGTATGCACCAGTTTATCTGTAACTGTTAGTATAGGGGCCCATATCCACCAGTTTATCTGCAACTGTTAGTATAGGGGCCCATATCCACCAGTTTATCTGCAGCTGTTAGTATAGGGGCCCATATCCACCAGTTTATCTGCAACTGTTAGTATAGGGGCCCATATCCACCAGTTTATCTGCAACTGTTAGTATAGGGGCCCATATCCACCAGTTTATCTGCAACTGTTAGTATAGGGGCCCATATCCACCAGTTTATCTGCAACTGTTAGTATAGGGGCCCATATCCACCAGTTTATCTGCAACTGTTAGTATAGGGGCCCATATCCACCAGTTTATCTGCAGCTGTTAGTATAGGGGCCCATATCCACCAGTTTATCTGCAGCTGTTAGTATAGGGGCCCATATCCACCAGTTTATCTGCAACTGTTAGTATAGGGGCCCATATCCACCAGTTTATCTGCAACTGTTAGTATAGGGGCCCATATCCACCAGTTTATCTGCAACTGTTAGTATAGGGGCCCATATCCACCAGTTTATCTGCAGCTGTTAGTATAGGGGCCCATATCCACCAGTTTATCTGCAGCTGTTAGTATAGGGGCCTGTCTTCGCCCCTTCCTCGACAGCTGTTATGCGTGGATCTATGCTCATGATATCAATCGCTGGATTATCTGGTCCAGACTCGTCATTTTACAGACCGCCGTCATATATAGCTGAAATATTGCTGGCGTTACACAACAAACAAAGCACTGATGGTCCCGCCAACTACTACCGGTTGAGCTGGGCTGGTGCCAGGTTGTTTGTCTCCCATAAGGTGCATGGGAAATCGGTCTAGAGTCTCATGGTGCACTAAACAGCGAGCAGTTTAAATGTCATCACGTACAAGTGGTCGGCATTAGTTTGCAACACATTGATTTCCTGTCGACATTTACTTATGTAAACGAGGCGTTCAAATCTGCGAATGTAATGGACCTTCTATACTAAAGGCCGTGTATTTGTTAGTGACAGCGTCAAGTTGGTTATTTTTGTTAAGACAAGACATGACAGCAGTCACTAACCGTCGTAGCTGCCACAGCTGAAAGTGATGCATACCGAGGTCCAGGTCATTGTGTATTGAGTTTCAGGTCATTGTATATTGGGCTCAAGAACATTGTATATTGAGCTCAAGAACATTGTGTCTTGAGAACAAGGTCATTGTGTATTAAGTTCCAGGTCATTGTATAGTGAGCTCCAGGATATTGTGTATTGAGTACCAGGTCATTGTCTATTGAGTTGGAGGTCATTGCATATTGAGCTCCAGGACATTGTGTATTGAGTTCCAGGACGTTGTCTATTGAGTTCCAGGTCATTGTCTATTGAGTTCCAGGACGTTGTCTATTGAGGTCCGGGACATTGCCTATTCAGTTACGACATTGTCTATTCAGTTCTACGACATTTTCTGTTGTGATCCAGCATATTGTCTATGAAGATTCAAGACACTGTCTTGTGAGTTCCATGACCTTGTCTAACGAGTGACATTGCATTGCCTATTAAAGCAAACTGTTCGTTGGGCCTTGCAAAATCTGCCTACAATATATATCCGGTTCCAATAGTTCTAACTCACGAAGATACATTTTTGTCATTGTTATTTTCAAAATATTTTTTGTTGACCTTCAAGAACGTGGTGACACTGCCAGGTCAGATATCGGCCCTGGCTTGACCTGACCTGCTGGCCTTACCTGCTGTATGTTGTAGTCAGGCCATGCAGCGTGGCCACTGTGACGTCATATACCATTTTAACCTCAACACGATCACATGATGTAATGGCTGTCAATTACCTCCCCTGGGTGTCATCGTACGGGCCCGGTAAGTCACACATTGACTTACATCTGTAAGATTGGTGCATGGTTCTGAGATCACAGCTAGGTCTTCCAGCAGTAAGGAAGAACAGTGGCTCACTTTGATGGACCACACGGGAACACATTCCTTTGCTGAATCCGTCATATTGCTGCAAGAAATATATACTTAGAGGGAGATGTAGCGATACCTTAAGGCTGGAAGACCCAAAATAGGTGAATTTAATACGTCACAGCGGAATTTCATTGTGGCGCACTCCATCGTTTTTGAAACTATGAGTTAGGATATATGTATAGAAAACACGAGTTACGCTAAAATAGCACGATGTAAGCCTCGTTTGGTATGACGAAGCGCTGGCGGCAGGGGTCAATGGATTCCTTCACATGTGATGTTTTGCCCCGTGTCCAGCAAGAGTACATCTTTATCTGTGACTGTAGATGAAACAAACAATACTAGTTTATTATGGTGTTATGTGTACGTTTGTTTTACAAGATAAAACACGTCTTAACAAGTACAATACCACGCGTAACTGTGGCCTGAAAGACACCCTTTTATCTGTGTTTTATATATCTCCTAGTGTTTCCTTGCATAAACTCGAGCATACCAAACGTTCATACAAACATTTACACCGTCAGACGCTCCATGCTTTGTGTACATGCTCAATGCTTTGTGTACATGCTCAATGTATATGTAAATAATTAAGCCTGGCCGGGACACATGTTCTAATCACCCATAGGCATGGACAGTAGGCGGGTACCTAGCATGGCGTAATTACTGGAAGAAACACGTGTGGTAACTTTAAACAGTAAACAAACTTCCACTGAACCAATGGTCAGTGTCCGATCGGACAGTGGCCCCTGCACGCACGCTCACCGTCTGCGGACAATGTCACCTATATCTGACCTAGTAGTCTACAACCCTTTCTGATAAGAGGAATCGGTTATGGAAATTTTTAATGGAAATGTTCAGACGAGGTCGTTATTTTTTCGAGACCCCTGGCAGATAAGGTCTGGCATATAGACGTGTCGTCTGTCTCCATATTTTCAATACATTTATGAAAAGATTCGCCTTGTTTACTCCAGGTACTGACATTTAGCTTTGAGGATAATTGGGGACAAAATATTCTACCATTTAGGGACCACTCCATAACTAAAATCGAGAAGGTAAACATGAGGGAAACTCTCAGGATATGGTGATACAGTAAGACTTGTTTTGACATGAGTAGGGGTTCGTATTCCAGTCTCCTAATTATTTTCTTTGGTATATGTCCGCACCTCACCCATGTTCACGAGACCTGCATAAAAAGTTTTAAGTCTACGACCTGTGTCACTTGTGGAAAGTGTCTTCCCTTATTAAGCTGAGGCGCCGTCATATCAGCCACATAACACAAACTACTCAAATAGTGTTGGGGCGATTTGCCCAACTCACTCACTCTCTTGATAGGTCATTGTAAGAACCGCTTTGTGAACTGGCACAGCTGAACCTGCAAGAAGACGCCCCCTCATTCGTCACCACTCGCCCCTTTCCGTAACCCGCAAGAAGACTCATCCCCCTATCGATGAATGTTATGTGCAAAAATACGACAAACCAATCAGACTGCGAGTATGACTTCAAGTACTTCGTCAAAGAATCCCTCCGGAATATATTTTTGATTTTACATATGTCTTGCATAAGAAATTACCCAAGATGCAGTCAAATGTAATCAATCATACTGTATACGACTGTAAGTCCCGATATTTATTAAATAGCATTTGAGTATATCTGACAAATGGGGGGAATATACGTGAATCAATTTTTTTAGGTATGACCGTTTGCGCTTAGACGGAACCCAGTCGCAAACAATTCTATGAGAGGGGCACGAGTCGCTATTTGGCTTGTCCTGGAATAACACGAATTGGTAACGAATGATCTTGTGTACGTCATGCTGTAACAGGTTGTGTGGCGGTGCTTGTCAGATGTTAGATAACCGCTGTTCTTTGTACCACTAATCCCCTAAACCCCCGTAGCAGACAAGACGTTTGATTTAGTTATGTCTCAGATGTGATGTCTCTTGTCTTCTGAGCACAGCCCAGAGGTCGCTGTATACATCGGTCGTGAGTGCAGGGCCACAATTAACTGTAGTGGCCAGTGGTCATGTTGCCGCCAGTCCCCTGTAAAGGCCACTTCCACTGTCCTTTCCGTGGACTCTTAGAACGATACAGTCTCGTAGTAAGTGGATTAGTGGTTGGTGTGATAACAGATGTTTGCCTTCAGGATCTCTCATCACGTCAGTCCCACAGTCCGCGGCATCGTGGTTCGGCTTGTAAAACCGGTCATCGAGATATCGCTGTGATGTTGTTGAAGTGCTAAATTAAGTGGCGTGAAAATTCAACTGCAAAGTTGCTAAATTCTGCAGCCTTACTTGATTTTGCAATATCATTAACGATTCATTTCATGAACGATGCCGATAAGGATTACTTTTCCTAGGATTTTGACAGCCTTTAATGTAATTTACCTTAACATCTCTTTTGATTTTGATGTCAGGATTCTAATGACAGCTTCAACCTGTGCTGTCAAATGGTCCACCAACATAGGCTGATTCCCTCTGTGCTGTCAAATGGTCCACCAACATAGGCTGATTCCCTCTGTAATGTCAAATGATCCATCAACATAGGCTGATTCCCTCTGTGCTGTCAACTGGTCCTCCAACACAGGCTGATTCGCTTTGTGATGTCAAATGGTCCACCAACATAGGCTGATTCCCTCTGTGCTGTCAAATGGTCCACCAACATAGACTGATTCCCTCTGTGATGTCTAATGGTCCACCAACATGGGCTGATTTTCTCTGTGATGTAAAATTGTTCAAATATAGGCTGATTCCCTCTGTGATGTCACATGGTCCACCAACATAGGCTGATTCCCTCTGTGATGTCAAATGGTCCACCAACATAGGCTGATTCCCTCTGTGATGTCTAATGGTTCAAATATAGGCTGATGTCCCTTTGTGATGTCTAATGGTCCACCAACATCGGCTGATTCCCTCTGTGCTGTCAAATGGTTCAAATATAGGCTGATTCCCTCTGTGCTGTCAAATGGTCCACCAACATCGGCTGATTCCCTCTTTGATGTCTAATGGTCCACCAACATAGGCTGATTCCCTCTGTGATATCAAATGGTCCACCAACATAGGCTGATGTCCCTTTGTGATGTCTAATGGTCCACCAACATCGGCTGATTCCCTCTGTGCTGTCAAATGGTTCAAATATAGGCTGATTCCCTCTTTGATGTCACATGGTCCACCAACATAGACTGATTCCCTCTGTGATGTCTAATAGTCCACCAACATGGGCTGATTTCCTCTGTGATGTAAAAATTTTCAAATATAGGCTGATTCCCTCTGTGATGTCACATGGTCCACCAACATAGGCTGATTCCCCCTGTGATGTCAAATGGTCCACCAACATAGGCTGATTCCCTTTGTGATGTCACATGGTCCACCAACATAGGCTGATTCCCTCTGTGCTGTCAAATGGTTCAAATATAGGCTGATTCCCTCTGTGATGTCAAATGGTCCACCAACATAGGCTGATTCCCTCTTTGATGTCATATGGTCCACCAACATAGGCTGATTCCCTCTGTGATGTCAAATGGTCCACCAACATAGGCTGATTCCCTCTGTGCTGTCAAATGGTCCACCAACATAGGCTGATTCCCTTTGTGATGTCTAATGGTCCACCAACATCGGCTGATTCCCTCTGTGCTGTCAAATGGTCCACCAACATAGGCTGATTCCCTTTGTGATGTCAAATGGTCCACCAACATAGGCTGATTCCCTCTGTTCTGTCAAATGGTCCACCAACATAGGCTGATTCCCTCTTTGATGTCATATGGTCCACCAACATAGGCTGATTCCCTCTGTGATGTCAAATGGTCCACCAACATAGGCTGATTCCCTTTTGGTTTTCAAATGGTCCACCAACATAGGCTGATTCCCTTTGGGTTTTCAAATGGTCCACCAACATAGGCTGATTCTCTGTGTGTTGTCAAATGGTCCACCAACATAGGCTGATTCCCTCTGTGATGTCAAATGGTTCAAATATAGGCTGATTCCCTGTGTGCTGTCAAATTGTTCAAATATAGGCTGATTCTGGCAGTGCAGCTGTTGTTGTCGACAAGTACGTGGGACTTGGCACAACAATTACATTGATATATGTAGGTCCAATGATTGTAAACTAATTAATGTACGTACTTAATGTAAGATTGTTCATACGTACCCCGGTAGGTGGCGACACGCTACAGGTTTTGCTATATTGAAATGACGGATTTTACTGCGGACAGCGTGTCTTGTTGACAAAACTAACAAGCCTAATGTAAACACCAGTTGCAGTTCCGAACAAAATGTACCTACACGTTATCAATCTGTAATGATCCGAGGGGCGGTGGGGTAGCCTAGTGGTTAAAGCGTTCGCTCGTCACGTCCAAAGCCCGGGTTCGATTCCCTACAGAGGTACAGTGTTTCTCGTGTCCCACGGAAGGATATTGGTGGAATATTCCTGGAATCGGCGTAAAACCCAAGTCATTTACTGTAATAATCCGACAATCTACTACCCTTAGATTTGCGGTATGCCTTTGTAAACCCATTCAAGTCTCCCGTTTTCAAAGATTATAGGTTCTAAACACCAGGATCGCTTTCTCCGATTTCCTTGTAAATTGAGCGTTGAATGCCTTACCCCCCCATGGCAATCTAACCACCATTACACCACCCCCATGTTTTGTGTTACTTTTGACATTTGTCACCGAAAACTCGGGATAAAGGACGTTTGGTAGTTTCCTGCACGTGACAATTATTTGATTCGGAAGAAGATATTTCCTTATGGCTATTATGACCTTTACAGGTTCCTAGGTTGAAACTTACGGTCCACGTATACGGATAATCGGATAATCCATATTTTTTTAGTATTTAAAGTTCAGTGTAAATGGGATCTTGTGTCAAGTTGTTCACGAACCGTCCAAGTGGGACACAAGTGTCTAGTCTCTCTGAACAAGACGGCATTTCCGTGTGTCGGCCGTGTCACGCAGATACAGTGACGGGGTTAAAGTCCGCGCTGGATGAGACACAGTCACGCCGGAGGTAACTACGTCGTTAACGCGCACCGTGCTCACAGATACTCGTGTCCGGGGTAATGGCCCTGGTGGAATAGCGACATGCACTCTCCAGTCCTGCCTGTGTAGGGAACTGCTGCGTTACTTCTGTGTTCAAGAAGGGTTCAGGATGGATTATCTAAACCTGAAGACATCCCTCTAAACACATTCCATTGGTTCTTTCCATACTGTTGCACATGCAATTATACAAAAAGGGAAAATTAACCGTGATCATATTAATTCATGGATGACTACACATGGATACGGCTTGACTATTTGATCAGACTATACACACAATAAACAATTTGGAGTTTGATGTCGCTGCAATGCGTATTTGGGTAAAAACACCACAACTCAGTTTGTTCCGGAGAACATGTAATATATATGGTCTCTGGTTTGTTCCCGTCCAAACCCCTGGGCGTCCCTAATGCATAGGGAATTATATTTCCTCAAAACCTAACCTAGTCCTGCACCATGACCGTGGAATATATTTATTTTATGAAAAAATAAAATCTAGAAACGCATACAAAAGCAAGTCTAGCCAGCTCAAGCTAGCTCTATTCCACATCAGAAATCAGCATGGGGAAAAATAATATTTTTTAGAGTCAAGAAGGATATTGTGTAATATAAAATTTCAGAAACTAAATGTTAGTCTAAACCTAACCGTTTTAAGACAAATATGCTTGGCAGAATTCGAATTTAAATTCCAGTTTTGATCAGACTATACACACAATAAACAATTTGGAGTTTGATGTCGCTGCAATGCGTATTTGGGTAAAAACACCACAACTCAGTTTGTTCCGGAGAACATGTAATATATATGGTCTCTGGTTTGTTCCCGTCCAAACCCCTGGGCGTCCCTAATGCATAGGGAATTATATTTCCTCAAAACCTAACCTAGTCCTGCACCATGACCGTGGAATATATTTATTTTATGAAAAAATAAAATCTAGAAACGCATACAAAAGCAAGTCTAGCCAGCTCGAGCTAGCTCTATTCCACATCAGAAATCAGCATGGGGAAAAAAATTAATTTTTAGAGTCAAGAAGGATATTGTGTAATATAACATTTCAGAAACTAGATGTTAGTCTAAACCTAACCGTGTTAAGACAAATATGCTTGGCAGAATCCGAATTTAAATTCCAGTTTTTACGAAAGAAATCTGAAGAAAGTCCGTTTGGCCAGTAGTCAGTTCAAATAAAACACACAGACATTTCATATCTTCCAAAACAAAAGAGAGTTGATTTTAGCTTTGCGTGTGTCTATTCTACATCTCACTGATAACATGAATATGATCATACTTTCTTTGAGTATGGTATTTATTCATTATAAATACATTTCATGACCTAAAGAGGAGATTAAGAAATTGTAACAGACACTCCTATATGTCAAGTAGACCTAGATATTGTAGTCTTATGAGCTTGTCCCCCACCCCAGATATAAGCAGTTTATCGAAGATCAGAATTGCCTTACTAGAGTAACGTCCCTTTGAATCATTTGGTGTGATGACGTCAATCTCCAATATAGCTGGCACCTCTCCAACAGCGAACAACAAAGGGGCAGGGTGCACAACGGCTCATTAACCGGCCGTCACTGCATAATCCATGCTTATCAAATGATTTTATGACGTTCCGAAACGTGCAGAGATTTGAGTAAATTAACGAAAGGGCTCTAAACTGAATGAAAACATTCGGTCACGTGGTATAGTGACCTTTGACCCCAACAACATAAACACTGATGTCAGCTGTGTGTCGATGGCTAAGTAATAACCCTGTGTGTTGTGGATGAGAAGCCTCGTCACAAACTGGCCATGTTATGTTTAAGGAGAGATGATATTTGCTGTTCGTTAGTAATTGTTTGAGTGTTTTAATCTCGTAGACGAAGGACGAAGTGAAAATCTCACCTCGTCGGTCCTGGTGTTTTTCTGTATCGAGGAATGTTCTCACACAAAGGTAAGCAGAGCTAATGGCAGTCACGGATGCGAGCCCCGTCTTTCAATGAGCGACTGCGAAACATCAGGGCGTGTGAACGGGAACGTCTGTGTGAATGAGGGTCAGTTTCACATATTTTCGCCTGTACCTTAGATGTTACCTGTAGTTATATTGATTTGTACATCTGGATACAGCTGGTAGTGAATTGTCAGACCAACGGGAACAGAGTGTGATGTGCCTGTACTGGCCGAACATTATTGTATAGTTCTGTGGGTTGTGGCATAGGTACACATTCTGTAAAACCCAACTAATCGATCTCATTTGTGGAATTAAATTCCTTAGTCAGATAAGCATAAGAATTATCACTGACGTTTAAATATACATTGAATGTGTATACATGTACTGATGTCCTATGTAGCCAGCTGCCCGGGGGAGGGAGCCTAGATACAAACTGCATGTAGATATCTGAACTGTACACGCGAGGTTTGAATACATATGATGCGGGGCAGGACTACAGGATGCCAGGAACGAGTATGCAATGCGATGTAGCAATACCAATTTAGATATGCGAGTAGAGCAGTTAATAATACTATTATATGATGCGATATAACAGACAATAGTACCAATATATGATGCGATATAGCAGCACATATTACCAGTATATGATACGACATAACAGCACATAGTACCAGTATATGGTGCGACATAACAGCACATAGTACCAGTATATGATGCGATAAAGTTGCACAATATGTCTGTATATGATGCGAAATAACAGCACATAGTACAAGTATATAATGGAGCTAGATGTTTATGATGTTGTAAGACCTAAAACAAGATACGACGTTGGAGTCTCTAATTAGGACTTCAGGGTGTGAAAATATCTTGTGAAACACCAAAAAACACCCTGTGAATGAAGTTGTTGTGACAGTTATCTAGGCGTGGGATAGCTTAGAGAGGATGTGATGGACTATGGACCAGGACGACTGTTCTGCTTCGGGTAGTCTTTTGCCTTAAGGAATGGTTTATTCTTCCCTGCCCTGAAGGCGAGGAAGTGTTTTGTTAGCACTTTGGTGAATGACGGAGAGCGCCATTTTGGTTTATCTAAAACTTGGAATATGAGTGTTTTCATCTGAACGTGTTTAACTGTGTTTGTCACCTTCCGTGACTTAGAAATATTTCATGATTTAATTTAAACATGTTTTGTAATGTAGATAATCCATGCTATTGAATTATTTTTTTTTAATGTAAAATGTTTAGAGTAAATAAATCTACTTCGCTAAAGTTGCCTGTTCTATATTTTGTAAGAATGAACTTTTTGGCACTAGGTGATATCTCCATCAGCTACAGGCCGCTTAACTACGTACTGCCCTTACACTACTCTACATGGTATTTTATTCAAGCTGTAAGCTGTCGCAGCTTTGGGGAGTGGGTGATTGTGTGGCCCTGATCGCCCTAATTACATCATTCTTGGTTTGTGATATTGCTGCTGAAGGCGACGTTAAACTTCCGTCAATTAGTTTCAATACCACAGGGAAATATTTAGTGCAGGGCTAAACTAGCTAGAAATTTAATCATGTTTTGACCTGCATACATCATTATTCAATGTGTTGTGAGGAATCTATACCATAAACGTCTTGATGTTCCCATCGAGTGTAATATAGAGAGAAACAGAAGTTTAAGATACATATGTGTATACATAAGTGGTATCTTGGGTACATTTAGTCAAGGTAGTTAATTATCTTAGTTGAAAGTGCTCTGATTGAAGCTGTCATTGAATTAATGTCCCATTAAATAGTGAAATCACGTGTGTAAACATTTGTCTTCAAAGGTTCTCACGAATATTGTATCAGATGAGGTAATGTCGAGTTGAGAAGATTTTGAAAAAGTTTGTGAAACGATTTCCTTACCACTAAAATCCTATTATATCATATGAGGTATCTGCATATTAACCGAGCGGTTGCCTCGCAAGTTACATTGATTACACATTACTCGCTAACGTCTTGTGTAACATTCCACCACATCGGGTCAAACAGCCATACTAATGGGGGTACATTATTAACATTTGGTTTTGGCTGTGGCCTGAGAATTGTCTGAAGCATGACCGGCCCCAAGACGGACTGCTAACTTCGAGATGATGCACTTTTCACCTGTGTGTGTTGTGGCGTGCGTGTAGTGTTCAGCTGGTGTTGTGTGGTCAGCTGCTGATCAAAAGTTGTTTTCCTGATTTATGATATTAAGCCTTCTTTACCTTGGTGTATCCGCTCACTTAAGACTCATTCACGTTTGCATTGGTTACCTACTAAATATACGCTGTTTTTTATGTGAACACATATCGGTCATGACATCGATTTTCCCGTTCTATTTGAATCCCAGTAAGTCCCTAGTTTGAGAAGCTTGTTGTAGAGGAAGGCTACGAGGGGTCGCCCCTGTAGACTGATCTATACCAATCACACTGTCTTATTGATTGTAGTCTTAGAGGCTTCAGTGGGTTGGAGTTACTGGCGTGAACTGTTCTCATTAGCCCAGATAGAGTCTTTGGTTAGACTGTAGTAGCCAGCGCATGGCCGCGGAGAACTGACCATTACATTGTAGGATGATTGTGGCAGGTTATCGCAGCATTACCTCGCTTAGCAAGTGGATAATCCCACATTAGCTGTACTGCTGAAGTGTATACCGGGCTCGACCAATTGACACGGAACATGCCACCTCGATCTTTATATTGACACATCGTTCTTGGATCTCCAACAGACACATTGTTCTGGGATCTCCAACAGACACATTGCTCTGGGATCTCCAACAGACACATTGTTCTGGGATCTCCAACAGACACATTGTTCTGGAATCTCCAACAGACACATTGTTCTGGGATCTTACACTGACACATGTTCTGGGATCTCCAACAGACACATTGCTCTGGGATCTCAAACAGACATATTGTTCTTGGATCTCCCACGGACACATTGTTCTGGGATCTCCAACAGACGCATTGTACTGTGATCTTACACTGACACATTGTTCTGGGATCTCCAACAGACGCATTGTACTGTGATCTTACACTGACACATTGTTCTTGGATCCCCAACAGACGCATTGTACTGTGATCTTACACTGACACGTGTTCTGGGATCTTACACCGACACATGTTCTGGGATCTTACCCTGACATATGTTCTGACATATTTGTATGCATACATTGTTCTGACTGTTTGTGCTAATGCCAAGTAATGACCATGACGATTGTGTTGTCAGACTGTGCATGTGTCACGGACAACAGTCACCCCACAAGACCGGCCAGCTTGTGTTATAGACCGTTATAATCATGACGATGCTATTCTCCATGTTCGGCGTCATAGCCCCTCCCCCTGTTGCGTGATTACAGGTATACTAAGCATTCTTTAGCCCCCTGTCCTTCGAGAAGCCCATGGCATCAGTCAGTTCTTGTGGAAGATGAAATGGAGCGCAGAGATTTACGTTCTTTCACATGACCACGTCGGATTCCAGTAATGGTCTACCGCACGCCAGCAACAGAAGGCAATTGTATGTTCCAACACGAAGAAAGCCCACTAGTAACAGGCGGGGTCCTCTGTTTTCGCATGGACGGAGTGCTTGGGAACCAGATTGCAATTATGTAACTCTCCTAATTATGTGTTTCACTGCAAAGTTTGTCATGCAATTTCACACTGGAGGTTTTTTTTATGAGTGGAGATCGTCGATAAAGGTGATGTGTGTCTTCTGTACGGTGGTAGAGCTTCGTGGGCGCTGTGTTGTTTTGGGTCAAGGACGACGCATATTTTTAATCATGTCTTTATATCTGTGTGACAAAGTAGCATGTGACCCAGAGTTCTGGTTCAGCGCAATTGGCGCTGGAGAGTTACGTCTCTTGTTGGTGCAAGGATCTGCTAGTCATTGGTTCGTTAATTCACAGTTCACCGTGATTTCCTTGGTTTGTCAGCACCATATCCGTTCTCGTGGGTTTCACCAAAAGGATAAACGACTGAGCCCTGCATAGCGTTGATCTTTTTTCCCACATTAAGCCGATACGGTTACCCGCCAACATGTTGTTGCATAATTTCTTATTCAATTGAACTATTCCTTGTCCTCAATTGTTGGAAAAAATTAATCAGGTCACAATGAAAAAGGTCATTGTTTCAGGCAACCAAGTGCCATCTGTCTTCTATATGCGCCATACAATAATCGTGCCGGCTACCTGACCTACTTTGTATTGGAAGGTCGCGTTACCCGAAACAAGAAACACTTACAATACTTCCCTTCACAACATGGAGAGGCAAGCGAAGAGAGGGAGTTGTTTATCGTACAATAAAACACTGCAAAGATGAATTTGAATCGTATGTAGAGATCTCGGCACACAATATATATGGATAAATGATAATATCAAAAAATAGAAAATAAGCCAATTATATATGTGCACATTTAAAAGCAACTGTTAAATTTCTTACGATTGTCTGAAGTACGATGCATGGTACGTTTTTGAGCTACGAAGAATTCACTGATCTGTATCAACTAAAAACAAATTTCTAGAATACGCAGGTTTGATTTCAGCCATAAGAGCGTATGGACATACCAAATCGATATCTTTTGAAAAACAAGTAGAATTGCCCTATATTCCTTAAAATTTAGAGATACTAGATAAAGAAGATGAAGGATGCAAGATATTGTATTCAAATATAGTGAATTATCTGAAACATTCGCAGTGAAACAAAAAAAGGGAAAATGAAATTAATTCTGAAATATTCAATACCGAGTGGTCCCTAGAATTCTCATAACTAATACATATTAATACATCTGTAAAATAAAGCCATCACCATTGTGTACTTTTGGTGATGTTGAAGTTGAATCTATTATCCATCTGTTATTTGAATGTACACATGTGCCGTTGTGGCACAGCTTGATGAAAGGGATAGAAAACTGTACTGGCACAAATTCGAAATAAATAAGCAAAATGTCATATTTTGATTTAGGAAGAAACCAAATGACGTACTAAACTTGATTTTCATTCTAACTAAATTATAAATCTACAAAAACAAATGTAGGAATCGCCTACCACATTTGAATGGTCTCAAGTCTATGGTAACACATTCTTATCATGTCAGCAAAGCTACTGCCTATTCAGAAAGCAAATATGGAAAATGGATGACCTTTTGGTGCTCATCTCACAATATGTTTACATAGGTAAAATTTATCCAATGTCCAATGTTTACACAACACTAATAATATGTATGTGACGTAATTATATTATCCATCACTTTTCTCTTTGAAATGTGTCAATACCCAAAAAGTGTGCCTGTACCCCCCAAAAGAAATAAAGACAAAAAAAATATATAAATAGATTAAATAAATAAATAAATATATAAATAAATAAAACACCGCAGGGAGAATATACCATAAGGGGCGCAACCCCGAGTGGTTTATTCTCCCTACAGTGTCTTATAGTACGATAAAAGAACGACCACGAGTCGTTTATTTTTTATATGAGATATCAACATTTTGTACATACCGTTTAAGGATGTCAATAAATTGTACAAGCTTTAAGAATATTTACGCGTATTTAAATAATGGTGACTCCCTGAATACAATTCGACCTCGGCAATGTCGGACAACTCCATTTTATGTACAGGGGGATTAAGTTTGGCATTCTCACAATTTTCAAGACGATTATCTGCACCTTTTCTCCCAATACTGAATGTCATATCACTCCCACTTTTGGGTGCGATCATTCAGCCATTGCGTTCATCTCAGATGTCCAGCTAAATCTCTGGGAAACAACTCACCAGACACCTCTCAAAAATAACGTCGTCCAATGTACGACGTCATCAAGTAGCGAGCGAATCTCCAGAAATGACATCATGATAGAACAATGTCTTATCGTGAAATAAACCAAGCTTCGTTCTTCATTTTCCTTTGTGATTAGCTATCTATTATAAACCTATAAACCATATATATGTCTTAAACTGATCTTAGCATCTTGCCGTGGAGAATTACGTCCCTTACACTGGCAGGATCCACTTTCTGGAATACCAAATGAGATCCGATGAAAACCTCCCACCTGGCACGCAGTTCTTCTAACATGGTGAAAAGGTAGAAGCGCAACATATGCCGAAGATATTATGGCATTGTGTGCAAGACGAGTTGCTGAAACTGAAACAGCCTGTCCACACAGAATGACTCCCGTCGTTCGCTATCTGTGCCAGGCCCACATAGATAGTACTTATGTTTCAACACTCGTGTAACACTTAGATTTGCACTATCATATCGTGTCCCTGGCGTGATATAGCTGTCGGTAGTAGGGCAGCTGTGCTATCTCCCGTGCTTAAAAACCCGTGTCACTAATCAGACCGCATTGCACAAGTCGATGACCGTCAGTCAGTAATAATATCAATGACTAATCTGAGACGATGAGGTTGAATTTTGATTTTCGAAAGCTCCCGGACAGTGAAGGAGCATCAGGTCAGTATGCTCGAAGGGTTTCCTCACAAGGAGTTGAGCAGTAGTAGGACACACACAAGGAGTTGAGCAGCAGTAGTAGGACACACACAAGGAGTTGAGCAGCAGTAGTAGGACACACACAAGGAGTTGAGCAGCAGTAGTAGGACACACACAAGGAGTTGAGCAGCAGTAGTAGGACACACACAAGGACTTGAGCAGCAGTAGTAGGACACACACAAGTTGAGCAGCAGTAGTAGGACACACACAAGGAGTTGAGCAGCAGTAGTAGGACACACACAAGGACTTGAGGAGCAGAAGTAGGACACACATAAGGGGTTGAGCAGAAGTAGTAGGACACACACAAGGAGTTGACCAGCAGTAGGACACACACAAGGACTTGAGGAGCAGAAGTAGGGCACACATAAGGGGTTGAGCAGAAGTAGTAGGACACACACAAGGAGTTGAGCAGCAGTAGTAGGACACACACAAGGACTTGAGCAGCAGAAGTAGGACACACATAAGGGGTTGAGCAGAAGTAGTAGGACACACACAAGGACTTGAGCAGCAGTAGTAGGACACACACAAGTTGAGCAGCAGTAGGACACACACAAGGAGTTGAGCAGTAGTAGGACACACACAAGGAGTTGAGCAGCAGAAGTAGGACACACATAAGGGGTTGAGCAGCAGAAGTAGGACACACATAAGGGCTTGAGCAGAAGTAGTAGGACACACACAAGGACTTGAGCAGCAGTAGTAGGACACACACAAGGAGTTGAGCAGCAGTAGTAGGACACACACAAGGAGTTGAGCAGCAGTAGTAGGACACACACAAGGAGTTGAGCAGCAGTAGTAGGACACACACAAGGGGTTGAGCAGAAGTAGTAGGACACACACAAGGAGTTGAGCAGTAGTACGACACACACAAGGAGTTGAGCAGTAGTACGACACACACAAGGAGTTGAGCAGCAGTAGTAGGACACACACAAGGAGTTGAGCAGCAGTAGTAGGACACACACAAGGAGTTGAGCAGAAGTAGTAGGACACACACAAGGAGTTGAGCAGCAGTAGTAGGACACACACAAGGAGTTGAGCAGCAGTAGTAGGACACACACAAGGAGTTGAGCAGTAGTAGTAGGACACACACAAGGAGTTGAGCAGCAGAAGTAGTAGGACACACACAAGGAGTTGAGCAGCAGCAGTAGGACACACACAAGGAGTTGAGCAGCAGTAGTAGGACACACACAAGGAGTTGAGCAGCAGTAGTAGGACACACACAAGGAGTTGAGCAGCAGTAGTAGGACGTACACAAGGAGTTGAGCAGCAGTAGGACACACACAAGGGGTTGAGCAGCAGTAGTAGGACACACACAAGGAGTTGAGCAGAAGTAGTAGGACACACACAAGGAGTTGAGCAGAAGTAGTAGGACACACACAAGGAGTTGAGCAGCAGTAGTAGGACACACACAAGGAGTTGAGCAGCAGTAGGACACACACAAGGGGTTGAGCAGTAGTAGGACACACACAATGGGTTGGTAAATGTTGTGCCGAGTCTCATATGCACATCCGACTAGGGCAAGTTACCAAGGCAACGATAACGTTATGTCGTTGCCGCTATCGACCGACTTCCATAAGCGGTTTTATTGTCACAAATAAGTGTCTGACACAACATATCCCACCACAGCTCCCACCCTGCCTGCTGGGCAGCACATTCCCGTATGTAGCAGAGGAAGTTAGTCTAGGCGTCATTGAGAATCTTAGGTGTCTTAGGATAACGACTTGCTTGGTAGATTGGCAGTGTCGTTGTGGTTGGCAGTGTCGTTGTGGTTGGCAGTGTCATAGTGGTTGGTGTCTTATTATAAGGAGTGGCATGGTAAATTGGCAGTGTCACTAGATTTGGTGTCTTACGTAAATAGGTGATGAAGCATAGCGGTGCCATTGATGATGGGTGTCTTTTGATAACGAGTGACAAGATAGATTGGTGTCTTATGTGGTAGAATAGCAGTGTCTTTGAGAACGAGTGTTCTAAGTAAGTAATTAATGTGGGGAATAGCAGTGTCTTTGAGGACGAGTGTTCTAAGAAAGTAATTAATATGGGGAATAGCAGTGTCTTTGAGGACGAGTGTTCTAAGTAAGTAAGTAATATGGGTAATAGCAGTGTCTTTGAGGACGAGTGTTCTAAGTAAGAAATTAATATGGGGAATAGCAGTGTCTTTGAGGACGAGTGTTCTAAGTAAGTAATTAATATGGGGAATAGCAGTGTCTTTGAGGACGAGTGTTCTAAGTAAGTAATTAATGTGGGGAATAGCAGTGTCTTTGAGGAGTGTTCTAAGTAAGTAATTAATATGGGGAATAGCAGTGTCTTTGAGGAGTGTTCTAAGTAATTAATTAATGTGGGAATAGCAGTGTCTTTGAGGAGTGTTCTAAGTAAGTAATTAATGTGGGGAATAGCAGTGTCTTTGAGGACTAGTGTTCTAAGTAAGTAATTAATAAGGGGAATAGCAGTGTCTTTGAGGACGAGTGTTCTAAGTAAGTAATTAATAAGGGGAATAGCAGTGTCTTTGAGGACGAGTGTTCTAAGTAAGTAATTAATGTGGGGAATAGCAGTGTCTTTGAGGACGAGTGTTCTAAGTAAGTAATTAATGTAGGGAATAGCAGTGTCATTGAGGACGAGTGTTCTAAGTAAGTAATTAATGTGGGGAATAGCAGTGTCTTTGAGGACGAGTGTTCTAAGTAAGTAATTAATATGGGGAATAGCAGTGCCTTTGAGGACGAGTGTTCTAAGTAAGTAATTAATATGGGGAATAGCAGTGTCTTTGAGGACGAGTGTTCTAAGTAAGTAATTAATGTGAGTAATAGCAGTGTCTTTGAGAACGAGTGTTCTAAGTAATTAATTAATGTGGGGAATAGCAGTGTCTTTGAGGAGTGTTCTAAGTAAGTAATTAATGTGGGGAATAGCAGTGTCTTTGAGGAGTGTTCTAAGTAAGTAATTAATATGGGGAATAACAGTGTCTTTGAGGACGAGTGTTCTAAGTAAGTAATTAATATGGGGAATAGCAGTGTCTTTGAGGACGAGTGTTCTAAGTAAGTAATTAATATGGGGAATAGCAGTGTCTTTGAGGACGAGTGTTCTAAGTAAGTAATTAATGTGGGTAATAGCAGTGTCTTTGAGGAGTGTTCTAAGTAATTAATTAATGTGGGGAATAGCAGTGTCTTTGAGGAGTGTTCTAAGTAAGTAATTAATGTGGGGAATAGCAGTGTCTTTGAGGAGTGTTCTAAGTAAGTAATTAATAAGGGGAATAGCAGTGTCTTTGAGGACGAGTGTTCTAAGTAAGTAATTAATGTGGGGAATAGCAGTGTCTTTGAGGACGAGTGTTCTAAGTAAGTAATTAATATGGGGAATAGCAGTGTCATTGAGGACGAGTGTTCTAAGTAAGTAATTAATGTGGGGAATAGCAGTGTCTTTGAGGACGAGTGTTCTAAGTAAGTAATTAATATGGGGAATAGCAGTGTCTTTGAGGACGAGTGTTCTAAGTAAGTAATTAATGTGGGTAATAGCAGTGTCTTTGAGGAGTGTTCTAAGTAATTAATTAATGTGGGGAATAGCAGTGTCTTTGAGGACGAGTGTTCTAAGTAATTAATTAATGTGGGGAATAGCAGTGTCATTGAGGACGAGTGTTCTAAGTAAGTAATTAATATGGGGAATAGCAGTGTCTTTGAGGACGAGTGTTCTAAGTAAGTAATTAATGTGAGTAATAGCAGTGTCTTTGAGGAGTGTTCTAAGTAAGTAATTAATGTGGGAATAGCAGTGTCTTTGAGGAGTGTTCTAAGTAAGTAATTAATATGGGGAATAGCAGTGTCTTTGAGGACGAGTGTTCTAAGTAAGTAATTAATAAGGGGAATAGCAGTGTCTTTGAGGACGAGTGTTCTAAGTAAGTAATTAATGTGGGGAATAGCAGTGTCTTTGAGGACGAGTGTTCTAAGTAAGTAATTAATGTGGGGAATAGCAGTGTCTTTGAGGACGAGTGTTCTAAGTAAGTAATTAATGTGGAGAAAAGCAGTGTCATTGAGGACGAGTGTTTTAAGTAAGTAATTAATGTGGGGAATAGCAGTGTCTTTGAGGACGAGTGTTCTAAGTAAGTAATTAATATGGGGAATAGCAGTGTCTTTGAGGACGAGTGTTCTAAGTAAGTAATTAATATGGGGAATAGCAGTGTCTTTGAGGACGAGTGTTCTAAGTAAGTAATTAATATGGGGAATGGCAGTGTCTTTGAGGAGTGTTCTAAGTAAGTAATTAATGTGGGGAATAGCAGTGCCCTTGAGGAGTGTTCTAAGTAAGTAATTAATGTGGGGAATAGCAGTGTCTTTGAGGACGAGTGTTCTAAGTAAGTAATTAATATGGGGAATAGCAGTGTCTTTGAGGACGAGTGTTCTAAGTAAGTAATTAATGTGGGGAATAGCAGTGTCTTTGAGGACGAGTGTTCTAAGTAAGTAATTAATATGGGGAATAGCAGTGTCTTTGAGGACGAGTGTTCTAAGTAAGTAATTAATGTGGGGAATAGCAGTGTCTTTGAGGACGAGTGTTCTAAGTAAGTAATTAATATGGGGAATAGCAGTGTCTTTGAGGACGAGTGTTCTAAGTAAGTAATTAATGTGAGTAATAGCAGTGTCTTTGAGGACGAGTGTTCTAAGTAAGAAAGTAATGTGGGGAATAGCAGTGTCATTGAGGACGAGTGTTGTAAGTAAGTAATTAATGTGGGGAATAGCAGTGTCTTTGAGGACGAGTGTTCTAAGTAAGTAATTAATGTGGAGAATAGCAGTGACATTGAGGACGAGTGTCCTAAGCAAGTAATTAATGTGGGGAATAGCAGTGTCTTTGAGGACGAGTGTTCTAAGTAAGTAAGTAATGTGGGGAATAGCAGTGTCTTTGAGGACGAGTGTTCTAAGTAAGTAATTAATGTGGGGAATAGCAGTGACAGTCAGGATGAGTGTTCTAAGTAAGAAATTAATGTGGGGAAAAGCAGTGTCATTGAGGAATGTTCTAAGTAATAATTAATGTGGGAATAGCAGTGTCTTTGAGGACTAGTGTTCTAAGTAATAATTAATGTGGGAATAGCAGTGTCATTCAGGATGAGTGTTCTAAGTAAGAAATTAATGTGGGGAATAGCAGTGTCATTGAGGACTAGTGTCCTAAGCAAGTAATTAATGTGGGAATAGCAGTGTCATTCAGGATGAGTGTTCTTAGTAAATAATTAATGTGGGGAATAGCAGTGTCATTGAGGACGAGTGTCCTAAGCAAGTAATTAATGTGGGGAATAGCAGTGACATTCAGGATGAGTGTTCTAAGTAAGAAATTAATGTGGGGAAAAGCAGTGTCATTGAGGAATGTTCTAAGTAATAATTAATGTGGAAATAGCAGTGTCTTTGAGGACTAGTGTTCTAAGTAATAATTAATGTGGGAATAGCAGTGTCATTCAGGATGAGTGTTCTAAGTAAGAAATTAATGTGGGGAATAGCAGTGTCATTGAGGACTAGTGTTCTAAGTAAGTAATTAATGTGGGAATAGCAGTGTCATTCAGGATGAGTGTTCTTAGTAAATAATTAATGTGGGGAATAGCAGTGTCATTGAGGACGAGTGTCCTAAGCAAGTAATTAATGTGGGAATAGTAGTGACATTGAGGACGAGTGTCCTAAGCAAGTAATTAATGTGGGGAATAGCAGTGTCTTTGAGGACGAGTGTTCTAAGTAAGTAATTAATGTGGGGAATAGCAGTGTCATTGAGGACGAGTGTTCTAAGTAAGTAATTAATGTGGGGAATAGTGGTGTCATTGGGGTTGGTGTCTTAGATTAATGATTGACATGGTAACGGTCTCAATGAGAGGTGTGCTAATGACTACTTAGAGAATAATCTAATCCCTTATGTAACAAAATAGCTTGACTAAAACATGTTCGGAAATTCCCGTAATAAAGATCAACCAACTGATGCCCTATGGCACTAGCGTGCTGTTATCTATTCCTGTGTGAGCGAGGTCCATCAGTTGACCTGTATCTGGTGATAACATTGTTGCATCAATCCTCCACTGAACCTAGTGCGTTCTTACGTTTGTAGTCACACATTTGGTCTCCTATATTATTCTAAACCCTGCTTGTGATTCCGGGGTTGCAGGGATGAGGACTCGGGTGAGGAAAACTAATGCGTGTCACTGTCGGGCCTTGCTAACCTTACTATTTTTGATTGACCACTGACGGGCCTTGCTAACCTTACTATCTTTAATTGACCACTGTCGGGCCTTGCTAACCTTACTATCTTTGATTGACTACTGTCGGGCCTTGCTAACCTTACTATCTTTGATTGACCACTGTCGGGCCTTGCTAACCTTACTATCTTTGATTGACCACTGTCGGGCCTTGCTAACCTTACTATCTTTGATTGACCACTGTCGGGCCTTGCTAACCTTACTATCTTTGATTGACCACTGTCGGGCCTTGCTAACCTAACTATCTTTCATTGTCCACTGTCGGGCCTTGCTAACCTTACTATCTTTCATTGACCACTGTCGGGCCTTGCTAACCTTACTATCTTTGTTTGACCGCTGCCGGGCCTTGCTGATCTTACTATCTTTGTTTGACCACTGGCAGGCCTTGCTAACCTTACTATCTTTGACTGACCACTGTCGGGCCTTGCTAACCTTACTATCTTTGATTGACTACTATAGGGCCTTGCTAACCTTACTATCTTTAATTGACTACTATAGGGACTTGCTAACCTTACTATCTTTGATTGACCACTGTCGGGCCTTGCTAACCTTACTATCTTTGTTTGACCGCTGCCGGGCCTTGCTGATCTTACTATCTTTGTTTGACCACTGGCAGGCCTTGCTAACCTTACTATCTTTAATTGACCACTGTCGGGCCTTGCTAACCTTACTATCTTTGATTGACCACTGTCGGGCCTTGCTAACCTTACTATCTTTGATTGACTACTGTCGGGCCTTGCTAACCTTACTATCTTTGATTGACCACTGTAAAGTGATGTCTCGTGTGACTAGCGGGTCATCTGTACAGTGATGTCTCGTGTGACTAGCGGGTCATCTGTACTAGTGATGTCTCGTGTGACTAGCGGGTCAGCTGTACAGTGATGTCTTTAGTGACTAGCGGGTCATCTGTATAGTGATGTCTCTTGTGACTAGCGGGTCATCTGTATAGTGATGTCTCGTGTGACTAGCGGGTCATCTCTACAGTGATGTCTCGTGTGACTAGCGGGTCATCTGTACAGTAATGTCTCGTGTGACTAGCGGGTCATCTGTATAGTGATGTCTTGTGTGTGTGTGACTAGCGGGTCATCTGTACAGTGATGTCTCGTGTGACTAGCGGGTCATCTGTATAGTGATGTCTCGTGTGACTAGCGGGTCATCTGTATAGTGATGTCTCCTCTGACTAGCGGGTCATCTGTACAGTGATGTCTCGTGTGACTAGCGGGTCATCTGTACAGTGATGTCTCGTGTGACTAGCGGTGGGTCATCTGTATAGTGATGTCTTGTGTGACTAGCGGGTCATCTGTATAGTGATGTCTCCTCTGACTAGCGGGTCATCTGTATAGTGATGTCTCGTGTGACTAGCGGGTCATATGTACAGTGATGTCTCGTGTGACTAGCGGTGGGTCATCTGTATAGTGATGTCCTGTGTGACTAGGCACATCTTATCGTCAAATACCTTTATTGCCTCTGTTTGGACGTTAACCAGGACAGCACTGTCGTCATATTAGCCGCGCTTCAACAAGACTTAAAGGTTCTGATTCCACGTGGGTCTTTGTCTGTGTGCCGTTTGTGGTGTTTTCGTCGCACAGTCGGATAGAAGATCGATACTGTATCTATTGATGGCAATATATTTGTTGGAAATGATTGGCCTGTTTGCGAAGTATCGGCTTAACAGACAGTCTTTGGTTAACGCGTTATATTCTGGAATACATACACCTATATGGAAAGTGGTTGACCTTATCTGAATCGATTTTGGAGATTTTTTTAATCATGGCTATTATCGTGTATCAGAAATGATTTAAGACGCTGAGCGGGTCTGATTTGAATATGTACAGTCACGTATTAAAGTGAACATCGTTGCTAACAATCAATATGTTATATCTCATCAAATTACAAAATATGAGTTTGTCGGATTGTACAATTTGTATGCGTTCCCTCATCTCAACAAGACTGATGACCAACGAATATTTGACATCCATTATACGGACCGTGTGAAGGACCACATCGGTTTACACTCGACGATTGTTTTATTGTTTCAGAGACTAAATGATCGTCGTCACTATTAAGCGGAAGTCCAGGATGAACGAGGAGGATGGCTACCGGAAGTGGGTCGTCGTTCTGGCCGCATTTTTTACGCAGTTCATAGTGTGCGGCATCACGTACAGTCTGGGCGTCTTCCACGTCATCTTCAGGGACATCTTCCAGAAGAACCACTTCGATACGTCATGGGTGGGATCGGTACTGCTGTACGTCACGGCGCTCTCCAGTACGTCAACCTTTATTTTACCTAACATTAAAATACTAGCCTCTGATTGGTAAAAGAGCGGGCAATGATTTTTTCCATGTACCCCGCTAAGGAATCAATCGTAACACACCTTAGGTAACTTGCTTATCTCGCATCAGTATCTGGGTAAAGGGAAGTAACTCGGCTAATTTGCGTCGTCTGCTAGCTGTCAATGTGGCTGAATCAAAGCGTTTTATTCAGTGCAACTTCTAATGTATGTTCCG
Organism: Haliotis cracherodii; assembly: GCF_022045235.1. Lineage (NCBI taxonomy): Eukaryota > Metazoa > Mollusca > Gastropoda > Lepetellida > Haliotidae > Haliotis > Haliotis cracherodii. Next base: position 40,512,696 of record NW_027266330.1, on the reverse strand, counting down.
GGTTTGTATGATGTCGGTGAGATCAACTCGTTGTCAACCGATCCCTCAGGGCATATGGTGTGATGTACCTTGTGTGAGAGCCTATGTACATAACACCATATGCCACTCGAGATCGGTTGTTAACTTATAATATCAACTCATATGCTCTTTCCTCCTTCAGATCGATGTATAGGATTTATTTTAGATGTGAAATATTATTCAAGGCCAAATGCAAACTTTTGTATTCTGTAATTCTGATCTCTTATCATGTTGCACGGAACATGGCAGCCCATACCATAAGACTTAGCATGCCAGGATTTCCTGATCGTGGGTTCGAATTCCAGAGTCACCCTGATTTGTAACACTGTAACACTGTAACAGTGATTGGTATCATCGATCCTCAGTCAAGTCAGCCGGCCTGACCACCCGAATTCTCTTACCAGAAGCATGGGTTGTTGACGATCTATTCTAACCGGGTCCCTCACGGGTCTTTTCCAGTCTTAAGCTGACACGCCGTATTATAACTGAAAGTACTTTTTCAAAGCGGCATTTAATCAACTTACTCACTTTTGTTGTGCTACTGTGTGTTGCAGGTGTGATGCTGCGGTTTGTAGCGAGTATATGGGGATGCCGTGTCAGCGTTATAGTCGGGGGGCTTCTGGCGGCGACAGGGCTGTCGCTAGGACTTGTGGTCAATGAGCTTTACCAGGTGTACCTCACATTCGGACTGCTTACAGGTGAGTTCATAAGGCTTGGTCTGAAACGTTGTGAGGTTGTGATCAAGGGCGAGGCTGTATTTGAGGAGGATTAGGTGTGGGCGAGGCTGTATTTGAAGAGCAGTAGGGGTGGGGATCGGCGAGGCTGTATTTGAAGAGCAGTAGGGGTGGGCGAGGCTGTATTTGAGGAGGAGTAGGGGTCGGCGAGGCTGTATTTGAAGAGCAGTAGGGGTGGGCGAGGCTGTATTTGAGGAGGAGTAGGGGTTGGCGAGGCTGTATTTGAAGAGCAGTAGGGGTGGGCGAGGCTGTATTTGAGGAGGAGTATGGGTTGGCGGGGCTGTGTTTGAAGAGCAGTAGGGGTTGGCGAGGCTGTATTTGAGAAGGAGTAGGGGTTGGCAAGGCTGTATTTGAAGAGCAGTAGGGGTTGGCGAGACTGTATTTGAGAAGGAGTAGGGGTTGGCGAGGCTGTATTTGAAGAGCAGTAGGGGTGGGCGAGGCTGTATTTGAAGAGCAGTAGGGGTGGGCGATGCTTTATTTGAAGAGGAGTAGGGGTGGGGTGAGGCACTATCTGGGGAAGGTGAAAAACAAGACACTTTTTTATCTAAAACCATGATCCCAAATATATTTTTAAGAAAAGCACCTTGTAACATTGTACAATGTGACAATGTCATTTTTTTGGCAGGCAATATATTTCTTTATAACAGGATTTTCTGGGACAATTTATGTTTTTTAATGAAATCCCAGCGCCCTGTAAACATCAGAATCAACACCAGAATCAGCAGACAACCCCATTCCCGATCTGTCTGTAGCATTTGACACGAGTCTGCTGGTATAGATCTGATCTATTTTGACCGACGCTGGGTGTGTACGAGGCCAAGACACAGACATGGTATTGGTCGATGCGTTATCAGTAATCAAGCGTGTATACAACTTGACATAATGAAGCAAATGCGTCTACGTTGAATTGATACGGATATCGAATGCATATGTCGACAGGTTGGTTTGACCTTCCGACTGGTCACTTAGTATGGGGATGGACCACAGATTTGATAACTGCGTACTTCCATAACATTCCCCAAAAACGGAATGGAAACTGAAGACCTTTCACGACCCCAAGGATCCTATGATAACAGATTAAGAACCACGCACGCGCACGCACACGCACACGCACACACACACACACACACACACACACACACACACAAATGACGAATTCTCATGTATGTTTTTCGTTTATGCGACATTTTTGTACATGTAGGTACATATATGCGATGTTATGACTGTAACGCTTTTTGTTGCAGGTATTGGCTTCGGTCTGGCGTGTTCACCCTCTATAGTTGCTGTAGAGCGTTACTTCATCCATGGGCGGTTCCAGGCGTTGAGCGTTGTGGTTGGTGGGGTCGGGGCAGGCATCATCACCTTCCCCATCATCATCAGACACATGCTGGACATGTTTGCGTGGAGGGGAACTCTCCTGCTCCTGGGCGGGGTGTCGCTCAACCTGTGCGTGTGTGGTGCCCTGCTCAAGCCTCTACCCGGGGAGAAGGAGGTACGCCTCCTGCCACTCCTGTCCTGCCTCCCCCTCCGAAACCCTCTGTTCCACGGCATGTGCATCGCCAACCTCTTCTGGAGCTTCGGGTCCACCATCATCTACATGTACCTGCCATCCTATGCAATATCGCAAGGAACGGACTTCGAGAGCTCCACGTTCCTCGTGGCTTGTGTCGGCATGGCCAGCTTCACCAGCAGGATGATATTCGCGTTTATGGGGCACAACAGTACGCTGGATGACGTCACGTCTGTGCTGTGCCCTGTTGGACTTGGCGTGGTTGTCACTGGCATCTGTCCGCTCTTGTTCAAAGACTTCACGGGTCAGATAGGATACACGTTACTATTCGGCTTCTATAGTGGATATTGGACAACATTCCTCTCTCAAGCTTCCCGGGAGCTTCTCGGCCCGGAGTATATTGCTATGGGCAACGGGTACCTGTGTTTTATGATAGCCTTGGGCTGCCTCACCGGAGGACCAGCGGCAGGTACGGTTATGCTGGTCTCGATATGGGACTTGGTGGCTATACGACCCCTGGTCGAGGATAACATATGTTTTATGTAGATATTAGAAACAGCTCCGCTGTCAGTGTTATATCCTTTGATAGGTGTGCTAGCTTTACTGATCTTACGATAAAATGTCTTACGTTTTTCGATGCCGAATTTTTGACACTCGAACAAAAAGGATCAGGAATATTGACAGCATTTTGGCCCACAATGTCTGATTTTCGAAATCATGAACCCTCAGACTTATATCAATACCTAATGTGGAGATGAGGCTTATATTTGTGTAGACTGGTGATTTTGTGCTGGAAGCGTTCTTGCCACATGTCTTTCACCCCAGCTAATTTCCATAGATGTAAGTACAGACAGTACAAATATATTGTAATAATATTGTTAGTTTTTCTTGCAAAGTTCTAAATATCGACCCTGTCACGCATTGTCCTGTCAGAGACCGACATGACACTTACAGTCTCTATATATAGGTAAGCACTGAAATAGGGAAGGTATGAATTAGAAAACACGATAACCTGGCACGAGATTGGTAACCAGCAGTATACATGGTTGGTCGTCATTGTAACAAGCACTTCCTGTATACGTGGGGCGTCCACGTGGCGTCAAGCAGTACACGTGGTAGGCTGTCAATGTAACAAGCAGTGCATGTTGTTGGCCGTCATGGCAACAAGCAGTACATGTTGTTGGCCGTTATGGCAACAAGCAGTACATGTTGTTGGCCGTCATGGCAACAAGCAGTACATGTTGTTGGCCGTCATGGCAACAAGCAGTACATGTTGTTGGCCGTCATGGCAACAAGCAGTACATGTTGTTGGCCGTTATGGCAACAAGCAGTACATGTTGTTGGCCGTCATGGCAACAAGCAGCACTCGTGGTAGGTCGCCACTGTAACAAGCAGTAATTTAGAAGACTAAATCTACTTACCCAATTTTTGAACAACGATTTGACATGTTGTTTATGTTGATACCATTGTTTGTCTGCGACAGGTTTGCTGATACAACACGAGAAGGAATACAAGTACGCCTTCTACCTAGCAGGTACAGTACCCGGCGACACCACCGCTTCACCCACAGCCAAACTGTCATTATCAGCATCTTTGTCGGAAGATTCCTAGTTAACTCGTATTCATTTAAACTTAAAATATAGAATACGCTTTATTAGTATCGAATAACGATGGTCATCCATGAGAGCACTGAACTAGGAATGGTACCACTGCCTTGTTAAGTAAATTCATATTATAAGATTATTGCGTGTGTATGTTTATAAGCTGCGTCATATCTCTGTCAATGACTAACTGGCGTATGCCACTGTATATGCCCGACCTTCATGCATCTTGCTATATTCTTCCCAGGGGCGTGTCTGCTGTGGAGTTCCGTCATCATGGTGCTGTTTAAGATCAAGCGCTGCGTTGTGGCCAACAAGCCCCTGACTGACCACAAGATTCCCCTCATGGACGACGAGGAGGATTACAAGGACACGGAGAAGACTCCGCCGGCGGCAGACGACATCGTTGTGTGGGTAGCACGAGATCTGTGAATATGTACTGGACGCCAGGGACCTCCTGTCTTCATGTGGAATTATTGTTGACACTTGATAATGATATGATTGTTTGTGTTCAAGTTGGCCTGGGTTCATGCGCGTTTGTTTTTGTTATTAAGCCATCCATATGTTTTTGTGTTTCTCATCTCCCAACTCAACCAGCAGGGAATAGGGTAGGCGAAAATAAATAAATAAATAAACTAATTTACAATTAACAAATAAACAATTGACTAATTGTGCAACGTATGTTATGACATTTTAAAGCTTAGAAAATTTGGTACCGGACTTTAAATTTAATTATGACTTAGATCAAGTCGCTTTGCTTCGGAAACAAGTTTATATAAATATAGCTTAAGAAAGATCAACTTGAACAGGTTTTTCTGAGTTTGCAATGGTAGAAGTATTTAATTTTATCACATCGAGGCATAAAGTTCCACAGCGGTGGGAAATATCCGGATAGGAAAACTTTCATTTCACGTCGGAATGAAAATTCGGGAGATGGGAAAGAGAAAAAAAATATGGACAGCCTCACTGGAAGAATGATGACTATGCAGGGGACGTGCTACTTCATCTGAAGTATGTTCATAGGTTGGACAGATTAAGATCTGCCGCAGACATTGAGCCATCAGGAGGACACTAGCTTGCAGGTCCACGAGCACTGAGGTGCACACACACCTTCTCTCCCTCCTGTCAGCTTGTTAGGGTGGCGGGTGCATGTCTCCCTTACTGCTACATTTAGTCTGATAACACATACACTTCCCTCTATTCTAACTAAACTACCGATAAAGATGGGATATAGTATTCATTATGTATTGAAACATCTCCACCGTATATACAAACTGTCCTATTTCGGTTACCGGAAATTCATGTTTGCTTTTCGGAATAGCACACCCGTGTTTGTACCTGAGCTGTCATATGTTAAAAACACATCACGAGTAATGTAAAGAGTTTCATTTTGGAGACACTATAATCCTAAAACTGTATGCTTCCCCAGGAAAATTATTGTTAAGTCGTGTTTACTTGAAAGACGCTAACTCCCTATTCCAGTTGAAACTAACCAGCTTTTCTTCCTTCCAGACATGCAGTGGTAACCTCGGTATGAACTAACATCCACCACCTTGCACCTCCATTGCCAAATAGACTGTTCTATTTAGCATGGGTAAAGGCTGAGAGTTAGAAATCGAGTGGGAGATTCCAAGTTTGCTGTAAGTGTGATTGTGTCGCGCGTGGAGACGGGAAGGCTCCCGGTTGTGCTGGCTGCAACTGACACCGTGGTGCTGTGTGGATCTGCCGTCGTGACTGCATTTATATAAGTGGCACAATCAAAATTGTTTCTCAAGCCGTTACAGTGGCGACATCTTTACTTGTTCCTAAGCCTACTCAAGATTCGATGGAAAATACACGTTTCTTCTTTGTGCCGTGTTGAAGGCATGACGTAAATCACTATGCAAGCCGGTCTCCGGCCCTGTGGCTGCGGACTTTCAGCCGATGTTCAATGTAGATATATATGTATGCGTGGATTTGGGGCGAGGTTCAGGGGATGCCATTGTGTGTTCGTGTGACTCTCCACCTGCCAATTTCATTGTCAGCTGCAAGTCACGAAATTCAACCAGACCAATTTTGTTTTTTGTTTAACTGATTTACTCAATTCTGTCAAGGATCTCCTTGGCAAAACGTGATAGGGGTCGGTTGTTGTTGAAATGACACTACTTCGTGGTGAGACAACTGATAAGGATAGTACATTGAACGCTTTCTGTGATTGTTTGACCATTTTGGTGTAGTTGCCTTCAATGAAACAAGTACGGTTCTGAAATAAGTGCACACTCAGCCACGATTTCCTATATTTCGTTTCATTTGGCAAAGGAAAAACAAGAAACGTGTTGGTCTGGCGTTTGTGAGGTATGTTTGAAAGTGTGGAACTACAACAAGAGATTCATCACGATTTACAAATGATGTTGTTCATATAGTATTCTGGTTCATATGAATATTTATATAGTCTGTTGCAATCTGTCGTTGATTGAGATTTATGTGGACAAAATGATAACAACACTGCTACCAGTCTGATGCTTTACTCGACAGCGTTTGCTGAACAGTCAAGGAAACCTGTCACCCAAAACGCGACCTTCACCTAGTTGGTAAATCAAAGGGGCGGAATGGACCATGTGACATTTAAAGCAGTGGTAGTGAACATCGTACATTTTCTGAATACCTGCCGTGTGTCAGTACATTGATAAGTTACAGTTACTATCTGCTCCACAACTAATTAATAACAGTGATGAACTTCCATAAAACTCCGTTATTGTTATTAATGCCCCCCCCCCCCCCCCCCCCCCCCCACTCTCAACACCAGGCATTTGGTTAATATATATAATGTGTAACACATCCCTCTGAAAACAAGGACTGTCTTGACGGGTCGGTAATCCAGGGTCGGTAATCAGTCCGTTTCTTGTTTCTGGTACGTACGAATAGACAGAGGTATGTGCAGTTTATCTTTGTCATGCACAAACAATGCACGATAGCCGCGAGTTATCCAGTTATTTATAATGACATGTTATCAGTTCGTGTAAATATAATATTGTACGATATCATAGCCAATCAGTTGTATTTATACTTTAGATAGTGGAACGGTTGACACCCCGCCTAGACCGGTGTCACACTGTCGAGGGCATACAGCACACACTAAAGGCCATTTGACAATGGTTTTGTTTCGGTCAATAACATACAGCTGACATCGACCTCAGCCTTAAATAGAGCATGTGTTCATGAATGAAAAAGGGCGTATTTCATGAAGTTCCAGTTAAAACATCCGAAATTGCAGTAGGTGAAACAAATGAATAGCGGGTATTTTGTTTCAAACGATTATTTTAGGATGTAACATGTGTGCAGTTTGACCCGCTCATACGTATAGTTAGTGTTTGAAAAGGCGACATAAAATTAAAACACCAATTCGTCTCATGCCGGAACGTGTTTCCAGTAGTACGCGGGACGTCCTATTGAAAGATGGCGCCATACGTCCCAATAACGCCTCCCTACCTCTATAGTGTACTGTACGGCGAGAGACTTGGCTCCCTGGCAGCTGTTGTTTCTAAGACAGTGAGTGACAGTCAGAGACGTCTCTCTTTAACACTGATGGTCTGAACTGTTGTAAAGTGGACCTGTTGTGTCAAACGTTGCTGCTGCTTGTCATGCTCCGATAGTCATACAGACCCTGAAACAAATATATCCAAATTAGCCCATGCAAGGCTATGATATTTGGCAAGTCTAGGTTAGTGCAGTATGAGGATGAAGGAAGTCTCTGGACTTCTTTTGTTATATTTTGTAACTGTAATTTAACAACAACAACAAAATTGTTCTGTAAAATCGTTCATTTCAGAGATTAGATGTTTGTCCAATGCTTCCGCACCCAATGAATTAGTATCTCTGACAGAATGATATGTCCCAGCCTCAATGTCGGGACAAATTATGTTCCACAACTCGTCAAAGCATAAAGGTTATCACGTCGGCTAAATTCCTCGCCAGACAGTTCCGCTGATTCCCTAGACTGACATGTTCCGTAGGCAAGAGAGTTAATTGACTTTTAAAGTCCAGTTTCCACCCTTGCCGAACGAGGCTCGAATCCCTGGGCTCGATCGTAGCGCCACCAGTGGTTATTACGAGATATGTTCCTTCTAATCATCTCCTATGGATCAATCAGATTCCATCACTTGCATTTGGTTCAAACAGAACGGTGGCGCCCAGTCAAGACGATCTGATCGATAATCCAGATCCATGTTCTGATAAAAAGGGTCTTACATCGCGAAGTGCTTCAAATCACGCGGGCACCTTTATTAAAAACATAAAAAAAAGGTTTGGAAAATATCTGTTGACAACGAGTTGGCGGTGCACATGCTTTGCAAATACTGCAATCGACCGAAATCTGCCCGACAATTTACGAACCGGATTTCGATTTCTTTGCGCGATTTTGATTTGACTATGCAAAAACTCGTTAGTCCAGTCAAAATGTAACTCCATAATCCCAGCCTAGTTCGGCAAGGGTGGAAATTGGACTTTTATAGTCAGTTAACTCTCTTGCCTCGGGAAGATGCAAGACTGATAGCTTGACTATGTACTATGGTGGCCGAGATAGAGCTTGACTATGTACAGGTGGCCGAGATAGAGCTTGACTATGTACAGGTGGCCGAGATAGAGCTTGACTATGTACAGGTGGCCGAGATAGAGCTTGACTATGTACAGGTGGCCGAGATATACCTTGACTATGTACAGGTGGCCGAGATATACCTTGACTATGTACAGGTGGCCGAGATATATATGGTGTTTGCGTCAATCTTAAAGAATGGTGTCTTCCTTTTAGCATGACCTCTTAAGGTCACACACAAGACACGTCACGTTACATGGGTAACGATGTCTACGTGTTTGTCCTAAGCTGTGTAGATGAAGTGCTCCGAGGCAAGGCACGGCCGCTGCTGTAGTGCTGTAGTTTGGAGGTGACTGCGATTCCGCTGTACATAGCGTGGTGGTGACGTGTATAAGTGTCCAGGGATATACGTGACTGTACATATACCTATTTTCTTCATGTTCGTTTGAGATTATCTGTCATTTGGGACATTAATAAAACAAGTTGATATTTACAGGTGTATTGTGTGTTTGTTTGACGACAAGTGCATGTCAACAGCCATGTGTAAGAGGGGCACGGGGCACTTGATCGTCTTAGGCGCCGCAAATATGCTCCAAATAAGTATGCGAAATATCATGATTACAGAAATACAAAGAGGCAAGATACAGGTAATGGTAATGAATGGAAAAGGACAAGGTGTAACATGGCGATCAACAGACCATGTTAGCTGTGTACTGGAAGGACAGGTGTAACATGGCGATCAACAGAACATGTTAGCTGTGTACTGTAAGGACAAGGTGTAACATACCGATCAACAGAACATGTTAGCTGTGTACTGTAAGGACAAGGTGTAACATACCGATCAACAGACCATGTTAGCTGTGTACTGTGAGGACAAGGTGTAACATGGCGATCTACAGACCATGTTAGCTGTGTACTGTAAGGACAAGGTGTAACATGGCGATCAACAGACCATGTTAGCTGTGTACTGGAAGGACAAGGTGAAACATGGCGATCAACAGACCATGTTAGCTGTGTACTGGAAGGACAAGGTGTAACATGGCGATCAACAGACCATGTTAGCTGTGTACTGGAAGGACAAGGTGTAACATACCGATCAACAGACCATGTTAGCTGTGTACTGTGAGGACAAGGTGTAACATGGCGATCAACAGAACATGTTAGCTGTGTACTGTAAGGACAAGGTGTAACATACCGATCTACAGAACATGTTAGCTGTGTACTGTGAGGACAAGGTGTAACATGGCGATCTACAGACCATGTTAGCTGTGCACTGTAAGGACAAGGTGTAACATGGCGATCAACAGACCATGTTAGCTGTGTACTGTAAGGACAGGGTGTAACATGGCGATCAACAGAACATGTTAGCTGTGTACTGTAAGGACGAGGTGTAACATGGCGATCAACAGAACATGTTAGCTGTGTACTGTAAGGACAAGGTGTAACATACCGATCTACAGAACATGTTAGCTGTGTACTGTAAGGACAAGGTGTAACATACCGATCTACAGAACATGTTAGCTGTGTACTGTGAGGACAAGGTGTAACATGGCGATCTACAGACCATGTTAGCTGTGTACTGTGAGGACAAGGTGTAACATGGCGATCAACAGACCATGTTAGCTGTGTACTGGAAGGACAAGGTGAAACATGGCGATCAACAGACCATGTTAGCTGTGTACTGTGAGGACAAGGTGTAACATGGCGATCAACAGAACATGTTATCTGTGTACTGTAAGGACAAGGTGTAAAATGGCGATCAACAGACCATGTTAGCTGTGTACTGTAAGGACAGGGTGTAACATGGCGATCAACAGAACATGTTAGCTGTGTACTGTAAGTGTGCCAGCAATCGAACACTTGTGTGCAGTCAAAACTTGAACGTTTGAGATGTTCGTTTGGACGACTCCAGTAAGTTAAGGATGAGTCTGGCCTCATCTGACAACAAAGCGAGACCTATGACCATTGGTGCCTTATTATAATGTGTCGATTTGTTGACGGGGTACAACACGTGGTCACCGACCATCCAGATTAGCAGCATGCAGACTATTTGTAATCGTTTCCTCAGTTTCTTGGATACCGGAAGCCTGGGGCAAGTGTACAACTCTATTTCTTAAAGCCGGCTTTCTGATTAATCGATCCTGAGCAAGGGTTTCAGACCTAGGGCGCCTTGTCCGGGCCGATCATTAACATTTCTGCAGAAACCTGTTCAAAAGTCTGCAAATCACAGACTGAGACACATTAAACATTTTGGCTACCTCTCGCTGAGTTCTACCAGTTTGAAACATGCCCACTGCCCTTACACGTTCATCACATTATACATGACAAATACGGCATTACAGCAAGAGAAGCGAGCTAACGTGTTGCAGTGGATAATGAAAATGACGACCTTTCACTGAAGTGTCCAAATCGAGAATGACCCCCTACCCACTTGCACGGAGGAATTGCTTGATCACCGTGCAATGTTTCAAGTGTGTTTGGGTGTTAGGTATTGGTTCCGAAACCGTTCTGTCTGTGGCAGTCATTGTTCAAAGGTAATCATATCATTTATATTTCATGATTTCCTACTTTTTGGGGAGAGGACATGTTCGCCCCTTAGTGGCGCCGCTGATCATGTGATTTGATCTGATACCGGACGCACCTATAGTGATGTGTCCGCACCATGCCCACGGACCCACGGAGGCGGTCCCATAAAAGAGCATCCATCGTGAAACATTGAGCAGTTTCACAACTTGCCTCGACGATATCTGACTTTCGAGGGAATCACCGTCCTTGACACCTCAAGCAGTAGGACCTGTTTTGATGCGACGTCAAAGAGCTGCAAAGATAGGCTTGGGCATGGCATCATGGTAACTGGACAGTGTTGTCAGTGGTGAAAAGTTCTGTTCTCAGACGAGTAACAGTTTTCACGGCAGTATGATGGTCGCACCCTGGTGAACAGACTCAGCCGTGAACTCTTTGCTGATGTCAACGTACGGGAACAAAATCAGTTTGTTGGTGGTAGTATTATTGTGTGGGTGGAGTTTCGTTCTGGCACAGGCCTCCTTTCTGTGTGATCAATGGTAATTCTCTGATCATTCGTGCTTCGCTGTCTCGGAAAGATTGGACCAAGAGCTGTTTTGCAAGACACAATGATAGATCCCATTATCCCCGCGTCGTCACTGACTTCTTCGGACTGAACAATGTCACACAGATGGAGTGACCTACATATTCGCCCGCCGCGGCGCCAACTAAGCTCTGGAACCAACAAGCGAGACGTATCATCTGAAACAGCCTGCCCGTTGGTTGGTAAGCAACATCTTCATTTTGACCCCGAGAGACTTTGATAACATGTAATGTTGACAGTATTCTGAGAACAGTCATGTTGACACGGAATTTTAGCTGTTCAGGTGCAATAAAATATTTATCCCACACCAGGGAATTCGTACTTTCTTTCATTTATATCAAAAATAATCTCTGTTGCCTCACTTGTTCTGAGTCCCGTGAAGTTTCCGGGTTAGAGTTGACCTTCGGGTTGTCAAGTTCGCTGACTTGTGAGAACACGAGATAGCTATTGGTTATAGTAGGACTACGACAGCATTGTTGTTGCCAGACACACTCTGAACACGAGGTTTTGAATGCTTACAGTATTGGCTAAGCATTTTTTATGTCGGATTTAGTAACGTAAGCAAAGATTTAACCTCTATGGATGCCAGTACTATCGGAAGAGATGCCATAACTAGAGCGGTATCACGGTGGAGCAGGTGCACGGCCGTGAAGCAGAACAATAACGAACACTGCACATCCACATGCATACCAAACCCTATATGTACAGAGGTGAGCGCACATGTACATACTTGCAATATACTAAAACATTTACGTGCAGTAGTGGTCAAAATGACGTTGTTGATATGGTTGCTGTGATGGATAGGACCATACAACTTAAAGTTTGCAATGGTTCAAGTTTTGACGATCTCAGAAGAGCTCAAAATGTCCCGGTAAACAATGAATGGGTAACCCCTAAAGAACAAACGGACAAAGGTAACAGCCATGGGCATGGTGTGCACGAGGTGCTCGATGGATCGTGACAGAATCGTTGTACATCACTGTCAGAGAGCACAACAACATTTGCTATTTATGATTGCTACAACTGAATGCAACTGTGCCTCCTTCGTTTGACGACCGAAGAATTAGGCAGATGTGTAGGTATGCTTGTAACTGGGTCAAAATTGCCAACGTCAGCCAAAGTTTGATCAGCAGGGCATGGAATCGATACCAGACGTTCAGGACAGCTCTCCAATGACATGCAGGTGGTCGACAGCATTCCAAAACACAGCGGGAAGACAGGTTTCCCCTCACGGCAGCAAGCTGTCATCATTCCGTGACTGCCACCACGCTAAGAAATGACCTGTCCAACGCAGATGGTATTAACGTTTCTACTCAGACAGTGAGTAATCGACTCCTTGAGGTGAGTCTCTGGTTACGGAGGGCGTGCATTCCAACTCCACTGATCGGAGAGGCAGGCACGTCTGGATTGGACTGAAGATCATGTCAATTAGACAGAACAGGATTGGGCTTAAGTACTTTTCAATGATGAATCGAAATACTGTCTAGACTTAAAAAGATCGTCGTGCCCGAGTGTGCCGTAGACGAAGAGAAAGATTTCCGAATTCAAACGTTGCCGAACATGGCCGCTATAAAGTGGGCTTAATTATCATTTGGGGTGGGATCAGGAGAACTGAAAGAACCGATCTCCAAGCAGGGCACGATCACAGGTGTGTGCGCTACAGGGATGACACCTGGACGTGTACGCGAGGCCGAATGCATCATGGACGATAACGAACGACCTCACTAAGAACGGGGAGACCACTGTCCGGATCACAGAGTTGTATTTTGGACAATGAATTTGTCTTCGTGGGATATTTATTTTAGTTTTTGTCAGATACGCTCATTTTGACGGACTATCTGAATGATTATAGGTCATATGTTGTTTATTGGCATTGTGTGGCAAATGACAACGGACTTTTCTTAATTCAACATGTCTACCTTTTTAAGTGGTGATCCCAAGCAAACTTTGAGTCGTATATTTTGAAACCTCCTTTCTGGTTCCACGCAGGCAAAGTTTCAGTATCAGACATCTACATACTTATTATTAGTAGGGGCCATTTTGTTCCTTGGTGTGTTATGTTGTCACATACATTTCTATGTGACACTTAGACTTGCCACTCCTGCTTGGTCTACCACGCCCTAAAGTGTCAGTGAAAGTAAGATGGTGAATAAGGAAATAAAATAAGATTCATTCCTTCATCTCGTGTAGACTTCAGTTTAAATATATCGGCAACATGGTATTATACTACCACGGACCTATATATAGATGCGTGAAACAACAAATGCGGGTCAACTTTCGAACCTCAGTTCTCAGCCGGATGTGATATCCTTCCGCTCTTCAGTTCACCACACGTGACACACACCATGTCGACATTATAGGTCACGTGGATATAGTTCACTTCACGTGAGGTCCGATCTACTGTCCCGCGTATGTGTGAGAGCATATTCCGAATGCGTAATTCATTCTCAGTGTGAAATGAACAAATATGAGAGACTACCCATATTCTCAAGCGTTTATTCTAAAAAGTGTCCTACAGGGACAAAAAGAAATGTGAATATAGAATATATAGTCAAAAATATACTAAACAGATACTGATATCAACATGTACTCTGGAGTAATACTGCACTTAGTTGGAAACTTGGAGAATTTAAGGGAGGGAGAATTTGCAAACAATGTAAAAGTCATTTAGATACAGATGGAATATTTACATGTCATTTAGATACAGATGGAATATTTACATGTCATTAAGATACAGATGGAATACTTACATGTCATTAAGATACAGATGGAATATTTGCATGTCATTTAGATACAGATGGAATATTTACATGTCATTTAGATACAGATAGAATACTTACATGTCATTTAGATACAGATGGAATATTTGCATGTCATTTAGATACAGATGGAATATTTACATGTCATTAAGATACAGATGGAATATTTACATGTCATTAAGATACAGATAGAATATTTACATGTCATTTAGATACAGATGGAATATTTACATGTCATTAAGATCCAGATGGAATAATTGCATGTCATTTAGATGACACCCCACCCCACCCCACCCCACCCCCACCCCCACCCCCCGAACACCCAACAAGTACACCTTAAGAGATCTTACACCTCAACTACATGTATCACAGATGTGCCCTGGACACCCAACAAGTACACCTTAAGAGATCTTACCCCTGAACACCCGACAAGTACACCTTAAGAGATCTTACACCTCAACTACATGTATCACAGATGTGCCCTGAACACCCAACAAGTACACCTTAAGAGATCTTACCCCTGAACACCCGACAAGTACACCTTAAGAGATCTTACACCTCAACTACATGTATCACAGATGTGCCCTGAACACCCAACAAGTACACCTTAAGAGATCTTACCCCTGAACACCCGACAAGTACACCTTAAGAGATCTTACACCTCAACTACATGTATCACAGATGTGCCCTGAACACCCAACAAGTACACCTTAAGAGATCTTACCCCTGAACACCCGACAAGTACACTTCAGGAAATACTTGACACGTACATGTATCCCAAGCATATGAACCAATGGTGGCATGAAATAGTGACAATGTCTTTGAATTCCTGGGCCTCTAGAAGAAAACTCTCGGCTTTTTCAGTCAATCCAACTGCACCTCCATCTCCTTTCATGTGGCCATTGAATTGTTCATGTGTCTGACCTTGTGCCACACCAGAGAATGTCTGTTTAGTCTTGTGTGTCACTAATCCACCGGAACAATATTTGTGGTACAGCGGTGCGTGGGTTCTACTGTAAGAGGGATACATCTGTGAAATGCAAGCCATTAATATAATAAGCGATGCTGCAAACTTTGGGAAACCTGCTTTTTGAATTGCACACAATAGACACAATATGCAAAGTTCTAGTTCGAGAACAAGGGGCCAGTAGTGAAACGGGCTGAGCAGCTTACTTCGGTGCACATCAGTTTCTGAAAGGATCATCTGTGTTCGCTTCTGTTTTCTTATATAGCACATATGCCTGATGTTGTAGCAGGGTGGGTACACATGATGAAGAAATCAGCAAATCTGCCTGAGGCATTTCCAGCAGCACAGATTGCAGTTTTCCATCTACTTCCTTCGGAACAGTTTCTGAGAATCCTGAAAGCAACTATTTCAATATGCAAATCTACAAAACATGATAAGGAATATTTCTCAGATCTGCCTTACGGAATACAGATCTCGCTTGAAATGAATGATTTTGTTTACCAAAAGCTAATAAAAAAGCATTACTTGGAATTGTTTTAAAGCCAAATGTGATTGAAATGATTGCAATGAACAAATGATACTGATATTGTGGACAAACATTAGACATTTTATTAAGATTAAGTCATTTGGGCGGCCATCTTAGATTTTCCTCGCCACCAGTGGGCGCTGCATATAAGATTGGAATTATATACAACATTGTTGCAATTAATTGTTCCATAAATTACAAAAGTTGACAAAATAAGTATAAATATATATTGAATATATATTGACATTAAAGAGATTTTAACCATTTTGGAGACCATCTTGGATTTTCGACCACCAGGCGGCGCTGCTGAGGTGGATCCATATCCAGAAATGTATGGAATGCTTCAATGTATAAGTGTGCCAAGTCCGTCACCACCACACCCCTGTCCTTCGCCACCACATCCCTGTCCGTCACCACCACATCCCTGTCCGTCACCACCATACCCCTGTCCCTCACCACCATACCCCTGTCCGTCACCACCACACCCCTGTCCGTCACCACCACATCCCTGTCCGTCACCACCATACCCCTGTCCCTCACCACCATACCCCTGTCCGTCACCACCACACCCCTGTCCCTCACCACCACATCCCTGTCCGTCACCACCACATCCCTGTCCGTCACCACCACATCCCTGTCCGTCACCACCACATCCCTGTCCGTCACCACCACATCCCTGTCCGTCACCACCACATCCCTGTCCGTCACCACCATACCCCTGTCCCTCACCACCATACCCCTGTCCGTCGCCACCACACCCCTGTCCGTCACCACCATACCCCTGTCCGTCACCACCACCCCCCTGTCCCTCACCACCACATCCCTGTCCGTCACCACCACCCCCCTGTCCGTCACCACCATACCCCTGTCCGTCACCACCACCCCCCTGTCCCTCACCACCACATCCCTGTCCGTCACCACCACACCCCTGTCCGTCACCACCATACCCCTGTCCGTCACCACCATACCCCTGTCCCTCACCACCACATCCCTGTCCGTCACCACCACCCCCCTGTCCGTCACCACCATACCCCTGTCCGTCACCACCACATCCCTGTCCCTCACCACCACACCCCTGTCCGTCACCACCACACCCCTGTCCCTCACCACCATACCCCTGTCCGTCACCACCATACCCCTGTCCCTCACCACCATACCCCTGTCCGTCACCACCACACCCCTGTCCGTCACCACCATACCCCTGTCCGTCACCACCACACCCCTGTCCCTCACCACCACACCCCTGTCCGTCACCACCACACCCCTGTCCCTCACCACCATACCCCTGTCCGTCACCACCACACCCCTGTCCGTCACCACCATACCCCTGTCCGTCACCACCACACCCCTGTCCCTCACCACCACATCCCTGTCCGTCACCACCACACCCCTGTCCGTCACCACCATACCCCTGTCCGTCACCACCACACCCCTGTCCGTCAATTTTGATGGTGGTGACTGACAGGGATGTGGTGGTGGCGGACAGGGATGTGGTGGTGACGGACAGGGGTGTGGTGGTGACGGACAGGGATGTGGTGGTGACGGACAGGGATGTGGTGGTGACGGACAGGGGTATGGTGGTGACGGACAGGGGTATGGTGGTGAGGGACAGGGGTGTGGTGGTGACGGACAGGGGTATGGTGGTGACGGACAGGGGTATGGTGGTGACTGACAGGGATGTGGTGGTGACGGACAGGGTTGTGGTGGTGACGGACAGGGGTGTGGTGGTGACGGACAGGGGTGTGATAATGACGGACAGGGGTGTGGTAGTGACGGACAGGGATGTGGTGGTGACGGACAGGGGTGTGGTGGTGACGGACAGGGGTGTGGTGGTGACGGAGAGGGATGTGGTGGCGACGGACAGGGGTGTGGTGGCGACGGACAGGGGTGTGGTGGCAACGGACAGGGGTGTGGTGGCGACGGACAGGGGTATGGTGGCGACGGACAGGGGTATGCTGGTGACAGACAAGGGTGTGTTGGCGGGGACCTCATTTGGTGGCCTTGTCTCCTGTCGCGACTTGGATCATATTCCATTCCTACTGTACAAGGTAAGGATCTTCCTTCAAGAAGTTCTGCTGAGGTTCTGACAGTCCCTGAAGAAGTCCTTGTGTCTTTTCTAAAATTATCATACGTTATAATGAAATGAAGCCGAGTTCGTGGCATTACTCCTTTGATCATCCATATATGTATTGCATAATGACATTCCTTGTCCGTTGTTCATGCCCTAGCGTGTTACTCCTGTTTTACAGATCTCCATCTTTGGAATAAGCTGCTCACAGTGATGGAATGTGCACTTTCAAAAGAAAACATTTTTGAAAGCTGCTTAGGTAAAATTGATGGAATAATTTCAGTTTAAGTTTATAAAGGTATGTGACACCAGCTGCCTGTAGAGGGCAAAGGTTATGTACAAATATATATTATAATGTGATATTGTTCCTCCAGGTACACGAAGGCACGTTGCTCATCCAGGTCGAATGTACTCTCATAGTGTGATTTGAATTGAAATATAAGTTTATAGTGAGGATGTTGCTAACTTTGAATTTACCTAAACAATAATTTAACCTGAACTTCTTTCGCCATATCGAGCGCGGTATATGCATGTGTGACTGGACATCGGAAAGTATTCCAATTTCCCAATAAACCCAATGACCCAGGGTACCCGGATGGTCCTGGAATGTCCATCTGAACTTTCAGATACCATATCCCATGCTTTAACCTATACGTACAGATTTCTTTGATAGGCATTTAGAACTTTCAGATACCATGTCCCATGCTTTAACCTATATGTACAGATTTCTTCGATAGGCATTTAGAACTTTCAGATACCATGTCCCATGCTTTAACCTATACGTACACATTTCTTTGATAGGCATTTAGAACATTCAGATACCATGTCCCATGCTTTAACCTATGCGTACAGATTTCTTTGATAGGCATTTAGAACTTTTAGATATCACGTCCCATGCTTTAACCTATACGTACAGATTTCTTTGATAGGCATTTAGAAGTTTGGGAAGTAGGGAGAGTCACAGCCCTCACCACCAACCTCAAAGACTTCAAGATCAGGAAACTACAAGAAGCCATCATCATCAAAAGACTCCAGCCGTCAATCAACCGTGACCAAGGCTTTACATATCCCGGTGTACCATCAACTCATCAAAGACCCCAAAGACCCCAATCAGCCATAATCCTGGTGTTTATATTACTGGCTTTATCCTTTGTTTTATGTCACTGACTTCACCGATGATTATCACTACCCTTGTGTGTACATAACAGGCTTCTCTACTCCAGTATAACAATATCTATACTCTACTGTATAAACATTGCCTCCTACTTGTATATATACTTACCAACTGCACCCTGTATATATATATCCTCAGTCCCACCCTCTTCAATATAATGATAAACGATCTATTCGAGGGCCTATCCCCTAAAGTAAACACATCAAAATTCGCGGATGATGGAGCCATCTGGTTCCGCACTAAAAGCATGAAAATGGTCTAAAATTTACTCAAAAAATCTCTTAATAAAATACAACAATGGGCTGACAAATGGGGCTTCTCCCTTAACTCAGAAAAAACAACAGGAATAGTATTCAAACATAGAAACATGAAACCCGCCTCCCCAATCCTCCAGCTAAACAATCAAACAATCAAATTTCAAAAACAAACCAAATTCTTAGGATTTATTTTCGATGAACATCTCACCTTGGATGCTCACATCCAAAACCTAACAGCTAAATGCAGTAAAGACCTAAACACTGGGGAGCCTCCAAAGATACCCTCCTCTCTCTCTACATATCACTAATTAGATCAAAACTAGACTACGGCTGCGCCATATACAAGACCCTAAACAACTCTCCATCTAAAAAACTTGACTCAATACAATATGAGGCTCTCAAACTAATTACACGCACCCAACATGGCACCTCCTACACCTCACTTCAGGCCTTAACAGGAGAAATGCCACTAAGTCTACGCAGGGAACAGCTAAGCTTAAATTTCTGGGCCGCGTCCCAATCAAATCCTCTCATCTAAAACTTAATAAACCAAAACATCAGCCCCAAAAACCAAGCTCTAGCTCGTAAACACCCCTTACTTACCCCAATATTCCAAAGAATAATAAACTACCTCAATGAACACCAAATTAAAAATCTTAAACAAAACTGCAAACAATCAAATATCTTCACCCCTAAACTTAAAATACCCAAAATAGACACAACACTAGCTAGCCAAATAAATAAACAAACCGACCCAAACATAGCTAAAACTACCACACTAGCATACATACACGAAAATTGGCCAAAATGGTGTCACATTTACACGGACGGATCCTCAGATCCAACCTCCAAACACACAGGTTTCGGAGTCCATACCACACAACCAACTAAAACCACACAATCCTTCCGACTCCCAAACAACCAATCAATATTCACGGCAGAACTAATGGGCATGGCCTCAGCCCTCCATAATCAAGAATCCAAAAAAACACAAAAAAATCCTAATACTTACCGACTCCCTAAGTGGACTGCAAGCCCTCCAAAACAAAAATACCAAAAAACGACCTAAATTAATAAATCAAATACTTAAAAGCTCCAACGACCTAACTAAGGCAGGCAAACAAATAACCTTCTTGTGGATACCCGCCCACGTAGGAATATACGGTAATGAAAACGCCGATAAAGCAGCTAAACTATCCCTCAAAATCCCAGAAATAAGCTTAAACTTACCCATCTCAAAATCAGAAATTAAAAGTGTAAACAAGTAAAAAATCACCAAAAAATGGCATAACCTATATCTAAACTCAAATAGCCAAATCAAAAAAGTGCTCAGCAAACCACTAACCAAACCCAAAATTCTCCATCCATCAAAACAAATCGACAGAGTAATCACTAAACTCCAAACAGGACACACCAACCTAAATAACCATCTAAAAAAAATTAAAAAACACACTACAGGTAACTGCCCACACTGCAAACAACTAGAAACCCCAGAACACGCACTCATCCACTGCACACACTACCTAACACATCGAACCGCATTACAAACCACCCTCAATCTAAACAAGGCTCTCACTATAGAAGCAATACTAAACCCACAAAATAAACTAGAAAACTTCAAGGCCTTAGGCGTATTCTTAATAAAAACGGAACTAATAAAACGCATCTAAAAACACAATAACCTACCAAATCAAAATCAAATAAACAAACAAACATCCACCATACCCAGCTCCCTTAGTTCTCCTCCCCAACCCCATCGGCATCTATTCCAAATCTCAAAATTCCAAAATTCTATATAAGCAACCCCTAAACCCCCCTCTTGGGTTGCACAGACTACTTTCGCCCCTTTCGGAAACACATTAAATGGCCTGGCCGGGCCCGTGTGCGAAATACGCATCAGTCAGAAAGCGCACGTTAAATCTCCAAACTAAGTAAGTAAGTAAGTACCCTGTATATGACTTGCTTGATAACGGTGCTAGAACCTACACCGAAACGTCGCTCTTACTTGTAATAAAGAAGTTGTTCATCCATAAATTCTTTTCCTTACTTATACGTACAGAGTCGCCTCCCTTTGACCACTACTGGCTGTCAATTTTATTGTCAACCATCCTGATCAGCCTGCGCGTTGGTCTAATTGCTTGAAAATGGAAATATCTATACGGGCCTCGTATGAACATGTGTATGTGCTAATGTAGGAAGCTGTTCACTGGGAGCCTGCTGACCTAGAGACCTAAAATATGTGCAGTATGTATGGTGAAGTTGCATTTACACGTGTATCTGGGATATTTACACGAGGGAAAGTAAGTTAAGCATATTTTCGGTATCGCAATCATAAAATAGCATGCTTATGAAAGAAAAACAATTAGATTTACAGTCTTAACATGTATTATTGGATATAAAAAATGAATAAATCTAATAAGCTCCCCATGTGAGGAGCTAAGTTAGGCATTTTACGACGCTTCAATCATTACTGAAACAACCACCCGATGAACGTGAACAGAGTAGGTTTGTGAAGGTGGCATCAGTCTTTCCATACAGACGCAATGACTTAGTGAAAAGATGCGCATTCGATCAAAAACAAATTTGGTCGTTGTGGTATTATTCTGGCTTCGTGGATCCTTTACCCTAACACAACTCTGAAAATTAAATTTCAACAGTAAAACACGTAAACCTCCAACAAGATTGGCATATATTGAGATCGGTTGAACTTTCAGGCACTAGATCTCTTTGATAATGTCGAAATCAGGATGGGCCTAATATTCTATTATATCTGCTATGTATGTGAAGCCCCGAATGCCCAGTCGTCTCTTCGGCCGCAATTAGAGGCGAGAGTTGCGTCACTTATGAAACCTATGACCGTGGGTTCGCGTCCACGGTTTGTCGTGATTATATATCAGTTTTTTTTGTGAGTTTTGTCAGCACCATATTCGTGCTCGTGGTTTAGAGGTACTTTCATAGGTGACTTAGTGACCAGTGTGTCTGTGAAATCCCGTATGCTACGGTGCACAAAGTGGTTCGAGCTTCACAAATCAAATTCTTTTATTTTATAAAAAGTTAAATTGACTGTACGTTCCACCTTTTAAAAAACAATACTGTTGAATATATGTATCGTTTAACACAACGTCTTTTACCATGTTACATCAGCTGTAGTATGTGCTCACAGTGGGTGTTCGGATTGCAGTGAAAAACATCACTATGAACAGAAGAGAGCTTACGCCGGCCCTGCTACAAGTGATCGAGCGTTAGCTACCTACAATCGTGGACATTATATTCCTTGATATGTCACAAACCGGGGTATAACTGCATTCCTGTTCCAATTTGCAGTGATTTCAATAAGATTTTGTAAAGGGTTTGGTTGCAAGAGTCCTTGGGAAAAGCACTCGTCATATCTACTTGAATGGCGCACTTAATGTTTCAATATGATATAGGACAGTGAATAAAGCGAGTTTTGATACTACTACTTTAACTGTTTATGATAATCATCAAAAGACACCTTCGTGAGATATCAGTGCTTTACTGACTATACTATCCGTCATGAGTTGAGTGCAATACCGGGGGTCATGTGATATGTTAGCAATACCGGGGATCATGTGATATGTTAGCAATACCGGGGGTCATGTGATGTGTTAGCAATACCGGGGATCATGTGATGTGTTAGCAATACCGGGGGTCATGTGATGTGTTAGCAATACTGGGGGTCATGTGATGTGTTAGCAATACCGGGGATCATGTGATATGTTAGCAATACCGGGGGTCATGTGATATGTTAGCGATACCGTGGGTCATATGATATGTTAGCAATACCGGGGGTCATGTGATATGTTAGCAATACCGGGGGTCATGTGATATGTTAGCAATACCGGGGGTCATGTGATATGTTAGCAATACCGGGGGTCATGTGATATGTTAGCAAATACTGGGGGTCATGTGATATGTTAGCAATACCGGGGGTCATGTGATATGTTAGCAATACCGGGGGTCATGTGATATGTTAGCAATACCAGGGGTCATGTGATATGTTAGTAATACTGGGGATCATGTGATGTGTTAGTTTTACCGGGGGTCATATGATGTGTTAACAATACCGGGGCCATGTGGTATGTTAGTAATATCTGGGGTCATGTGATATGTTAGCAATACCGGGGATCATGTGATATGTTAGCAATACCGGGGGTCATGTGATATGTAAGCAATACCGGGGGCCATGTGATATGTTAGTAATACCGGGGATCATGTTTGAGTTTGGACCTACAAGAAAAGGAATACTTTATAAGTTGGTTGTGGCATTATCGATATCTAATGCATAATATTCTATTCAACATAACACATGCAGTTTTTCACACTTTTGCGTAATCTTTGTAATTAAAATAGTAACCTCTGTACTCCGCCCAACTTTGAGATGCAGTTCTCACACTGAACCTCCACACTGGTATCCCCTGTGAGCTGTTATCGGGTGAGTGGGTGAGTGAGTGAGTGAGTGTCTATCTGTATTATTTAAGTGAAAACAAATTTGGAGGTCTATAAGCTTGAACACACAACATAAGGTTCGCACGAGCAGGTACATATTGAACCAGTAACTCAACCACTTGGCCACACGGGACATGGTAGAAGTATACAGCCTTCGAAATGAATGTTAAAAAGATAGAAAAGTAATTTTCTGTATTTGCAGAATACACATTTGAAGTTTCAAAATGACAATTTTATATGTAGAGTTTAATCTTATTGTTCTACCACATCCTTCCATTCCAAGACAGGTCATGTCGGGGCTATGTGTTGTTTAGTATACTGTGACTTTAACAAACCTGTATGTAGATAATGATTGTGACTGACGGATGTATGTCATGTATATTTGGAGCGTTATGTTCATACGATGAAGGTGCAATGATAGATGATTTAGGTTGTGACTTATTGAATAATTTACCTTGCACGAGGGGTAAATATTAACATCCCTGGTGAAAGCTAAGACAAGTTCGATATGACATTGTATTTGATTCATTCTGGTGTAGTGTTGCTTCCCTGAACCATTTCAAAATGTTCCTTGGATTTTACGTGGGTTCATTTAAAATAGTTTCGGGAAAATATCACCCCTGAGGAATGCACACCCAACATTTATAGATTAGCTTTTCTTCTTTTGCACTGTTTTGGGGACTCGGTGTGAAAAATAGGATTAAAATGCAAATATTTCCTTTCATTTTCACGTTTATGGAACACGAAAAACGTATGGATGAATTTACTATGACTATTGAACCACTTTACCAGTATATTAAACTTTAGATCAATTATTACTTTATCGAAGAAAATATTAAGGCTAGTGTCTGGGATATGGGTTATAAGGTTTCATCCATCCTTTCAAAAAACAAATTTGACGAAACTGGAATCATTTTGTACAAAACAAAGAAGACATTGTTGCGGCTGCTGGCCACTAGACACATAACGCGACATCCTCCCGTCCAGCGAGTGTGCTGAAACTGTGGCCGGTGACTGAAGCGGACGTAGAAGTTACCTGTTCACACTGTGTCTGTTGAACACTCAAGTGTAAAAATATCGTCAAACAACAGCTTTTTCCATCTTATTGTTCTCTGTATTGTACAAGAAGAGTTTACAATTCCCATGATAATAGTTTTATCGTGAAATGATGTTGAGGTTGTCCAGCTCAACTACAACTTGTAAAAAGTATTCAAATAGCGTTTATTTGTTATCACGGCACACAGGAATGGTATGAAAAACATTTTAAACACCCATCCAAATAATTTCACAGTCTGGTTGGACAAAGCGCTTTCGTGGCAAAGCAAGAAAGCGTTACTACCCTTTATCTGCCGACAGATGGCGTGATTTTAAGTAAGGGAATATGGTTTTACACCGCTTTTAGCAATTTTCCAGCAATATCACGCAGGGGACACTAGAAATGGGCTTCACACACTGTACCCATGTCGGGGATCGAACCCGGGTCTACGACGTGACGAGCGAACGCTTTAACCACGAGGCTACCCGACCGCGCCGTGATTTTAAGTGATCCCCCAGTGTGAGCAGACGTTTAGAAGCGTCCAAACCACGTTGACGCCATCTGTATGAGTAGTGGAAGTACGTTTATAAAAATATAAAAGAAATGTTATTCTGCTGTAAGGAATATATATATTTTAATGTGTCTGTTTTGAGAAAACGTGAGATGATGTCCAAAACATTTATGCGCTTACAAAACATGTTGGCATCATGTATCATGCGGCGGTTCGAGTTATGTGTTATTTAAATATCAAGTGGTACTGTCACTGGAGCCAAAGGAGCCCAACTCTTCAACCAACTTACAAGAAGAGAAGTTAGACAAACAAGCTTCATCTCGGGGAATTTCAAACAATTATCTTTGTATATTGTTAACCAAACTCTTTTTTCCGAACCAGACGATGACACACAGATGAACATTGTGTTTTTTCTGACCAGAAGCCATACCTACTTAGGTGAGAAGTCAGCTTTGGCACCGACAGATAATTTTACATCTCTCAACTTCGGGCCTGAATAGAATCCCATGTCAGTTATTGAAAGTGCCTGAGAAAAGTTTCTCCACTCATAGATTGCCAGTACGTCTATATTTGCCAAGACTACTACCTTATCGAGGTCAATGTTAATGACTTGCGAATGTTGAGTTTACAGGAAAAAATGGTGAGGAAAACTTCGAACCTACTAGGGACGTATTTCGACGTGGTGCAGTCGGACATACATTTCCGGGTCGACTTCTGTTTGGAGGCATGATGTGTACAGCTCGGAGCCCTGAATTTGTATGAAGACTGGCTACAACGAGCTCGGTATCCATAGGAGTCGGGCCAGGACGGGCCAGGACGCGAATATACATGCACTTTGGACGACATGAGGACGTACTGCGAACGAGTTGGTCGGGTTAAGAATTAGTTAGAACTGGCTTGGGCGTATTGTGAACGAGGTAGAACGAGGTTGAACTGGTTAAGAACGGGTTGAGAAGGGCTACGGACGTGCTCGGACTGCTTCGAAACTGGATACAAACGGACTGCAGACTGGCCAAGAACGAGATAAGAACGAGATAGACGTATTGAGGACTGCTTATGAACAAACTAGCATCGTATCTTCACCAAACTACGCGTTCTTCCGTGATCCCAGCCCGTTCTAGTATTTGTAGGGTAGGACGGGATAGAACTACTTTGGTGTGATGGTAGCATTACGGGTGAACTGACCTAGAGCAACATCCAATGCCGTATTGCCACCAGACAAGCCAGATTCAGAGCCTGAAACACCTCATGCAGTATTGCCACCAGACAAGCCAGATTTAGAGCCTGGAACACCCTATGCAGTATTGCCACCAGACAAGCCAGATTTAGAGCCTGGAACACCCTATGGAGTATTGCCACCAGACAAGCCAGATTCAGAGCCCGGAACACCCTATGCAGTATTGCCACCAGACAAGCCAGATTCAGAGCCTGGAACACCCTATGCAATATTGGCACCAGTCAAGCCAGATTTAGAGCCTGGAACACCCTATGCAGTATTGTTATCAGACAAGCCAGATTCTGAGCCTGGAACATCAGATGCAGTCTTGCAAGCAGACAAGCCAGATTTAGTGCCTGTAACACCCTATGCAGTATTGTTATCAGACAAGCCATATTCTGAGCCTGGAACATCAGATGCAGTCTTGCTATCAGACAAGCCATATTCTGAGCCTGGAACATCAGATGCAGTCTTGCCAGCAGATAAGCCAGATTTAGAGCCTGGAACACCCTATGCAGTATTGTTATCAGACAAGCCATATTCTGAGCCTGGAACATCCCATGCAGTATTGCTACCAGCCAAGCCAGATTTTTCTTGGGTTCTTTAACACCGTGGAGCTGCTCGAGGTGCAGCAGACATGTCTGTCAAGTTCTGGCACGCCCATCCCAAATGTGGGTTTATCATTAGCCTACTCATACACCACACATCCTGCCGTCAGTGGCTGGTTGATATGTAGTTATTGGAGGCAGGTGTATAGGTCTTATAATATACAGCAGCCATTGGAGGTGTTGGGAACACTCCAGGACCAAGCCGTACTGCCTAAGTAGATTGAATGCGCTCGAACTACCCTTGTCAAAATTAACCCATTACGTAGCAGGGGCGTCTTATCTGCACCCAATTCTGTTTTAGAAATGTATTTTAGCAAATTAATTACTTTCTTATATTTGGTAATGATACTTGCAACATGAAAAGAGAATGTCAGTCAGTCAGTCAAAGTATATACCAAGAAAGTTTGAATTCTGAAACAAATTTTAATCTTTTATTAACAAACTACAATTCTTTATTGTGAGGGTTAACATCACGGTAACTTACTTTGTATGGTATGTTTCAAACCCAGTTTACATATCAATCTATGCTGAAACACTTTAGTACTGATTCCTGTGGAAATGGAACATGACCAAAGCGTCTCCAGAAGGACCGTCAGCCAACTGAGATGCATCACCATTAACAGGCACTCACCAAAATAGTCATTGTGTCGTGACAGACAGTTTGCAGAGTTGTCTCCCCTTTCAGGTTCCTATGAACCCAAAATATATTCATAGTATGATTTGGTTGGCTTGTTGTTTAACGCAACACTCAGCAATATTCCAGCTATAGGACGGTGGTTTATATATAATCGAGTCTGGAACAGACGCAATTCGAATACCATGACATGCATTAAAGGGCAAGTTCACACGGAAATGAACCATTTTTTCTTGTACTTTTTCCACATTAAAAGTAGACATAGAAGTGTCATAGACAAAAATATAAAAACATCATATTTAATTAACATATTTTTTGCACTAAAACGATTTATATTTTTCACATTTACCAAGTGTTCTATTTCCATAACAAAAACACCATGGCTTATGCCCCTTGCAATATGACGTCATTGGTGCCAATTGATAAACATTATGACGTCATCATGCTTTGTTAGAGCCGCTTCACGTGGTGTAGGTACAGTTTTGTGATTCTAGCATCTCAGATGCCAGCCAGAATTGTGTTATGCTGAGTCACCCTGCGCCCGAGTGTGTCGTAGACCATGTTGTTTTACCGCAAACTGGTCCTTGATATCTTTTGCGTTGAGAATAGACAGGGACCCAGTTGAATTGGCACCAATTACGTCATAATCTAAGGGGGATAACTCAGGCCTATTTCGCTCGTAAAACGAAGGCCTCATAACGGCATATCACTTTCACACTATTGTGAGCTTCCTACTTTCACTGTGAAAAAAATGAGTGTATATTTTCAAACACAGATACTAACTAATTCTAAAATTGCGTTTTGTTTAGAAAAAGAAAGAAAGTGATTTTTGCGTGTACACTTCCCCTTTAACCAAGTCAGCAAGCCAAACCAAAAGACCCCGTTAGTCGCCTCTTACGACAAGCACATGCAGTTGTCTTTTACGACAAGCATTGGTTGCTGGGGATCTATTCTACCCCGGATCTTCACGGGTGCCATGATCTGAGAGCACCCTTGGCCTATACGTGCTATATCAGGAGATACAAACACTATCAGGGTCACCAAACGGGGAAGTGTGTTTGGGAGGATCATGTATTTAAGAAACGACCACGATTCGTATATTTCTTATGAGATATCAACATTATGTACATCCTCTTTCTACTGCGCCAATCATGGTTTAGTCTCCCTGTAGTGCGTCATTGTACGATAAACAACTCCCACTCGTCTTAAGTAAATGAACAGTTATTTAAGTAGGAGGGGCGATAATCTTTGGTCCATGGTCCAGTTGAGTAGTATCTCTCTCTCTCTCTCTCTCTCTCTCTCTCTCTCTCTCTCTCTCTCTCTCTCTCTCTCTCTCTCTATGTATCCCTTTATGGCTATATGTCTCTTATTCATGGACTTTTGGGATTCGTTCTAAATGTTAGTCTCTTGTTGATATTTTACAGCGTGAACGTACTCCTAGGATTTGTAGGGATATTGTGTTTATGCTGTCGATAATTTGTCTGTATTGTCATGTTGTAAATGTAGGATAGATCATGGAAACTAGTTGTGTTTCTGTATGCTAACGCACAGTAGAATGTATTACAAGTGTTATTATTTACGTAAGGTACATAGTTCGGTAAGCGTTAAGTTCAGGCATAATACATCATGATACATCATTATTAAACTAAATTTTCAAGTAAAATAAAGCCGATGTATGTTAGTGTGAAGTATGAAGGTAAGAATGTGAAACACGTGTCGCTAGGTTACATGTTTTGTTATATATGAATGTGTAGTGTATGAATGTAATTTGTATGACTGCATGAAAGAATCAGGGTTTTGGTATTATATTTCAGAAGTGTTTTAAGTTATTCCTGTATTTGTTGTGCAGATGTAGCTGTATGGCCGGTGCAGCGGTCAGCGTCTGGGCTGATGTGCCCTTGCACACACGTGGTGGGTTAACTAGGTTTTCTATACATTTTGTATATATTGTATATTGAATATATACATGATAGTAAATGTATCAAGTCATGTTGTTGGTACTCCGCGTGTAATATATATATATATATATATATATATATATATATATATATATATATATATATATATATATATATATATATATATATATATATATAAGCAAGTTTGCGGGTGTTTGTGATAGCATTAAGTGTTGATGCAAAGTAAATGTAAGCATCTATCAGCAGTTACAATATTTTGTATATGGTCAAATTTAATGAAATATTTGTCAGTATGTGTTTATATTTTGTTTAATGAATGCTTTACAATTGTTTCAAGGTTTAATTATAAGTAATAAACTTGGCCGTAATCGCGAACGACACCTGTGTCTGTTCTTCATGTTATGCTTTGTTTGTTTGTTGTTTAACGCCGCATTCAGCAATATTCCAGCTGTATGACGGCGGTCTGTAAATAATCGAGTCTGGACCAGACAATCCAGTGATTGACATCATGAGCATCGATTGGGACACGATTACATGCATGCATCAACCAAGTCAGCGAGCCTGACCACCCGATCCCGTTAGTCGCTTCTGACAAGCGTACTCGTGTTATGAAGCAGACCCGGTTTCACCATGAATTCTGGACACTGACTAAACAGCGATATGTGATAGGGATGAATAAACTTTCACAGGGGCCAAAGGCACATGGCACCTCTAGTATAAGCTCCGCACACAACCGTCGAAACCAACTTAACTTTACACTTGATGTCAGTTTACATAACCGGGTGACAGAAGAACATATATATACTTATGTGAACTCGTCAACTCGATAGTCCTTCGGTAAAGTCAGTTTCCATATAATCTGAATCATAATTTGACTAACGCCATACACAGGCAGTGGAAATAAAATGTTGACGCTGTCAATATTTTCTCGTTGTACCTTTGAAAACCCCTAACACCATCTTTCCGTATCAGGTCATTGGTTCCTCGTTGTACTGTCGAAATAGTCTTTTAAACAACAGGACGCGAGTAGACTAGCTGAAGCTTAGCCTCTGAAAATATTTAATTTTGATAGCTACAAGCATCTACATATAAATTGAAAGCAGCCCCCGTGAGATGTGAGATTCAGACTGTATCAGACTCTAGCGTTACAGTAAGAACGGGGGCTGGGGGTGGTGAGAAAATAATATGGTTCGGGGTCCGTGAGACAGACTTTGCTGCTAGCTGCGGTGACCGGATTCCCTCATCCGTTATTCGTTTAATATCAGCTCTTCCGTAAGTCTATACATGTGGATGCGGCCAATCCCGTAATGAAAGGAATTGGGCTGTAGCAGATTTACATCGTACTTCTGCATCTCCGATTGCTATATTACTATATGTCTAATGATAAAATATTTTAATAATCTATAATACCGGTCTTTTGTTTAATCAATTATCCCTGCTTTATTTAATCATAAGCGATTTTAAACATAGGTCCCAGATCGAACCAAACGCCGGTCTGTTAGCTATGCCACACAGAAGGTTGTCAGTGAGAGAACATTTATGAAAAGCGCTCGGCACGCCTCGTGACATTCCGCTGTATGTTAATCATCTCCGCGAGGGCTCGGCATCTCATGAATAATTCATGACTGGTTGTTTTCAATCGCATGGAGGCTGCGGCGGTTTTGACGTTTGAGGGTAAGTTGTGTTGATCCATAGGCGACAGGTTATTGACGGAATCTGGTATGTCGTCTTTTGTTTCAGCAACGCGTAGTACACGTGCAGGCATCTGTAACCTATCGAGGATGTGCGTGATTCTGTAGAAGTGCTTCGCTCGAAGTGCCAGGATTCTGCGAGTCTGCAACATGGCATCGTCATTCCTATCTTATCTGCCAACGGTGCAACAGGCGCACAGCTTGCTTAAGTTATAGGGCGAGATCTGAACACTGAACAGGAAGATTACTTTTCATCAATTTAACAATAGCCTATAGATCTATTCTTTGAATGGGTGCCCCCTTCACCTCTCACCTAACTGCGCGCACGTACCATCGACCAAATGACTGGGGTATTATAGCCTTTGTGAACACACAAGCGCCCCCACCCCCAAACCCAACCCCCCAGTCCACGATACATAAACTGACATTTGCCAGATCTTCAGAAGGATGACAAATCTGAATCGGAATAGAACGGAAATAGTCATTGATGGTTCCGCAGCTTACTGCTGAAATTATTGAGTGTCTATTAGAGCTAGGGCTATCAGTAACAAAAGAAAAAAATGATTTCTTATCAAATTATTGTTCAGAATGTCAATCACTTTTTCATCTGTAGATCTTAATGATTGCACGAATCACATCTGTCATGTTCATCATCAATATGTAATAAACAAACAAATCCATTGACATATGCTTTCTTGAACATGTTGAAAATACAGACAAAATGGCAACTTAAAGGGGCACTGATCTAAAGCAATTCCCCGGGTCTGGTTGTTGCCTTTGTTAGTGTTTTTTCCCGTGAGTGCCCGGATGATAAGTAGAAATCTAGACTATTTCGCGACCTGTGCTGCGCAATTCGTAAGCACATCTGTCACTTTTAGTTTTGATAAGTCACTTGCTTGGTAATTGTGCGATTTTCGTTTACACTATTTTGACTTGCAACACAAAGTAAATATTTCTCCTGAGCATTGCTTATTTTATCGTGTTTATATTTTTACAGTCAAAATGTGCAAAATTTTCACTTAGGAAATTTGTTAAATGCCTAAATATTCAGTTACTTTACAAATTGACTTAAAAATATGTCCATCTGTATTATTATAAAACGAATTCCAAAGATTTTTATGTTTAATATCATCACCAAGAGACTAAATGTTACGATGGAAAGTACATTTTTGTATTGTTTGGCTTCTAATCCAACCTACATAATAATCTATTATGATGTTTTGGGGCCCTTTTGATCGTCTTGATTTTAGTCCGTCTGTTAAAGAAATGGACAGATTTTTCAGTCAAAATGAGTGAAATATTTACACAGTTTTATAAATTGCCTGAGAGAATCACATTTTACAAATTGACTGTAATATATACACGCTTACTAAAAAAAGACTTGTGAAAACAACGTCAATCGCACATCGAAGAATTTCCCAACCAAGACGTAGAGGAACAAGAATGAATCTGTTCAATGCTACAGCAAATGAAGGAAAACAAAAGGCAAATATCATAATTATAACCAACCAATGTATAATTTTAGGCAGCTTCCTTGTTCGAGGAATGTATCCGTGAATATCCACACCAAGGCCATAGTTAACTTTTTTTGACAGGGGGGGGGCAAATATTTGTACAAGTATCACTTGTCCCCAACTTGATTCAAATAAAACTGTTTTCTATAAAAAATCTCAGGGGGCACCTGCCCCCCTGCTGGCTACAGCACTGCACACAAAGGAACAATATCCCACACATCTGCAGCTGTACAAAGAAACGTATTCGATGTCACGTGTCTCTGTAACAATCAAATATTTTAAAATATATATATCGTTTCGGGATATTATAACCCGTGTTCGTTTCCCAACGATCACTTGGATTGTTTCAGGTGTTTGACATAGGTGTCAGGTCTCAAAGGTCGGCTGAGAAAGCCCACGTGACAACTATTTTCATAACGTCCACGGTTCCTAAAATATTCCATTGAGTTAGATAACAATGAGCAATTAATCAACGTATTATCGGTTAACCCTTTGAGCAGAGTATCTTGTTTTTACATCGGCACATCACGCCATGATATGAGTGTATGCCTTTTTAGTAAACCTAGACATGTAAACACTCACTTTTGACATATCCACTGTGCACATGGTGCAAGATAACAGTGATTAATCAATCAACATATTTTCTGTTAATCCTTTGATGACAAGGAACGATCCGTTGATTCACTATAAAGTAAATCAACTGATCATTCATCTCTTGGGCTGCCACGTGCATATTACATAACACACATTTCACCTCACTTCAAACCTGTATTTAGATTGAATAATTACCCCAGACACAATAAATGCCAAATGGGAACCTTTGTTGGGTAATCTGAGTGGTGGTACCAGTAATTATACCTGTAAAAAATTCATTAACTGAGCATCAAGTTAATGACGACAAATACACAAGTGTAGCGTTATACCAGAAAATGTGGATGACAACAAGGGAGTCGTTATCGTATTATCGACGCAATCCGAAATCGGAAAATGCTTTCACTGCATGGATGCTTATTTTATGATTAAACTATAACCATCTGGGGTATTTCCAAATGACGACAACCGATGAGCTCAGCCACACTTTTTGTCTGTTTGTTTAGGCTGAAGAAATTAATTAACATGCGCCTTTTTTTTAAATCGTTATAGATCACGATTAACCAATCAGTGTTCAAAAATGGGTAAAAGAAATATTGTCCCAAGTTTATTTAGCTTTCCTTGCAGACGGTAGCCCAGTCTCTGGTCACGCTGAGTTGCGTTGCGTATCATCCGGGTATTCACGGGGAAAAAACAGTAACAAAGGCAACAACCAGTCCCGAGGAATTGCTTTAGATCAGTGCCCCTTGAAGACTTCCTATTGTTGTAGGGTTTTACATAAGGTAAAGAAAAAACATCTATAAATACCATATTCTTGACAAGTGTACAGTTTCTGTAATAAAAGTAATTATTAAATCTTACAGTCAACAACACCACTTCATTACTTATATTTCCTGTATGGACCCTTGAAATTGGGGGTCCTCTGAACCCCTGCATTTGTAGGACTAGGTAAAACAATGCCTGCCGACACTATTTTGCATATACAATTATAATGTAACTTGAACCCAAACTTTAGTTTTTGGCCTAAGAGTTATTGTGAACAGTAGCTGGAATATTGCTGAGTGCAGCAGAGATCCAGATACGCTGCGTATCTGCGTAAAATACGCATCAGAAATGCAGAAATTCGCAGTAAAATAAAATCCAAGCGTATCAAATACGCTACGAACATTACAGATTCGATTAGTAAATCAGCAACATATTTTGAAATTATAAACAGGCATTCCGTCAACCTTGCCAAACTCCACGATGACATTTACATCATGATCATTTACCATCACACTTTCTTGTGGACATATCGTGGTATTTTTTAGTCCTATAATTATAAATCTCTCGAACCGACATGACACTATTTTGCAGGGACTAGATGAATAGTGTTTTCAAATATTTAACTTAAATACCCACGTGTGTAACAACTAGTGGGTAACAGAAATTTGAATACCCAGATAGAATTACTGATACCCAATGATTTTAAAATGCATGGGTAAAATACCCACAACACCAAAAGCTTATCTGGAGCTCTGGTGCAGGGTTAAACAGCAAACAAACAAACAAACAAAGTGTGAACTCTGGTTTTTATGTTTATAATTCCATAATTGCAAAAAAATCAGCCAGAGCTTGGTCTTGTGAGCAGTGCTCCATGTCGTGATGCAACCAGCCAGAGCTTGG
The DNA here is from genome assembly GCF_022045235.1 of Haliotis cracherodii. Taxonomy (NCBI): domain Eukaryota; kingdom Metazoa; phylum Mollusca; class Gastropoda; order Lepetellida; family Haliotidae; genus Haliotis; species Haliotis cracherodii. Next base: position 40,477,554 of record NW_027266330.1, on the reverse strand, counting down.
TCTTATGAGCAGTGGTCCATGTTGTGATGCAACCAGCCAGAGCTTGGTCTGATGAGCAGTGGTCCATGTTGTGATGCAACCAGCCAGAGCTTGGTCTTAGGGGCAGTGGTCCATGTTGTGATGCAACCAGCCAGAGCTTGGTCTTATGGGCAATGGTCCATGTTGTGATGCAACCAGCCAGAGCTTGGTCTTAGAGGCAGTGGTCCATGTTGTGATGCAACCAGCCAGAGCTTGGTCTTAGGGGCAGTGGTCCATGTTGTGATGCAACCAGCCAGAGCTTGGTCTTATGGGCAGTGAACCATGTTGTGATGCAACCAGCCAGAGCTTGGTCTTATGGGCAATGGTCCATGTTGTGATGCAACCAGCCAGAGCTTGGTCTTAGAGGCAGTGGTCCATGTTGTGATGCAACCAGCCAGAGCTTGGTCTTAGGGGCAGTGGTCCATGTTGTGATGCAACCAGCCAGGGCTTGGTCTTATGGGCAATGGTCCATGTTGTGATGCAACCAGCCAGGGCTTGGTCTTATGGGCAATGGTCCATGTTGTGATGCAACCAGCCAGAGCTTGGTCTTAGAGGCAGTGGTCCATGTTGTGATGCAACCAGCCAGAGCTTGGTCTTAGGGGCAGTGGTCCATGTTGTGATGCAACCAGCCAGAGCTTGGTCTTATGGGCAGTGGTCCATGTTGTGATGCAACCAGCCAGAGCTTGGTCTTATGGGCAGTGAACCATGTTGTGATGCAACCAGCCAGGGCTTGGTCTTATGGGCAGTGGTCCATGTTGTGATGCAACCAGCCAGAGCTTGGTCTTATGGGCAGTGGTCCATGTTGTGATGCAACCAGCCAGAACTTGGTCTTATGGGCAGTGCTGCATGTTGTGATGCAACCAGCCAGAGCTTGGTCTCAGGGGCAGTGAACCATGTTGTGATGCAACCAGCCAGAGCTTGGTCTTATGGGCAATGGTCCATGTTCTCTTGCAACCAGCCAGAACTTGGTCTTGTGGGCAGTGAACCATGTTGTGATGCAACCAGCCAGAGCTTGGTCTTATTAGCAGTGGTCCATGTTGTGATGCAACCAGCCAGAGCTTGGTCTTATGAGCAGTGGTCCATGAATGACATCGACCAGCCAAGTCACCAAGTCTGACTACCCAAACAATTTTAGTCACCTTCAACGCCAGGCTACTGGGAACATAGAGAATCCAACGAGGGAGATGATTAAATTAGATTACAAACTATTAAATACAAATGTATTTGACTCTGTCCGATGATATTTTACAGTAAGAATTTGGTGTTTTGCAACAATGCGACATTTTGTCAAAGCCAATGGTATAAGTGATCAAAAGTAATCCAATTTAGGTATCACGGAAAAAGGAAAGCAGATATATGCATGTATATTGAAGATAAAAAATCTGTATCATACCATTCATAAATGTGAAATAAGGACCGGTATGTATGGTCGTAATACACATGATACATGTTTTGGTTGGTTTCTTGTTTTAACGCCGCACTCAGCAATATTCCAGCTATATGACGGCGGTCTGTAAATAATCGAGTCTGGACCAGAAAATCCAGTGATTGACATCATGAGCACACATGATACATGTACAGACCACTGGACACATGCTTGAGTTGGGCTAAAATGTGTTGATCATTGCTAGCTTAAACCTTTAAAAGTGCGCTGCATTCATGACATGCATCAATAACACTGAATGGACTGTGTTTTACACTGGGTGCTAGTTGTCACCAGCCTCTATGCAGTGCTAGCTGGCTGTAAGTCTGATGATGCTAGCTGGCTGTAAGTCTGATGATGCTAGCTGTAAATGTCATGGTGCTATCTGTGTATCAAATGATGCTAACTGTAAATCTAATGATGCTAATGGTCCTTGTTGTAAATCTTATGGTGCTAGCTGTAAATCTAATGGTGCTAACTGTAAATCTAATGGTACTAGCTGTAAATCTAATGATGCAAAATGTGCTAACTGTAAATCTAATGATGCAAAATGTCCTAACTGTAAATCTAATGATGCAAACAGCGTTAGAATTTGGCACTAGTCCTATAGTCCTTGCCAAACTGCCCAGTGGTAAAGGTATCCTAAGGACTAGTAGAAATTTGCCCTTTTTAAGGGTTTTGCTTAATGTTATCATTATGAGGACTAGTGGCCAAAAACTGTTAGTTTCTATCCCTAAATCTAATGATGCAAATGGTGCTAGCTGTAAATCTAATGGTTCTAGCTGTTAATCCAATGATGCTAACTGTAAATCTAATGGTGCTAACTGTAAATCTAATGATGCTAACTGTAAATCTAATGATGCAAATGATGCTAACTGTAAATCTAATGGTGCTAGCTGTAAATCCAATGGTGCTAACTGTAAATCTAATGATGCAAATGGTGCTAACTGTAAATCTAATGGTGGTAACTGTAAATCTAATGATCCTAACTGTAAATCTAATGATGCTAACTGTAAATCTAATGATTCTACCTGTAAATCTAATGATCCTAACTGTAAATCTAATGATGCTAATTGTAAATCTAATGGTGGTAACTGTAAATCTAATTATCCTAACTGTTAATAATGATGCTAGCTGTAAATCCAAGGGTGCTAACTGTAAATCTAATGGTGCTAGCTGTAAATCCAATGATGCTAACTGTAAATCTAATGATGCAAATGGTCCTTGCTGTAAATCTAATGGTGCTAGCTGTAAATCCAATGGTGCTAACTGTAAATCTAATGGTGCTAACTGTAAATCTAATGATGCAAATGGTGGTAGTTGTAAATCTAATGATGCTAATGATACTAACTGTAAATCTAATGATGCTAGCTGTAAATCTAATGATACTAGCTGTAAATCTAATGATACTAGCTGTAAATCTAATGATACTAGCTGTAAATCTAATGGTGCTAACTGTAAATCTAATGATGCTAGCTGTAAATCTAATGGTACTAGCTGTAAATCTAATGATACTAGCTGTAAATCTAATGATGCTAGCTGTAAATCTAATGATACTAGCTGTAAATCTAATGATGCTAGCTGTAAATCTAATGGTGCTAACTGTAAATCTAATTATATTAGCTGTAAATCTAATGGTGGTAATGGCGCTCCATTTCCTATTTTGACTGCTTCACCCTTTACTTTGCAGGTAGGACATCACGATGAAAGGGAATCACTCCTGTATCAGCACTGGCGATGTAGAAGTGTGGGTGTGATCAGGCACCGAGTCACTACGTCTACCATCAGTGAACACCCAACAGTAAGTCCTGTTACAACCTGTACACCTGAGTCACTCTGTCTTCCCTCACCGACAGTAAGTCCTGTTACAACCTGTACACCTGAGTCACTCTGTCTTCCCTCACCAACAGTAAGTCCTGTTACAACCTGTACACCTGAGTCACTCTGTCTTCCCTCACCGACAGTAAGTCCTGTTACAACCTGTACACCTGAGTCACTCCGTCTTCCCTCAGTCTCTGTTAATGTTGTGTGAAGGCCTACATTCACCCAGTCTCTGCTCGTGGTGTGTGAAGGCCTACATTCACCCAGTCTCTGTTAATGTTGTGTGAAGGCCTACATTCACCCAGTCTCTGTTAATGGTGTGTGAAGGCCTACATTCACCCAGTCTCTGTTAATGGTGTGTGAAGGCCTACATTCACCCAGTCTCTGTTCATGGTGTGTGAAGGCCTACATTCACCCAGTCTCTGCTCATGGTGTGTGAAGGCCTACATTCACCCAGTCTCTGCTCATGGTGTGTGAAGGCCTACATTCACCCAGTCTCTGTTAATGGTGTGTGAAGGCCTACATTCACCCAGTCTCTGCTCATGGTGTGTGAAGGCCTACATTCACCCAGTCTCTGTTAATGGTGTGTGAAGGCCTACATTCACCCAGTCTCTGCTCATGGTGTGTGAAGGCCTACATTCACCCAGTCTCTGTTCATGGTGTGTGAAGGGCTACATTCACCCAGTCTCTGCTCATGGTGTGTGAAGGCCTACATTCACCCAGTCTCTGTTAATGGTGTGTGAAGGCCTACATTCACCCAGTCTCTGCTCATGGTGTGTGAAGGGCTACATTCACCCAGTCTCTGCTCATGGTGTGTGAAGGCCTACATTCACCCAGTCTCTGTTAATGGTGTGTGAAGGCCTACATTCACCCAGTCTCTGCTCATGGTGTGTGAAGGCCTACATTCACCCAGTCTCTGTTAATGGTGTGTGAAGGCCTACATTCATTGGATGAGGGTAAAGACTAAAAGAGGTAGGTGGACCATTGCCCTGACAAGCTGGTCAGCAATGGAAATTAACCTGATTCATTCACTAGCCACAGTCATAGAGCTGTGAGAACACATCCCTAAACAGCCTGGCATTCTATGTCTACTACTACTAGCATGGAGATGGTTGTAGTGGACGACTCTCTGCCTTGGGTTAGCGTGCTAAGGTCATCCCAGGCGTGCCGATATTGTTGTGAGGATGTTTTGTGCACTACCGCTAAGTGGGACAATGGGAGTGGGAAGCCGCTGGGACATATAATATGTAACAATGTTTTGTCCAACACAGTCAGCTAATATAGTGTTTTCCATTGACAGAATCACTCACAATGCTGGTCAACAGAAAGACCAGCTTCAAGAATGGTATGTCCATGGCCGACTATGGCCCTGACGAGAATCTCAATGACAACGCCGACATTGAGTGGGTTAACAAGACCTGGACACGGAGGTTGCTGCGGGGATGTGCACTTCTCAGCATGATCTCCGTCAGCATGAACACACCCAAGACGTTCGAGAAGCTGCCGGCTCTCATGTATGTCACCTTCTCCATCGACATGGTGATTACCTTCCTGTTCACAGCCGAAATGATTGCCAAGATGCACATCCGGGGTGCATGGAAGGTCAGTGTATCTCCCAGCAGCATCAGTTCGTTCAACTAAGTTTGGTCATGTTTGACATTGGTGATTGTCTTTTTGCTTGTTTTGTCATGTCATCAAAAAGAAATAATATTTCACAGGAAATGCATGAAAAGATTAAATATGCTTCAGACGGTTGGGAAAAAAAAGGAACTTATCTGTCAAGAAAAATACCTTGCTTTGACATATATTTACACTCATAGTTTTAATTTAAATAATCTGGTTTTGCAGCTGTAGCTGAAAAAATATCTGGCCTCCATTCGAAATTGCAGTGTCTTACTGAACATGTCAGCTGGACACAGATACAGTGTCTTACTGAACATGTCAGCTGGACACAGAAACAGTGTCTTACTGAACATGTCAGCTGGACACAGGTACAGTGTCTTACTGAACATGTCAGCTGGACACAGGTACAGTGTCTTACTGAACATGTCAGCTGGACACAGATACAGTCTCTTACTGAACATGTCAGCTGGACACAGATTCAGTCTCTTACTGTTTACTGCAGGGCGAGGCACCATACCTGAAGGACCGATGGTGTCAGTTTGACGGGATCATGGTGTTGTTCCTCTGGACATCAGTTGTGCTGCAGGTAAATAACCAGGGCTGTGTATTTCATGCACTTATACAACAACTGGTGAACATCACCATTCGATTCACATCAGGATCTGATGACAAGATCTAAGCATCTGTTGACTGACAAGTGAGTTAAAATTTAACATCGCATCGGCATTATTTCAGCCATCAAGGCGTGTGTTATTTTACTGACTGAGTGTGGTTTGTCTAAATTAGTGTGTGTTTTCTGTTTGACAAGTGTGTGCTGTCTGACAAGTGTGTGTGTTTTCTTCAGGACAAAGTCTGTGTTGTTTGTTGGGCAAGGTCTGGGTTCAGGTGTTTGAGATGTGTTGTCTGGTTGTGTTTGCGATGTGTTTTCTGGCTGTGTTCAGGTGTTTGAGATGTGTTGTCTGGTTGTGTTTGAGATGTGTTGTCTGGTTGTGTTTGAGATGTGTTGTCTGGTTGTGTTTGAGATGTGTTGTCTGGCTGTGTTTGAGATGTGTTGTCTGGCTGTGTTTGAGATGTGTTGTCTAGCTGTGTTTGAGATGTGTTGTCTAGCTGCGTTCAAATGTTTGAGATGTGTTGTCTAGCTGTGTTTGAGATGTGTTGTCTAGCTGCGTTCAAATGTTTGAGATGTGTTGTCTGGCTGTGTTCAGGTGTTTGAGATGTGTTGTCTGGTTGTGTTTGAGATGTGTTGTCTGGTTGTGTTTGAGATGTGTTTTCTAGCTGTGTTTGAGATGTGTTGTCTGGCTGTGTTTGAGATGTGTTGTCTGGCTGTGTTTGAGATGTGTTGTCTGGTTGTGTTTGAGATGTGTTGTCTGGTTGTGTTTGAGATGTGTTGTCTGGTTGTGTTTGAGATGTGTTGTCTAGCTGCGTTCAAATGTTTGAGATGTGTTGTCTGGCTGTGTTCAGGTGTTTGAGATGTGTTGTCTGGTTGTGTTTGAGATGTGTTGTCTGGCTGTGTTTGAGATGTGTTGTCTGGCTGTGTTTGAGATGTGTTGTCTAGCTGCGTTCAAATGTTTGAGATGTGTTGTCTGGCTGTGTTCAGGTGTTCAAGATGTGTTTTCTGGCTGTGTTTGAGATGTGTTGTCTGGCTGTGTTCAAATGTTTGAGATGTGTTGTCTGGCTGTGTTCAGGTGTTTGAGATGTGTTGTCTGGCTGTGTTCAGGTGTTTGAGATGACCGGCTCGATACCACCGGAGCATCCAGGGTCAGTTCTACGTATCCTGCGCTCCCCCCGACCACTCATCCTCATCAGGGTCTTCCGGGTCTTCCTCAAATTCTCCCTGCCAAAAAACAGAATCAACCAGATCTTCAAGTAAGTCTCTTTTTGATACATCGTCAACCTTTGTTATGCCCATTGTTTTGCTTTTTCAAACCTGTTCTTACATGTAACAATCTGTTCCAACCATTCATATATGAAGCCCATGCTATGATACTTAACAACTTCGCCCTACATCTGACCAGACAGCGTGGTTTATCAATCATGACACAGGGATGTGAAATCTCCGCGGAAACGCGGAAAATCGAATTTTTTAAAACAGTAGTCCTCGGAAAAAATCATCTTCCGCGTAAAAATATAATCAAAGATTTAAAAAAAAACACTCCGAAAAATATGACGCGACGGTTGTCCTGTTTTCGATCAGAGCTTTCAGCAGCATAGGTTTTCGGACATCATTATACGTTTTCTATCACGAATACTTGCACTTTAACATGGGGTGTGGCGTCACACAGAAACTGTAAATACTCAGAGTCAGATGATGGCTTGTTTTTAAGATAAAGTTGTCTTTTAGCCCTGTAAGTGAATGAGATGTTTTACAGTTGTTCAAGTGATTAACGAGAAAACTATAAATGTTTCTTCAGCGTCCCAAAACCCATAACATGGGGATATATGTTGTATTAATGTCTAATGTTTGCAATGGAGTTTTGTTTGTTTTTTCAACAAAAGGTAAGTAAGTACAAGGTAAGTCTTTTTCAATATGCTTCAACATGGGGAAAGTGTCAGACATTGCACGCTTGTGACAGTTGTCCTTGTGTCTGGGGGATGGGAGGGTGAAGTTTATGGTAGTATTGCTCCCAGACCTGGCGGGTAGCCGGGTGTGCAGAAGCTATGCCTGATTTTTTAAAAGTACTGATTTCAGTTCAAATTTTACTTCATCTGCCACCTGTATCACATCTATTGGTACATTGATACCCATAATCTACTTGTGTCACACCTATTGGTACATTGATACCCATAATCTACCTGTGTCACACCTATTTGTACATTGATACCAATAATCTACCTGTGTCACACCTATTTATACATTGATACACTTAATACACCTGTGTCACACCTATCAGTACATTGATACCCATAATCTACTTGTGTCACACCTATCAGTACATTGATACCCATAATATACCTGTGTCACACCTATCAGTACATTGATACCCATAATCTACTTGTGTCACACCTATCAGTACATTGATACCCATAATCTACTTGTGTCACACTTATTGGTACGTTGATACCCATAATCTACCTGTGTCACCCCTATCAGTACATTGATACGCATAATCTACCTGTGTCACCCCTATCAGTACATTGATACCCATAATCTACTTGTGTCACACCTATTGGTACATTGATACCCATAATCTACCTGTGTCACACCTATTTGTACATTGATACCAATAATCTACCTGTGTCACACCTATTTATACATTGATACACTTAATACACCTGTGTCACACCTATCAGTACATTGATACCCATAATCTACTTGTGTCACACCTATCAGTACATTGATACCCATAATCTACCTGTGTCACACCTATCAGTACATTGATACCCATAATCTACTTGTGTCACACCTATCAGTACATTGATACCCATAATCTACCTGTGTCACCCCTATCAGTACATTGATACGCATAATCTACCTGTGTCACCCCTATCAGTACATTGATACCCATAATCTACTTGTGTCACACCTATTGGTACGTTGATACCCATAATCTACCTGTGTCACACCTATTTGTACATTGATACACTTAATGAACCTGTGTCACACCTATCAGTACATTGATACACTTAATACACCTGTATCACACCTTTCAGTACACTGATACCCATAATCTACCTGTGTCACACTTATTGGTACATTGATACGCATAATCTACCTGTGTCACCCCTATCAGTACATTGATACACATAATCTACTTTTGTCACCCCTATCAGTACATTGATACACATAATCTACTTGTGTCACACTTATTGGTACATTGATACACATAATCAACTTGTGTCACCCCTATCAGTACATTGATACACATAATCTACTTGTGTCACACCTATCAGTACATTGATACCCATAATCTACCTGTATCACACCTATTGGTACATTGATACACATAATCTACTTGTGTCACACCTATTAGTACATTGATACCCATAATCTACTTGTATCACACCTATTGGTACATCGATACCCATAATATACCTGACCTGTGAAGATCCGGGGTAGATTAAGTCTTCAGCAACCAAGCACACTACTTTTCCAACTCTGTTCATATTTTGGGCAGTGGGAGGGTTGCCACGGCAACTTCCTATTGTGTGTTGGGAGGGGAGGTCAGAGGACAAAAACGAATTATTTCTACATTAATACGCTACTCAAACCTCTTAACTTAGTCATGTTACTTATCATCTAAAGAATATCTACCTTCAAGACATTATTATGAAACATAAGGTTGAGGTGAAATCTAATGACGTGTTCACACTATTACACTATTTGGGGTAGGTTGTGCTTATGTGAAAGACAACATGTGTCTGGTGTTTGACAGCATTCAGTGTGTGTCCACAGGCGGTCCAGCCAGCAGATCTACAATGTCACCATCTTCTTCCTGTTCTTCATGTCCCTGTATGGAATCCTGGGAGTGCAGTTCTTCGGGGTGATGAAGCACCATTGTGTAAAGAACGAGACGGATGTCATGTAATAACCTCAGTATATCTCTGTAGTCATAGTAACTGCATGGTGGCATTTGGAAGAATGCATAGTCAGCATTTTAATGTCTTTAAATTTAAATTGTAATTAAAACAGAATTATTTTTTTGGTATAATATTCTTCAGGTTTCCAATCATCATGTGGAAAAATATAATATGAAATTCATAAATGAAGTAACTTGTCCTGTTTATGTGTAACTGTGAAACAGGCTGTGTCTTGAAACTCATTTCGACTTTAAGACTTTACAGTATGGCTGCTCCTGTGTTTAACCTGTTTCTGTCTGAGTGTTGTATTGCTGACTCTATAGCATGTTTCACTTGTTCGTACAGCAACATAACCAAGTATGACCTGGCTGTGCCGGACACCCACTGCTCCCCAGAGCCTGGCCAGGGCTACCAATGCCCCAGCAACATGAAGTGTGTAGAACTCACTCTGGCTAAGGAGATCATGGGCTTCAATGGTTTTGATACAATTGGTGAGTTGGAAGGAGTGTGTGAGTGAGTTGGGTGTGAGGAGCTTTGAACATTATTCCAGAATATGGTGTGTCAGCTTACCAGTTTGCTGAAACACATGAGCAGGTATGGTGCTTACAAACCTAGACTCATCAGAGAGAACCAGGATTCAAACCAATGTATCACTGATAATATCATTCCTTACATCAGTGAATCATGTAATTGCAATAATTATTTGCTGGTTATGTTTGCTGACTACTAGCCGTGTCCCGTGTGTTTCAGCCACCAGTGTGTTCACGGTGTACCAGGCTGCGTCCCAGGAGGGCTGGGCTTTCCTCATGTACCGCTGCATAGACAGCCTCCCATCATGGAAGGCCTTCCTCTACTTCATCTCTCTCATCTTCTTCCTGGCATGGCTGGTCAAAGTGAGTCAGCTTGACAACAAGTCAGGCTTGTAGCAACACTGCAGCTTATTGCTCTCTGTGAACACAGTTTTACTATCAGGGGCCAAGTGGCCTACAACACTGCAGCTTATTGCTCTCTGTGAACACACTGTTTTACTATCAGGGGCCAAGTGGTCTACAACACTGTAGCTTATTGCTCTCTGTGAACTCACTGTTTTACTACTAGGGGCCAAGTGGTCTACAACACTGTAGCTTATTGCTCTCTGTGAACTCACTGTTTTACTACTAGGGGCCAAGTGGTCTACAACACTGTAGCTTATTGCTCTCTGTGAACACACTGTTTAACTATCAGGGGCCAAGTGGTCTACAACACTGTAGCTTATTGCTCTCTGTGAACACATTGTTTTACTATCAGGGGCCAAGTGGTCTACAACACTGTAGCTTATTGTTCTCTGTGAACACATTGTTTTACTATCAGGGGCCAAGTGGTCTACAACACTGTAGCTTATTGCTTTCTGTGAACTCACTGTTTAACTACTAGGGGCCAAGTGGTCTACAACACTGTAGCTTATTGTTCTCTGTGAACACACTGTTTTACTATCAGGGGCCAAGTGGCCTACAACACTGTAGCTTATTGCTCTCTGTGAACTCACTGTTTTACTATCAGGGGCCAAGTGGCCTACAACACTGTAGCTTATTGTTCTCTGTGAACACACTGTTTTACTATCAGGGGCCAAGTGGCCTACAACACTGTAGCTTATTGCTCTCTGTGAACACACTGTTTTACTATCAGGGGCCAAGTGGCCTACAACACTGTAGCTTATTGCTCTCTGTGAACACACTGTTTTACTATCAGGGGCCATGAATGACAGTGAGTGGTGTTGCCTTGTTACAGAACGTCTTCATTGCTGTTATCATTGAGACATTTGCTGAGATTCGAGTGCAGTTCCAACAGATGTGGGGGCCGAGAGGCAGTGCGGCCGAATCTGATTCCTCCCAGGTATTGTTCTGCACAGGTGCAACATGATGCATTCTACCATGAATTTGGAATTTACTCGATTCTGATTGTTCAATCAGAGGCTATTAAATCACAATAAACCCCCTCTGATTGAAACAGCTGGTTTGACGGCCGCATCACCGCGGAAGCACTTTTTTCAGTCATTGTCGGTAGGCATATTTAAATAATTATATCTGCAATTACCGGTTACAAAATGCATAGATGTGGTTACTACAATATTCAAAGGATGTGTGGCAATACATTTCGTGCAGAAAACACAATAGAAATCTACAAAGGGAATGTATTTATGTTTTGGAGACAACAGAGAGCTTGGAATTTTGGCACTTTTCCATATATGACTTTGATGTCATATCTTTTGCGTCACAATGAGCGATATGACCTCATAATGGTGATGTGCGATGTAGAGGGAAAGCCTTGCAAAGCTTGCTTTGTTTTCTTTAGGGATGCCCACCTCATGTTAGCTTACCAAGTTGCCATGCATATATCCTTTCAATGCCTGTCATATGTTTGAGTGAAGTATTATGGTGTAAACAAACTGCTTGAGTATATACAACCAGGGGTCCGGAAACCGTCATATGCGCCGGACATGTCCGATTGGGAATCTCAAATGTCCGGTTTAAAATATTGCTTACCGGACATTTAAATTTTTTCTGTCCGGACATTTTAAAAAGTATTGTCCGGACATTCTTAAATTTTGACCGGACATGATCAACAGTTAGGACTGAGCAATTTCTGTCTGCAGTTGTAACACAATGAAGATTATCTACACTGACAAGCTTTGTTTGTTTAGATTGCTGTAAATACATCGTACCTAGAACATGTAGAATGATAGTCCAATCGGTCAATCACTGTAATAGGCAATAAACTGAGTTGACACTGATTAATCGAGGATTTATTACTGAGAACATCTTGTTAATTTGAGTAAAATGTGTTTACAACTGTACATAAATACCTTGCATCATCGATGTACCTCATTATCCTCACAATGCTACGATACGTAACCTCAGACAAGAAGCGAAAGCGTGACGACAGCCAGTCAACCGATGAAGATCAGTCGAGCGGATCTGCCAAACCCTCAAAGTCTGAATGATCATTTTGTAAGTCGTGGCTAACGACTTTCACTTGGTTGACATACAATGAGGATTTGCAGATTTTATTGTTTTCAGTAGCTACTCGTATATTGAATCTTGATTGACCGCCATTTTGCTTTCTGTGACGATCGATATCAAATTTTTTATGGTCAATAATTACGTACAGATGAAAAAGTATTCAAATAACTATTGCTATCAACGATAGTTTAGGCTTTTGGATTATATTATCTGTCTTGTTTTTAAATAATCTTTAGTTTTAAAAAAAAAACTTTTCCCGTGAGGTCACGTGATAACCAAATATGGGATAATAATCTCGATCAAAATGTTACGACGCGTACACTTGAGCAGACTCATGAATATTAATAGACCGTTCACAACGTTGACAGATCGTTATTATAACAGAAACAAACGTATGTTTTCCATGTATATCTAAAATGATATTATTTGTTATTAATTGTCCGGTGAATTTTAAACAATTTAAATTGGAACAATTCATAATTCATCATATTATGAATACGTAACAACTTGTAATTTGTGTGTAAAAAGTCGTACTAAAACACGCTGTTTGAAGGGGGCGTGGCATAAATGAAAATGTCCGATTGGGATTTTAAATTTTCCGGACCCCTGTATACAACGCCATGTTTTGTTCGGTGATTCCGTAAATCAGATCGATAACCCACTCAAAACACTGGACTCAACCCATGCTGCTTCACTCAGTATATTTGCTAACACCAAAGAGTTCGCGTTTTATTTAGTCATGGTAGAATGGAGATAAACATACTGTGTTTTCAATGTAGAGCTAGGTTACCTGTAGATTTAACCGTGCTAAATTGAATTTGGAACCAAACGCACAGCGTGAGGTTTCAAATGTTAAATTTTGCCCGGCTAAATCTACAGGTAACCTAGCTCTACATATGTTTATCTCCTATTTCAAGGCCATCTTTTAGAAATCTCACTTTCGGATATCAAAATCCCCTTATATGAAGTTAGGTAGGTAGGTACGGAGTGTGTTTCTTTAAGTCATACCATTTTAGTACTTTTATAGAAACAGACATGCAGATTTGGGGAGTGTATATGAAAAATAAATTCAGTTTGAGTTATTTTGTGTGGTTGTTCTGTTTGCCTGAACAAAGGTATGTGTTTTCTTGTGTCCCGGAGATGGCTCCTGTTACAGGTTATCACAACAGACGGCACAGTGTGGAAACTTGTGATCCTGGACGAGAACAAGTCTCAGGGCCTGGCCCCCCCGGTGTTCCAGCAAGTCATCCGGTCCAATCTCTTCCACACATTCATCCTGCTGCTGGTTCTGGCCTCCGCCATCACAGAGGCCAGTCTGCACTTCGACCACAGAACCAAGAACCCGGACGATAAGCTGGATGGATTCTACTATGCTGAGGTGAGTTGACAATGTGTGTTGTGTTGACCTGTGGTATACTGAGGTGAAATGTCAACATCTGTAGTGTGGACCATGACCTGTGGTATACTGAGGAGTGTTGTCAACATCTGTAGTGTTGACCATGACCTGTGGTATACTGAGGGGATTTGTCAACATCTGTTGTGTTGTCTATGACCTGTGGTATAGTGAGGTGAGTTGTCAACATCTGTTGTGTTGTCTACGACCTGTGGTATAGTGATGTGAGTTGTCAACATCTGTTGTGTTGTCTATGACCTGTGGTATAGTGATGTGAGTTGTCAATATCTGACCTTTTTTTTTTGACTGTTGACAGGTTGTGTTCACTCTGCTGTTTGTCCTGGAAGCTTTGTTCAAGATCTGGTGTCTCGGCTTCATGGGGTACCTGAAGCGGTCGCTGCACAAGTTTGAGCTGCTGCTGGCCATCGGGACAACCATCCATATCATCCCTGACTGCTACCGCTCACAGTTCACATATTTCCAGGTGGGAGTTTTTCAACTTTGGTTTTGGGGGGTATTAAAATGTACACCATCAGTCCGTGAGTGGATTCATCCATCTGTGTATGATGTTGTTTCCGGAGCAGCTCTTGAAACTGTATTCCAAACTTGGTACATAGATAAGTCTAGTGGTGAACTGGTGCCATCTGATAGTTTGTGATTTTGAAAAAAAATATTATTCACGTTTCCATGGCAACAACAACATGAAAACCATACATTTTTTGTCTTATCCTTCATTACTACCTTTTACTGCTGTTTTACTATTACGGTGCCATTGGCACCTGCAGCACCTCTAGGGCATGATCAGTATACAGTTGGCGCCTTCCAGTGCTAGTGACACCTGTTGCGCATCATACCAATATGTCTCTGTTGCCAACAACCTCAAATCCGTCCTTGGCGCCTTCAAAGGACACCATCGCTCCTTCAAAGGACACCATTGCTCCTCGTGGACCTCCCAGATCTACCCACCGCACTTCCAGGTCTTCTCGCTCCAGACATCAGGTCCGTAGTCATTCCCCCGCTTTGCCAGCTGTACGATTATCCATCTGACTCTTCGGCAAGCTCAGTTGGAGGAAGTTCCTCATGGTTTTTTTTCCAGGGTATCCACTACCAATGGGAGGTCATCCTAATTGGCATTCCCACTACAGCAGTTTCTGGCGCTCTTTATTCGTCTTAGAACCCGCTGGGCTCCATCATGCTCCCGATTCATCTCTGTTTGTTTCTTAGTTGGTGGACAGTGAAATCGAATGTCTGCGATGTCGTCAAGCCCACACTCCACCCTTTAGTTGACAGGGCTGGGGGGCACCTCTAGAGGACTGATTCCGGGTTGTGGTCAGATGATCAGCACTGGTGGCACATCAACAATCAGGAACTCGAAGCACTCATCCAGGCCATGTCTCACGGGCTATCCCGTCTTAAGCGCAGTGTTCACCATATCCACAAACAACAACCCGGTCATCTGGTGTCCATAACAACATATCTAGTTGCCCTCAGTTCAATGCAGATCGTACAGTGGAGGATCAAGTTGCCATGTTTCGTCCCCCAGCCTGGGATGTGACTGTGGTTGATGCATGTCATCGTTGCCCAGTTGCGTGGATTGATGCTCATTATGTCAATAACTGTGGTCCAGACTCGATTATTTACAGACCGCCGTCAAATAGCTGGAATAATGGGGCGTTAAACAACAAACAAATAAAACTACACAAATACCACTGAATTTGTAAATTATCATGTCCTGGTGTTTTATCGTAAATTTCTTTCTTTGAAATCAATCTTAGTTTATTGTAATTTTAAATGTTTAAAACATGTTTATTATTTTTTATATTTCATCCTGACTCATGCTAATTTACACTGAACAAGAAGCTTCCACTACACTTTGGGAATAAGAAGAACTAATTTAATTAGTCTGAGTCATGATGTGTAAATGACATTTTTATCATAAAAAATTAAATTTTGCTCTAGAAAGTACAAATCTTAATCTAGATACCAAAGGTCTTCCGAGAATCTTTAAAACCACTTTTTTTATCATTAACTCACTTAGATGTTTGTGACAAGATAAGGTTGATGTGTCATGATATTGTTCGTTCAAAAGTCACGTGAGCTACAAACCCTTATGGCTCTATTTTTATGTCATTGTAATTCACACTATTTCACAATCATTCGCATTAGTGTATCTTTTCATATTTCTAAATTTTTCATGGTTGTTTACATAGCTGCAGAAACCCCTAGCGATAAGTAGCAAATAGGATATGTTATGGGTTTTTTTGTTTCAAAATTAAAAAAGTATTAATGATTGAAGATGTTTGTAGGTGTTGCGGGTTGTCCGACTCATCAAAGCTTCTCCGATGCTGGAAGATTTCTGCTTCAAGGTGAGTGTCTGACTCTACCTATTGTTGAGGACAGTTGAAATATTGCAGACATGTTGATCACTGAAGCCAGGGAAGCACCACTAAGCCTTGTGTGTGTTTGTCAGATCTTTGGACCGGGCCGGAAACTGGGTAGCCTCATCCTGTTCACCATGTGCCTGCTCATCATTGCCTCCAGCATCTCCCTCCAGCTCTTCTGCTTCATCGAGGACTTCACCAAGTTCGAGACCTTTCCACAGGTGGGTGCGACTGCTACACACAGGGAGGCAGTACACTGGGGGACTAGAATTACAATGCATAACAGTCATGAAATGCACAAGTTGAAATTATTGTGGAAAAGGAAATAATTGATGAAATTATCATTGATATTAAGATTCATGTATATGGACACCAGAAGAATTGTCAGAAATGCCATTTTATTGCTATTAAGGGTTGTCAAGTGGTCATAACTTTGTTTCATGTTGACAGTTGTTTGTTTGTAAGTGAACCGTATGGATACTGTACAGGTTTTCATTGTCACTGATACAACAAAAGCTTGTTGACAGCGGACCTAACATGTGACGTGAGAGTGGCACGTCGGACGGATGACTTCGGCAATGGGAAATATGTTATGAGGAGTTAGAGAAGCTTCACTGTAGACATAGTTCTAAACATTTATTGCCTGCACCAGTTTCAGTTCTAGTCTTATCATCAAAGCACAAGTCATGAATTATTATCTTTCTGAAATGCATCATTAACCCTACAGTTGTGCACTGTTTAATCTACTAGTTTATTTGTGTAGTCAACTGACTGTGGAGCAACCTGTATATGACAGGAAGCTCATCTGCCAACCCACATCGCTTGGCAGAGTAGCTACAGTGGTATCCGTGTTCCATCCAAATGTGGAGCACAACCATATGGGAAGCAGGTTCAAGCTTATATCTAGGTGATTTACATAAAACATGTTTCCAAGACGTCACCACCAGGATGTGGGGTCTCCCAAACAATTATGATTTGCATAATACCTGTTACAAAACTTCACCACCACAATGTGGGATCCTATAAATGTCTTGTAGGATCTAAACAAGTTGACAGTGCGTGAGACCAGACGGATCCCCTCTCAAAGAACATTATTTCAGGGCATTTTCTCCTTCCCCCTTCACCAGCACACTCAAGTAGGGTTCTCATTGCTTTGAGTCACTGTGTACAGTAAAATGCTACACAGCTTAGATTTTAATGTCCTGTGACGCTGACAACGCTGTGTGTGATGTTATTTGGCTTCTATGGAGTCCATGTAGTGGGTGGAGGTAGCTGTGTGAGATGCCATGTGGTGGGTGGAGGTAGCTGTGTGAGATGCCATGTGGTGGGTGGATGTAGCTGTGTGAGATGCCATGTGGTGGGTGGAGGTAGCTGTGTGTGATGCCATGTGGTGGGTGGAGGTAGCTGTGTGTGATGCCATGTGGTGGGTGGAGGTAGCTGTGTGTGATGCCATGTGGTGGGTGGAGGTAACTGTGTGTGATGCCATGTGGTGGGTGGATGTAGCTGTGTGAGATGCCATGTGGTGGGTGGAGGTAGCTGTGTGTGATGCCATATGGTGGGTGGATGTAGCTGTGTGTGATGCCATGTGGTGCGAAGAGGTAGCTGTGTGTGATGCCGTGTGGTGGGTGGATGTAGCTGTGTGAGATGCCATGTGGTGGGTGGAGGTAGCTGTGTGTGATGCCATGTGGTGGGTGGAGGTAGCTGTGTGTGATGCCATATGGTGGGTGGATGTAGCTGTGTGTGATGCCATGTGGTGCGAAGAGGTAGCTGTGTGTGATGCCGTGTGGTGGGTGGAGGTAGCCGTGTGATGCCATGTGGTGGGTGGATGTAGCTGTGTGTGATGCCATGTGGTGGGTGGATGTAGCTGTGTGTGATGCCATGTGGTTGGTGGAGGTAACTGTGTGTGATGCCATATGGTGGGTGGATGTAGCTGTGTGTGATGCCGTGTGATGCCATGTGGTGGGTGGAGGTAGCTGTGTGTGATGCCATGTGGTGGGTGGAGGTAGCTGTGTGTGATGCCATATGGTGGGTGGATGTAGCTGTGTGTGATGCCATGTGGTGGGTGGAGGTAGCTGTGTGTGATGCCATATGGTGGGTGGATGTAGCTGTGTGTGATGCCATGTGGTGGGTGGAGGTAGCTGTGTGAGATGCCATGTGGTGGGTGGAGGTAGCTGTGTGTGATGCCATATGGTGGGTGGATGTAGCTGTGTGTGATGCCATGTGGTGGGTGGAGGTAGCTGTGTGTGATGCCATGTGGTGGGTGGAGGTAGCTGTGTGTGATGCCATGTGGTGGGTGGAGGTAGCTGTGTGTGATGCCGTGTGATGCCATGTGGTGGGTGGAGGTAGCTGTGTGAGATGCCATGTGGTGGGTGGAGGTAGCTGTGTGAGATGCCATGTGGTGGGTGGAGGTAGCTGTGTGTAATGCCGTGTGATGCCATGTGGTGGGTGGAGGTAGCTGTGTGTAATGCCGTGTGATGCCATGTGGTGGGTGGAGGTAGCTGTGTGAGATGCCATGTGGTGGGTGGAGGTAGCTGTGTGAGATGCCATGTAGTGGGTGGAGGTAGCTGTGTGTGATGCCATGTGGTGGGTGGATGTAGCTGTGTGTGATGCCATGTGGTGGGTGGATGTAGCTGTGTGTGATGCCATGTGGTGGGTGGAGTCAGCTGTATGTGATGCCATGTGGTGGGTGGAGGTAGCTGTGTGTGATGCCATGTGGTGGGTGGAGGTAGCTGTGTGTGATGCCGTGTGATGCCATGTGGTGGGTGGAGGTAGCTGTGTGAGATGCCATGTGGTGGGAAGAGGTAGCTGTGTGTGATGCCATGTGGTGGGTGGATGTAGCTGTGTGTGATGCCATGTGGTGGGTGGATGTAGCTGTGTGTGATGCCATGTGGTGGGTGGATGTAGCTGTGTGTGATGCCATGTGGTGGGTGGAGGTAGCTGTGTGTGATGCCATGTGGTGGGTGGATGTAGCTGTGTGTGATGCCATGTGGTGGGTGGAGGTAACTGTGAAATGCCATGTAGTGGGTGGAAGTAGCTGTGTGTGATGCCATGTGGTGGGTGGAGGTAGCTGTGTGTGATGCCATGTGGTGGGTGGAGGTAGCTGTGTGAGATGCCATGTGGTGGGTGGAGGTAGCTGTGTGTGATGCCATGTAGTGGGTGGAGGTAACTGTGTGAGATGCCATGTGGTGGGTGGATGTAGCTGTGTGAGATGCCATGTGGTGGGTGGAGGTAGCTGTGTGAGATGCCATGTGGTGGGTGGATGTAGCTGTGTGTGATGCCATGTGGTGGGTGGATGTAGCTGTGTGAGATGCCATGTGGTGGGTGGAGGTAGCTGTGTGTGATGCCATGTGGTGGGTGGAGGTAACTGTGTGTGATGCCATGTGGTGGGTGGAGGTAGCTGTGTGTGATGTCATATGGTGGGTGGAGGTAGCTGTGTGTGATGCCATGTGGTGGGTGGAGGTAGCTGTGTGTGATGCCATGTGGTGGGTGGAGGTAGCTGTGTGTGATGCCATGTGGTGGGTGGAGGTAACTGTGTGTGATGCCACCTGGTGGGTGGAGGTAGCTGTATGTGATGCCATGTGGTGGGTGGATGTAGCTGTGTGTGATGCCATGTGGTGGGTGGATGTAGCTGTGTGTGATGCCATGTGGTGGGTGGAGGTAGCTGTGTGATATGCCATGTGGTGGGTGGAGGTAGCTGTATGTGATGCCATGCGGTGGGTGGAGGTAGCTGTGTGAGATGCCATGTGGTGGGTGGAGGTAACTCTGTGAGATGCCATGTGGTGGGTGGAGGTAGCTGTGTGTGATGCCATGTGGTGGGTGGAGGTAACTGTGTGTGATGCCATGCGGTGGGTGGAGGTAGCTGTGTGAGATGCCATGTAGTGGGTGGATGTAGCTGTGTGTGATGTCATATGGTGGGTGGAGGTAGCTGTGTGTGATGCCATGTGGTGGGCGGAGGTAGCTGTGTGAGATGCCACCTGGTGGGTGGAGAAGTGTAGAGGTTGCTGCATGTGCTAATGTTGTGTTCGACACATTATGCAGTAAATGGAAACCCTGTATCTAACTAGAATTTTCACAAACTGTTCATTTTGTATGCATTAATTACCTATTATATTTTACCGAATGATATCTTCAGTGTTTCCTTTTTGGAACTTTCCTCATTAAATAGACCTGTGTTAGTGTGTCTCGTCCTGGCTAATACATACTGTTTTCAATACCAGGCACTTAAGTCCATGTTCCAAATCCTCACACAAGAGGGTTGGATTGAGAATTTCGACGTTATGACAAGAGTTTCATCTGGCATAGTGCAAGCTATGTGTGCTACGTATTTCTTGCTATTTCATCTGTTTGTGACCGTGGTAAGTAGCCTGTCCTGCCTGACACAATGCATCCAGCCTGCTGCCTGCCCTCATGACCATCTCAGCCTAACAGCATCTCCTTCTCTGTCTTGCCCTGACTCTGCATGTGCTTCAGCCAGACATGGCTCTGCAGTGCAGGGCACATCCACCTCAGTGTTTACTCTGCATGTCAACAAGAGGTCTTGGCATACAATTGTAAAAATGAAATCATTCAGTGGTCATGCTTCTGTCAAGGAAAGGTTACATTGGACATACAGGCTTTCTATTCAGTGAGGTTGTTGCAATGAAGAGCAGTTAATTATTCACCCAAGATCAAGATTTGGTTGTAATTTATGTTAATGCATTAGTGATGACTCCAACCCTGACAGGTGTACTTAGTGGTGACTCTCGGCCCTGACAGGTGTATTTTTGGTGACTCGCGGCCCTGACAGGTGTACTTAGTGGTGACTCTCGGCCCTGACAGGTGTACTTAGTGGTGACTCTCGGCCCTGACAGGTGTACTTAGTGGTGACGCTCGGTCCTGACAGGTGTATTTAGTGGTGACTCTCGGCCCTGACAGGTGTACGTAGTGGTGACGCTCGGTCCTGACAGGTGTATTTAGTGGTGACTCTCGGCCCTGACAGGTGTACTTAGTGGTGACTCTCGGCCCTGATAGGTGTACTTAGCGGTGACTCTCGGCCCTGACAGGTGAACTTAGTTGTGACTCTCGGTCCTGACAGGTGTATTTAGTGGTGACTCTCGGCCCTGACAGGTGTATTTAGTGGTGACTCTCGGCCCTGACAGGTGTACTTAGTGGTGACTCTCGGCCCTGATAGGTGTACTTAGTGGTGACTCTCGGCCCTGACAAGTGTACTTAGTGGTGACTCTCGGCCCTGACAGGTGTACTTAGTGGTGACTCTCGGTCCTGACAGGTGTATTTAGTGGTGACTCTCGGCCCTGACAGGTGAACTTATTGGTGACTTGCGGCCCTGACAGGTGTATTTGGTGGTGACTCTAGGCACTGACAAGTGTACTTAGTGGTGACTCTAGGCACTGACAGGTGTATTTAGTGGTGACTCCAGGCACTGACAGGTGTATTTAGGGATGACTCTTAGCCCTGACGGGTGTATTGTCTGTTTCACTGTTTGTTATTCAAACAGATCTGGACATGTGGAATGAACTTTTTGTTCATACTTGGCAATATCATCTGAAATGTTTACTGAACATACTGTTTTGTGCATGACTGGAGAAGTTGGCAGCGTGTGTCAGGACCACGTCAGATGGAGGAGGATGTCACCCTCCTACTTCACCATCTGTAACCTGCTGCATCACATGCCGACAGGTCTCCTAACTGTTTACTGTTGTGAAGCATCGATACATCCATTACTTACATGTCTGCTCACTCTCTTGCATGTATTAACTGATAGTCACTAACGTCCATATTTTGGCCACAAGGAACAAACAGCATCACACTATATTTTCTGTCCTATGGGTCGTAAAGGAACCTTTTTAAAAGACTTCCAGACTTAGTATGTGACATGCCATGGAATTCCTTTGCACACAACACTTCAATACCTCCAAGATGTTCTCCTGACAAACATGGCCGACTATTGATCCATTTGACAATCTCTCGTGTGTTGTGTGTATACCTTATTGACAATTTGTTTACTCTGGCTTCAAACTAAAGAACCTCAGTTCTTCGTTTGACAAAGATGCAATGGCCATAGATCACCTTGGGCTACGACTCATACAGGTGAGGAAGGCTGTACACCCTGTGGGTCGCTTGTCCCTCAGTGACACCCTGCATGTTTAACCCTATCCTTTCAGTTGCAGGTACCCCACACCGATGTGTTGATCTGTTTATTTCTTGTGGTATTAACAGTTGAATGAATTTACTGCATCAGTTTAAAGCCCCATCTGCGGTAGTAACTACCGCACTCTAGTGGGCGGAGCTTATACAAGTGATCTGACAGGTCAATATGACGTCATGATAACACACACATTTCATTGGTTATTGCGTAAACGGGTGACGTCATGTAAACACCCTCCCACGTGGGTCGTTTGACAACAAGGACGTAAGTTTTAATGGTAATATAAATATCTATCAAACGATTCCAAGACTTTTCAACAAACGCGTACGTCTTTGGTTTCAAAACCTACCTGCCATGTCGTCTCCACATCTTCATAAAATGATACAGTGGAATGTCCACGATTTATCCAACACAGTCTAACACACAAATTATATTTCTAGATCTCTGGACGAGAACGAAATACGTTGTCGTGATGCATATGAGCAGTGTAAATGAACAAGAAACATAATATGTGTTGGGGCACCAATCGTTATCCTGTGATGTACGGTATATCTGCAGTTTATAAATAGCATTTCTCACGATATATAAGGCAATC
Source organism: Haliotis cracherodii (assembly GCF_022045235.1). NCBI lineage: Eukaryota > Metazoa > Mollusca > Gastropoda > Lepetellida > Haliotidae > Haliotis > Haliotis cracherodii. The sequence continues at coordinate 40,454,638 of NW_027266330.1, read as the reverse complement.
GGTGATTTCAACAATGTTTTTCTTCGTTGTGTTCGTCTTGCATCATCTGGAATCTGGATGACAACGATCGTGTAGAAAACCCTGGTAATAGTCAAAAATATTTTCAAGTAATCAAAGTAGTTTTTTGTCGTTTCCGTGACATTTTTTAATTGCCAAGTAGATCTAGCAATGTATTTTGGCAAAGTCACACTTGTCCGATGAAGCCCTTATGCTGAAGTAACTCGATCCGTGAAACATGGCGGGTCCCAGTGACCCAGATCCCTCTTGATTGGCATGCCAAGTGTCATTTGCATAAGGCCATCCATATTTTTTGTATGTGTTTCTCCCCTCAAGCCTAAACTAACCAGAGAGCGGCCGGACGAGACAAAATATATATTATTTATCAAAAAATGTCTTTTAATAATTGTGTAAGTTATTTTAAGACATTTAAAAAAAAAGTTCAAACACTTGGTACTAGAATCTAGTCTATGAATTTGTTTATTATGTAGATCGATTCGCTTTGCTTCGGAAGCGAATTTTTAGTTAACAACGGAACAAAGATAAAGTTGATCTGGTTCTTTTATAAAGTTGAGCTAGTAGTATTTCTTTTAATAGATCGGTGCGCAATTTTCCACAGCGGCAGCAAAATTAAGACACGAAAACATTATATTATTTCACGTCGCAATGGAAATAAGAATATTAAAATACGGACAGCCTCACAGACTTCGAAACGATGTTCAAATAAATATTTGTTCACATTAATTCTATCATGTGCGAGAAAATGGATTTCAACATTATTTTCATCAAGCTTATTCAGGTCGCTGGCTGCACAGCTCATCCTCTCTTGTAAACTACTTCGGCATGAACACATGTTTTGTCGCGAAGCTCAAAGCAACAATGTTTCTCTCAGATACATTTTTTTCTCCATCCATGACGAGCATCTGTCATAATGTGCCTCAACAACCTTCCTGGTCAGTTGAATTCAACAATGTTATACACACGGCCTCACTCACGGCTTCATCACAAGATTCCTTCCAAATACCCACCACGTGATCAGGGTTACGACCTTGGGATGAATTAATAAATTAATTTGCACTTTTAGAAAAGATTTTTTTTTCGTGAATATTATTATTCAAAAATATCCTGTACATGGTACTTTGGGATTGCACCGCGGATTTCTTTTATTACTTTATAAAACTTTTTGTTTTCCCCTTTCTGACCTCGCGATCTCCTAGCAACCACGCCCCATGAGTGCATCGAGTTGCTGCTTACAACTGACAAGAACTTTGCAATTTCGCTGGTCTTCAATATGAGCAACAAAACATTTTCATGTAAATCCTAATTTGACGAAGAGTTATTCGAGATAATCAGGAAGCCTTTGGTCATTTCGATTGTGACATTGGTGACTTTATCGTGGAGAAAGTTCCAATTCAAGATGACTTCATTCCGATTCACAACTCGAATCGACAAGATGGCGCCTCTCTTCCCGCCCTTGCAAGTGCAACAGAAACTTTGACAAATTCAGTGCCGATTCTTGGGAGTAGTGATTCAGTGTCACAGCGAGATTTCATTGTGGAACCAGATGAAGCCGAATATGTATGTTCACACTTCTTTTGTCAATCATGCGTGACACGGCACAGACAATCGCAGTTAGGGAATGGTGCGGCCAGCATGTTGCAGAAATTCGTCGATTCGAACACAGTGTTTCTGGACTGAGCTAAATAAACGAAGTGTTTGGAGAGATCGTAGATACTTGGACTTGAAGAAACGGAATTATACGTTGCAGCAAATGAAGGATTGGTGTGGACAAAACGGGAAAGGGATCCCAGATTGTATTTTAAAACTTGTGCGCGAAGTACCCCGAACAAAAAATACATGTAACAAGTGTGGATCTAATGATCAAACTCAGTTTTGTGTGTGAAAATTCTGTGAAAGAAAAGGAAATTCATAATTAAAGTTGTCTTGGAATATGTGTATTGGAGTTTTCGTTTATCGTAAGTACAATATTATCCGGATACGCCTTCTGTAGGCCAAAACATCAAGTATATTCAGTTACTTTTTTACCAGTTGCTTATGTGCATTTTTATGTTGATACACGTAACATATGCATCTATTGTAGTCAAGCTGAGAAATATTGGCGCAACTTCTGGTGCTTCAAATTAGGCCCCTTCCTAAACACTAGTTGAAAAATCTCTGTAATAATTTACGTTTTATGAATATAAACTGATTATTGTGTGGCACAAATCTAACTGTTGAATGCAAATGACCAAAACTAAACAAATATCTGTAATTTTCGGATTGAACTGAAAGAATCGCGTCGTAAATTTCGTATTTAAGTATCGTTACTGTTACATTAACTGAAACTGATGTTCTGCTGCTGTTCTGCCGTAAAAATATACAACACAATACACTTTGACCACAAATGCATTAAATGTGCCACATGTACACATGACCATGTGCTTTGCTATTTATAGCGCAAACGTAAATAAGCTCCGCCCACTGTGATCGATGCAGACGCCAAACACGATCGATTCGATTTTTTAGGATAAAACTACAGAAAGTTTATTGACTTATATCTTGATGTGGAGCCATTTGTTGTATCCATGGTTTGTCATTCAAGTTGATACGAAGTTTGACGGTCAATGGTGATCTGGTTCCCGTATGGTTTTCAAAAAACGTCTCCCGACACTCCGTTGTGTTTACATTGTCAGTCATTGTTCGAAACTGAAACACCGCCACCTTGCGGGCTATTTATAGTCAGGGTGGGGCTTTAAGGTTCACTACTTTAGGAAGAGGAAAATTGGCATGACTCCAGTGTCACGTTCCAGCTTTCTTCAGACCACATTTTTCCTCTCCCTAATGCAAGCGAGCGAATGTAGGGCTGATGTTCCCCGCTAGGGGAAGCTAGTGTGTCCTGATGAGTTTGTGTATTTGTGCTTTCTTCTCTCTCCTCACAGGCCTTCATGTCTATGTTTCAAATTCAAACGCAAAAAGGGTGGATTGACGTAATGCATATCACAATGTGGAGGACTGGGGAGAGAATCGCTCCCCTGGTTGCCATCTATTTCATATTCTACCACCTGTTCGTCACTCTGGTGAGTACTGCACACCTTGTCCACACCCGCTACCAGGGACGACGCCGTGCATACCCTCGTATCGTAGTCATGTGACTGTGCTGGCAGCTTTGGGGCATCCTCCATATCGTCGTGTTTATTTTCTGTTTCCAGGGAAACCCAGTCTGTTCCGTCATCGTGGTTTGGGCTTCTCCATCTATTTCTGCCTGACAATAATGCTGAATGAATTTGCTCAAATATGATATTTGTTACTTACAGAGTCTTCATGTGTCAGTAGTCATGTATTGCGGGCAGCTGGTTGTGGTTTTTCTTGTTGTACTCAGGATTTCAGCTAGCAGTGGGGGCACAAAGAGACACTACATGTTTCAGCTAGCAGTGGGGGCACAAAGAGACACTACATGTTTCAGCTAGCAGTGGGGGCACAAAGAGACACTACATGTTTCAGCTAGACAGTGGGGGCACAAAGAGACACTACATTTTTCAGCTAGACAGTGGGGGCACAAAGAGACACTACATGTTTCAGCTAGACAGTGGGGGCACAAAGAGACACTACATGTTTCAGCTAGCAGTGGGGGCACAAAGAGACACTACATGTTTCAGCTAGCAGTGGGGGCACAAAGAGACACTACATGTTTCAGCTAGATAGTGGGGGCACAAAGAGACACTACATTTTTCAGCTAGACAGTGGGGGCACAAAGAGACACTACATGTTTCAGCTAGACAGTGGGGGCACAAAGAGACACTACATGTTTCAGCTAGACAGTGGGGGGCACAAAGAGACACTACATGTTTCAGCTAGACAGTGGGGGCACAAAGAGACACTACATGTTTCAGCTAGACAGTAGGGGGCACAAAGAGACACTACATGTTTCAGCTAGACAGTGCCGGCACATAGAGACACTACATGTTTCAGCTAGACAGTGGGGGCACAAAGAAACACTACATGTTTCAGCTAGACAGTGCCGGCACATAGAGACACTACATGTTTCAGCTAGACAGTGGGGGCACATAGAGACACTCCATGTTTCAGCTAGACAGTGGTGGCACAAAGAGACACCACATGTTTCAGCTAGACAGTGGGGGCACAAAGAAACACTACATGTTTCAGCTAGACAGTGGGGGTATATAGAGACACTACATGTTTCAGCAAGACAGTGGGGGCACAAAGAGACACTACATGTTTCAGCTAGACAGTGGGGGCACATAGAGACACCACATATTTCAGCTAGACAGTGGGGGCACATAGAGACACTCCATGTTTCAGCTAGACAGTGGGGGCACAAAGAAACACTACATTTTTCAGCTAGACAGTGGCCGCACATAGAGACACTCCATGTTTCAGCTAGACAATGGGGGCACAAAGAGACACTTCATGTTTCAGCTAGACAGTGGGGGCTCAAAGAAACACTACATGTTTCAGCTAGACAGTGGGGGCTCAAAGAAACACTACATGTTTCAGCTAGACAGTGGGGGCACATGGAGACACTACATGTTTCAGCTAGACAGTGGGGCCACAAAGAAACACTACATGTTTCATCTAGACAGTGGGGGTATATAGAGACACTACATGTTTCAACTAGACAGTGGGGGGCACATAGAGACACTACATGTTTCAGCTAGACAGTGGGGGCTCAAAGAAACACTACATGTTTCAGCTAGACAGTGGGGACACATTGAGACACTACATGTTTCAGCTAGACAGTGGCCACACATAGACACACACCATGTTTCAACTAGACAGTGGGTGCACATAGAGACACTACATGTTTCAGCTAGACAGTGGCTGCACATAGAGACACTCCATGTTTCAGCTAGACAGTGGTGGCACATAGAGACACCACATGTTTCAGCTTGACAGTGGGTGCACATAGAGACACTACATGTTTCAGCTAGACAGTGGCTGCACATAGAGACACTCCATGTTTTCAGCTAGACAGTGGCTGCACATAGAGACACTACATGTTTCAACCAGACTGTACGGGTACTTTGGGACACTACATGTTTCAGCCTGACTGTAGGTGTACTCGGAGACACTACATGTTTCAGCCTGACTGTAGGGGTACTTTGGGACACTACATGTTTCAGCCTGACTGTAGGTGTACTTGGGGACACTACATGTTTCAGCCTGACTGTAGGTGTACTTGGGGACACTACATGTTTCAGCCTGACTGTAGGGGTACTTGGGGACACTACATGTTTCAGCCTGACTGTAGGTGTACTTGGGGACACTACATGTTTCAGCCAGACTGTAGGGGTACTTGGGGACACTACATCTTTCAGCCTGACTGTAGGTGTACTTGGGGACGCAACATGTTTCAGCCATGCTGTAGGTGCACTTGGGGACGCAACATGTTTCAGCCTGACTTTAGGTGTACTTGGGAACACTACATGTTTCAGCCATGCTGTAGGTGCACTTGGGGACGCAACATGTTTCTGTGTTTGTTGAAGAAAGAGCTGGATATGCTCCTAGGAGTTGCTGTGCATGACAGGTTGCCCCTTGCAGGCAGTGGGAAACAATGGATCTTCTCAGGCTAAAAGAAAAAAGACCTACTCATAAGTCCTTCAATGGAATAATGTTCCAAGTTCATATTTGAGCATAAAATAATTTGGGGTCATAAATGAATGCTATTAAAGACATTTTCAGACAAATATCTTCCTTCTAGAGTAGGCTACGTGTCAGTTATATATTATCTACCTGCAGGACAGCGGCACCGATACACTCCAGTAGCATATTCTGTTTGTGGCTTGTTGTGCCGGGGAAACGCTGTGAATGTGGTCTACAAACTGAATATGCTATCTCACTAACACATCCGACTTGTGGGGCCAGCTGACAGTGGATAATATCACTCACACACTCACACCCTCATGGCCTACAGTCCAGTCATACGTTACAGCTAGGCAGGGGTCAAGTCAACATGGATGTCGGTATCACAGGTTATGAGGCTCTGTGCAAGTTACCTATTTTTTATCACCGGACCAATATTGTTGTTACTCAAGTGAAGTAGAGTTCAACAAATTATGACTGATTTAATAAATTCAAAATGTAAGTTAAATTTGAACAAAATGTGTCCTTTGAAATAAAGATTAATCTTTTTCTCGTCAGTCCGACTCAATCGAAGTATATCATCATGTATATAGACAAAGTACAGGTAAATTTAGGTTTCTGCTGATATTTCTGTCTCAGTTAAATACCCTGGGTACAAGACAGACTACAGATGTTCTGAACAATGTAAGTTATGCAAGAAAACTATCTGGATTTGTCAAGGCCTTTCTTTCCCGAGGATCATTATTGTTAGATAAGGTATTTAATCATTTTTACATAAAGCTAGTGTAAACATGTGAGAACTATGATTCTGACTGTGGGCCAATATATGGGGCACGCACACACTACCTAACAAATGTGTGGTAGATAGTCTAATTGTCAACATATCAAGTCTACTGATTGTGCACCTGTTAGTGAGATGAAACACGTGATCTGTAACAACTTACTAAAGCTGGTGGCACTACAGTGTGCCCAATGTGCTGGTGCTACTGTGGTGTCGTCATGTGTAGTGTAGTCCTGTGTGGAGGTTCTGGCTGCCAGATATTTGTCTGACACCACTCAGCATCCCTGTGTTCAGGCCAGCTCAGGTCCATGGCAGACAGAGGCAATATCTCGGGAGGTTAATGCAGTATTTACAGATGTGCTGGGATAGTCGGAGGGAGCATACTGAAATAAGAGATCTGAACTTGAAGACAATCTGCCACTACCTGTTTCAGATCAGCTATGTCATGATGTCAGATGAAAATGGAAATCTTTCAATCAGAAATGCCGTATGATGACAGTAGCCTTATATATTAGTTAGCAGGAGAAGAAATATTTAACACTCAACCTGGTTGTATAGCTTACTGTATTTCAGAGACCGTAGAGAGCACAAACAGTGTCAAGTACAGTGTCCGATCATCTTAATTCATCATGATTCCAAAATTATGATAATGTTGCGACGAATTTGTCACATATTGTAATTAAATAACTGACTTGACTTAAACTGTTCAAGTTGTGTTTTTCATCTTTTGGGGCAAATCTTAAGTGATACCGCTATAAATGTTACCCTACAATGTTGCGTACTGTGAGGTGGAGCTGAGGGGAGCCTGAACACAGGGGCGTGGCCCAATACTGCCATAGTTACCATGACAACAGAGACAGGTGGAGAAGCCGGGCTGTGAGTCGTGCAGGCTGGGGATCCATGTATTCTAGATGTCTGTACACATATCTTTGTATTCTTTTCAGTTCTGTTTGTTTTCAGCAGCTACTCTGCCACCTAGCATCACACTGTACCTTAGTGTCTCCGCGGTCTGTATGGTAACAGTAAATGTTAGCAACCACAACACAAGGTAACCATAAGGCGTTCAAATGTCCTACATCATGTGTTCAATACTAATCCAATACAAATTGCCCGATGGCATTTAAGGATGATAAATTCTCCCTATTTACGAGGGATATTTTGTTAGTTTCAGTGGTTATAGCAACTTTCACCCTTCGAAACATTTTTGTTTTGAGTTTGGATTTGAGATATAGACGCTATCTGTATTGATTGTCTAACCCTTTGAAAATCTTTCAGTTAACTGTGTGAAATCCAGTGCAAACATGCTGAAACTACCTGACCATAAGCTAACACTTCTAGCGGAATAGCTCAGTTCTTCTGCTGGTACTCATGTTGTTTTTATACTCTGTTGATTTCAGTGTCATCTTTAGTTCATGTAAATAGATGTCCCACACGTATTCTTGTACCACTGAAATGTCTGGCTTTGGTGTGGTGGTTATATTTTGCACATAAACTATTTGTGGTAGTTGTGAGTAGGATATATTTATTACTTCAGATATTGTGCTGTGTTTCCCTTTACAACTATATATCATTTCTTTGTAATTGATGTGTTATAATTTCATATATCTAATGATATCTAATCATTGAGTTTTTTTGGTATTCATTATATTTGTAATAATATATATTAAATGATATTTCTATAGAACTAACTTGGCACCTGATAAGTGTTAATATAAATGAAGAATGTAATGATTAATGCTGATGGAGATGATGTTGGTGGTGCCATGTGTGTGTTGTTACTGCTGCTGTATAATGGTACTGCTACACACAGATTGTCATCAGCTTGTTTGTGGCTGTTATCCTTGACAACTTGGAGTTGGATGAAGACATCAAGAAGCTGAAACAGGTCAGGACTTGTTCATCATATTGTAATGCATTGTACTCTGTCTAGTGACTTTGTGTCGGAGGATTTATAGAGAGTCTTTCTTCACATATTTGTCTTAGAACATGTACAGGGACACGGTAAGCTTCTTGTCAATTATTAATACTGTCAAGTCCCATTTATCTGACCTGGTTGGTTGCATGTGATTATGTCGGATTAACGGGAATGTTGGATAAACAAAATTAAGTAGTATCAACATTTGTGATCGAAAATCAGACAGCTACATGATAGATAACAATACAAACATGTTGCATCTTGTAATGTTCCATTGTTACCGAACTATGTTTTCTAATCATGCAACCTCTAAAGCGTAACACAAAACTACTGTTACAGGCTGTACTGGGACTGACTTAAAATACTTTTGAAAGAATAGTCTGGAATGAAAGTTGCCAGTTTGGAACTAGTGCCACAAAAGCTCAAGAAAGCTGCTTTCTTTGTGGCTAATGGTGACTACCTGTTTCAATGGCCGGTCAAAGCTTGCGAAAGATCGTTCTGACGTGTTTATTGTTAAGCAAGGTTATATCTGCAGCAGTTGTAATATGCAGCCACCAGCTGATTTGTCTCGCATCAAAACACAGAGCTGTGTACTCGCAGGCAGATGACCACCGAATACCCTGATCAATGTGTTGGATTAACAAGACTCATTTATGAGTGATTTCAGCATTTCGCAAATTTGGTGTGTGGGTGATGAGGTTGTTTGTGCTACAGGTTTGCTGTGTTTCCATGTTGACAGTTGAAGGCCAGGGAGATGAGGTTGTTTGTGCTACAGGTGTGCTGTGTTTCCATGTTGACAGTTGAAGGCCAGGGAGATGAGGTTGTTTGTGCTACAGGTGTGCTGTGTTTCCATGTTGACAGTTGAAGGCCAGGGAGATGAGGTTGTTTGTGCTACAGGTGTGCTGTGTTTCCATGTTGACAGTTGAAGGCCAGGGAGATGAGGTTGTTTGTGCTACAGGTGTGCTGTGTTTCCATGTTGACAGTTGAAGGCCAGGGAGATGAGGTTGTTTGTGCTACAGGTGTGCTGTGTTTCCATGTTGACAGTTGAAGGCCAGGGAGATGAGGTTGTTTGTGCTACAGGTGTGCTGTGTTTCCATGTTGACAGTTGAAGGCCAGGGAGATGAGGTTGTTTGTGCTACAGGTGTGCTGTGTTTCCATGTTGACAGTTGAAGGCCAGGGAGATGAGGTTGTTTGTGCTACAGGTTTGCTGTGTTTCCATGTTGACAGTTGAAGGCTAGGGAGATGAGGTTGTTTGTGCTACAGGTGTGCTGTGTTTCCATGTTGACAGTTGAAGGCCAGGGAGATGAGGTTGTTTGTGCTACAGGTGTGCTGTGTTTCCATGTTGACAGTTGAAGGCCAGGGAGATGAGGTTGTTTGTGCTACAGGTGTGCTGTGTTTCCATGTTGACAGTTGAAGGCCAGGGAGATGAGGTTGTTTGTGCTACAGGTGTGCTGTGTTTCCATGTTGACAGTTGAAGGCCAGGGAGATGAGTGCCGAGACCCAGGAGTTCCTGCCTCTCAGACTGCGAGTGTTTGCCAGATTCCCGTAAGTTGATTTTTAACAATTTATGACAAGAATTGATGATTATTGCTTTTTGGTGATTGTCATATTATTAATCAATAAACCAACATGACACTGGTGCTTTTATTGCTTACTTGATTACAGTCAATCTCAAATGAAAAATGCAGTAACGACATGACACCAAAACATAACCAAAAATGGTTCTTAGAAAGGTAGGGACATTGGGCCCCACTTTTCCAGTTTCTGAAATGAACACTGGGTTCCCCGATTCCATCTGCTCGTGGTATGACGAACAGAAATGCACATGATTGTGTCACTGTGGCTTACATTAAATTGATTCACCCAGTTGTGAACACTATTTCATCCTTGTTAACTAAAATTAAATTGTGAATTACAAGAATATATGTTTTAGGGAATAGTTCATAACATCTTAGGGTGTTAATTTCCGATTAAACAAGAAAGGTTTCCTTTTCAGTGACCATCCCCAGATGGTGAGAGTACACAAAATGTCCAGTGACTTTGACATCGCAGATGTGCGTGAGAGCTTCATGCGCCAGTTCCAGACCCATCAGAACAGCCTGAACCTGGTGGTGGACACCCAGGACAACGACCACCAGGTGTCCTCCTGCCTCAAGGCAGCTCACCTCCACCTCATCAAGTCCCCCACACACGAGACACGCAGTGGGGGGGTGGTCGAGAAGAAGAGTGGCATCTTTACCATTGTCAGGTGGGGTTGTGATAGTATCAGTGCTAGCCCACTACTGGCTAAGTAGTTAAACCTTTATTATGACCTCACACTATTGTTGTTAAACCCATGAAGTTCTGGGTCGAAATAAGTCTACAGAAACCCATGCTTGCCGTAAGAAGTGACTATGCTTGTCTTATGAGGAGACTAACAGGATGAGGTGGTCAGACTCACTAACTCGGTAGATGCATGTCAACATATCCAACTTGACTAGATCGATGCTCATGATGTCAATCACTGGATTGTCAGGTCTGGACTCAATTATTTACAGACCGCCATCATATAGCTGGTATATTTCTGTGTGGGCTGTTAAACAACAAACCAACTATTGTTGGTGCCCTTGACTCTGAGTCAGCAATTCACTGACCATTCTGAACAACAGTTAGGCAAGTAAAACGGGTGGAGCTATTGGTCATTATGCAAAATTCTACATCATCAAGTCGGGGAAATCACTCAAATCAGTTGCTTCTGGAAGTTAATTCTATTTCCATGAATCAAGAGATTCTCATGATTTCTCCATTGTGTAGTGCTTTTGATGTGCACAGGATTACCTGGTTCATACACTCTTCCAGGGCAAAAGCTTGTGTAACTTAATTGGAAGTTTGATGAGAGTTTAATGAAGAGTACCCTGTCAAGGGAATCACAAATATCATGATATGAACAAGGAGTTGATATTCCTTTAATAACTACTTCCTGCACTGGTGCAGAAAACAAATGCATGAGTGGAGACTTTAAAACAACAAATTTGGCACCTGAACATTGTCTTCATTTATGTGAAATAAAACTTCATTGCTGGTACAGTCGTGCCCCGCTTATACGGACTTCAGATATCCGGAAACCTCGGTTCCCGGACGATTTTCATTCATAACGAAATAATTACTATATAAATTTACCCGTATATCCGGAAATTCAGTTTCCGGAACCGGACGGTCATTTTCATACACAAAACACTGAAATGCACTCAAAATTGTCTCACTTATCCGGACAGTACACTTCCGCTGGTGGTAATATCTTTGATTCGTGAGAAGTCAATTAACCAGTGACACTGAGTTACGTTTGAGACGAGCTTGTTTATTGTACATGTACATGTTGAACTTCATTACGTATTACGAGAACATTACGAGGCATTGTTTTATATCTAGGGATTAAGATTACCTTGTGTATTTTCTCGTAAACTAAGCCGGAAACAGCAGTCAGCTGTACACACGTTTTCTTAGAATCGACCGGTGATTCGGTAAAGACACACCCAATGATATAACTTTATAGGATTTTTAATGGAACCAGTCTGACCAGTCACCGTCAAGGCTCACGCGCATGTGATCGCGTGATCGCGAGAATTTCATGTTGACATAGAATCGTCAAACAAAAACAAATATGACTTTTAACGAGTCAAAGTATGTCATCTATGATATATGTATCCATTCTCTGTCAACTAAAGTTCGTTTCAAGGCGTCAATAGCGGTATTCTGACCGTGGTTGCTGTTAATAACGGTGAGTTGTGCGATCTTCCGATCGCTTCACACACGATTTCGCCGAAATTAATAAAAACAATATGTATAAGGAATTTTGTCATGAGTTGCATAATTGAAGGGAAGTAACTCTTCCAGTAAGAAGCTGGTTTCAGTTATACGGAAATTCGTTTATACGGACGAATTGTGAAATGACGCTAGTGTCCGTATAAACGAGGCACGACTGTACTTACATTGTGGGTAAAGTGTGTGTTTGTATTACCAGAGATTCAAGTCAGCACAAGGTGGAGAGCGGAGGGTCAGCCCAGCTGATAGCAGCCGGAAGTAAGGCCCTGTCCTTACTGGGGCAACAGCATCAGATACGCATGGACCAGCGCAGGTAATGGATTAGGTGCTTGTTTGGCCAGCTTCAATGAGGCTTTGTAGGCATCTGTTGGTATCCAGTTATCTCCCTGTGGGGATACTCGTAGAATATGGTCCTCAGTAACCTGTACTTGTCTGAGTCAACTGAAGATGGATCATTTGGTCAGGCTCTGATTTGGATGATAGCATATCATTGTTCCATGTTGGCCTGAGACACTTCTTTGCCTAGCCCAGACTTAATTATTTACAGGCTGCCATGATGCAGGTTGAATATTGCAGCGTTAAACAACATTCAATCACTCACTATCCAGTATTAAACAACATTCACTCCCTCACTATCCAGTATTAAACAACATCCACTCCCTCACTATCCAACGTTAAGCAACCTTCACTCAGTAAAACAACATTCACGTCCTCACTATCCAGTTTTAAACAACATTCACACCCCCACTATCCAGTACTAAACAACATTCACTCCCTCACTATCCAGTATTAAACAACATCCACTCCTTCACTATCAAACGTTAAACAACCTTCACTCACTAATCAACATTTATGTCCTCACTATCCAGTGTTAAACAACATTCTCTCACTCACTATCCAGTGTTGAACAATAGTCACTCCCTCACTATCCAACATTAAACAACATTCACTCCCTCACTATCCAACATTAAACAACATTCACTCCCTCACTATCAAGTGTTAAACAACATTCACTCCCTCACTATCCAGTTTTAAACAACACTCTCTCACACACTATCCAGTGTTGAACAATAGGCACTCCCTCACTATCCAACATTAAACAACATTCACTCCCTCACTATCCAGTGTTAAACAACATTCACTCACTCCCTCACTATCCAGTTCTAAACATCATTCACCCATTCACTATCCAGTGTTAAACAATAGCCACTCCCTCACTACCCAACATTAAATAACATTAACTCTCACTAACCAACATTAAACAACATTCACTCCCTCACTATCCAGTGTTTAACAACATTCACTCACAATCCAGTATTAAACAACATTCACTCCCTCACTATCCAATCCACAGAGGTGATCCTGGTTTTCTATTTCAAGGAGTATGCGTGGATCCCGCCCAAGTAGCATGCGTATCCGGCCTCACGGCACACTGCGGGAGAACGGTGACATAAACATGATGCATGCTGGGAGTCTGGCCGGTCGCCGCACAGATGACTTTGATATCAAGGTGTGGCAGCAGAAGAAACAACAGGCAGAGATCAAGAGGTGAGAAGCTTATGCAGTGAGAAGTAAATAGGAACAACACAGAGACCATGAACCTGTGGGTAGTTGTTTCTGTGCCATGGATGTGTACAAACCTGTGGTAGTAGTGTACAAACCTGTGGTAGTTGTGTACAAGCCTGTGGTAGTGGTGTACAAACCTGTGGTAGTAGTGTACAAACCTGTGGTAGTGGTGTACAAACCTGTGGTAGTTGTGTACAAGCCTGTGGTAGTGGTGTACAAACCTGTGGTAGTAGTGTACAAACCTGTGGTAGTGGTGTACCAGCCTGTGGTAGTGGTGTACAAGCCTGTGGTAGTAGTGTACAAGCCTGTGGTAGTAGTGTACAAACCTGTGGTAGTGGTGTACCAGCCTGTGGTAGTGGTGTACAAGCCTGTGGCAGTAGTGTACAAGCCTGTGGTAGTAGTGTTCAAACTTGTGGTAGTAGTGTACAAGCCTGTGGTAGTGGTGTACAAACCTGTGGTAGTGGTGTACAAACCTGTGGTAGTAGTGTACAAGCCTGTGGTAGTAGTGTACAAGCCTGTGTAGTGGTGGTGTACAAACCTGTGGTAGTAGTGTACAAGCCTGTGGTAGTAGTGTACAAGCCTGTGTAGTGGTGGTGTACAAACCTGTGGTAGTAGTGTACAAGCCTGTGGTAGTAGTGTACAAGCCTGTGGTAGTGGTGTACAAACCTGTGGTAGTAGTGTACAAGCCTGTGGTAGTAGTGTACAAGCCTGTGTAGTGGTGGTGTACAAGCCTGTGTGGTGGTAGTTGTGTACAAGCCTGTGTGGTGGTGTACAGGCCTGTGTAGTGGTGTACAAGCCTGTGTGGTGGTGTACAAGCCTGTGTGGTGGTAGTGTACAAGCCTGTGTGGTGATAGTGTACAAGCCTGTGTAGTGGTGTACAGGCCTGTGTGGTGGTAGTTGTGTACAAGCCTGTGTAGTGGTGTACAGGCCTGTGTGGTGGTGTACAAGCCTGTGTGGTGATAGTGTACAAGCCTGTGTGGTGATAGTGTACAAGCCTGTGTGGTGATAGTGTACAAGCCTGTGTGGTGGTGTACAAGCCTGTGTGGTGGTAGTTGTGTACAAGCCTGTGTAGTGATAGTGTACAGGCCTGTGTGGTGGTGTACAAGCCTGTGTGGTGGTGTACAGGCCTGTGTGGTGGTGTACAGGCCTGTGTGGTGGTAGTGTACAAGCCTGTGTTGTGATAGTGTACAAGCCTGTGTGGTGGTGTACAGGCCTGTGTGGTGGTGTACAAGCCTGTGTGGTGGTGTACAGGCCTGTGTGGTAGTGTACAAGCCTGTGTGGTGATAGTGTACAAGCCTGTGTTGTGATAGTGTACAGGCCTGTGTGGTGGTGTACAGGCCTGTGTGGTGGTGTACAAGCCTGTGTGGTGGTGTACAGGCCTGTGTGGTAGTGTACAAGCCTGTGTGGTGATAGTGTACAAGCCTGTGTGGTGATAGTGTACAGGCCTGTGTGGTAGTGTACAGGCCTGTGTGGTGGTAGTTGTGTACAAGCCTGTGTGGTGGTAGTTGTGTACAAGCCTGTGTGGTGGTGTACAAGCCTGTGTGGTGGTGTACAAGCCTTTGTAGTGGTAGTGTACAAGCCTGTGTGGTGGTAGTGTACAAGCCTGTGTGTTGGTAGTGTACAAGCGTGTAGGGTGGTGTACAAGCCTGTGTGGTGGTGTACAAGCCTGTGTAGTGGTAGTGTACAAGCCTGTGGTAGTAGTGTACAAGCCTGTGTGGTGGTGTACAGGCCTGAGTGGTGGTAGTGTACAAGCCTGTGTGGTGGTAGTGTACAAGCCTGTGTTGTGATAGTGTACAAGCCTGTGTGGTGGTGTACAGGCCTGTGTGGTGGTGTACAAGCCTGTGTGGTGGTGTACAGGCCTGTGTGGTAGTGTACAAGCCTGTGCGATGATAGTGTACAAGCCTGTGTGGTGATAGTGTACAGGCCTGTGTGGTAGTGTACAGGCCTGTGTGGTGGTAGTTGTGTACAAGCCTGTGTGGTGGTAGTTGTGTACAAGCCTGTGTGGTGGTAGTTGTGTACAAGCCTGTGTGGTGGTAGTTGTGTACAAGCCTGTGTGGTGGTGTACAAGCCTGTGTGGTGGTGTACAAGCCTGTGTAGTGGTAGTGTACAAGCCTGTGTGGTGGTAGTGTACAAGCCTGTGTGTTGGTAGTGTACAAGCCTGTGTGGTGGTGTACAGGCCTGTGTGGTGGTGTACAAGCCTGTGTAGTGGTAGTGTACAAGCCTGTGGTAGTAGTGTACAAGCCTGTGTGGTGGTAGTTGTGTACAAGCCTGTGTAGTGGTAGTGTACAGGCCTGTGTGGTGGTAGTTGTGTACAAGCGTGTGTAGTGGTAGTGTACAAGCCTGTGTGGTGGTAGTTGTGTACAAGCCTGTGTAGTGGTAGTTGTGTACAAGCGTGTGTGGTGGTAGTGTACAAGCCTGTGTAGTGGTAGTTGTGTACAAGCCTGTGTAGTGGTAGTTTTGTACAGGCCTGTGTAGTGGTAGTGTACAGGCCTGTGTAGTGGTAGTGTACAAGCCTGTGTAGTGGTGTACAAGCCTGTGTAGTGGTAGTGTACAAATCTGTGTGTTTTACTGACAGGAACCAGCAGGAGGAGGAGCTGCGGGAAAACCACCCTTACTTCGACACTCCGCTGTTCTTTGTGGGCCGGGAGAGCAAGCTGAGGAAGATCTGTCAACTCATTGTCAATGCCAAGTACAAATACATGTCACGTGACCCCATCACTGGCAAAGAAATCAAGAGCAAGTATAAGCGCTTCCAGTGAGTTCAATATTAAGCTTTCTCTTTTTGTTTCCTAGTTTCCTTGAAGCTGACACAAGTGAGTTAAGTGTCTCATGGCGTGTCTGTGTTGCAGTAAGCTTCTGGGGCTGGTGACTTACCTGGACTGGGTGATGATCATCGTCACCATCCTCTCCTGCACATCCATGATGATGGAGACTCCACACAGACGCATCATGAATGATGACAAGTTAAAGGTAACCTTGCTTTTGGTGGCACAACTGTTAGTTCATTGAGATTTAATAAAATAATGCTTCATTCTGAATGTTATCAAATGTACATGGTTATACCGTTTGTAACTATATTGCAGAAATATTGTCATGTGTCATTGAATTTTGACTTACTCATTCATCATATAACCATTCATCATATAACCAGATTTTAGTATATAAATCAGTATTATGAGACAGAGCACTGAAGTGCTCGGGTTCATGTGACCAGGGTCAGGATCACTGTACAAATCATCGGGTAGGGAGGTGTTGTAAAGTTGGATGTTGACAACAAGAAATGTCCTGGCAAGTGATTAACTGAGCTTGTGGGTAAAGGTCATTAGACAATAAGTATGTATTTCTCGCTATGAGGCATAGGACAGGGTTTATAAGTTGTATGATATTTACCATGTGTTTTGTCAAAACAGTTGGTCATGTGAATTTCTTACAAAGCTAGCTCACTCATCAGCTAGAAGCTCAGGATCTTGTGATAACACTTCTACTGCAGTGAACACATGTGAATGTCACAAAACTTTGTTATCAAGCTTTCTCAAGGAATTAAATGTTCCTTTCATGACATCTATAGCATTAGCATTCTAGGTGGTTTCATTAGACCACAAGTCTACAACATTGTGTTCTAGGTGGTTTCATTAGACCAGAAGTCTACAGCATTGTGTTCTAGGTGGTTTCATTTGACCAGAAGTCTACAGCATTGTGTTCTAGGTGATTTCATTAGACCAGAAGTCTACAACATTGTGTTCTAGGTGGTTTCATTAGACCAGAAGTCTACAGCATTGTGTTCTAGGCGGTTTCATTAGACCAGAAATCTACAGCATTGTGTTCTAGGTGGATTCATGAGACCGGAAGTCTACAGCATTGTGTTCTAGGTGGTTTCATGAGATCTGAAGTCTACAGCATTGTGGTCTAGGTGGTTTCATTAGACCGGAAGTCTACAACATTGTGTTCTAGGTGGTTTCATGAGACCGGAAGTCTACAACATTGTGTTCTAGGTGGTTTCATGAGATCGGAAGTCTACAACATTGTGTTCTAGGTGGTTTCATGAGATCGGAAGTCTACAGGATTGTGTTCTAGGTGGTTTCATGAGACCGGAAGTTTCTCGGACTCTGTTAAGTGAGTTGAGGGCATGGTACATATAAGGTTTGTACTGCATAGGCATGTGATGTGTGTTCCCAAGTTGATGTGGACTGACCGTTGTCATTGTCGCTACTGCAGATTGCGGAGTATGCCTTTGTTGTGTGCATGAGCCTGGAGATGAGCCTGAAGCTGATGGCTAACGGCCTGCTGTTTACACCCAAGGCTGTGGTGAGGGACTTCAGTGGCATCCTGGATCTGTTTGTGTATGGGGTAAGTGACAGACTCACCTGTACATCATCCTTACTCCTCTGCCAGGACTTACATGGTTATTTGTGATTCTTGAGTGCTAGCTGAAAGAGGATGTGTGCTGCAAGCGTGAACACGCAGCTCATGTTGCAGAGTCTCAATACAATGAATCTCATCTAGTAACATACATAGATCTGAAAGTTGTTCAATTAGACATTTCTCTATTATGTATTGTTCACTTGTACTGTTTTTGTTGGGAAAGGTATCTTCTGTTCTGCAATATGTGTATAATATGCACAAGCAAGCCAACATATACTGGCATCCATTGATGTAATAAGGTATTGTTGTGATATTGCTATGTAGATGTGTTGTTAGCACTAACTTGTATGTACCTACTACAGATCAGTGTTGTGTTCCTGTGCTGGATGCCCAATGAAGTGCCCCCCATGTCCGGTGCACAGGTCTTCATGATCCTGAGATGTCTCCGGCCGTTACGTATCTACAGCCTGGTGCCTCACATGAGGAAGGTTGTCTTTGAGCTGGTGCGGGGATTCAGGGAAATATTGCTGGTATGTAGCCTGCAGCATGACATTCACATATACAGGATAAGGAGCTCCTGGTTATTCCTAAAGACCCCCTACTTGTGCCCTAGTCTGGTTCTACATGACATATGGACCACGTACCCCCTACTTGTGTCCTAGTCTGGTTCTACATGACATATGGACCACGTACCCCCTACTTGTGCCCTAGTCTGGTTCTACATGACATATGGACCATGTACCCCCTACTTGTGTCCTAGTCGGATTCTACGTGACATATGGACCATGTACCCCCTACTTGTGCCCTAGTCTGGTTCTGTGTGACACATAAAACACGTACCCCCTACTTGTGCCCTAGTCTGGTTCTGTGTGACACATAAAACACGTAACCCCTACTTGTGCCCTAGTCTGGTTCTACGTGACATATGGACCATGTACCCCCTACTTGTGCCCTAGTCTGGTTCTGTGTGACACATAAAACACGTACCCCCTACTTGTGCCCTAGTCTGGTTCTGTGTGACACATAAAACACGTACCCCCTACTTGTGCCCTAGTCTGGTTCTGTGTGACATATGGACCATGTACCCCCTACTTGTGCCCTAGTCTGGTTCTGTGTGACACATAAAACACGTACCCCCTACTTGTGCCCTAGTCTGGTTCTACATGACATATGGACCATGTACCCCCTACTTGTGCCCTAGTCTGGTTCTGTGTGACACATAAAACACGTACCCCCTACTTGTGCCCTAGTCTGGTTCTGTGTGACATATGGACCATGTACCCCCTACTTGTGCCCTAGTCTGGTTCTGTGTGACACATAAAACACGTACCCCCTACTTGTGCCCTAGTCTGGTTCTGTGTGACACATAAAACACGTAACCCCTACTTGTGCCCTAGTCTGGTTCTACGTGACATATGGACCATGTACCCCCTACTTGTGCCCTAGTCTGGTTCTGTGTGACACATAAAACACGTACCCCCTACTTGTGCCCTAGTCTGGTTCTGTGTGACACATAAAACACGTACCCCCTACTTGTGCCCTAGTCTGGTTCTGTGTGACATATGGACCATGTACCCCCTACTTGTGCCCTAGTCTGGTTCTGTGTGACACATAAAACACGTACCCCCTACTTGTGCCCTAGTCTGGTTCTACGTGACATGTGGACCATGTACCCCCTACTTGTGCCCTAGTCTGGTTCTGTGTGGCACATAAAACACGTAACCCCTACTTGTGCCCTAGTCTGGTTCTGTGTGACATATGGACCATGTACCCCCTACTTGTGACCTAGTCTGGTTCTGTGTGACACATAAAACACGTACCCCCTACTTGTGCCCTAGTCTGGTTCTGTGTGACACATAAAACACGTAACCCCTACTTGTGCCCTAGTCTGGTTCTACGTGACATATGGACCATGTACCCCCTACTTGTGCCCTAGTCTGGTTCTGTGTGACACATAAAACACGTACCCCCTACTTGTGCCCTAGTTGGGTTCTATGTGACATGTGGACCATGTACCCCCTACTTGTGCCCTAGTCTGGTCCTATCCATGCATCTACACACCATGCGACTGTTTATTTGTCAAATATCCATGCATCTAATGACCATGTGACTGTTTATTTGTCAGGTATCCATGCATCTACTGACCATGTGACTGTTTGTTTGTCAGATATCCATGCATCTACTGACCATGTGACTGTTTATTTGTCAGGTATCCATGCATCTACTGACCATGTGACTGTTTATTTGTCAGGTATCCATGCATCTACTGACCATGTGACTGTTTATTTGTCAGGTATCCGTGCTGCTGATTGTCCTCATGTTTGTGTTTGCCACGTACGGTGTACATCTACTGACCATGTGACTTATTATTTGTCAGGTATCCATGCATCTACTGACCATGTGACTGTTTATTTGTCAGGTATCCATGCATCTACTGACCATGTGACTGTTTATTTGTCAGGTACCCATACATCTACTGACCATGTGACTGTTTATTTGCCAGGTATCCATGCATCTACTGACCATGTGACTGTTTATTTGCCAGGTATCCATGCATCTACTGACCATGTGACTGTTTATTTGCCAGGTATCCATGCATCTACTGACCATGTGACTGTTTATTTGCCAGGTATCCATGCCTCTACTGACCATGTGACTGTTTATTTGCCAGGTATCCATGCATCTACTGACCATGTGACTGTTTATTTGTCAGGTACCCATACATCTACTGACCATGTGACTGTTTATTTGCCAGGTATCCATGCATCTACTGACCATGTGACTGTTTATTTGCCAGGTATCCATGCATCTACTGACCATGTGACTGTTTATTTGTCAGGTACCCATACATCTACTGACCATGTGACTGTTTATTTGCCAGGTATCCATGCATCTACTGACCATGTGACTGTTTATTTGCCAGGTATCCATGCATCTACTGACCATGTGACTGTTTATTTGCCAGGTATCCATGCATCTACTGACCATGTGACTGTTTATTTGTCAGGTATCCATGCATCTACTGACCATGTGACTGTTTATTTGTCAGGTACCCATACATCTACTGACCATGTGACTGTTTATTTGCCAGGTATCCATGCATCTACTGACCATGTGACTGTTTATTTGCCAGGTATCCATGCATCTACTGACCATGTGACTGTTTATTTGCCAGGTATCCATGCATCTACTGACCATGTGACTTATTATTTGTCAGGTATCCATGCATCTACTGACCATGTGACTGTTTATTTGCCAGGTATCCATGCATCTACTGACCATGTGACTGTTTATTTGCCAGGTATCCATGCATCTACTGACCATGTGACTGTTTATTTGCCAGGTATCCATGCATCTACTGACCATGTGACTGTTTATTTGCCAGGTATCCATGCATCTACTGACCATGTGACTGTTTATTTGCCAGGTATCCATGCATCTACTGACCATGTGACTGTTTATTTGTCAGGTATCTGTGCTGCTGATTGTCCTCATGTTTGTGTTTGCCACGTACGGTGTACCTCTACTGACCATGTGACTGTTTATTTGTCAGGTATCCGTGCTGCTGATTGTCCTCATGTTTGTGTTTGCCACGTACGGTGTACATCTGCTGGGAGGCCGACTAGCTCGCTGTAATGACCCAAATATTGGATCCAGGGTAAGGAATGATCTTGTAATGTTTGTGGGAGTGGAAAAAGGGAGACGAGTCTGAGGCAATGAACTGGACAGGGAGTTTGTCTGTTGCAGGAAAACTGCACTGGGCTGTTCTTCAGCAAGGTGTACATCACAAAGATGAAGATTGGTCGCAAAGACAGCGAGGGACCCGGCTTTCTGGTACCAAGAGTCTGGTCAGTGGCAACAATTCACTCATCATGGGCAATGATTAACACCTGCAAACACATGAGGAAGGATTGACACCTGTAAACACATGAGGAATGATTGACACCTGCAAACACATGAAGAATGATTGACACCTGCAAACACATGAGGAATGATTGACACCTGCAAACACATGAGGAATGATTGACACCTGCAAACACATGAGGAATGATTGACGGACACCTGCAAACACATGAGGAATGATTGACACCTGCAAACACATGAGGAATGATTGACGGACACCTGCAAACACATGAGGAATGATTGACACCTGCAAACACATGAGGAATGATTGACACCTGTAAACACATGAAGAATGATTGACACCTGCAAACACATGAGGAATGATTGACACCTGCAAACACATGAGGAATGATTGACACCTGCAAACACATGAGGAATGATTGACGGACACCTGCTAACACATGAGGAATGATTGACACCTGCAAACACATGAGGAATGATTAACACCTGCAAACACATGAGGAATGATTGATTGACACCTGCAAACACATGAGGAATGATTGATACTTGCAAACACATGAGGAATGATTGACACCTGCAAACACATGAGGAATGATTGATTGACACCTGCAAACACATGAGGAATGATTGATACTTGCAAACACATGAGGAATGATTGACACCTGCAAACACATGAGGAATGATTGACACCTGCAAACACATGAGGAATAACTCATAGTTGTCCTATTTGTATATTTCTACATATTTATGATGTACAGACGAAATTATTATTTGTAACATGATAATTTATGACACTCATAGGTTCTCAGCACAATCTTTCTATAGAAGATATGTCTCTCCTGCAGCTAATCAGTGTGGATAATACAGAGATTATTACATTTGTGTGTTTATGGAACTGGTTTGATGCAAATTGTGACAGAATATATACCTTAGATGTTACTTGGGAAATACTACATATCTGGCACACATTTCATAGCTTCAGTATGACACGCACACTTGTGTAATACTCTCTATCCTAGGGGTAAAAAGCCACTATGTATGAACAAATGGAATTGGTTTGCATTTCATACCCCCCTCATTGGTTTGTCTGGCCCAGACTATTATGCCCCGTCACAAAGTTTGGTAGGGGTATGGAAACCGAGTTTATCCGTCCGTCTGCTTCTTAATTTGGACAAATGTTTTCAAAATCAATTTAAGTCACAGAAATGGAATTTTACACACTGATGTTACTGGTCATCATGTCAAATGAGTTCAAAAATTGGTTTAATAAATTACTTTTTTACAGAGTTATGGCTATTGCTCCGTGCTTTTCAACTTAGTGCATACTGCGTGAAATAGGGACAAGTTTTCTCAGAAACTACTGAAGTTACATAAATGAAAGTTTGCATTCTTTGTATAGACTGAGTTATGTTTTCCATGTTATGTAACTTTTGGTGGCATAGGGCCGCCTCCTTGGTCTAGTGGTAGAGCGTCCGCCCATAGAGCAGAAGGTCTCGGGTTCGATCCCCGACCGCATCATACCAAAAGACGTTAAAATATGGTACTTGTTGTTCCCCTGTCTGGCGCTCATTATTAAGGGGCTAAAACAAGGACTGGTCGGCTTGGAGTCAGTATACTGTCTCTGAGTGGGGTATTCATGTTAAACTGCTGCATGGTATCTCAGTGAGTTAGCACTATAAATCGGCATCGGTCCCAACTAGTACAAGCAGACACACACACACACACGTACATGCACATATAAGTGCAATAATCTTGGACGCTACGTTAAACCCCATTTCACCTCACCTCACCTTGGTGCATAGTGTCTGCAATGACAAGTTTTCTCTGAAACTACTGAAGTTGGTTTACCTAAGAGATACTTATCAAGTATGAGTTTTTTTTGTCCAGAGATTGGGGCCTTTCTGATGACATAAAGCAGCCCAAGTCCTTATCACTTCTTAAGACCTAGAACTCTTTTCTTTATAGTTTTTATTCATTATTATGTGAACAAACAAAATTCTACTGTGCCCCATGATGGGTGATAGTGATGACGCTATTTTCTGGCGTTTAAGACATCTGGTACTTAATACTCATAAAGTGAGAAGAGTGTTTCAAGTGACATTAATTATTACAAGATTTACTTTCCCAACATCAAATGAAGAGGACCAAAGACATGTTCCCTGTCTTGGCAAGCCTTGTGAGGCATCTCACAGTGATCAATATCAATGCAGAGAATCTAAATTGTTTTTTCAGCCCCTCATAAATAAAATATCAAAAGATAAGTTATCTATGTGGTGTGCTCAATGAGAAAGTGACAGTATTCCTATATTCTGTTTCCAGGGCTAACCCACGCAACTTCAACTTTGACAACATCGGCAATGCTATGCTGGCTCTCTTTGAGGTGTTGTCCCTGGAGGGCTGGCTGGAGATCAGGGACGTCATCATCAGCAGGGTTGGACCGGTCAGTATCTCCCCTCACTTTCATGTAGGTCGGACCGGTCAGTATCTCCCCACACTCATGTAGGTCGGACCGGTCAGTATCTCCCCACACTCATGTAGGTCGGACCGGTCAGTATCTCCCCATGCTCATGTAGGTCGGACCGGTCAGTATCTCCCCATGCTCATGTAGGTCGGACCAGTCAGTATTTCCCCATGCTCATGTAGGTCGGACCAGTCAGTATCTGCCCACACTCATGTAGGTCCGACAGGTCAGTATCTCCCCACGCTCATGTAGGTCGGACCGGTCAGTATCTCCCCACGCTCATGTAGGTCGGACCAGTCAGTATCTCCCCACACTCATGTAGGTCAGACAGGTCAGTATCTCCCCACACTCATGTAGGTCGGACCGGTCAGTATCTCCCCATGCTCATGTAGGTCGGACCGGTCAGTATCTCCCCATGCTCATGTAGGTCGGACCAGTCAGTATTTCCCCATGCTCATGTAGGTCGGACCAGTCAGTATCTGCCCACACTCATGTAGGTCGGACCGGTCAGTATCTCCCCATGCTCATGTAGGTCGGACCAGTCAGTATCTCCCCACACTCATGTAGGTCGGACCAGTCAGTATCTCCCCACACTCATGTAGGTCGGACCGGTCAGTATCTCCCCACACTCATGTAGGTTGGACCGGTCAGTATCTCCCAACACTCATGTAGGTCGGACCGGTCAGTATCTCCCCACGCTCATGTAGGTCGGACCAGTCAGTATCTCCCCACACTCATGTAGGTCGGACCGGTCAGTATCTCCCCACGCTCATGTAGGTCGGACCAGTCAGTATTTCCCCATGCTCATGTAGGTCGGACCGGTCAGTATCTCCCCACGCTCATGTAGGTCGGACCAGTCAGTATCTGCCCACACTCATGTAGGTTGGACCGGTCAGTATCTCCCAACTCTCATGTAGGTCGGACTAGTCAGTATCTCCCCACGCTCATGTAGGTCGGACCAGTCAGTATCTCCCCACACTCATGTAGGTCGGACTGGTCAGTATCTCCCCATGCTTATGTAGGTCAGACCAGTCAGTATCTCCCCACACTCATGTAGGCAGGGTCGGACATTTTAGTTACAAAACTCAAGGATAGTCTGTTAAAGTGTAATGATTAATAAGTACAAGTGATTATCCCCCGCCCAACAAAGTCACGTTTCGTTTCCGGAGCATAACTCATACACCGTTCAATATTTTTTCATCAAACTTTGCAGGTCTGTCAGGTACATGCTGAACTGTGCCTTTTGCTATTTAGAAATTTTAGAAATTTTTATTTTTTTACGTTTCCATGGCAGCAAGATGGACTAAGGTTCTGTGAGGGTAGGGTTCGTTTCCGGAGCATAACTTATAAACCGTTCAATATTTTTTCATCAAACTTTGCAGGTCTGTCAGATACATGCTGAACTGGTGCTGTTTGCTATTGAGAAATTTTAGAAATTTTTATTTTTTACGTTTCCATGGCAACAAGATGGACTTAGGTTCTGTGAGGGTAGGGTTCGTTTCCGGAGCATAACTCATAAACCGTTCAATATTTTTTCATCAAACTTTGCAGGTCTGTCAGATACATGCTGAACTGGTCCCATTTGCTATTTAGAAATTGTAGAAATTTTTATTTGTTTACGTTTCCATGGCAAGAAGATGGACTTAGGTTCCAAACTCTTCTTTTTTTTACAATTTCCATGACAAGTTCCACCTCGGTTAAAAAAGGTTAGGGTTTGCTTAGATTGAATTATGTCATAAATTCTGCAACAGGGGCGGGGGATATAGCCACGTTAGTGGCAAACTCTTGTTTTTCTTCATTTCACTGATGTGGTTGATGCTCGGTGTCAACAGATGGAGGCTATCTACATCCACTTCTTCGTGTTCCTTGGCTACATGATTGGACTGACTCTGTTTGTCGGCGTTGTCATTGCCAACTACAGTGAAAACAAGGTATGCTCCATGAAGGCAGTTGGACAACTCTTGCGTGCTTGTCTCTCCAGCAGTAGGTTTTATGTCCTGGACCTCCTTTCAGCTTGTCAGTTATCAGATACATTTAAATCATATCAGTAAATACCTAAGCTAACACAATTAATAGAAAGGAGGTTAAGTAATTCTTTGAAGTGAATTTTGGCAAATTAGATTTCTACTTGGGCTGGGACGGGTTACTCGGGTACCTGGGTTGTGTGGGTACTGAGTAGGGCCCGGGTACCCAAATGGTTAGTCACATGATATATTGTTTTATGACAAAAATTATCTAGAACTCTATGGTTGCGCTCAAGTCACTAATGTTCCCATACTTTCTGACTATGCACCCATTCCTTCTGACTTTTCACATGGTTGAATAAAGATATAACTTAAGTCAACTTCAGTGTATGCATGACCAGATTGTTTAATACATGTATCTAAATACGTTTTGCCAGGGCTATGGTCAAGTAATAGGGGGGTGGGTACCCAGGTATGGTCGGGTAATAGGGGGATGGGTACCTTGGTAGTAGATTTGGACTCGTCCCAGCCCTAATCTCCACTGAATGGGTCAACATGTAAAGATTGCAAGGTTGCATTAGTGATTAGGATTTGGTATCAATGGAACTCTCTGTATAGCCAGCCATATCAGTCGGTATTTACATATATTTATGATGTCATGCTGTGTGCATGTGTTAAGATGGTGTTTGTGTGTTCCACTGTGTCCAGGGCACAGCATTGCTGACAGTTGACCAGAGGAGATGGATGGACCTGAAGGGCAGGATCAAGCTGGCTCAGCCACTGCACATACCCCCCAGACCAGGTCAGTCTGTCTAACCTTGCTGCACATACCCCCCAGACCAGGTCAGTCAATCTAACCTTGCTGCACATACCCCCCAGACCAGGTCAGTCTGTCTAACCTTGCTGCACATACCACCAGACCAGGTCAGTCTAACCTTGTTGCACATACCACCAGACCAGGTCAGTCTGTCTAACCTTGCTGCACATACCCCCCAGACCAGGTCAGTCTAACCTTGCTGCACATACCCCCCAGACCAGGTCAGTCAGTCTAACCTTGCTGCACATACCCCCAGATCAGGTCAGTTTGTTGGATGAGGTGAAACTATATTTCCTTTCCACTATTTCACCTTTTATTGTTATTAACGTTTTGTGTTCCTCTTCAGACCGCAATGAGTTCCGATCCTGGATGTATGACATCACTCAGCACATCATCTTCAAGAGGGTGGTGGTGCTCCTGGTGCTCTCCAACTGCTGTATGCTGTTTGAACCTGTGAGTGCCACACTGGGCGAAGAGTACCAAGGGAGGATGTGGCAGGGAGGGGTCAGAAATATGCCTTCTGAGTAGCAGTGGCATGGACACAATTACTAGATTACAGAAATTCCAACAAATTAGAACTTTGCAGATTTGGTTTGTTGCGGAAATTAAGGATTGTTCTGGACTCCCTTTGGATTATGGTTTTGTCCTATTTTCGGTCCAGCCATATGCTATATACTTTAGTAGAAATGCTTATAACGATTGACGGTAGTAACGAAATAAAACTCTTTGTCCCTTTTGGTTGGTTATAACTGTAGTTTACTGTATATATATTTTTTTATAAGATAACTTTTTTTCTGGGACTAATTGTCCGTCAATTGGGTACTGTCTGAACCTGTTAGTGACAACATTAGTATGGGGTCAAGCATATTCCCAAACTGCCAGTTTAAGCTGTCAAAGTCTCACTGCATGAAGTAGTGTGCCTAGTTAGTGTTGTGGGTCAGTATGTGATGTGTTGTTTCTCTGCTACAGTGGAAGGACAGCCAGTGGACAGTCATCCTAGCAGGCTTTTCAACAGCCTTCACCATTCTCTTTGTTTTTGAGGTAAGTACTGGCATCCTTCACCATTATCTTTGTCTTTGAGGTAAGTACTGGCACCCTTCACCATTCTCTTTGTCTTGGAGGTAAGTACTGGGAGACTTAACTTTCTATATCTACTGACACGTTTTACACAGTAAAGATTCCCGCCAGTTGAGGTGATATCAAAATCTATTTCCGTTTATGTTTGATTAAATTATTAACTTTTTTCATAAATTTGAGTCTAATGTTAAAATGTTATGGTTCAATTTCTGGCACAAGTGCTGTAATGATACATTGCCTAGCAACAGGTCTTTCAGCTGGGTATGTGGGACTAATGTATTGTCATCTGTGCTTGTGTGGTACAGGTTATAATGAAGATGATAGCACTGACACCTGGCGGGTACTGGACGAGTCGGCGCAACCGATACGACATGTTTGTCACGCTGTTGGGAGTCATCTGGATTATCATGCACTTCATACCACAAGCCGTGAGTACACACTGGCAACACTTCACATCACAAGCTGTGAGTACACACTGGCAACACTTCACATCACAAGCTGTGAGTACACACTGGCAACACTTCATACCACAAGCCGTGAGTACACACTGGCAACACTTCATACCACAAGCCGTGAGTACACACTGTCAACACTTCACACCACAAGCTGTGAGTAGACACTGGCAACACTTCACACCACAAGCCGTGAGTACACACTGGCAACACTTCACACCACAAGCCGTGAGTACACACTGGCAACAATTCATACCACAAGCCGTGAGTACACACTGGCAACACTTCATACCACAAGCCGTGAGTACACACTGGCAACACTTCACACCACAAGCTGTGAGTACACACTGTCAACACTTCACATCACAAGCAGTGAGTACACACTGGCAACACTTCACACCACAAGCCGTGAGTAGACACTGGCAACACTTCACACCATAAGCTGTGAGT
Organism: Haliotis cracherodii; assembly: GCF_022045235.1. Taxonomy (NCBI): domain Eukaryota; kingdom Metazoa; phylum Mollusca; class Gastropoda; order Lepetellida; family Haliotidae; genus Haliotis; species Haliotis cracherodii. The sequence goes on along the minus strand of NW_027266330.1, from coordinate 40,425,530 downwards.
ACACACTGTCAACACTTCACACCACAAGCCGTGAGTACACACTGGCAACACTTCATACCACAAGCTGATGGTATGTGTGTGTGCATTGTTTGAATCTATCTGTATAAGAATAGTTATAATGTACCTATATGTATTAGGGCTGGCTAGATCTGAGCATAACTACAAAGGTTGTACAGTGTGCATGTACAGGCTGCACTTGAACCAATCACACGGCCAGGCAGCATAGTTCTGCAGGCAGCAAAGGGACTAGGTATAATGATGATGGACAACATTGGTTACCATGCTGCCATCAAGTATCTCTAAGTGAAAGGGGTAACTCTCAACAGACATCATGCCAACATGGTGTTACGTTGAGGGGATTTGGGATTATTTTTGGAACATGGTTATTTTACCAAACTGTTTGGCAAACTTTGTGATGATGCGTCGGCGGTAGGAATGTTTCTACTCCATTCATGTAGCATTTCATAAAAACTGGGGGAGTTATTTCTTTTTACGGTTGAATCAGATTTTTTGTGTGGGACTTATACAGTTTGTATATGTTTGTGCAGAATGACTACAGCAACACTGTGGGGTATGTGGTGATTGTGCTGCGCTTCTTCACCATTACTGGAAAACATGTGAGTACCCTAGTCACTGACCTTGGACAACTTGTGTGTACCCTATACACTGACCTTGGACAACTTGTGAGTACCCTATACACTGACTTTGGACAACATGAGTACCCTATACACTGACCTTGGACAACTTGTGTGTACCCTATACACTGACCTTGGACAACTTGTGAGTACCCTATACACTGACCTTGGACAACTTGTGTGTACCCTATACACTGACCTTGGACAACTTGTGAGTACCCTATACACTGACCTTGGACAACTTGTGAGTACCCTATACACTGACCTTGGACAACTTGTGTGTACCCTATACACTGACCTTGGACAACTTGTGTGTACCCTATACACTGACCTTGGACAACTTGTGAGTACCCTATACACTGACCTTGGACAACTTGTGTGTACCCTATACACTGACCTTGGACAACTTGTGAGTACCCTATACACTGACCTTGGACAACTTGTGTGTATCCTATACACTGACCTTGGACAACTTGTGTGTACCCTATACACTGACCTTGGACAACTTGTGTGTATCCTATTCACTGACATTGGACAACATATGAGTACCCTATACACTGACCTTGGATAACATGCGAGTTCCCTATACACTGATCTTGGACAACATGTGAGTACCCTATACAATGACCTTGGACAACACGTGAGTACCCTATACACTGACCTTGGACAACATGTAAGTACCCTATACAATGACCTTGGACAACACGTGAGTACCCTATACACTGACCTTGGACAACATGTAAGTACCCTATACACTGACCTTGGACAACTTGTGTGTACCCTATACACTGACCTTGGACAACACGTGAGTACCCTATACACTGACCTTGGACAACTTGTAAGTACCCTATACAAGACCTTGGACAACACGTGAGTACCCTATACACTGACCTTGGACAACATACAGTTTATTTGAGCAGGAGCACAGGAGAATCGACGGTGACATGGTTATATTGCTCCATACGAAAAAAAAATCCGGCAATAACGATCAGCTGTACCAAAGTTAGCTTATGGTTATTAACATTTAACAAAGTGAAATACAAGATTAAAGCATTAAATTCCATTCAGTACTCTAAGTGTTCTCTTTACTTTTGCCATTACTCCTATATTGACATAATAAGGAGTACAAACATTATCTGGAGCCCTGCTATACACTGACCTTGGACACCATGTATGAGGGGCGTTCAATATAGAAATCTGCAGATTGGTACTCGTACCACACCTCTGTGGCAGCCTTTATGTCCTCGTCATCCTGGAAGCGTCTTCCACGTAGGGCAGATTTCATTAAATAGTCACTGGGGGCTAAGTCTTGGTTCAAACAGTTAAATCACCCACCCTACAGCCCAGACTTAGCCCCCAGTGACTATTTCCTGTTCCGACAAATGAAATTATATTGAAAATTAAAAGTGCAAAAGATATTCTGCGACTTGGTCTTATATTGAAGTTGCAAAACTTATTGAACGCCCCACGTAAGTGTTCTGTATGCTGACCATGGAAAACATGTGAGCACCTATACTCTGACCTTTGACAACAGAAAGTTACCAACCTGTCATTTTCTGTTTGAGACTGTAAATCATGTTAAGCAAGGCCAAATGCACATATTATATTTAGAACTCATATGGAGATAAGTTTAATGTGGCATACATTGGTCTGTGATCCCTGCCAGAACTAGGCAGTGATGGAGCCTCCTCCTTGTTGCAGGCCACACTGAAGATGCTGATGCAGACCGTGGTGATGTCGGTGTTCAAGAGCTTCTTCATCATCATGGGCATGTTTCTCCTCATGCTGTTCTATGCCTATGCTGGCGTCCTTCTCTTCGGGGCTGTCAAGTACGGCTACAACCTGGGCAGGTGGGACTCTAGACAGAGCAGGGAACATCCGAAAATACTCTCTCTTCACCTAGACATGCATTTGTACCATTCACCAATATAAGTCAGTTTATTATTTTACTACAAATGGATTAGGAATCAATAGGGTTACCATGGCAGCCACATTGAAAGTCATTATTTTACCCAATACTCCGTTTTTCTGGATGTTTCTTTGTGAAACTGGATGTGCAGTTATGTGGTGGGCAGAATAACATGTCTGGGGATATTATTAAGTAGGATGCATGTCAAGTTTATGTGATTTGATTATTTGGAAACACTTTGTTTGTGAAAAAGTACCACCAAAACTACAAACTTCTTGTACTAGTCATGGTAGTAGGTTTTGATTTTCTAACTTTGGAAGGCCGTGTTGTGTTCATGGCTTTGGTTACTAACCTCTTTCTTTGCAACAGCGGTACTTTTGTCTTCTCAAAGATAAGTGAGTACTTGTAGAGTGTAAAGAATCTATTCGATGGAGTGTTGAGTGGGCTGTGAAGATCCCTACAGGTAGTTTGTTTCAGCCCCAATACATACATAATTTAATTATAAACATGATCAGTATGGATAGTATATGGCACTAGGGGTAAGACTTCCACCCATATCCCCCCCTAAAAACAATATATGATGAAAAGCATTGAGTGGCAATGCATACATGGATGAGTTTTGGAGGGGGGATATGGGCAGAAGTCAACCCTCCTTCAAGATAAAACACATTAGACTTGTACAGAGTCGAATCATGTTCAATAAATGAAACATAAATATCCCAACTCGTATGAGGGATGCAGGCTGATGCAGGATGCAGTTTATAGCCCAAGTAGTATAGACTATGGGAGTACGGCCTCACCCCACCCTGGACCAGGTCCACCTGACAATGCTTCCACGGAGGTCTGAAGCTTTATCAATTATATGATGGATCACTGGATTGTCATGTTTGGCTAGCAAAATGTAGCAACTGCAAAGGTAGCTCCCATTGTCTATACCCCTGAACAAATAAATATGCTATAAATATGTTTACTATCAACACAGTTCCACTGGCATGTATGGAATACAAGCATTAGAAATACTACAAAATACTATGCATATACATGACATACATACATATATCACTGGTATTCTTTGTATAAACATATTACAGAAGATACACATGGTTCATACCAAAGTTAAACACACAAGTTAGTTGAAGTAAGAATACATTACAATATCATAAGACAATGCTTGCTTAAGTACTATATTCAACAACAATTCTTAATACATAGTATTCTAACCGAGGTTCTCCAGATGAATAGAGTAATAATGAAATGAACTTACCCTGTGTGATGCAGTAAAGTGCTGGTGCTCTCAGAACATGGGCAGAGCCATATGCTGAGTAACCAGGGTACTCCCATGATTGAAAAGGTCATGGAGAACCAGAGAACAGTAGCAGCCTAACCACAGGCCAGGCCTGCGACAGACCCAGTCATGATAGTCATGACCCTAAAAGAAGTTGTTTAGAGAAGCTAGCTCTCCTATGAATTAGTAGATTTGTGCATGGTGTTGGAAGTTAACACAAATTATTTATGGAAATAAATATTAAATATTTAGGCTTAGGTTATTAATTTAGTTCATCTTAGTTTAATGTAATGATGCTATAAAATGTGCCCACATACTATTTACAAGTATCCTGCTACATTTCTTCACCCTTGCATGTTTCAGACATGCCAACTTCGAGACAGCATCAAGTGCCGTGATCCTGCTGTTCCGTATTGTGACTGGGGAGGACTGGAACAAGATCATGCATGACTGTATGGTGGGTGGACAGTGCACAGTGCTGCTGCTGCAGCAGGGGATACTGGTTTGGCAAAAGTCATAAGGCCAATCATTTTTCAAAAGACCATACTCTCCTGAATTAGGTTAATGTGATCTTACACTATTTAACCCTGTCACATATCAATTGACAGCAATATCAACTGTATCTTGTTTATACTGAAGCTGTTTCCCGCCTCCATGAGATGGTGTTATTGTAGGACAAGGTACTACTGCTGTCTCTGGCCTCCATGAGATGGTGTTATTGTAGGACAAGGTACTACTGCTGTTTCTGGCCTCCATGAGATGGTGTTATTGTAGGACAAGGTACTACTGCTGTCTCTGGCCGCCATGAGATGGTGTTATTGTAGGACAAGGTACTATAGCTGTTTCTGGCCTCCATGAGATGGTGTTATTGTAGGACAAGGTACTATAGCTGTTTCTGGCCTCCATGAGATGTGTTATTGTAGGACAAGGTACTATAGCTGTTTCTGGCCTCCATGAGATGGTGTTATTGTAGGACCAGATACTACTGCTGTCTCTGGCCTCCATGAGATGGTGTTATTGTAGGACAAGGTACTACTGTTGTTTCTGGCCTCCATGAGATGGTGTTATTGTAGGACAAGGTACTATAGCTGTCCCTGGCCTCCATGAGATGTTATTATTGTAGGACAAGGTACTACTGCTGTTTCTGGCCTCCATGAGATGGTATTATTGTAGGACAAGGTATTACTGCTGTTTCCCGCCTCCATGAGATGTGTTATTGTAGGACAAGGTATTACTGCTCAGCTCCTGTTTCAGATCAGTCCTCCGTTCTGCAGCAGGGGGCCCAACTACTGGGACACAGACTGTGGCAACTTTACTGCATCACTCATCTACTTCTGCACCTTCTACGTCATCATCACCTACATTGTGCTCAACTTGCTTGTCGGTCAGCATCTTATCTTGGCACATGTGTGACACTGTCTGATACCACAGGGGATTGTAACTCAAAAAATAGGAGCTGTGGTCACACCCAGTGTCAGTATTCTGTATACAAGGAAAGGGATGTAACAAGGCCAGCTCACAGTGAGACATAGATGAAGAAATTTGATGCCATTGTTTGGGGGCTTGCGTCTTCAGAAGCTGAAATACCATGATTTTTCAATTGAAAATCCCTACTCAGAATTTGTACCGATTTGTACCGCTAACTTACCGATTTTGTTGTTTATTGGATCCTGTACACAAATACCATGCACCAAAACAAGTTTAATCGATGGCTTCTGTCAGCCCTCCCATCGTCATTCTTTCCGCGACACATGAAACTGATGGTAAAATGAGTTTACGTACATTTATTTGTCTCAATAAGCCCTTTGCTGTGACCCGTCCGCCATAGACGACCTTGACCCTGCCATACCTGTCACTGAAAAAAATCCAACGATCTGATTGGCTATAAATAAAATGTGTTTTTCCTCTACATAGTCTGCTAAATGAATGGCGCAAACTTTTTCAATTTTGAGCAGGGATTTTGGCTCGGAATAAAAAAATCACTATATTTTGAGCTTCTAAAGATGCTAGCCCCCAAAGTATGGCTTTGATTTTCTTCATGTATGTCTCATTATGTAGCTAAATGTATTGGCTTGAGAATTCATAGTTTAATTGGGGTGTTTACAATGGACATTGTTGAAATCATCCTGGAACAAACTTTGTGAGTTGGCCTCATTATTACCCTTTCCTTTTATACAGTATATTGACACTGGGTGTGGCCATATATTTTGTAGCTCCTATTTTTTGGCTCCCAAGACACTGTGTATAACACTGAAAAAAAGAGTTTGGGATTCCCATGAACAAAACAACAGTGATGATTTGTAATGCTGAACAACCCGCTTGAATGTTTTATTTCACATGTATCATGATGAACATTTCCACAAAACTAGCAGTACATTACACCAGTGAAGATCTGCCTTAGAATAGGTCTTCAGCAACCCACGCTTGTTGTTAGAGGTGACTGTGCTTGTCATAAGTGGTACTAAAGGGATCAGGTGGTCATGCTCACTGACTTGGATGATGCATGTCATCCTATCCCAATTGAGTTGATTGATGCTCATGATGTCAATCTCTGGATTGTCTGGTCCAGACTTGATTATTTACAGATCGCCGTCTTGTAGGTGGAATATTGCTGAGTGCGGCGTTAAACAACAAACACACAAACAAACAGTACATTATGCACATAGTTTCACTCACTGATCATATTTCAGGGTTATATTATTTACTTGATAGTCATTAACTAAAGTCTGATTTAAGGTGAATGAAAAGAGGTGAGGATGTACTGTATGATGTTGATGTGACTGTTGCAACCGGCGTAGTTTGTTTTCTAACTGATGGTGTGTGATGTTGATGTGACTGTTGTAACTGGCGTAGTTTGTTTTCTGACTGATGGTGTGTGATGTTGATGTGACTGTTGCAACCGGAGTAGTTTGTTGTCTAACTTATGGTGTGTGATGTTGATGTGACAGTTGCAACCGGAGTAGTTTGTTGTCTAACTGATGGTGTGTGATGTTGATGTGACTGTTACAACCGGAGTAGTTTGTTGTCTAACTGATGGTGTGTGATGTTGATGTGACAGTTGCAACCGGAGTAGTTTGTTGTCTAACTGATGGTGTGTGATGTTGATGTGACTGTTACAACCGGAGTAGTTTGTTGTCTAACTGATGGTGTGTGATGTTGATGTGACTGTTGCAACCGGCGTAGTTTGTTGTCTAACTGATGGTGTGTGATGTTGATGTGACTGTTACAACCGGAGTAGTTTGTTGTCTAACTGATGGTGTGTGATGTTGATGTGACTGTTGCAACCGGAGTAGTTTGTTGTCTGACTGATGGTGTGTGATGTTGATGTGACTGTTACAACCGGAGTAGTTTGTTGTTTAACTGATGGTGTGTGATGTTGATGTGACTGTTGCAACCGGAGTAGTTTGTTGTCTGACTGATGGTGTGTGATGTTGATGTGACTGTTGCAACCGGAGTAGTTTGTTTTCTGACTGATGGTGTGTGATGTTCATGTGACTGTAGCAATCGGAGTAGTTTGTTGTCTAACTGATGGTGTGTGATGTTGATGTGACTGTTGCAGCCAAGGTAGTTTGTTGTCTAACTGATGGTGTGTGATGTTGATGTGACTGTTGCAGCCAAGGTAGTGTGTTGTCTGACTGATGGTGTGTGATGTTGATGTGACTGTTGCAGCCAAGGTAGTTTGTTGTCTAACTGATGGTGTGTGATGTTGATGTGACTGTTGCAGCCAAGGTAGTTTGTTGTCTAACTGATGGTGTGTGATGTTGATGTGACTGTTGCAGCCAAGGTAGTTTGTTGTCTAACTGATGGTGTGTGATGTTGATGTGACTGTTGCAGCCAAGGTAGTTTGTTGTCTGACTGATGGTGTGTGATGTTGATGTGACTGTTGCAACCGGAGTAGTTTGTTGTCTAACTGATGGTGTGTGATGTTGATGTGACTGTTGCAGCCAAGGTAGTTTGTTGTCTAACTGATGGTGTGTGATGTTGATGTGACTGTTGCAGCCAAGGTAGTGTGTTGTCTGACTGATGGTGTGTGATGTTGATGTGACTGTTGCAGCCAAGGTAGTGTGTTGTCTGACTGATGGTGTGTGATGTTGATGTGACTGTTGCAGCCAAGGTAGTTTGTTGTCTAACTGATGGTGTGTGATGTTGATGTGACTGTTGCAGCCAAGGTAGTTTGTTGTCTAACTGATGGTGTGTGATGTTGATGTGACTGTTGCAGCCAAGGTAGTTTGTTGTCTAACTGATGGTGTGTGATGTTGATGTGACTGTTGCAGCCAAGGTAGTTTGTTGTCTGACTGATGGTGTGTGATGTTGATGTGACTGTTGCAGCCAAGGTAGTTTGTTGTCTAACTGATGGTGTGTGATGTTGATGTGACTGTTGCAGCCAAGGTAGTTTGTTGTCTAACTGATGGTGTGTGATGTTGATGTGACTGTTGCAGCCAAGGTAGTTTGTTGTCTAACTGATGGTATGTTTTGTTGGATTCAGCCATCATCATGGAGAACTTCTCTCTGTTCTACTCTAATGAGGAGGATGCTCTGCTCAGCTACAATGACATTCGGCAGTTCCAGAACACATGGAACTATGTAGACATCAATAGAAAGGTATGCAGCCACCCTCACATTGACAACAGTCAGAAGTAAATGAACCACTTTAAAATAAGCAGGTTTTTCTTTTCTGTTTGCATGTCTGTGGTCGTCTGCTACATGTTTCTGTTGTGCTTTTGGTTTCATTATGCTGAACTATAATATTTAAGAATTGTTGGTGATGTACTTCACTGTGGGTCGACAGGGTGTGATCCCGGCTCGGCGGGTGAAGTACTTGCTCCGCCTGCTGCGAGGCCGTCTTGAGGTAGATCTGGAGAAGGACCGCTTGTTGTTCAAACACATGTGCTACGAGATCGAGAAGTTGCACCAGGGCGGCGACGTTACATTCCATGATGTCCTCAGGTATGTCAACCCTCGCGTCTCACTCTCTCATGCTCCATATGTCAACCCTCTCGTCTCACTCTCTCATGCTCCATATGTCAACCCTCGCGTCTCACTCTCTCATGCTCCATATGTCAACCCTCGCGTCTCACTCTCTCATGCTCCATATGTCAACCCTCGCGTCTCACTCTCTCATGCTCCATATGTCAACCCTCTCGTCTCACTCTCTCATGCTCCATACGTCAACCCTCGTGTCTCACTCTCTCATGCTCCATATGTCAACCCTCGTGTCTCACTCTCTCATGCTCCATATGTCAACCCTTGTGTCTCACTCTCTCATGCTCCATATGTCAACCCTTGCGTCTCACTCTCTCATGCTCCATATGTCAACCCTCGTGTCTCACTCTCTCATGCTCCATACGTCAACTCTCGTGTATCACTCTGTCATGCTCATGCTCCATACGTCAACCCTCGCGTCTTACTCTCTCATGCTCCATGCTCCATACCTCAACCCTCGCGTCTCACTCTTTCATGCTCCATGCTCCATACGTCAACCCTCGCGTCTCACTCCCTCATGCTCCATATGTCAACCCTCGCCTCTCACTCTCTCATGCTCCATACGTCAACCCTCGCGTCTCACTCTCTCATGCTCCATACGTCAACCCTCGCGTCTCACTCTCTCATGCTCCATGCTCCATACGTCAACCCTCGCGTCTCACTCCCTCATGCTCCATATGTCAACCCTCGCGTCTCACTCCCTCATGCTCCATGCTCCATATGTCAACCGTCGCGTCTCACTCCCTCATGCTCCATATGTCAACCCTCGCGTCTCACTCTCTCATGCTCCATACGTCAACCCTCGCGTCTCACTCTCTCATGCTCCATGCTCCATACGTCAACCCTCCCATCTCACTCTCTCATGCTCCATAAGTCAACCCTCGCGTCTCACTCTCTCATGCTCCATGCTCCATACGTCAACCCTCGCGTCTCACTCTCTCATGCTCCATGCTCAATACGTCAACCCTCGCGTCTCACTCCCTCATGCTCCATACGTCAACCCTCGCGTCTCACTCTCTCATGCTCCATGCTCCATACGTCAACCCTCGTGTCTCACTCTCTCATGCTCCATATGTCAACCCTCGCGTCTCACTCTCTTATGCTCCATGCTCCATACGTCAACCCTCGTGTCTCACTCTCTCATGCTCCATAGGTCAACCCTCGCGTCTTACTCTCTCATGCTCCATATGTCAACCCTCTCGTCTTACTCTCTCATGCTCCATACGTCAACCCTCGTGTCTCACTCCCTCATGCTCCATAGGTCAACCCTCGCGTCTCACTCCCTCATGCTCCATGCGTCAACCCTCGTGTCTCACTCCCTCATGCTCCATAGGTCAACCCTTGCGTCTCACTCTCTCATGCTCCATACGTCAACCCTCGCGTCTCACTCTCTCATGCTCCATGCTCCATACGTCAACCCTCGCGTCTCACTCCCTCATGCTCCATATGTCAACCCTCGCGTCTCACTCCCTCATGCTCCATGCTCCATACGTCAACCCTCGCGTCTCACTCCCTAATGCTCCATATGTCAACCCTCGCGTCTCACTCTCTCATGCTCCATACGTCAACCCTCGCGTCTCACTCTCTCATGCTCCATGCTCCATACGTCAACCCTCGCGTCTCACTCCCTCATGCTCCATACGTCAACCTTCGCGTCTCACTCTCTCATGCTCCATACGTCAACCCTCGCGTCTCACTCCCTCATGCTCCATATGTCAACCCTCGCGTCTCACTCTCTCATGCTCCATACGTCAACCCTCGCGTCTCACTCTCTCATGCTCCATGCTCCATGCTCCATACGTCAACCCTCGCGTCTCACTCCCTCATGCTCCATTTGTCAACCCTCGCGTCTCAGTCTCTCATGCTCCATGCTCCATACGTCAACCCTCGCGTCTCACTCTCTCATGCTCCATATGTCAACCCTCGTGTCTCACTCTCTCATGCTCCATGCTCCATACGTCAACCCTCGTGTCTCACTCTCTCATGCTCCATACGTCAACCCTCGTGTCTCACTACCTCATGCTCCATATGTCAACCCTCTCGTCTTACTCTCTCATGCTCCATACGTCAACCCTCGTGTCTCACTCCCTCATGCTCCATACGTCAACCCTCGCGTCTCACTCCCTCATGCTCCATGCGTCAACCCTCGTGTCTCACTACCTCATGCTCCATAGGTCAACCCTTGCGTCTCACTCTCTCATGCTCCATATGTCAACCCTCATGTCTCACTCCCTCATGCTCCATACGTCAACCCTCGCGTCTCACTCTCTCATGCTCCATGCGTCAATCCTCTCGTCTTACTCTCTCATGCTCCATGTGTCAACCCTCGTGTCTCACTCCCTCATGCTCCATACGTCAACCCTCGCGTCTCACTCTCTCATGCTCCATGCTCCATACGTCAACCCTCGCGTCTCACTCCCTAATGCTCCATATGTCAACCCTCGCGTCTCACTCTCTCATGCTCCATACGTCAACCCTCGCGTCTCACTCTCTCATGCTCCATGCTCCATACGTCAACCCTCGCGTCTCACTCCCTCATGCTCCATACGTCCACCTTCGCGTCTCACTCTCTCATGCTCCATACGTCAACCCTCGCGTCTCACTCCCTCATGCTCCATATGTCAACCCTCGCGTCTCACTCTCTCATGCTCCATACGTCAACCCTCGCGTCTCACTCTCTCATGCTCCATGCTCCATGCTCCATACGTCAACCCTCGCGTCTCACTCCCTCATGCTCCATTTGTCAACCCTTGCGTCTCAGTCTCTCATGCTCCATGCTCCATACGTCAACCCTCGCGTCTCACTCTCTCATGCTCCATATGTCAACCCTCGTGTCTCACTCTCTCATGCTCCATGCTCCATACGTCAACCCTCGTGTCTCACTCTCTCATGCTCCATACGTCAACCCTCGTGTCTCACTACCTCATGCTCCATATGTCAACCCTCTCGTCTTACTCTCTCATGCTCCATACGTCAACCCTCGTGTCTCACTCCCTCATGCTCCATACGTCAACCCTCGCGTCTCACTCCCTCATGCTCCATGCGTCAACCCTCGTGTCTCACTACCTCATGCTCCATAGGTCAACCCTTGCGTCTCACTCTCTCATGCTCCATATGTCAACCCTCATGTCTCACTCCCTCATGCTCCATACGTCAACCCTCGCGTCTCACTCTCTCATGCTCCATGCGTCAATCCTCTCGTCTAACTCTCTCATGCTCCATGTGTCAACCCTCGTGTCTCACTCCCTCATGCTCCATACGTCAACCCTCGCGTCTCACTCTCTCATGCTCCATGCGTCAATCCTCTCGTCTTACTCTCTCATGCTCCATACGTCAACCCTCGTGTCTCACTCCCTCATGCTCCATACGTCAACCCTCGCGTCTCACTCTGTCATGCTCATGCTCATGCTCCATACGTCAACCCTCGCGTCTCACTCTGTCATGCTCATGCTCATGCTCCATAGGTCAACCCTCGCGTCTCACTCTCTCATGCTCCATACGTCAACCCTCGCGTCTCACTCTCTCATGCTCATGCTCCATACGTCAACCCTGGCGTCTTACTCTGTCATGCTCATGCTCATGCTCCATACGTCAACCCTCGCGTCTCACTCTCTCATGCTCCATGCGTCAATCCTCTCGTCTTACTCTCTCATGCTCCATACGTCAACCCTCGTGTCTCACTCCCTCATGCTCCATAGGTCAACCCTCGCGTCTCACTCCCTCATGCTCCATACGTCAACCCTCGCGTCTTACTCTCTCATGCTCCATGTGTCAACCCTCGCGTCTCACTCCCTCATGCTCCATACGTCAACCCTCGCGTCTCACTCTCATGCTCCATGCGTCAATCCTCTCGTCTTACTCTCTCATGCTCCATGTGTCAACCCTCGTGTCTCACTCCCTCATGCTCCATAGGTCAACCCTCGCGTCTCACTCCCTCATGCTCCATACGTCAACCCTCGTGTCTCACTCCCTCATGCTCCATACGTCAACTCTCGCATCTTACTCTGTCATGCTCATGCTCCATACGTCAACCCTCGCTCAGGGTAGCAGAAAGCCCATGACATAAAGCACAACTTCAGTACATCTTATTTCTTTCTTCTTTTTTTTACAGTAAAATAACATACTTCTCACTCACTCATTCACTTTAGTAATACAAACATACTGCATATATCAAGTATGCTTAAACTATTAAAGTTGATATATCATACTGCAGTGTAGGAAAGTACATGGTCTCAAACAATAAAGTCTTAAGTACAAAACTAAAATTAAAATGAAAGCTGCTCCTCATTTTCGGAAAAGTTGATGATACAGCATCCAAGCACCATAGAATTTCTGTTGATTACCTGTCTTGAAGGGAATAACTTTTTCAATGTTGTATTGTGAAAAAGCTTCGTTTTTATAAACATGAAAATAAGGTTTTGTATTTTGGAATTTGCATCTATAAATATAGAATTTTGCATTTTGTAAAAGTAAATCAAACACTTTATCTGTTTTTATGTTCTCTTTAACTCCAAAAGGTATGAATTCTTCACAAAATGTCATATTATAAACATGAAAGCACTGGTCTATCCACACTGACACTTCATCCCCAAATCGTTTTATTACACCACATTCCCAAATCAAGTGAGTAATTGTTTCCTTTTCATTGTGACAGGAGCACAAATCATTCTGAGCATTATTGAGTACATACAGAAAAGTATTAGTGGTGAGAATGGTGACATCCTGTGTTGTACTGAATATTTTATTACAAATATTGTAATTCCCACTTTTCCTGCCCTATAGTTTTTTTTACTTCTGTAGAAACCAATAAAAAATTAAAATGCTTTGAACCGGACTTGGAACTACAAATAGTTTTTACCACACAGCACTGGTCCTCCACAGAATCTGTTGGAACTCTTACTAAATTTAGAGCTCCAAGGTATTGTTTAATGCTGCTGTGACACCATACAACTCCAGATAGGTTGAACAAATACCACACATTTCAATAAATTCCTCATATGACAGAAACTCCTTATTGGCCTTGACCAAGTCTATAATTTTGGAGACGCCCTTCTCAAACCAGTATTTCAAGAAAAATGATCATTTAATTTTAATATTAGTTCAGTTAAAAAACTACTGAAAGATTCTGGCTTGAATTTCTTATCTATAAATGACTGAAAACAACTTTTCCAAAGCTCATTACTTATCAAAGATAAGTTTCTCTGAAAACACGTCAAACCAAACTCAGCAAATTTACACAAATAAGAATATGTAGATTTAAATAGGTGCTTCCATTTTGGATCACCTGAGGACACAAGTCTCCTTATCCATGTGGCCTTAAGGGATGTTACGTATGAATAAATATTCACCATACTTAAGCCCCCTTGCTTAACAGGTTGACAACTTTAATCCTCTTTACTTTGTCTCGTTTATCACTCTAAAGAAATATAAAAAGCATAGCATTTACGGTAACAAGAAAATCATTTGGGGGATATTGTGATAACAATAGATAATTGAGTTTTGAAATCATCAAGGATTTAATGATTGCCACCCTACCAACTGGTGTAAATATCCGTTTCATCCACCTATTCATAATCTGTTTTAACTCAAATAATTTAAGTTCAACTGATTTATGCAAAATTTGTCTCCAAGAATTCTAAACTCTTCTGGATTCCAACTAATAGGCAAATCATCTTTGAACTTTTCTTTACAACCTCTCTTGGGGCCAAGCCAGATAACCTTTTTTTATTATAGTTAATCTTAAGACCAGATATTTTGGCAAAACAATCAAGGGAGTTAATACATGATACAAAGGAGGACTGACTACCGTCAAGTAATAAATCCATATTGTCAGCATACTGACTAAGAAGATACTCACTACCGTCCACCAGGATACTTTTGACATCTCTGTTAGTGCGGATCATATTGGCTCGTATTTCTGCACAGATAATAATTATATACGGTGATAATGGGTTACCCTGTCTACAACCTTGTTCGATTTTAAAATAAGATGACAACTGACCATTGATGGACATACAGCTTTTTATATCATTGTAAAATAGATATATATTTTCTTAAATTTTCACCAGATCCTCAAAAGGATAAAGATTTGTCGATAAATGACCAAGCAATAGAATCAAATGCCTTCTCAAAGTCTATAAGAAGAAGCATACCAGGAATGTTTGATTTTTCTGTACATGAGACTGCATCATAGATTAAGCGAATATTGTCACCAATGTAGGGACCTGTCATGAAGCCAGTCTGATCTTCATTAATGACAAATGACAATTTAGATTTGATTCTATTTGCTATGCATGAAGATGCCAGTTTATATGAAACATTCAATAGTGATATGGGCCTCCAGTTAGCTGTGAAGCATTAAGGCTTGTCCCCCTTTGGAATACAGACAATAACCCCTTGTTTTTGGGTAACAGAGAGTTCAACTGATTTTAAACCACAATTCAATGATCGCAATAAAAACTGTCCAATATCTTTCCAAAAGAATTTATGAAATTCAGTGGGAAAGCCATCTGAGCCTGGGCTTTGACATCCACTGTTGATGTGGGTGACTGTGTTACAGCATGCTGTCGTACCGGTCCGTGGACATTCGCAAGTCCCTGCAGCTGGAGGAGCTACTGGCACGGGAGGAACTGGAGTACACCATCGAAGAGGAGGTGGCCAAACAGACCATCCGCAACTGGCTCGACAAGTGCCTCAAGAGAATCAGAGCTGTATGTGTACTTCTTAAATGTTGTCAGGATTATGGTAGCACCAATTTATTAACAATAGTTGGCCTATATGAGCTCATTTGGAATGCATAAGGAAATTGTGCGACAGACATTCATTACCTAACCCATATAGACAGGGTGGCATTACCTAACCCATATAGACAGACTTTCATTCCCTAACCCATACAGACATAAGGAAAGCTATCAATCCAGCAATGTTGAATTGTGGTAAGCTGTTACGACATGAAAAAAGTCACCACCTTGGTGCTCTTTCTTTATGCAAGATTTAGATCTACCAGTTATGGCTTTGTGGACAAAAACAATCCTGACGAACACAGATTGACAAGATACATTTCTCTCCTTGCAGAAGGAGCATTCCAACATTATCTCCAACCTGCGAGCAACCAATGAGCCCCTGTTCACTGTCACTGAACTGACATCGGGGGGAGCTGACATCAAGGAAGAGAAGGAGGAGGGACCTGTGCCTCCCCGCACCAGGAAGAAGGGGCATGTCGAGCTCCGCAATCCTGTCATACAACCACCCAGTGTTCTACAGGTAGGTACCCTGTCATACATCACCCAGTGTTCTACAGGTAGGTACCCTGTCATACAGCCTACAGTGTTCTACAGGTAGGTACCCTGTCATACAGCCTACAGTGTTCTACAGGTAGGTACCCTGTCATACAACCACCCAGTGTTCTGCAGGTAGGTACCCTGTCATACAGCCTACAGTGTTCTACAGGTAGGTACCCTGTCATACAGCCTACAGTGTTCTGCAGGTAGGTACCCTGTCATACAGCCACCCAGTGGTGTACAGGTAGGTACCCTGTCATACAGCCTACAGTGTTCTACAGGTAGGTACCCTGTCATACAACCACCCAGTGTTCTGCAGGTAGGTACCCTGTCATACAGCCACCCAGTGGTGTACAGGTAGGTACCCTGTCATACAGCCACCCAGTTTTCTACAGGTAGGTACCCTGTCATACAGCCACCCAGTGTTCTACAGGTAGGTACCCTGTCATACAGCCACCCAGTGTTCTACAGGTAGGTACCCTGTCATACAGCCACCCAGTGGTGTACAGGTAGGTACCCTGTCATACAGCCTACAGTGTTCTACAGGTAGGTACCCTGTCATACAGCCACCCAGTGTTCTGCAGGTAGGTACCGTGTCATACAGCCTACAGTGTTCTACAGGTAGGTACCCTGTCATACAGCCTACAGTGTTCTGCAGGTATGTAGGTACCCTGTCATACAGCCACCCAGTGTTCTACAGGTAGGTACCCTGTCATACAGCCACCCAGTTTTCTACAGGTAGGTACCGTGTCATACAGCCACCCAGTGTTCTACAGGTAGGTACCCTGTCATACAGCCACCCAGTGTTCTACAGGTAGGTACCCTGTCATACAGCCACCCAGTTTTCTACAGGTAGGTACCGTGTCATACATCCACCCAGTGTTCTACAGGTAGGTACCCTGTCATACAGCCACCCAGTGTTCTACAGGTAGGTACCCTGTCATACAGCCACCCAGTTTTCTACAGGTAGGTACCGTGTCATACAGCCACCCAGTGTTCTACAGGTAGGTACCCTGTCATACATCCACCCAGTGTTCTACAGGTAGGTACCCTGTCATACAGCCACCCAGTTTTCTACAGGTAGGTACCCTGTCATACAGCCACCCAGTGTTCTACAGGTAGGTACCCTGTCATACAGCCACCCAGTTTTCTACAGGTAGGTACCGTGTCATACATCCACCCAGTGTTCTACAGGTAGGTACCCTGTCATACAGCCACCCAGTTTTCTACAGGTAGGTAGGTACCCTGTCATACAACCAGCCTCCCAGTGTTCTACAGGTAGGTACCCTGTCATAGGGCCACCCAGTGTTCTGCAGGTAGGTACCCTGTCATACAACCAGCCACCCAGTGTTCTGCAGGTATGTAGGTACCCTGTCATACAGCCTACAGTGTTCTACAGGCAGGTAGGTACCCTGTCATACAGCCACCCAGTGTTCTGCAGGTAGGTACCCTGTCATATACAACCAGCCACCCAGTGTTCTAAGGGTATCTGGAACTTTATACTTTTTTAGCCTTATATTCTGACCTTTGTCCTGTAAGTTTGTGTGTTTGATGAGAGGTGTTTGTGTTGTATAGGGCCAGTCAATGAGGAAGTTTCTGACCCCAACACTAAGTGACGGAGCGTCACGCCTGGCAGAGAAGGAAAGACCTAACCTCCGCAAGCGAAGCTGTAAGATCAACACAGGTAGTATGTCTTTGACAGGCATTTAGAAGTGATACACATAAGAAAGAGAATTTGTGGATGACAACTTCTTTATTATGAGGAACACAACGTTTGGGAGTATAAACTTAATCCTTCATCAGCTGAATAAATTCTTTGAGGCAGAGAACATATATATGTACCTGTAAGAACAAAAAAAGTTACCGGTCAGTGTGTACCAGTCTGTGTACCAGTGGGTGTGTGCGGATCACTGTGTGTGTACCGTCAGTGTGTATCAATCTGTGTGTACCGGTCAGTGTGTATCAGTCTGTGTGTACTGATCAGTGTGTATCAGTCTGTGTGTACTGATCAGTGTGTATCAGTCTGTGTGTACCGATCAGTGTGTATCAGTCTGTGTGTACCGATCAGTGTGTAACAGTGTGTGTTCCGATCAGTGTGTGTACCGATCAGTGTGTAGCAGTGTGTGTACCGATCAGTGTGTGTACCGGTCAGTGTGTATCAGTCTGTGTGTACCGGTCAGTGTGTATCAGTCTGTGTGTACCGATCAGTGTGTATCAGTCTGTGTGTACCGATCAGTGTGTAACAGTGTGTGTACCGATCAGTGTGTGTACCGATCAGTGTGTAGCAGTGTGTGTACCGATCAGTGTGTATACCGGTCAGTGTGTATCAGTCTGTGTGTACCGGTCAGTGTGTATCAGTCTGTGTGTACCGTTCAGTGTGTATCAGTCTGTGTAGCAGTGGGTGTGTACAAGTCTGTGTACCAGTCTCTGTGTACCACTGTGTGTGTGTGTGTATGTGTGTGTGTGAATCAATGTGTACTGGTCAGTGTGTACTGGTCTGTGTACCAGTGGGTGGGTGCCGGTGTGTGTGTGTGTGAACTGGTCTGTGTGTATCGGTGTGTGTGTGTACCGGTCTGTGTGAACTGGTCATTGTGTATTGGTGTGTGTGTGTGTGTGTATCGGGCTGTGTGAACTGGTCTGTGGGTATCGGTGTGTGTGAACCGGTCTGTATGTATTGATGTGTGTGTGTGAACCGGTCTGTGTGTACCGGTCAGTGTGTACCAGTCAGTGTGTGTACCGATCAGTGTGTATCAGTCTGTGTACCGATCAGTGTGTGTACCGATCAGTGTGTAGCAGTGTTTGTACCGGTCAGTGTGTATCAGTCTGTGTGTACCGGTCAGTGTGTATCAGTCTGTGTGTACCTGTCAGTGTGTATCAGTCTGTGTACCAGTCTCTGCGTACCAGTGTGTGTGTGTATGTGTGTGTGTGAATCAATGTGAACTGGTCAGTGTGTACTGGTCTCTGTGTACCAGTGTGTGTGTACCAGTTTGTGGGTGCCGGTGTGTGTGTGTGTGAACTGGTCTGTGTGTATCGGTGTGTGTACCCGTCTGTGGGTATCGGTGTGTGTGTGTGTGTACCGGTCTGTGTGTAACGATGTGTGTGTGTGTACCAGTGTGTGTGAACTGGTCTGTGGGTATCGGTGTGTGTGAACCGGTCTGTATGTATTGGTGTGTGTGTGTATTAGTGTGTGTGAACCGGTCTGTGTGTACCGGTGAGTGTGTGTCAGTCTGTGTAGCTGTGGGTGTGTACCAGTCTCTGTGTACCAGTGTGTGTGTGTACGTGTGTGTGTGAATCAATGTGTACTGGTCAGTGTGTACTGGTCTCTGTGTAAAATTTGGTGTGTACCGGTCTGTGTGTACCATTGTGTGTGTGTGTACTGGTCTCTGTGTAAAATTTGGTGTGTACCGGTCTGTGTGTACCATTGTGTGTGTGTGTACCTGTGGGTTTGTACCGGTAGATGTGTATCGGTCTGTGTGTACCGGTTTGTGTACTGGTCAGTGTGTACCGGTCAGACATCCATATACAGTAGCCAGCAAGTTCGGGTATAAGGCTCAAGTATATAGCTCTAGTTTAATTGTAATGTTCAGGTATAATGTTTAAGTATAAAGTTCAAATGTAATGTTCAGGTGTAATGTTCAAGTATAAAGTTCAGGTATAATGTTCAAGTATAAAGTTCAGGTATAATGTTCAAGTATAATGTTCAGATATGAAGTTCAGGTGTATTATTTAGGTGTGATGTTGAGGTATAATGTTGAGGTATAATGTTCAGGTATAAAGTTCAAGTATGATGTTCAGGTATAATGTTCAGTAATAAAGTTCAGGTGTAATCTTCAAGTATAATGTTCACGTATAATGCTCAGGTATAATGTTCAGTTATAAAGTTCAGGTGTAATGTTAAGGTGTAATGTTCAGGTATAATAATCAAGTATAATGTTCAGGTATAATGTTCAGTTATAAAGTTCAGGTGTAATGTTAAGGTGTAATGTTCAGGTATAATGTTCAGTAATAAAGTTCAGGTGTAATGTTCAAGTATAATGTTCAGGTATAATCTTCAAGTATAATGTTCACGTATAATGCTCAGGTATAATGTTCAGTTATAAAGTTCAGGTGTAATGTTAAGGTGTAATGTTCAGGTATAATAATCAAGTATAATGTTCAGGTATAATGTGTAAGTATAATGTTCACGTATAATGCTCAGGTATAAAGTTCAGGTATAATGTTCAGTTATAATGATCAAGTATAATGTTCAGGTGTAATGTTCAAGTATAATGTTCAAGCAAAATGTTCAGGTATAATGTTCAGGTATAAAGTTCAAGTACAATGTTTAGGTATAATGATCAAGTAAATGTTCATGTATAATGTTCAGGTTTAAAGTTCAGGTATAATGTTCAGTTTTAAAGTTCAGGTATAATGTTCAGTTATAAAGTTCAGGTGTAATGTTAAGGTGTAATGTTCAGGTATAATGATCAAGTATAATGTTCAGGTCTAATGTTCAGTTATAAAGTTCAGGTCTAATGTTCAAGCATAATGTTCAGGTATGATGTTCCAGTATAATGTTCACGTATAATGTTCAGGTATAAAGTTCAGGTATAATGTTCAGGTATTATGTTCAAGTATAATGTTCAGTTATAAAGTTCAGGTGTAATGTTAAGGTGTAATGTTCAAGTATAATGTTCAATTATAATGTTCAAGTGTAATGTTTAGATATTATGTTCAATTATAATGTTCAGGTATGAAGTTCAGATGTAGTGTTCAGGTATAATGATCAGGTATAATGTTCAAGTATAATGTCCAAGTATAATGTTCAATTATAATGTTCAGTTGTGATGTTCAAGTATAATGTTCAGGTATAATGTTTAGGTATAATGTTCAAGTATAATGTTCAGGTATAATGTTTAGGTATAATGTTTAGGGATAATGTTCAAGTATGATGTTCAGGTATAATGTTCAAGTATAATGTTTAGATATAATGATTAATCATAATGTTCGGGTATGAAGTTCAGATGTAATATTCAGGTATAATGATCAGGTATAATGTCCAAGTATAATGTTCAATTATAATGTTCAGTTGTGATGTTCAAGTATAATGTTCAGGTATAATGTTTAGGTATAATGTTCAAGTATAATGTTCAGGTATAATGTTCAGGTGTAATGTTCAAGTATAATGTTCACATATGATGTTCACATATAATCTTCAGGTATAAAATTCTGGTATAATGGTCAGGTATAATGTTTAGTTATAAAGTTCAGGTATAATGTTCAGTTATAAACTTCAGATGTAATGTTCAAGTATAATGTTCAGGTATAATGTTCCAAGTATAATGTTCACGTATAATGGTCACGTATAATGTTCACGTATAAAGTTTAGGTGTAATGTTCAGGTATAAAGTTCAAGTATAATGTTCAGGTATAATGTTCAAGTATAATGTTCACGTATAGTGTTCAGGTATAATTTTCAAGTATAATGTTCAGGTATAATGTTCAATTATAATGTTCAGGTATGAAGTTCAGATGTAATGTTCAGGTATGATTTTTAGGTATAATGTTCATGTATAATGTTCAGGTAAATGTTTAGGTATAATCTTCAAGCATAATGTTCAAGTAAAATGTTCATGCACAATGTTTAGGTCTAATGTTCAGGTATAATGTTTTAGGTATAATTTTCAAGTATAATGTTCAGATTTTATGTTCAAGTATAATGTTTAGGTATGTTTAGGTGTAATATTCAAGTATGAACCTATAGCGAGCAGAGATGCAAACCATCATGATTTTGAGTGTTTCGGATCATTACAATATGTTCAACCAAATTCTGCCAAAACATTTAAGTGAAACTTAGATTAAGTTTTATGAGGCATTGTGCTTGGGATGGAAAAGCTTGGTGTGTGTTTGTGACATTCTCCATGTTGTCTGCTGCAGGTGGCAAGCCCCTCCCTCTGGTGTCAGAGGGCAGGACCGAGGACGACCTGACCACACCCACCATGGAGCACCCAATCGACTCAGCACTGGTGGGGAAGTATGTGTCACTTGACATCAACTCTTGGTGGAAGGAGCTGAACTGTCTCGATATATCAGAAGATGGCAATAGGACCATACTGTACTAGTCACCAGTACATCACTGTAGAGTTGTGTGGCAATTGGACCATACTGTGCTAGTCACCAGTACATCACTGCAGAGTTGTGTGGCAATTGGACCATACTGTACTAGTCACCAGTACATCACTGTAGAGTTGTGTGGCAATTGGACCATACTGTACTAGTCACCAGTACATCACTGCAGAGTTGTGTGGCAATTGGACCATACTGTGCTAGTCACCAGTACATCACTGCAGAGTTGTGTGGCAATTGGACCATACTGTACTAGTCACCAGTACATCACTGCAGAGTTGTGTGGCAATAGGACCATACTGTACAAGTCACCAGTACATCACTGCAGAGTTGTGTGGCAATTGGACCATACTGTACTAGTCACCAGTACATCACTGCAGAGTTGTGTGGCAATTGGACCATACTGTACAAGTCACCAGTACATCACTGCAGAGTTGTGTGGCAATTGGACCATACTGTACTAGTCACCAGTAAATCATTGCAGCGCTGTATGGACGTACTAACAGCTGGTCAGTCCCTGCAATCTTGTACAGGAATTGGCATAGACTATGCCAACTTGGATTTAAGGGAACAGGTCATTTTATGCCTTCCACTGGGAACAGGGCCAGAGTAGAGCCAGTTTACCAGATCTGTATTCGCCTACTGTGTAGGTAGGTGGACGTTCAAGTCAAGGGGTACACACAAGCTGATGATTGTCTCCATTTTCATGATCTTTTGAAGAAACAAAACCAGGATGTGATTTGATGCTGATGACGTGAGAGAACTGGATCAGCATCAGCTGTGCCCAGAGTGTAACAGGGAGTGTAACAGGGGAGCGCAACAGGGGAGTGCAACGGGGCACATGCAGGGGTCTGGTTGAGACTTCCCACAACACTGCTACATGCATCAGAAAGGGACCTGCAGTACTATGGCATGTGTCCAGCCTGACAAGTACTCAGCATGATGTCAGTATTAGTGTTTGGGTTGGTTTGAATTCTCCACGGAGAGTCATCCTGGCTGCCAAACAATGTCACTGGTTGATTGGCCAGAGAAGAGGAGAAATAGTTGATAATTTGAGTGTGAGAACACAGTTTCAAGCCACAATTATTGATACAGAAATGAACAAAATTTGGAGTATGTCAAACGTGGGTCGTGAAGTGCCAGCAAGATGGACTTGCTCACTGGTACAGCTGTGTCCTGATCACTTCCATGCAAGGTTGACTTGCTCACTGGTACAGCTGTGTCCTGATCACTTCCATGCAACGTGGACTTGCTCACTGGTACAGCTGTGTCCTGATCACTTCCATGCAACGTGGACTTGCTCACTAGTACAGCTGTGTCCTGATTACTTCCAGGCAACGTGGACTTATTCACTAGTACAGCTGTGTCCTGATCACTTCCATGCAACGTGGACTTGCTCACTGGTACAGCTGTGTCCTGATCACTTCCATACAACGTGGACTTGCTCACTGGTACAGCTGTGTCCTGATCACTTCCATGCAAGGTTGACTTGCTCACTGGTACAGCTGTGTCCTGATCACTTCCATACAACGTGGACTTGCTCACTGGTACAGCTGTGTCCTGATCACTTCCATGCAAGGTTGACTTGCTCACTGGTACAGCTGTGTCCTGATCACTTCCATACAACGTGGACTTGCTCACTGGTACAGCTGTGTCCTGATCACTTCCATGCAACGTGGACTTGCTCACTGGTACAGCTGTGTCCTGATCACTTCCATACAACGTGGACTTGCTCACTGGTACAGCTGTGTCCTGATCACTTCCAGGCAACGTGGACTTGCTTACTGGTACAGCTGTGTCCTGATCACTTCCAGGCAACGTGGACTTGCTCACTGGTACAGCTGTGTCCTGATCACTTCCATGCAACTTGGACTTGCTCACTGGTACAGCTGTGTCCTGATCACTTCCATGCAACGTGGACTTGCTCACTAGTACAGCTGTGTCCTGATCACTTCCATGCAACGTGGACTTGCTCACTGGTACAGCTGTGTCCTGATCACTTCCATGCAACGTGGACTTGCTCACTGGTACAGCTGTGTCCTGATCACTTCCATGCAACGTGGACTTGCTCACTAGTACAGCTGTGTCCTGATCACTTCCATGCAACGTGGACTTGCTCACTGGTACAGCTGTGTCCTGATCACTTCCATGCAACGTGGACTTGCTCACTGGTACAGCTGTGTCCTGATCACTTCCATGCAACGTGGACTTGCTCACTGGTACAGCTGTGTCCTGATCACTTCCATGCAACGTGGACTTGCTCACTAGTACAGCTGTGTCCTGATCACTTCCATGCAACGTGGACTTGCTCACTGGTACAGCTGTGTCCTGATCACTTCCATGCAATGTGGACTTGCTCACTGGTACAGCTGTGTCCTGATCACTTCCATGCAACGTGGACTTGCTCACTAGTACAGCTGTGTCCTGATCACTTCCATGCAACGTGGACTTGCTCACTAGTACAGCTGTGTCCTGATCACTTCCATGCAACGTGGGCTTATTCACTGATATATCTGTGTTGCAGATGAGGTGTCTGTAGAACAATTATAATGTCTGTATATATTGATATATTTATTATGGTACCTGACAGCTTGTGGGTACATTATGATTTGTTATTTTATACTGGCCTGAAACCATTGTTATTTATTAACAATGCTTTATTGATATTGTATTTATTAGTTACTACTGTAGTTCATTGTAATTTGCTCATTGAGTTTTTATTTTATTTTGTTATACAAATATGCTCATTTTGCCAAAAATATACACTTTAAGGAAGGTGCAATATTGTTAGTTCTTTGGTCATGCCTACTACTTTTGGAGGAAGAGAATATATGGTATATGAGAATGTTGAGTTCTGTGAAATAGTCAGCTGTTCACTGTGTCAGTTGCATGTTGTGTATATCTGTATATAGGTGAGAGAGTTTCAGGATGTCAGATGTCATTTATACGCTGGGTTATATATTTATATATAGACCAGCAAATATCTATTTTGAACATAAAACCTACCTTTGAATTACATGTGTTCCAATCAAGGCTAAAGTATAGCTCAACAGCTACACTTATGGCTCTGTTACAGGATGTCATCTCACAACAGCTGTACTTATGGCTTTGTTGTAGGATGTCATTACACAACAGCTGCAATTATGGCTCTGTAATATAGGATGTCATCACACAACAGCTGCAATTGTGGCTCTGTAATATAGGATGTCATCACACAACAGCTGCAATTGTGGCTCTGTTATAGGATGTCATCACACAACAGCTGCACTTATGGCTCTGTAATATAGGATGTCATCACACAACAGCTGCAATTGTGGCTTCGTTATAGGATGTCATTACACAACAGCTGCACTTATGGCTCTGTTACAGGATGTCATCTCACAACAGCTCCACTTATGGCTTTGTTATAAGATGTCATTACACAACAGCTGCAATTATGGCTCTGTAATATAGGATGTCATCACACAACAGCTGAAATTGTGGCTCTGTTATAGGATGTCATCACACAACAGCTGCACTTGTGGCTCTGTAATATAGGATGTCATCACACAACAGCTGCAATTGTGGCTCTGTTCTAGGATGAGATCACAAAACAGCTGCACTTGTGGCTCTGTTCTAGGATGAGATCACAAAACAGCTGCACTTGTGGCGCTGTTCTAGGATGAGATCACAAAACAGCTGCACTTGTGGCGCTGTTCTAGGATGAGATCACAAAACAGCTGCACTTGTGGGTCGGGTTATAGGATGTCATTACTATTTCAACTCAGATCTGTTAACCCTTAAATTCACAAGTGTTCAGTAGAATTAAAATGTTAAGAAGTGTGTAAAAGTATATTGTATGTCTCAAATGTGTGGAACACAGTAGCTTGTTATCATTGGGTGTTTGAACTGTGACTAAGCAGATGGTGGGAGTGCTCTTGCCTTCATGTCACAAATAGCAAATGAACAGCACCAAACCATATGAACAGACCAAGCTCAGATGACCATTGTAGGTTATAGGTAGATTTACATTGGAAGAGAAAGTAGTGTGTATTCCTGAGTATTGAGTGAATTGTGTTCAAAGTCATGATGGACATACATGTTCATGCTGTCATGAATTTTGTTGTGTTTGAATAAAACAATGAAGACCATGGTTAATGTTTAATTTGTAGTTAAGAAGACTGATGACAATGAGTGATGTTTGGGAACATGGGTACTGTTGTGTGTTTATTTATCTGGTGCTCAGGTGACTTGGCTGATTGTTGTCCCGTGTATTCTGACGCAACAGAATGAATGATGTTGATCATAAAAACAAACACTTTTTTCTGGCTCAAACTCAATTATTTACAGGCTGCCATATAGTGTTGTATAGCTGGAATATTGAAACTTATACTGGATCATTCGAATATCGTAATCTCATCATCTATGATTGATGCCTGCACAACCTGATTTGTTATTGGTGCATGATAGAGAATCTCACCCTTTTAATGTCAACTATATCAATATCATATGCTGTCACCGATAAAAGATCAAAACTCCCAAGGTTTGATGTGGAGGTTTATATTTTTATCCACGAGTGGTGTTGGTATATTTATGGCCTCTGTTTTATCCAAAGGATATTGCGCGTTTTGGACGCCATCCTCCGTGAATATTGAGGGTTTCAAGGCCAATGAAAACAGGTATTGATTTCATGTAAAGTCTGTAGTTGTTTTACTATATCAGGGCAGACTCAACGTATCAAAGCATATGTTGTCTACTATTGGGAGATTTAAAAAAACGGTTTTAGGGAATACCACTTCCCGGGGTTATGTGTTGATTTCTAACCTGAAACGCGAAGATTAACCCAGAAATCGGTACCGACAGATCCAAGTTGTGAAATCAGTAAATGACCGCGCAAAATCAACGAACAATAACCACTATTGAAATACACAGGATGAGGTTTACAATCTTAGAAGCCAATACCATGGGTCAAATATGTGGCAGAAGCAATAAATAACAGGCCCTATTACAGAAGTAAGTGAGGTAATGTCGAGAATCTTTCACAGTTGAATAATGTTTTAATTTGACGTTTACACGATATGCGACTTTTCCATTGGACGAGAGGTCGGTCACATGACCGCGAAATTGACGTTCATAAATGTATGAACGACACAATTTGACGTTCATACGTTTTTCACGAGACCGTGTTCTTGAAATGACGTAAACACTGACGGACTACTTCCACATTCCTGGGGAAACCCCTGGGAATTCCCTACCACGAAAACATACATTAGCATTATTTCCGATCATTTAAAACCTTTTATCTTGGTCACAGCATTTCAGTATACATTGAGAAACGTAAGAGAGCTTGACTGCATGATTGTTCACGAATTTCCTCGCTACGGCCCATCCTAATGAACAAACGGAAAAATGCACATCCAAACTATCGTCAGTATCGACTCGATCTGTGTCTTGGCTGACAGTTACCGCCTCCAGCAATCTATGAATTTACCTTGGTGTCTGTTTGACGCATCTTTAATCACCTTTCAATAATCGGTCAGTTGATCAATTATGACTAACACATGTAACCGCCACAGGTTCATTAACAACTTCGGAAATCCTCCCGTTACGTTTATCGTGTCGGCCATTTTGACGTCTTGTACTTGATGTAATTTATGTATTACGACGCGCTGTCATTGTGACTGACTTACTGAGATAGTTCTTTACAGACCTTCACCTCTCTTTTTGGGGAACTATTTTACTCCGCGATATAGCTGGTTGTTGTATGGCTGTCAGTGTAAACATACCACACGTACTAAATAAAACTGTGTTAAGATCTTGGCCTACATCCTTTGAGGTAAGAAATTGTGATTAAAAATTATAAGATTTGAAGAGTGAGAGCCAAACATATTGTATGAACGTCGTCGCAAGCTCCGACGTTCATACAGTTTGGCCCTCACTCTATGAAGGTTCATACTCCAATGAACTCACACAAAGTGAAGGTCAATTCTTAAATATCTTTTATGAGGCATGTTCTCGCCCTTGTCTCGCTCTCATATAGGTATAGCCAGCCTTTCAGAAACTGCTACCTCAAAGCGTTTGAACAATGTAGTCAGTCACGGAAATAAACAACTGTAAACAAGCATGTAAATAAACTTGCTGCTGATATCCTGGGAGGGTAGTCAGCGAAGGTATCAAACGCTGGTATAATTATAACAGTTTAGACTATAAACACCCAAGGGAGGCCACTCTACTCAACTGAAAGTTAAATCGGGTGCAATCAAAACTGACATGAATGTGGTCCGACCAGCAAGTTTTCATGTCAAAATGGACCAGTGCAAATACGACAAACCCTATATTGTTGTAATTGCTATGTTAGCATTGTCTTATTTAAACAAATATGCTCAAGAATAATTTTAACTTCTTCGTCTTCTTCTAACTGAAACCCCCGTGGTGATTCCGAGTCAGAATTGGTCCCCAGACTATAGGCGATCAAATGGATCGGATGGTCAGGCTCAGTGACTTGGTCGATTGCGTGTCACCGTACTGTACTACACCGACGGGTTGGGTCGTTATTTACATCTAGAATATTGCTGAGTGCGGCGTTAAATAAAAGTCAAACAAACAATCATGACGAACTGTCTACTTGAGTTTTAATACTATTTCAATACTTTTTTTAATATCATAAATCAGTAGTTTTTCATAAATGAAATATGGTTAAAACGTTAATTATTCATGAAGATCCGGGGTAGAATAGGTCTTCAGCAACCCGTGCTTGCCGTAAAAGGCGACCATGCTTGTACTTGCGACTAACGGGATTGGGTGGTCAGGCTCGCTGACTTGGTTGATGCATGTCATCATATCCCAATTGCGTGGATCGATGCTCATGATATCAATCACCGGACTGTCTGGTCCAGACTCGATTATTTACAGACCGCCGTCATATAGCTGGAATATTGCTGAGTGCGGCGTTAAATAACAAAAAAACAAACATTAAGGTGATAAAAGAGAAACACGTGCTTATATTTAGTTACATGCCCTGTTACAATCAGTGTTGGTGGGCTTCACGCGCCAAATCATTTCTGGGAACTTGTCACACAGCAAGAGATTGTAATTTCCTATGGCGTCCTGATTGTGTAATGAGAATACTTTCCAATGGCTGTAATCGTCGTAATGAATGCATGTTCAGCCTTCAGTGCATATCTGTTCTGGCACCGATTCCGTCCTCGTGGGATTAGTGACAAGGTAGCCCCATGTCAAGTAATTAAGATCAGATAAAACAAAAGTGTCTGAGAGTGTACAATAGACATTTTATTAAGCTGTATACATGTCCAGATTCACACAAAAAAAACAATAATAATAAAAAATGTATTCGATGGATGGTCATCTCAGGAATGTTATTTATGAAGACGATGATGATGCAGATTCAAGGTCAGAGCCCGACATATTTTCTACCTGGATGTCGTCAACGCTATGAGCGAGGTCTCGGACGTCATCGTTACTGTCACATTCCGACGTCGCGGTTTGAGCGGAGAAGCGCACACATTTTTCACAGCCATCCGCGCGTGTGTCATGTGTCCCTCTCCCAGACGTGTCGTCACACATGCTGCGTGCTTGATCACCAAGCATGTCCCGCGCGTTACTCGCAGGTACGTGGCAATCACTGTCAGATTTCAAGTTATCTTCATCTGTGGAGGATGCACGACGGTCGCCATGGGATCCCAACTCAGACTTGTCTTCCGTGTGTGTGATGGAGACACGACTGTCATTCTGGTGACCACTTGTTGTCTCAAACGTGTCTGACATGGACGTGGAGTCGTCACCAGTGTGACACCGTCCTTTCCCAGGTGTCAGGTCAGCCGAGTCTAACCTATCTGTGATATGCGCTGAACAGGCATATTGGGTACTGATAACAGGCCGCACAGCAGTTGAAGTGTCCATTAACTCTGTGGTGGAAGCTTCTGCTGATGAAGAGCGTCTGGTTTTCTTAGCTGTCTTCGGAGTTGACGTGAGGAAACGTGATGCAAGCTCTGGCGACGGGACACTTCCAAGATTGAGGCATGTTTCTGTGTCGTCTGCTCCCATAAGTCCACAATGGGCTACAGCTACTACCCGTCGCAGGGCTCCCCTCACCGACGTCTGTAGCCCGTCTTGTATCTGCAAATAGAGGATGAGACTAGCAACGTCCGCATCCCGCATCCACGAACTGTCTTCATCATCTTCGTCCCGTCTCTCTCTCACAATTGTCTCTGTCAAACTCTTGCCTGTGCCACATTCAATTAATTTTCTATCGTGAACCACCTCGAACAGAAGCCAGAGTGGATCCACCTCTGCTTTAGAAAAGCCAAGTTTTCCAGTGACAGCAGTGAAGGCTCTCTCTGTTGCTCCCTCCTCCCCTAATCCCAACCATAGATCTTTTACAGAGGCTACCGGAACACCTGCCTTCTGCACCTTCCTCAGCACAACTTCAAAGAAAACACAAACATAATCCAGTAACAGCTCAGACCTCTTGTCCCGTCGCATGAGAAGTTCCACTATGACTGACAGCTTCCCATCTCTCTCAATCCTAGACATGTATTCATTAGTCCACTGCTCTAGTTTGCCGGCTCGCTCTAACAGGTTGTCGTAGTGTTCTCCCAGACTCACAGCCCTCTTCTCCAAGTTGTCTAGCTTCTTGTGCAATTCATTTGTGGCATCTTGTACAAACTTGTACCCCTCTCCAGACATTTTGGCCTTAGAGATACCCTTGTATGTTTACGGTAGTTAGTTGTGACGTCATGAGCATAATTTGACATCACAATTGTAGTGACGTCACAATTCGTGGTCTACGGCTCCCTATGCGCGTTGTCAACTTGCGGTGAGTATATATTAAAGAGAAAGTTCACACGAAAAAAAGCCTATTTTTCTCTTGTACTTTTTTTTTAAACAGCCGCCTTCTCCCGGACAAATTCTTCCAGTTCGTTATATCCTGACTGTTGCAGTTCTTTTCGCCTCTTGTCTTAATTGACAGGTCCAATGAACATTGTTTTGATCCTGCACTCCGTTGATTGGCTACTGACTGTGTAGGCGTCAAGTTATGTGCATAAATTAAACGATGATCTGATTAAAGGGGAAGTGTACACGCAAAAATCACTTTCTTTCTTTTTCTAAACAAAACGCAATTTTAGAATTAGTTAGTATCTGTGTTTGAAAATATTCACTCATTTTTTTCACAGTGAAAGTAGGAAGCTCACAATAGTGTGAAAGTGATATGCCGTTATGAGGCCTTCGTTTTACGAGCGAAATAGGCCTGAGTTATCCCCCTTAGATTATGACGTAATTGGTGCCAATTCAACTGGGTCCCTGTCTATTCTCAACGCAAAAGATATCAAGGACCAGTTTGCGGTAAAACAACATGGTCTACGACACACTCCGGCGCAGTGGTGACTCAGCATAACACAATTCTGGCTGGCATCTGAGATGCTAGAATCACAAAACTGTACCTACACCACGTGAAGCGGCTCTAACAAAGCATGATGACGTCATAATGTTTATCAATTGGCACCAATGACGTCATATTGCAAGGGACATAAGCCATGGTGTTTTTGTTATGGAAATAGAACACTTGGTAAATGTGAAAAATATAAATCGTTTTAGTGCAAAAAATATGTTAATTAAATATGATGTTTTTATATTTTTGTCTATGACACTTCTATGTTAACACTTTTAATGTGGAAAAAGTACAAGAAAAAAAGGTTCATTTCAGTGTGAACTTGCCCTTTAATATGACGCCACAGTATGTATTCCTACACCTGGAATGTTTATCAATCTCGTTATTTTTGTCTGTTTTGATATATACAACTGTTTTTGGTTAAACTGTTGTCGATAAAACATATTTAATGTTGTCGAATTTAATTATAAGCATTGACTGTGTATGCGATTCATACAGTTTGCACATTGGTTTTTCGATTCATACCTCAATGAACCGAACAAAATACACAGTCAATCCTTAAATAAACACACCATGGCGTATGCCCCTTGCAATATGACGTCTTGGTGCCAAATGATAAAGGAATGACGTAATAAGACTTTATTAGACCCGTTTCACGTGTTGGTGTGGGTACAGGTGTGTGATTCTAGTTTCTAAGAGGCACAGCCTATTGTTATGTTCTGTTCGGTGCCGTGCTGTTCAAAACACAACGCTTAGCACAATTACTCGTTTTCCAAAATCGCGACTGAGAAGACAACAATGCATGGGTAAGGAACTGTAAGACTCGCGGTGATGGTTGGAAGGGTCCGTTGTCTGAATTGCTCTTCTTCGTTCATTTGTGTTGCGCATATTGACGCTTGCTGAGTTGCTGTCGTACAACTTCAATCCTTATATTGACAGATACATAAATCATAACAAAACAATCCATTAAACATCAAACTTTAATTATTTAAAGCGAACTATATCAACGCGGAGATTCGTGACGTCGTGACGTCATCCGTCCAACCATTCCATTTGCATGGAGTGACATCCCTTCGTTCACAGGACCATGTAACTAATAATCGTAATAGGAAATGGCGGCTACGGCAATGTCACTCGCTTAAAATAAAAGTTGCAAACAAAGTGATGCTGAAAATGGATTGCTGTTATCGTTCTGTGAACTTTGGGTGTGTGTTTGAGTCATACTGCGGCTGATGATGACGGGGATTACCGCTTGAGGCGGTGCGGTTGGATTTCCCGAAGCAATAGACGACAGTGTGGAGCTCAGTGATTTCTTTTGGTAAGTCGAGCATTCTCTGTTATAGCTTCGAATGGACGCTTCATTTCGGTGACTCGACATATACTTGATCTGTCTGGCTTCAAAGCCTGCATCATTCTTAGCCTGAATCGATGTCGCTCTCAGTTTTCTCAAATGATTGTTTAATGTTATTGTTAGACATTGAAGAATCCCCCTGATGTAGTTCTGTCTCCGCTCAGTTGATACATAGTTGGGAATCATCTATATCTGGGGCCAAACAAACCTATCCATATTTGCTTGCCGTAAAAAGTGGCTGTGCTTGTCGTAAGAGAAGACTTACGGGATTGGGTGGTCTGGCTCGCTGACTTGGTTGATGCATGTCATCGTGTCCCATTTGCTTGGATCGATGCTCATGATATCAATCACTGGATTGTCTGGTCCAGACTCGATTATTTACAGACCGCCGTCATATAGCTGGAATATTTATGAGAACGGTGTTAAACAAACAAACAAACTAACAATCAAATGACTGACAATAGATGTACATGTAGATGATTCCCAACTATGTATGCAATATCATAACACTTATCCTTTTATACAATCTCTATTTATCTATCTTTATCCAAACGTATTTGAAATCATTGATAACTAGATTCAGATGCAGTAGTTTGGGCTTACACATAGCCTGTAAGACTTAGATATACCATATCTGACTAAAATTGTAAAGCCAAAATAATATTGATATTGAAGTTGAAATCCATGTCTCATTTGTTTGTAAATTGTATGATAATGTAAATGAAACAAATTAAGTACACCTTATGTTCACGAAGCAGATAACAAACGAAACTCGATACATAACTTGTAGCAAAATGTTAAAACATGGAATGGTGTCTCATTGAGATGTCAAATATTAAGATGATACGGCACGATCGAAGTGAAATTACTCACTCGTGGTTTCAACATTATCTATATCATATCATGTAGGTTCTGGGTGTACGGTACTGGTGCACAAAGATGGAAGTAGACGCCAAAGGGACCAAATTGGAGTTGGTCAACAGCTTGAAGGAAAAGATGATAATCAAATCAACCTTCAACTGTCATTTTAAGCATATGGGGCCATTTTGGTAATTACGCCATACTATGGCATTTACAATGATGAATTTGACTTACTATCAATCGAAACATGCAATTTAGAGTATTGCTGAATGTTAGTGTGCGCTCTGTGTGTGTTCCCACATTCAGGCGCCACGCCAAATGATGCAAAATAACTACCGGTACTGTTAAAGAAAGACGAGTTCTATGGATGAACAACTTCTTTATTACAATTAGTGCGACGTTTCGGTGTAGATCCTAACACCTTTATCAAGCAAGTGCTAAGTCACTGCTAAGGCGTATAACGTTTGATCCCGAAATGAAAGGCACAATATATTGGCAAGTAGAAGAACAATTACACAGGGAGACGAACCGTAACAGCTACTTCCTGGATGCGATGTCGCCCGGAAACTACATGTTCGTCCTGTGATTGCTGCTTCATTTGCACAATCAAGAGACAACAAGAAAATGACAGACGCAATTAAAGGAAAACTGAACACAAACATTTCGTATGGACATTTCGCCTTGACAAGTTTGGCCGCCTGCAACTTTCAGGTACGAACTTATTGATGAGATTCTATGACATGATCATATTTGACGTATATGGAAGAGCGAGTATGATTCTATGACATGATCATATTTGACGTATATGGAAGAGCGAGTATGGTTCTACGTCGCTTTTAACAATATTCCAGCAATATCGCGTCAGGGGACACTAGAAATGGGCTTCACTCATTGTGTCCATGTGGGGAATCGACAGCATGACGAGCAAACGTTTTAACTACTGGGCTACCCCACCGTTCCTATGGAGAAATGAAATACTTATATAGAATAACCGGCGAGGTGAAATTAACGTTGCTTTAGCGAGGAACTTAAAACATAAATTTCACGAGTGACATATTTTCCGTGATCACTCGTACCGAGTGGATTATTCTATTTATTACCCATAATCATATTAAAAACGTGTTTCAAGGGGGAAAAAACTGTCGCCGATCAAGAATCAGCTGTTTTGTGTCAACACTGTCCACTCACTCAAATATTAACGTGTTGAAAAATATAGTTCTGTTTAAAACCTTTAAAGATCACATTATTGCAGTATGTTATATTTCTGTCTGATTTACACTGCATAAACTATCTAGCATTGATAATAGAAGACAAGTCGGGTTTTTTTAATCAAGGCTTTGTTTTGAGAAGGTCTCGTCACTGACAGACTCGCCGTCATCGGCATAGGCATGCATTTCACATTGAGAAAAGGAAACACGGATAATTTCCTAAACTTGGGTTAGGCGGTAAGTAGAACAGAATGGCACTCCAGAAATATGAACAAAACGAACATCAAGAAAGCAGTAGCAGAGCCATTAGTAGTGTCATTTAAGGATTGACTGTATATTTATTTCGGTTCATTGAGGTATGAATCGAAAAACCAAAGTGCAAACTGTACGAATCCGCACAAAAGCCCCTTGCATGAATGCGTGATTCGAATGCGACGGGGTAATTCTCTCAAATGTTGGAGGAATTTCAAAGCTTTGCTTTGCTTTTTCTCAGCATCCCAGTTATGGCGGTGGACCTTACGCTAGACGGACTAGCGACAAAATGCATGGTGACAAATGATGATTAATTATCAATATTTGTTTGTTTGTTCGTTGTTTAAAGGGGAACTAATCTCGGTCTTCTTCTCGGCTGTCTGACACTGCCCGCTGGGCCTCACTAGCTGCCGTGAGTCGATTTGCTCGCGTACGCAACTGAGCGTGACAAGAGACTGGACTACCGTATGTAAGGACAGCGTAAATAAACTTCGAGGCAGTATCTGTTTTACCAATTTTTGAACACTGATTTGTTACCCGTGATGTATGAAGATTTCGACAAAGGGCACATGTTAATAAATTTCTTCAGCCTAAACACACAGACAAAAAGAACGATGGA
This sequence comes from Haliotis cracherodii, assembly GCF_022045235.1. Taxonomy (NCBI): domain Eukaryota; kingdom Metazoa; phylum Mollusca; class Gastropoda; order Lepetellida; family Haliotidae; genus Haliotis; species Haliotis cracherodii. The sequence continues at coordinate 40,389,654 of NW_027266330.1, read as the reverse complement.
AGCTCATCGGATGTTCATATTTGGAAATACCCTTGATGGTTATAGTTAATAATGATAAAACGTATCACTGAAGTGAAAGCATTTTCGGATTCCGGATTGCGTGGATGATACGATTGCTACTCCCTTGTTGTCATCCATGTTTACTCGGCATGTGCATTTAATGAATTTATTACAAGTATAATTAGTGGTAGCTCCACTCAGAATACCAGACAAAGGTTCCCATTTGGCATTTCATGTGTCTGGGGTAATTATTTAATCTGAATCCCGGTTTGAAGTTGGGTGAAATGTAATTTGCACGTGGCAGCCCAGCAAGAGGAGTAAATCAACTGATCATTCCTGGCCATCAAAGGATCAGCAGAAAATACATTGACTGAATAATCACTGTTATTTTGCACAGTGGATGTGTCAACAGTTAATGTTTACATGTGTAGGTTTACTAAAGCAAAGGGAATATCCCATATCTGGGCGTGAAGTGCCGATGTAAAAACAACATACTTTGTTCAAAGGATTAGCCGATAAAACGTTGATTGACTGTTCATTAATATTGTTATCTAACTATGTTTTTTAAAGAACCGTGGACTATGAAAATAGTTGTCACGTAGGCTTTCTTAGCTGACCTTTAAGAGTTGACATCTGTGGTGAAGTCACCAATGTAAGACCGTTATCAACCTCAGCAAAAAGCAACTCATCACAGAAAAGACCAACGTCCTGTCGAAAGGCCTGAAGTATACTGAGTCAAATTAAAAACTTCACATTTTAAAAAGTAATCCCATATATGTTATACAACGGACAAATGTATCAGAGAAGGTAATTTTTAATCATTAATGTCCAAAGAAGGATTTTAATTAACGGTGGTTACCATAATTTGTTCCAAGCACCTACGGTATTCTGTAATAACATCAACAGTTTAAATCATAAGTCCCAAGCACGAGAATCTGATGGCACACAAGTTCAGTAGTGTGTATGACCACCATGTGCGTTATCAACTGCCACACAACGCCTCCGCATGGACCTTGTGATGCTTGTGAACACATGACTGGGAAGACGACGCCATTGTTGCTGCAAAATGGTCCAAGATCTTGCAAATTCTGTGGTTGGTTCTGGCAGACTTCTGCCAAGAGCATCCCAGACGTGTTCGATGGGATTGAGGTCGGGAGACCTTGACGGCCAGTCCATGACGTTGACTCCCGCATTCTGAAGGAAATTCCTTGTCAAAATTGCTGTGTGGGGTCTGGCATTGTCGTGTTGGAAGATCAAACCGGGTTCATGTGCTGCCATAAAAGGCAGAAGTTCTGGTGCCAGTACCTGGTCGCGGTAAGCCACGGATGACAAGAAGCCTGGAACGTGCATTGCCACAGAAAGCACCCCACACCATGACACTTCCGCCTCGAAATCTGTCAACTTCCTGTACACAACACTGGGCGTAACGTTCATGACGGCGCCTCCACACCCTCGCCCTACCATCAGCATATCGAAGATTAAATCGGGATTCATCACTGAAGACGACTTGATTCCAATTTCTCTGAGTCCATCGTAAGTGTCGCTGTGCCCACACTTGACGTTGACGTCTGTGTAATTGAGTCAGAATCGGCCCGCAGTGTGGCCGTCGTGCTTGAAGGTGAGCAGTTCTCAGACGGTTTCGAACAGTTTGTGCACTCAGTCTACCCCTAAACAGTTAATTTCTGGTTGATGTAGCCGTCAAAAATCGGTTATGAAGGTGACATAAGACAATCTGACGATCCTCTGCATGTGACGTCACACGTGGTCGACCTGGCCGAGGGAGATCAGCGGTGGTACCCATTTGCAGTAGACGCGTCTGTAAATCATAAACAGTCCGTCGACTAAGACCTATCGTCCTTGCAACTTCAGCTACGGACGTTCCCGTCTGCAACATGCCGACGGCACGTTCACGTTGCACATTTGAAAGGCGTGGCACCCACCTCAACAATTATCAACCTAATCTCGTCGACAAAGTCATCACCTCTGTACACCCAGACCTGCCACCCTCAAACCTGAATCAGCGCCCTTCCGCATCGCCCTTTCGTTCATAGGAAAAGCCTCCCACATCATCAGCCGCCTCCTCAAACAGCAAGCCAACATCGACACCCACTTCACCAGCTCCAACTCCCTCAAGACGCTGCTAAGAGCCAACATCGACACCCACTTCACCAGCTCCAACTCCCTCAACACCCTGCTAAGAGCCAACATCGACACCCACTTCACCAGCTCCAACTCCCTCAAGACCCTGCTAAGAGCCAACGGCAGGAACACAACCGAACCCCAAGAACCTAAAGGTGACTGCATCTGTGGAAAATCGTACGCCCAATCAACACCAGAATGAAAGAGCACTAAACCTCCACCATTAAATCCGACAGTAAATCAGCCATCTCGGACCATATCAACAACTGTCCTGATCACAACATCAACTGGGACAACGCCCAAATCCTCTCTAACAACCCCCATGATTTCACAAAAAGAAAAGTAACAGAAACAATCCACATTCGACACCACAAGCCATCAATCGACAGAGATCAAGGCTATTTCATTCCGTCCGCCTGCTATAAACTCATCAAGCAATAATCACTTATCCTGTTTAATTGGCTTCATGTCCCATTGGCTTCCACCTGTCTGTTCTCTGTCCATCGTGTTATGACAGCATTATCGCCTTGTTGTCAACACCTTACCTATGTTATCACACTCATATATGCAATTGTTGTTACTGTTAATCCTCTACTGTTGATCCTCCACCTACTATACTAAGTCACTCATTAAGTCTTGCTTGACAACGGAATAAGGATCTATACCGAAACGTAGCTTTTTACAGTATTAATGAAGTTGTTATCCATAAAAATGTGTCTACCTTGTGTCCACCCCAATCCTCCAGCTAAACAACCAAACAATCAAATTTCAAAAACAAACCAAATTCTTAGGACTTATTTTCGATGAACATCTCACCTGGGATGCTCACATCCAAAACCTAACAACTAAATGCAGTAAAGACCTAAACACCCTAAGATGCCTAACTGGCTCTAACTGGGGAGCCTCCAAATATACCCTCCTCTCTCTCTACATATCACTAATTAGATCAAAACTAGACGACGGCTGCGCCATATACAACACCCTAAACAACTCTCTATATAAAAAACTTGACTCAATACAATATCAGGCCCTCAAACTAATTACACGCACCCAACATGGCACCTCCTACACTTCACTTCAGGCCTTAACAGGAGAAATGCCACTAAGTCTACGCAGGGAACAGCTAAGCTTAAATTTCTGGGCCGCGTCCCAATCAAATCTTCTCATCCAAAACTTAATAAACCAAAATATCAGCCCCAAAAACCAAGCTCTAGCTCGTAAACACCACTTACTTACCCCAATATCCCAAAGAATAACAAACTACCTCAATGAACACCAAATTAAAAATCTTAAACAAAACTGCAAACAATCAAATATCTTCACCCCTAAACTTAAAATACCCAAAATAGACACAACACTAGCTAGCCAAATAAATAAACAAACCGACCTCAACATAGCTAAAACCACCACACTAGCATACATACACGAAAATTGGCCAAATTGGTGTCACATTTACACGGACGGATCCTCAGATCCGACCTCCAAACACACAGGTTTCGGAGTCCATACCACACAACCAACTAAAACCACACAATCCTTCCGACTCCCAAACAACCAATCAATATTCACGGCAGAACTAATGGGCATGGCCTCAGCCCTCCATAATCAAGAATCCAAAAAACACAAAAAAAATCCTAATACTTACCGACTCCCTAAGTGGACTGCAAGCCCTCCAAAACAAAAATACCAAAAACCGACCTAAATTAATAAATCAAACACTTAAAAGCTCCAACGACCTAACTAAGGCGGGCAAACAAATAACCTTCTTGTGGATACCCGCCCACGTAGGAATATACGGTAATGAAAACGCCGATAAAGCAGCTAAACTATCCCTCAAAATCCCAGAAATAAGCTTAAACTTATCAATCTCAAAATCAGACATTAAAAGCGTAAACAAGCAAAAAATCACCAAAAAATGGCATAACCTTTATCTAAACTCAAATAGCCAAATCAAAAATGTACTCAGCAAACCACTAACCAAACCAAAAATTCTCCATCCATCGAAAAAAATCGACAGAGTAATCACTAAACTCCAAACAGGACACACCAACCTAAATAACCATCTAAAAAAATTTAAAAAACATACTACAGGTAACTGCCCACACTGCAAACTAGAAACTCCAGAACACGCACTCATCCACTGCACACACTACCTAACACATCGAACCGCATTACAAACCACCCTCAATCTAAACAAGGCTCACACTCTAGAAGCAATACTAAACCCACAAAATAAACTAGAATACGTCCAGGCCTTAGGCGTATTCTTAATCAAAACGGAACTAATAAAACGCATCTAAAAACACTATAATCTACCAAATCAAAATTATAAACAAACAAACATCCACCATACCCAGCTCCCCTAGTTCTCCTCCCCAACCCCATCGGCATCTATTCCAAATCTCAAAATTCCCAAATTCTATATAAGCAACCCCTAAAGCCCCCTCTTGGGTTGCACACACCACTTTCGCCCCTTTCGGAAACACATTAAATGGCCTGGCCGGGCCCGTGTGCGAAATACGCATCAGTCGGAAAGCGCACGTTAAATCTCCAAAGTAAGTAAGTAAGTGTTTGTGAAACACCTCAAACAAAGTAAGTGATCAGTTGAGAAACGAACACAGGTATATTATCCCGAAAAGCTATATTTATCATCCCAAACTGGCTCCCACAGGAGATATCGCTTCGATGAGATCAAGCGATATAAACACTGTAGATATCACTGCAATGAAATCACAATGCTTTGCAGACCATTATGACGTCACTGGTTACCATGACGTCACAATCAAATGACATCACTAATGGCTCTGCTACTGAAGCTGTTAGCAGTACTTTTTACACTGAAGACACTGCTACATTACTGTCTACAAATTGAAAAAGTTGGAAGAATGATGTTGGATAATAGATAAAATCTCACCCGAGTGTCTTTTGATATGAAATATATCAACACTCGTTAATAAAAGAGGCAAAAATCCTCGGCAATCCTCGGAATTTTTCCACTTTTATCAACTCGTGTTGATATATTTCATATCAAAAGACACTCGGGTGATATTCTCTATATATCTTAAAATATTTGATTATTACAGAGACATGTGACATCGAATAAGCTTATTTGTACAGCTGTAGACGTATGGGATATCGTTCCTTTATGTGGATATTCACGGATACATTCCTCGAACAAGGTAGCTGCCTAAATTTATACATATAACTTTGGTAGGTTGTAATTATGACATTTGCATTTTGGTTTCATTCATTTGCTGTTGCTTTGAATACAATCATTTTTGTTCCTCTGCGTTTTCGTTGGGAAGTTCTTCGCCGCGGGACAGACGTTGTTTTCGTAAGCCTTTTCGTTTGTATGCGTGTATATGTTACAGTCAATGTGAAAATGTGATTCCCTCAGGCAATTTATAAAATGTCTAAATATTTCAGTAATTTACAAATTGACTGAAACATCTCTCCATTAATGAAACAGATTGACTGGCAATTATCAAGTGGTTTAAAGGGGCTTAAACATCAAAATAGACAAATTATGCTAGGATTAGAAGCCAAAACTATAGAAATGTACTTCGTATTCTTTTAATCTTTTAATCCTATCATTTTCAGTCACTGGGTCATGAAAGTAAAGCATAAAAAATGTTTGGAATGCGTTATCATAATAACAGAAATGGACAGATTTTTCTGTCAATTTGTAAAATAATTGAATATTTATGCGTTTAATAAATTGCCTAAGTGAAAATGTTACACATTTTGACAATAAAATATACACACGATAAAAAAAAGCAATGCTCAGGTGAAGTATTTTCTGTGTGTTGCAAGTCAAAATAGTGTAAACGAAAATCGCACAATACCAAGCAAGCGACATATCAAAACTTCGTCGCCATTACCTATGCAAAGATAGCTACATTTCGGTATTATTTTCAAGACTGAACTGTATTTCAGTTTATTGATCATATTGACTATACGTCCTTACACTATCAATACAAGCGACAAATGCAGTTACGCATGGCGCAGGTCAGGTCGCGAACTAGTCTAGATTTCTGCTATATCATCCGGGCACTCACGGGTAATAAATAATAACAAAGGGAACAACCAGTCCCGGGGTATTGCTTTAGATCAGTGCCCCGTTAACGCCGTACTCAGCAGTATTCTAGCTATATGAGACTTGCCGCCAGTCTATGCAACCCAAATGTCCCCTCGGTTCTCGCTGACTGGCACTTTTTTGTGGCTCCCGGCACACGGCACATAAGAGCCTTACCCTACCCCCTCAAACAGCCCCTTTTGACTAGGACTTTTTGATAGTCCATTGTATTGAATAGTCAAGTTTTTAATTTATCGTTAACTTTTGTTTAGATTTGAATCTGTATATATTTTTAGATACTAAAGAGCCTACTCAACATAAAAACCAATGTTTCCAATTTTTTGGGTCCATACTTTTCGAATAAATGACGCTCAAACTTGACCACTTGATGACAGTGTAAATGACAGCAATAATGACTAGTTGTAGGTAATATTATGAAAATGGGTTATCTCCCCTTGTAACATTGACCTTTCAAGTCAACATGGCTGAGACAACTCTGATAAGAAGAGTTTTTCCTTCATCAAGGAAGGCTTATCATCAACTAATGCCCGCTGAAGTTCATCTAAATAGGTGAGTGAATATTTATAGAATATTATGCCATGTGCTATCTATGTTGGTTCATTGATAATTATTGGGAAATTGAACGACCATGATTTCTTCATAATAACACGATTGACAACATAGGCTTGATCTGTTTCATTAAACGTAAATTGCAGCCATTTGCTACATGTTAAACTTAACTAAAAATGCTTCCTAGCGTATATTCAGTTGCAGGAAATTTCAATTTTAGTGTAAACTATCCTATTTAGCTCAAGATATGCTACATAAAAGTTATATGCTGTGATACTTTGGGGCCCCTTTAGGGATTCAGTATAATTACATTTGTGAAATATTGCAATTATTCTTGTTGCTTAAATTTTTCATAGATAATTTATATACTTTTATTTAACATGCCTATCATTAAACGTACATTCAATAATTTTATATGCGTGTATTAAAAACAATTATCCATACATCCTTAAAAGGGCCCCACTCCAATGTCCTGTGTATGTCACATATTGTTGTGTCCAGACAAATAATTACAGCAATACTTTTGCTTGTAGGCTTCAGATGATACGTTAAATATTTTGGTAATTTCACTTGAAAAATAAAACCCATACGATATTGTGGTATCAAACATTTTTAGTAATGTTTGCCTAACAACTGTGAATAATGGCAAATTCTAGTATGAAGACTTGAAATGAATTTTTTTACTAAATAACACAACTTTATAAAAATATTTCTGAACATAACATTTGAAAGCATTTTTAATGCTTTCATATTATTCTTGTTGGTGAATGAAAGGTATTCTATTGGATTCACAAAAGTTTCAAATATTGAAGTATTGTAATATTTTCAAAATTTTGAAATCTTTTAAATAGAGGCGTTTATTTTATTGTTTTTGCCAAACAATGTACAAAGAAATATTTTTAATAAACGATGTTTGATTATAAAAACCAAAAAAATACTATTTTATTCTGTTTTTACTTTATGATCTGTATTGTTTTGTTTCAGGAAACTTCCAACATAAATGATGATATCATTACCACAGCTTGTATTGGGCAAGTGTGTCAGAAGATATCAACATCAGTCACTACAGATTGGAATCTTTGTATTCTGTGCCAAGAGAATGCAAGTCTGTCATGGATCATCCCTACTTGTATCACAGCCAGGATTGGATTCTTACAACCGATTACTCCATGTTTTGAAGGAACGAGCGAATGTCCATGATGGTGAATATACCGGTATATGGCAAAGACTTGAAGGCTGTGACAGAGACTTTATCATCTCACAGTGCTGCTTGGCATCCAATACTCCAATGCTACTAACAGCGATCAAATACAGTGAGCACGAGACAGGACACAGAAAGGAAAAGTTGATGATTCCACACCTTCTAAAAAGAGAGGGCGTAAAAGGAAAGGAAGAGATCTCCATGAGGAAACATCTGCACCATTTACACGGTCGTCTACAATGCCATAGGTCAAGGACTTTTGCTTCTTTTGCCAGGAAGAGCACAGACAGCCACTTTTTAATGTCAGGACCTTAAATCCTGGGGAAGATTTAAGATATGCAGTTGTAAACAATCCCGCCTTAAAGACCAGACTTCATTCATCAATCTCTCCAAATGATGCAGATTCCATTCAAGTGATCTGAATCTGGACATCAAAGTGCCTGATTAACCAAACTCATTAATCTGGTATGTAGACAAACAGACAACAAGGCCTATCTGTTATTGGGAAATATTGTAGTTACATATATCAACATGACTGCTTGTCTGACCATGTACCTATTTATTCAAGGGGGGGCACGGATGGCCCAGTCGTCTAAGTCGCCGCGATTCGCAGTGCAGAGTTGCGTCCCTTGGGCACGCCAGAAACCTATGATAGTGGGTTCGAATCCCGGTTCGCCTCGATTATGTTTCTAGGCAGCATACCCGTGCTCGTGGGTTTCACCGAAGTGGTAAACGTCTGAGACCTGCATCACTTCGGGCTTTCCTCCCACATTAAGCTGACACGCCGCGATATAACTGGAATAGTGTTAAAAGCGGCGTTAAAACCCAACTCACTCACTCACACTCACTTATTCCAGGCAGTGGCTGAAAGATAGGATACTTACAGAATTACCATTCGTCAGATTTGTTCTGCAAAAAGACCAAAGAAACCCGGCTGTTCTCTACTCCCCAGAAGCCTGCGAGAAAGAGATGGTGCATGCTGCAATTGTAAACGACCAGGGCATGGACAACATGAAGGTTATATACAAGTCAGCACAGCTTGTACGCAAGAGAAAAGATGACAAAATCAACAATCCCTGATCTGTTACAAGTAACATTAATGACATCCCAATCAAGCTGTAGACTCTGATACGCTGGATGATGGTGGGAACTGTTGATAACCTTCAGATTGAAGCAAAAGCCAGCATTGTACGGTTTCAAGTCAAGAAGACAAATTAAATATGCACAGAAAAGAGAATGTGAAACATTCAGATCTCATAATTATCTTCGTCTAAGTGATGCGTCTCAACTGGACATAAATCATAAAAAAACAGCTTATTAGGAAGTGGCGCGTCACAACTGGAGCTGAAACATTAGAGACCAACTCATTATATGAAGTGTTGCATCACAATTGGAGCTTAAACAACAGACCAACCCATTATATGAAGTGTTGCATCACAACTGGAGCTGAAACATTAGAGACAAACTCATTATATGAAGTGGTGCTCACAACTGCAGCTGAAACATTAGAGACAAACCCATTATATGAAGTGTTGCATCACAACTGGAGCTGAAACAATAGAGACAAACTCATTATATGAAGTGGTGCGTCACAACTGGAGCTGAAACAATAGAGACAAACTCATTATATGAAGTGGTGCGTCACAACTGCAGCTAAAACATATGAGACCAACTCATTATATGAAGTGGTGCGTCACAACTGGAGCTAAAACATATGAGACCAACTCATTATATGAAGTGGTGCTCACAACTGGAGCTGAAACAATAGAGACAAACCCATTATATGAAGAGGTGCGTCACAACTGGAGCTGAAACAATAGAGACAAACTCATTATATGAAGTGGTGCGTCACAACTGGAGCTGAAACAATAGAGACAAACTCATTATATGAAGTGGTGCGTCACAACTGGAGCTGAAACAATAGAGACAAACCCATTATATGAAGAGGTGCGTCACAACTGGAGCTGAAACAATAGAGACAAACTCATTATATGAAGTGGTGCGTCACAACTGGAGCTGAAACAATAGAGACAAACTCATTATATGAAGTGGTGCGTCACAACTGGAGCTGAAACATTAGAGACAAACTCATTATATGAAGTGGTGCTCACAACTGCAGCTGAAACATTAGAGACAAACCCATTATATGAAGTGTTGCATCACAACTGGAGCTGAAACAATAGAGACAAACTCATTATATGAAGTGGTGCGTCACAACTGGAGCTGAAACAATAGAGACCAACCCATTATATGAAGTGGTGCGTCACAACTGGAGCTGAAACAATAGAGACAAACTCATTATATGAAGTGGTGCGTCACAACTGGAGCTGAAACAATAGAGACAAACTCATTATATGAAGAGGTGCGTCACAACTGGAGCTGAAACATTAGAGACAAACTCATTATATGAAGTGGTGCGTCACAACTGGAGCTAAAATAATAGAGACAAACTCATTATATGAAGTGGTGCGTCACAACTGGAGCTGAAACAATAGAGACAAACTCATTATATGAAGTGGTGCGTCACAACTGGAGCTGAAACAATAGAGACAAACTCATTATATGAAGTGGTGCGTCACAACTGGAGCTGAAACAATAGAGACAAACTCATTATATGAAGTGGTGCGTCACAACTGGAGCTGAAACAATAGAGACAAACTCATTATATGAAGTGGTGCGTCACAACTGGAGCTGAAACAATAGAGACAAACTCATTATATGAAGTGGTGCGTCACAACTGGAGCTGAAACATTAGAGACAAACTCATTATATGAAGTTGTACGTCACAACTGGAGCTGAAACATTAGAGACAAACCCATTATATGAAGAGGTGCGTCACAACTGGAGCTGAAACAATAGAGACAAACTCATTATATGAAGTGGTGCTCACAACTGCAGCTGAAAAACTGTAGAAACAAAAGTTACTTGTTGGAACAGGTACACACCACAGAGGTCCATAACTCCACATCTTTGCATTGACTATTGTGCTAAATCAATGGTGAAACGGAGACAGCGTATCTCTTCATTTTAACCTGAAGCTTAGAGCTTTTCAATATCTATCAGTATATGTGCTCTGGAGATTAGACTTCCAGACGACCTCAGCTGACACTACAACTGCCTTTCTACGGTAACTGGGGTATCATTGGGTGTGGACAGCACCCGCAACTCATTCTTACACTTCACCATGAATGCGGAAGGTTATACTTTCCCCACTACTCGGAACATTCGGACCAGCAAAATACACCCCTATATCTACTGACCACATTCTTCACAGAGAAAGTCCAGCATAGCATGGCTTTCTCAGAATGGAGCCCACATGACCACGGACAGTTGCAATGTGTAACCCATGTCCAGGCACCTTGGTCGTCTAGGTATAACGTACAATTGTAGAGGGACATGCTTACATTCAGTCAAAGTCACTGTGACTATAGAAACTATATGAAGTTACAGTAGCACCGGGTTTACACCAATATATTGAAAAAATGATTCTGTCTGGAAAAGTAATCTGCTTCATCTATGTGATGCGTGTCAACTGGATATGAATCCTAAAAAATCAGCTCATGCTAGTAGTCACAACTGGGGCTGAAAAGGTAGAGATTAACTCATAAAATGATGTGGTGCGTCACAACTGGAGCTGAAACATCAGAAACCAACTAATTATATGAAGTGCTCACAACTGAAGATGAAACAGAGACCAACTCATAATGTGAAGTGGCGTGTCACAACTTCAGCTGAAACATGTGAGACCAACTCATAATGTGAAGTGGCGTGTCACAACTTCAGCTGAAACATATGAGACCAACTCATAATGTGAAGTGGCATGTCACAACTGCAGCTGAAACATTAGAGACCAACTCATAATGTGAAGTGGCTTGTCACAACTTCAGCTGAAACATTAGAGACCAACTCATTATATGGAGTGTCAGCATCACAACTGGAGCTGAAACATAAGAGACCAACTCATTATTTGGAGTGTCAGCATCACAACTGGAGCTGAAACATTAGAGACCAACTCATTATATGAAGTGTTGCATCACAATTGGAGTTGAAACAATAGAGACCAACTCATTATATGGAGTGTCAGCATCACAACTGGAGCTGAAACATTAGAGACCAACTTATTATATGAAGTGGAGCATCACAACTGGAGCTACACCTCACTTCAGGCCCTTACAGGAGAAATGCCACTAAATCTACGCAGGGAACATCTAAGCCTTAATTTCTGGGCCGCGTCCCAAACAAACCCTCTCATCCAAAACCTAATTAACCAAAACATTAGCCCAAGAAACCAAGCTCTAGCTCGCAAACACCCCTTACTCACCCCAATATCCCATAATAACAAACTACCTCAATGAACACCAAACTCAAAATCTTAAACAAAACTGCAAAAAATCAAATATCTTCACCCCTAAACTCAAAATACCCCAAATAGACACAACGCTAGCTAACCAAATAGATAAACAAACCGACCCAAACATAGCTAAAACCACCACACTTGCATACATACACGAAAATTGGCCAAATTGGTGTCACATATACACTGACGGATCTTCAGACCCGATCTCCAACCACACAGGCTTCGGAGTCCATACCACACAACCAGTTATATCCACACAATCTTACCGACTCCCTAACAACCAATCTATATTCACGGCCGAACTTATGGGCATGGCCTCAGCCCTGCATAACCAACAATCTAAAAACAAAAAAAAAATCCTAATTCTCACTGACTCCCTTAGTGGACTACAAGCCCTCCAAAACAAAAATACCAAAAAACGACCTAAATTAATAAACCAAATACTTAAAAGCTCCAACGACCTAACAAAAGCAGGCAAACAAATAACCTTCTTGTGGATCCCCGCCCACGTAGGAATTTACGGCAACGAAAGCGCCGATAAAGCAGCTAAATTATCTCTCAAAATACCAGAAATAAGCCTAAACCTACCCATCTCAAAATCAGAAATTAAAAGTGTAAACAAACAAAAAATGACCAAAAAATGGCATAATCAATATCAAAACACAAATAGCCAAATCAAAAAAGTGCTCAGAAAACCACTAGCCAAACCTAAAATCCTACACCCCTCTAAAAAAATTGACAGATTAATTACAAAACTCCAAACAGGACACACTAACCTAAATAACCACCTAAAACAACTTAAAAGACACACCACAGGCAACTGCCCCAACTGCAAACAACCCGAAACCACAGAACACGCACTCATTCACTGCACCCACTATCAAACACACAGAACCACACTACAAACCACCCTCAATCTAAATAAGGTTCCTACTCTAGATGAAATACTAAACCCTCAAAATAAACTAGAAAACTTCAAGGCCCTAGGCGTATTCCTAATCAAAACAGACCTAATTAAGCGCATCTAAAATTAATTAATCTACCAATCCAAAATCCAATAAACATACAAACACCCACCTCACCCGGCTCCCTTAGTTCCCTCCTCCACCCACCTCGGCATTTATTCCAAATTTAAAAATTTCAAAAAATCAATATAAGCAACCCCTAAAAGCCCCCTCTTGGGTTGCACACACCACTTTCACCCTTCTCGGAATACACTAAATGGTCCGGCCAGGCCCGTGTGCGAAATACGCTGTAGTCGGAAAGCGCACGATAAATCTTCTATATCAGTCAGTCAGTCAGTCAACTGGAGCTGAAACATTCAGACCAACTCATTCATTGAAGTGGTGCGTCGCAACTGGAGCTGAAACATATGAGACCAACTCATTATATAGAGTGTTGCATCACAATTGGAGCTTAAACATTAGAGACCAACTAATATGAGGTGGTGCTCATAACTGGAGCTGAAACATTAGAGACAACTCATTATATGAAGTGGCATGTCACAACTGGAGATGAAACAATCGGGACTAACTCACAAAGTGTCACATCACAATCAGAGCTGAAAAGGTAGAGACCAACTCATTTATTGAAGTGGTGCGTCGCAACTGGAGCTGAAACATATGAGACCAACTCATTATGTGAAGTGGCGTGTCACAACTTCAGCTGAAACATATGAGACCAACTCATTATAAGAAGTGGAACATCACAACTTCAGCTGAAACATATGAGAACAAGTAATTATATGAAGTGTTGCATCACAACTGGAGCTGAAACATTAGAGACAAACTCATTATATGAAGTGGTGCTCACAACTGGAGCTGAAACAACAGAGACCAACCCATTATATGAAGTGTTGCTTCACAACTGGAGCTAAAACATATGAGACCAACTCATTATATGAAGTGTTGCATCACAACTGGAGCTAAAACATATGAGACCAACTCATTATATGAAGTGGTGCTCACAACTGGAGCTGAAACATTAGAGACCAACTCATTATATGAAGTGTTGCATCACAATTGGAGCTTAAACAACAGACCAACCCATTATATGAAGTGTTGCATCACAACTGGAGCTGAAACAATAGAGACAAACTCATTATATGAAGTGGTGCGTCACAACTGGAGTTGAAACATTAGAGACAAACTCATTATATGAAGTGTTGCATCACAATTGGAGCTTAAACAACAGACCAACCCATTATATGAAGTGTTGCATCACAACTGGAGCTGAAACAATAGAGACAAACTCATTTTATGAAGTGGTGCGTCACAACTGGAGCTGAAACAATAGAGACAAACTCATTATATGAAGTGGTGCGTCACAACTGGAGCTGAAACAATAGAGACAAACTCATTATATGAAGTGGTGCGTCACAACTGGAGCTGAAACAATAGAGACAAACTCATTATATGAAGAGGTGCGTCACAACTGGAGCTGAAACAATAGAGACAAACTCATTATATGAAGTGGTGCGTCACAACTGGAGCTGAAACATTAGAGCCAAACTCATTATATGAAGAGGTGCGTCACAACTGGAGCTGAAACAATAGAGACAAACCCATTATATGAAGAGGTGCGTCACAACTGGAGCTGAAACAATAGAGACAAACTCATTATAAGAAGTGGAACATCACAACTTCAGCTGAAACATATGAGAACAAGTAATTATATGAAGTGTTGCATCACAACTGGAGCTGAAACATTAGAGACAAACTCATTATATGAAGTGGTGCGTCACAACTGGAGCTGAAACAATAGAGACAAACCCATTATATGAAGTGGTGCGTCACAACTGGAGCTGAAACAATAGAGACAAACTCATTATATGAAGAGGTGCGTCACAACTGGAGCTGAAACAATAGAGACAAACCCATTATATGAAGTGGTGCGTCACAACTGGAGCTGAAACAATAGAGACAAACTCATTATATGAAGAGGTGCGTCACAACTGGAGCTGAAACAATAGAGACAAACTCATTATATGAAGTGGTGCGTCACAACTGGAGCTGAAACAATAGAGACAAACCCATTATATGAAGAGGTGCGTCACAACTGGAGCTGAAACAATAGAGACAAACTCATTATATGAAGTGGTGCGTCACAACTGGAGCTGAAACAATAGAGACAAACCCATTATATGAAGAGGTGCGTCACAACTGGAGCTGAAACAATAGAGACAAACTCATTATATGAAGTGGTGCGTCACAACTGGAGCTGAAACAATAGAGACAAACTCATTATATGAAGTGGTGCTCACAACTGCAGCTGAAAAACTGTAGAAACAAAAGTTACTTGTTGGAACAGGTACACACCACAGAGGTCCATAACGCCACATCTTTGCATTGACTATTGTGCTAAATCAATGGTGAAACGGAGACAGCGTATCTCTTCATTTTAACCTGAAGCTTAGAGCTTTTCAATATCTATCAGTATATGTGCTCTGGAGATTAGACTTCCAGACGACCTCAGCTGACACTACAACTGCCTTTCTACGGTAACTGGGGTATCATTGGGTGTGGACAGCACCCGCAACTCATTCTTACACTTCACCATGAATGCGGAAGGTTATACTTTCCCCACTACTCGGAACATTCGGACCAGCAAAATACACCCCTATATCTACTGACCACATTCTTCACAGAAAAAGTCCAGCATAGCATGGCTTTCTCAGAATGGAGCCCACATGACCACAGACAGTTGCAATGTGTAACCCATGTCCAGGCACCTTGGTCGTCTAGGTATAACGTACAATTGTAGAGGGACATGCTTACATTCAGTCAATGTCACTGTGACTATAGAAACTATATGAAGTTACAGTAGCACCGGGTTTACACCAATATATTGAAAAAATGATTCTGTCTGGAAAAGTAATCTGCTTCATCTATGTGATGCGTGTCAACTGGATATGAATCCTAAAAAATCAGCTCATGCTAGTAGTCACAACTGGGGCTGAAAAGGTAGAGATTAACTCATAAAATGATGTGGTGCGTCACAACTGGAGCTGAAACATCAGAAACCAACTAATTATATGAAGTGCTCACAACTGAAGATGAAACAGAGACCAACTCATAATGTGAAGTGGCGTGTCACAACTTCAGCTGAAACATGTGAGACCAACTCATAATGTGAAGTGGCATGTCACAACTGCAGCTGAAACATTAGAGACCAAATCATAATGTGAAGTGGCGTGTCACAACTTCAGCTGAAACATTAGAGACCAACTCATAATGTGAAGTGGCGTGTCACAACTTCATCTGAAACATATGAGACCAACTCATAATGTGAAGTGGCGTGTCACAACTGCAGCTGAAACATTAGAGACCAACTCATTATATGGAGTGTCAGCATCACAACTGGAGCTGAAACATTAGAGACCAACTCATTATTTGGAGTGTCAGCATCACAACTGGAGCTGAAACATTAGAGACCAACTCATTATATGGAGTGTCAGCATCACAACTGGAGCTGAAACATTAGAGACCAACTCATAATGTGAAGTGGCTTGTCACAACTTCAGCTGAAACATTAGAGACCAACTCATAATGTGAAGTGGCATGTCACAACTTCAGCTGAAACATATGAGACCAACTCATAATGTGAAGTGACGTGTCACAACTGCAGCTGAAACATTAGAGACCAACTCATTATATGGAGTGTCAGCATCACAACTGGAGCTGAAACATTAGAGACCAACTCATTATTTGGAGTGTCAGCATCACAACTGGAGCTGAAACATTAGAGACCAACTCATTATATGGAGTGTCAGCATCACAACTGGAGCTGAAACATTAGAGACCAACTCATTATATGGAGTGTCAGCATCACAACTGGAGCTGAAACATTAGAGACCAACTCATTCATTGAAGTGGTGCATCGCAACTGGAGCTGAAACATATGAGACCAACTCATTATATAGAGTGTCAGCATCATAACTGGAGCTGAAACATTAGAGACCAACTCATCATATTAAGTGTTGCATCACAATTGGAGCTGAAACATTAGAGACAACTCATTATATGAAGTGGTGTGTCCCAACTGGAGCTGAAACAATCGAGACTAACTCACAAAGTGTCACATCACAATCAGAGCTGAAAAGGTAGAGACCAACTCATTCATTGAAGTGGTGCGTCGCAACTGGAGCTGAAACATATGAGACCAACTCATTATGTGAAGTGGCGTGTCACAACTTCAGCTGAAACATATGAGACCAACTCATTATATGAAGTGGTGTGTCACAGCCGTAGCTGAAACATTAGAGACCAACTCATTATACCAGGAAGTGGCGCTTCTCAAATGGTTCTGAAACACTGAAAGACCAACTCATTAAAATAGGATTATGCACATCTGAACTGGATCTAAAACATTAAAAGACTAAATCATTGTTACTGGAGGTGGTACATTTCAATGCAGACCATAGAGTTTTTATTTTATTTTCACAATGATCCTTTGGTAGTGATATTGCAAATCGTTATAAACCTCTACAAAAGTTACTTGTTGGAACAGGTACACACCACAGAGGTCCATAACTCCACATCTTTGCATTGACTATTGTGCTAAATCAATGGTGAAATGGAGACAGCGTATCTCTTCATTTTAACCTGAAGCTTAGAGCTTTTCAATATCTATCAGTATATGTGCTCTGGAGATTAGACTTCCAGACGACCTCAGCTGACACTACAACTGCCTTTCTACGGTAACTGGGGTATCATTGGGTGTGGACAGCACCCGCAACTCATTCTTACACTTCACCATGAATGCGGAAGGTTATACTTTCCCCACTACTCGGAACATTCGGACCAGCAAAATACACCCCTATATCTACTGACCACATTCTTCACAGAGAAAGTCCAGCATAGCATGGCTTTCTCAGAATGGAGCCCACATGACCACAGACAGTTGCAATGTGTAACCCATGTCCAGGCACCTTGGTCGTCTAGATATCACGTACAATTGTAGAGGGACATGCTTACATTCAGTCAAAGTCACTGTGACTATAGAAACTATATGAAGTTACAGTAGCACCGGGTTTACACCAATATATTGAAAAAATGATTCTGTCTGGAAAAGTATGGGATAGAGTTGAGAGTGGAAAGTGCCTTAAAGTGGACAGAGGTTAAAAATGTGATCTAGATCTTCGGGAATGAGGCAGTTTGTACAGTTACCATTTAGATGTTACTTTTGCTTAAATTAAGATTTGTATTGCCACTGATAATACGGGATATTATTTTATCAAAAAAGGTTGATTTGGTAAAATTGTGGCAATTATAGATAGGTTGATGAAATATAGTCTTAATCCACATTAATCCAGTAGAAATTTTGAATTTTGATGGATTGTTTTATATTAGGTTTCAGCTGGGCTTTGGAAGTGTGAAAATCAATGGATGGGGATGGATGAGTTATGGCTATTTTAGCTGCTTTGTCTGCAATGTTGTTTCCAGGTGTGTTGATTGGCCAGGTACCCTGAGTTGACTTATAGGGGGCCAGTTGGTATGTATGTGGTTAAGTATTAATGATGTTTTATCTGTAGGGGAGATGTTGGGTATTTTTTTATTGTAGATATTTCAATGTTGTCATATATTTGTGTGAGTGATTGTATATTGGGTTATGTTGGGTCCAAGCCCAGTAGTTTAAGCTAGATAGATGTCTGCGGTGTGTCATTGAGAGCGTTTATACCTGTCATTAGTAGTAGTGTATTGTGGGCAGTACCAGTCCTGGTACCTGTGGCTATTCTTAGGGCTTTATATAGATTTTAGTTTATTATGATTTGTACTTGTAATGTCACTTAGGACCGGAGCGGCATAATCTATTCTTGACTGCATTTGTCTTTTATATATATTCTGAGAAGGGTTTGTTTGTCTGATCCCCAGTCAGTGCCTCTGATGGCCCTCATTAGGTTTAAGACTTTTTCACAAGAGTTCACAAGTTTTGAAATATGGGGAGTCCAGGTGAAGTGTTGGTCAAATGTGACTCCTAGAAATTTTGCTTCTTTTTGTAATGTGAATTCTTCAGTTTATTTGAAAGCCCCACTTGGTAGACCATTTTTGAATACTTTTAAGTGCAGATTGTATTTTGGTTTTAATTAAGTTTAATGGGGATGAGGATGTCCAGAAGGAAATGTGGTCTGCAAATTTTGCTGAATATAAATAACTGTTTTTAATAGTTTTTGGAAATATCATCAATCTTGAAATTAAATAATGTCGGCGACAATATGCTACCTTGTGGGGTGCCATTTTCTTATGGGTGGGTATCTGATAATGTTCCATGGGATTTAACTGTGACATTTCTGTCTGTTCGGAATGAGTGTATGATATTTAAAATTCTCCCATTAATGGCTATATTTTCTCATTTTTGAATGAGGCCATTATGCAAAACCATATTGAAAGCTTTGCTGAAGTCTATAAATATGGGCAGTGTATATTGTTTTTGTGCTTGTCCTGTCCTAATGTCTTGTTCCAAATGTTAAACGTGGTCTAAAGTTTGTCTATTGTTTGTGATGCCACTCTGGTCTGGGCTAATAAGATTGTTTATTGAAATATTGTGCTTGAGTCTGTTATTCATAATTGATTTCATAATATTACATAAATGGGAAGTTAGTGAAATTGGGCGATATGAGTCAGGCTCATTTTGGGGTTTTCCTGGTTTCAGGACTGGTACTACTTTTACATGTTTCAATGTTGATGGTGTAGTGCCTTCTGTCTATATTTTGTTGTATAATGTGAAAATGGATTGGTAAACAAGTGACGCGCTTATGTCAATACCTCTCCATTACACTGAAGACGTAATACAATAAATTCATCAATGGAGGTTAGATGTAACAAATGAATTGTATATGCCAAGCTAGATGTGTATATATAATGAACATATCTGCAGTTTATGTTAAACCATTCATTTTATTGAAAATCTGCCAGTTTTTAATATAAAGTTTTGAATAGAATCTAATGTTTGGATTTGCTCTTCCTTACTCAAATACAAATTTCCACATATCACTGTTTATAAAGAATAACCATGTTGGTAAAAATGCATCTCATTTCGAAGAACATAGTACTTTGTACACACAAAAAAGAAGTGTAGAGCATCTTTGGTATGATATCCACAGGAACAAGTTTTTGTATCCAAAATATATCTACCATACTGATCTGCGTTAAGATCGCTGCAGCCAGGCCTGAGGCGACTGTGAATAATTTGACATAAAATCTATTTCCACATATTTAAATCCCATGTATACCATTATCTCTGTTAACGTGAAGCAAATCCTTAAATTGTGTAACGGTCTCTGCCCCCGTTGGGTTTTCTGGTAACATATTCCAAAGTTGTGTTGTAGCTGGTACAATTGAATCTGCATAAGCTTTTGTTTTACACTTCACTGTTTGAAGATTAGTTATACCTTAAGTTATAATTTGTGTTTTCCGAAACTGTATGAAGAATAAGCCTACAAAGATATTCTGGGGAGAAATTGTTATTAATTTTGTATAACATTACAAATTTTGAATTGTATCTTCTGTCTTTTAATGATTTACAGTTTGTTTCGTTGTAAATCTTCTGATGACTTGTACCAGACAGCGCAACATATGGTTCTAAGGGCATCAAAGTTTAATTTTTCCAATAAATTAGCTTGTTCATTACTACAGTTGTCCCAAATATGACAGTAATAATAAAAAATGGTAAGATAAATGATTTGTACATAGTTTCTAAGGTAGTTCGGGAAAGACGATATTTATAACTTCTTAAACAATTAATCAGAGGAGAACATTTCCTTGCAATATCATCTATGTGCATTTTCCATGAACAATTACTTTGTAAAGTAATACCTAGGTGCTTATGACTTTGTACATCTTTTTTAGTTTTGCGACTAGGTTTTAGTTTATGAGTAAATTGAACAGATTCAGTTTTTTCAGGACTATATTTAACTTGCCATCTGAAAATCATATCAATCGGAGACACACCAAATTACCAAGTTTTATTCAGGACTATATTTATTACAATATAAATACTTTAGAGATACCTTTTTCAGAGGAGAGGGCATACACACAAGAATTAAATTGCTTGTGAGTGAATGCAGGTTATACTTGACATGTCTGTTCTCAGCTTCATACCGGTGGTATATCTGAATCTGCATATGGAAGCATGCGTATACCATGACAATTATTTGCTATTGGTCAGTCTACAGCACACAAAATACAGTCAAACAATTTTGGGCACCGCTTTGGCAAGTTGTTTTGTACAATAATGTTTTATTCAAATATATTTCAATTTGTTTTCACCATTTTCCCTACACCACTTTATGGATGTTTATGTTGCTAAATCTTATTGCTCATGTTCCCAACTGTATATTTCACATGATACAACATACTTTGCACACAATTAGTAAATGCTGTAAAGGGACTGCCCATTGGCCAAACCTTTTCGACCATGGGGGAATTAAGTTAAAATGAGTTGAATCATGTGTATTAATGATTGTAGACAAACCTTTATGTATTTGCCAAAGAAAAACATGAGTTTCGAGCAAAGGAAAATATTCTCTCCCACGTAGCATGGGACCTAGAACACTTGTGAGGGAATACACAACCCGGCACCTTGACCGGATGTAATACCAACATACAAAGCAGCCTGGTTGTTGTCGTAAGTTTTCTTGGGGAAGGCCTGACGGGATTTACCTGCTTACCTGGTAGCATGAAACGCAGCCAGAGGTCCCCTTCCGTAACTCCCAAACACCAGGTCGGGTCACGAGCCATTTGTTTGCGAAAAAGGTAGTCATACAACGCCCAGGAGTAACCCCCACATCTGATCGCCGATCCCCGGATAGTTTCAACATAGGACAGTCGCGACTGTACCCGTTCTGGATGCTGGGTTAGGTGTATTCCCATGAAGATGTGAAAAGCCGTCGGCCACGCACTTACGCTGAGATAGTTTGGTGCTTGTGATTGAAATGGTTTAAATATAACCTAGCCTGAACTGTCCGATACTAACCTCAACGGAATTTATCAACCAGCGGTTGGTTATCTGACGGAAACAGTGGACGGAAATCGACATGCATACGCACCATTAATTATCTTTTGTCGAAGGGCGTCCGTACCCTCTTGGTGCCACGGGACCATATATTGTCCCGTGAAAGTGTCCCTATTCAACTATAAATTTACATGTCAAAGGCTGAGTGCACACAATCAAAATTATAACCATCATCACCATAATCATCTCATCTGTAATATCGTGTAACTCATATTTTATACAATGCTACGGATTGCGAAATTTAACGAGATTAGTAAAGCGGTTACCGCGCTTCTCGTCCTTTTGCTGCCATGATGAACTTCATGCGAATGACGCAATTCTTTTTATTATGCACCCAAGTCACATACACGTAACTATTATCATATCAGACAGCCAATTTGAAAAATGAAATATATCAAACTGGCCAGAAAGATTTACTGTTCCCCGCTGTACAGTTATTGGCGCGAGACTGCCATCGTTTAGTCCGCAACAGAAGTTATCGAATCTGTCTCATGGCGATTTAGCACGGCGCTAGAGACGAAACGACAGTGAAGGTTGTCTTTCTGTTTATGATGCTGATTTACAGAAAAAAATTCAACCTAAGATGTAGAATGATAGCTATGATCGTTAATATTACGGTCGTATAGTGTATATGTATGGGCAGCAAGTCCATGATCAAAACGTAAACATTGAATGGCCAAGCCCAGAGTGACCGACAGGGAACGTTTGCATCAGAGCAGTGCCGCGATTTCTTGTCTACCAGTTGCCCTACATGCTCGCCCGTTTCTACAAATAACTGCTGCTTTTTTCACATGAAATGACTAATAGTCATATGTGATTGCTCTAACTACCTGACCGTGTGAATGAATTGCCCTAACCGTTTCGCATTTTGTCGCAAAAGGAGAATTCAAGAGTGTGGCCACGGCATCTAACGTTAGTCGACGCTATATTGTAAACAAATTGTGTCAAGGACGGTTTCACATGTGGTAGCTCGCCCTCGTTTCTGTCGACGGTACATGCGATACAAACATCAAACAACTATTTAATACATCGACACAACTAAAACAATGTGTGTTTGTTTGTTGTTTAACACCGCACTCAACGATATTCCAGCCATATGACGGCGGTCTGTAAATAATCGAGCCTGGACCAGACAATCCAGCGGTTGACATCATGAGCATCGACAATTTGGATACGATGACATGTATCAACCAAGTCAGCAAGCCTGACCACCCGATCCCGCTAGTCGCCTAGCCCTCTTACGACAAGCATAGTCACTATTACGACAAGCATGGGTTGCAGAAGACCTATTCTACCCCGGATCTTCACGGGTTCTAAAATAGTATTTTGCGTGAGTCATGGTACATGATGTGATGTGATCATCAAATACACATTATAAATGGAATATATTATCATTGGACGAGAGCTCGTATTTCCAACATTCTGCCATGGATATTAGATTCAATTTATATTAAATTTACAAATTATTGATGTTGACTGTACTCTTCAACTGTTATTTGATATGTTATCTGAAAAGTCAGCAGTGAGTAAACGCATTTTCGTTGAATGACGTTACAATCTTCAATTATTGTTTTGTGTGTCGACTAAATAGACGGTCGGTGATTTGACGCCGCTGTGATTTTGTCGTCTGGACAGGTGCGCGTGATTTGACCTCACGTTTTCTGACGTGGGTGACGTTATTTCAAACAGCTGATCTAATGTTGTGGTCGTATAATGGATACACGTGGTTTCAGTTTCCAAATAATAACATTATCTCTTTGACAGAACTAGGAAGTAGACTAGTACATCACGAATGAGAAGATTACCACGGCGACCGAAGAGTGAATGAGACCGTTTATCACTAG
Organism: Haliotis cracherodii; assembly: GCF_022045235.1. NCBI lineage: Eukaryota > Metazoa > Mollusca > Gastropoda > Lepetellida > Haliotidae > Haliotis > Haliotis cracherodii. The sequence goes on along the minus strand of NW_027266330.1, from coordinate 40,365,457 downwards.
ACTAACCCTGTTTGGGGCCTTTTTGTAATTTTGGTATGTTGACGAATGTGCTTTTCATATATGTTTAAAGGTTTGATATTCCAAGAAAATAATGTGCATTTAGATGAGTAATGGAATGGAATGTTTTACAGTGAGAAAGCTGTCAAAACTGACCCAATATTAAACAACCTTTTTATTTTTTTAGTCTCGTATATTAGAATCTCGCTTGGACCAATTTATAACATAAACAGTAAATAAAATTAGATCTACACGCAATATATAGGTAAATTCATAATCGACTTTTGAATGACAAAATTATTTCAGTGTAGACTAACTGTGATTTCGTTTTGAGGTTTTAAATAGTTGTCATTTTACTTTTTCACTGTGCATTATATAAATTAGTAAATACTTCGATCAGTGACATACGTATTTAGTAATAATTACTTTGTTTTGCATTCTTAGTAAGAAATAGAATTTGCAAAAAGAAAAATCTTGTCTGGGAGCAAAATGAATGCGTTCTTGTGGTTCTTGTTTCACGATTATAAATTGTGTATGTGTCCCTGTAAGCTGTAGTTTAGCTTGGCCAAAAGAAAAAAAAGGAAAGACATAACAACTGAAAACCACTAATATTAAGGATTGTGTAAGGTATATTTTCGAAGTTCAATACCAAGAATATATGACAAATAATTCCATTACTTTCATTCACCAACGATCATTATCTATTTCAAACGTTTCCTTTTGCAGAATGGGATGAAATGGAAAACTGTACTGGGAATAAACTATCACGAATGTCTTTGAATGTGCATGTACATACCTTGGTGTAAAATAGACTTCAAAAGTCGTATATATAAAAACAATATGAAAGAAAAAGTTGTATTCCAAGGACTAAGCAAAGGTCTAAGTGAGGCAACCAAGTTCGAAATACATGCTGAGACGAGGATGTGCGTTTTTAGTGGTCATTGTGAAACAAATGTGTTCAGAGTTTTGAGCACATGAACTGTATATACATTGAACACTACTTCAATCGAAGTAATTCATATTTTCGTAATTTTCTCTTTCACTTGATCAGGTATTACTAGGTATTGTTCCGCAAAAACAATAATATTGCCTTTAATAATATCGTTTACTTGTATTAGATATAGCCTACTCTATGCTTCTTGGGCTTTCAAATTCAAGTATTAAAATTGTCCAATTACATATCGTTTCAAGCTTTTTGTAAGGTAGATTTAAACCATTAACAACTCATCAGAACACCCGAAGTATAATTAAGCGCTCTGTGTGATTTCACAACGAAGCAATATGCTTGTATGACATACAGCGTCCAAGTTACGAGTGATCGAAAATAGGTTTGAATAGATTTCAACCACTGAAAACGTTTCAACGATTTTGATTGAATCTACTTGTACTTACTCTTGCTTGGTAGTGCGTTATAATCTTGTTAATTATTAAGAAATGGTAATGATGTCAGATATTGAGCGATGTCAGTTTGAGGGCTCTTGTTAGGACTGTTTAGCGATCTTTCACATTTTGTCCTTTGAAAATGTCCGATGTCAATTACCTCGAAGTTGTTTTTATCACCAGTGAAAGAGCACGGACACGGAAACCTACATGGACGTAATCGGGATTTCATCAAGATATACATTCCAAACTGTTATTCGTATTGTAACATTCTCTTTGACAATCTGCATGCGAACTAATCACGACCACTTCCGTCAATTTTGTTTTGATGTAAAAAACACTGACAATTTTATCGGGATTTTATATCGGTACTGACGAGTTATCGCTGAGGACCAATTATCGCCAGCTCCCCGCTATAGCGCGCACGTGATCGCATCTCATTTTACTTTTGCTCGTTTTTATTAGAAGAGAGACATATTATATCCGAAAATGATGAATAAAATGGACTTTTGTGAGGAAATTATTAGAAAAAAAACCCACCATAATCACCTTGCTGAAATACCACTTGAGATAAGACGCGTGGGCTGTGTCTTGTGAGTATTCATGCGAAAATATAAATCAAACAACACGATGATGCATTTTCAGTTCTGTCATTGCTTTCTATCTGTCTGCCATTTCTTCCCCAAGATACAATTCTGAAATCTATTTGGGTACACATGCATTATACCGGACATCAATCCACCATGTTTGTTTGATGCTATTAATAAAGTAGATCGAATTTGGGGAATATTGTTTTTTGTCAGTTTGCAGACGACAAATTGATAATAGCATTTCTTATTCATTTTGATGAAAAACATTTTGAGTGCGATACCAGAGATACTAAATAATGCAATTTGTATAACTAAAGCGGTGCACGTGCTGTTAAGACGATGGCGATAGCTGGTACAGTAAGTCGACGGGAAAGTTCTATTTCCACTGTTTTGATTCCCTATCGTAGCGTTATAAGAGAAATCAACTGAATATTATTGGCACCGACAGAAATGAACGCATTTGCTCATAGTTTCACAAAAATAAAAGTTATTGGTACAGTCAACTGTGTACACGGAATATGTCAGAAACAACATGAAAAAATAACTTGTCGGTGCCCGCGCGGGTTCGAATCCCGGCATGGGTACAGCCCATTTCTGGTGTCCCCCTCCGTGATAATGCTTGTATATTGCCAAAAGCGGCGTTAAAACCATACTCATTGATTGATTGATTGATTGATTGATTGATTATTCTAGGGCTTGGTCGAGTCCAAATTTACTACCCGGGTACCCACCCCCTCTATTACCCGACCCTACCCGGGTACCCACTGTAGGTCTCAAGAGATACAAAATGTCCGATTGGGAATTTTGTTATACCACAGCACTTGCAAAAAGTATTTAGATACATGTATTAAACTATCTGGTCATGCATACACTGAAGTTGACTTAAGTTACATTTATTCAACCATATGAAAAGTCAGAAGGAATGGGTGCATAGTCAGAAAGAAATGCGAACATTAGTGACTTGCAGTGTACCCATAGAGTTCGAGATAAGTTTTGTCATTCAACTATATATCACATGACTAACCACAGGTTAATCCTGCGGGTATCCGGGTCCTGCTCAGTACCCACCCGACACGGGTACCCGAGTTAAACGTCCCAGTCCTAATTCATTCATTCATTATCTAAAAAAACCTGACAAATGATATGCCATGGGTGGAGTTTAAAAATGGTATATTAACACTGCATAATTGTGTTGAGGAAGCCGTTATGACGGCAACGAAAGTGGTTTCTCTTGTTTACCTCACTGGTGTTGTATGGAGAAACTATGTTAAAACGTTCGCTCCTGTGACGAAAACCCGGGTCTTGTTCCAAATTGAGTAAAATGTGTGAAACCCATCCTTGGTCTTACGGTCGTAATGCGGTTGAAATATAATTATGATTGGTTAAGTTAAAAACACTAACGACATAGGTGTAAGATCATCAACAGAATTTAGATTCAATATGTTCTATGTACATGTTGTATTCTTACATTAAATAATATGCTTTATTCATTGACGACATGGGACAATCTCCCCCAACCCTTCACACATACACACACACGCACACATGCACACACAAACGCTTTTACCGGCCTGATGCCTTGGTGCTGTTTTGTATCGAATTGCCATCACATCATCTGCGAATCGGTACAGCAACAGCGACATCGTTTACATAATAATATGTTCACCAACATATTGTTTAATTACATATTGCTGCACTTACCATGTCTTCTCCAGAGTGAAACATACGGCAGGGCAGGAAATCAAGCTGAAAAATGTTTCTTCGTGAAAAGTCTTCATAATGCAAAAGACATACCAACGTTTTAAACGCAGCGTTCAAAGTAGCGCGTGGATAATATAAACATGATAAATAGGGGTCAAAGCCCATTGTAATCTCTATTCTAAGTGAACTCTAAACAGCTTGTTGAACTAAATTTAACATGCACCGGTGCATTTGATAAAGTAAGCGTCGTCTGCTTCGATCCATAGAGTCTGTATTACGCGCAGGAAAAACTCGTGCAACGGAAGAGTTTCCCGATTGGCTAAGCTCGTAACCATGACATCACGTGACTATTCTGGTGAACACCTGCATGAAATATACAACACTTCTAACCTGATTTGACATTTGTTTATATAAACAAGCTTAACCGACAAAGCCATTGGCGGTGGGTTTGTCTAGCGAGGTGAAAGCGTTGTCTCGTCACACCAATTCACCACATGGGCACCATGTTGAGCCGATTTTGACGCCCCTCTCCGTAATATGGCTTGGATTTGGTTCCAAATTTCGCAAATGATTTTGTAATAATAAATAAATGGTAGTTTTAAGCGGTATTCATCATAATAGAATGGAGATGTAATACAGTGGATGCTCGACCATGAGTTGCCAAGTGCCTTAACATTTTCATGCATTTTAAGCATAATGATGATTATGAAAAAGAATTATCGCAGAATTATGAACAATATGCATAAAGTATCACACGAGCAAAAACATTGACTGAGGGTGGAGACTGAGTATACTGAGTTTGTTTTTTATGTAATGGAAAATTATTGAAAGAACTGTTGTTAAATTTGATAACGTCTATTTAACCATCACTCATTCCTGCAACAGTTTGTGAAAAGTAATATGTGGCTGAATAATTTTGTGTAAAAATATATTGGTTCGATGAAGACTAGGGTAGGAAATGAACTTGCAACCACATGACCCCTAACATGTTTGAAGTGTTATTAATTCATGCCGAAAAGAGCAAATTTATTGATTTTCAAGAAAAGATATCAAAGATACCCAACAACGAAATTCATATTTAGTCCGTCCCTTAGAAAGTATATATTGTGAGCCAGTTTTAAAGAGACCAAATAGCTGGGTACATTCCAGTGTGTGCGTGTGTGTGTGTGTGTGCGTGCGTGTGTGTGTGCGTCCCGAAATCGTTTCCGGAGCATAACTCAGAAACCGTTAAATATTTCTCTACGAAACTTTGCATGTCTATCAGACTCATGCTGAACTGGTGTCTTTTGCTATTTAGGAATTTTGTAAATTTATATTTTTTTACGTTTCCATGGCAACAAGTTGGACTTAGGTTCTGTAAGGGTGCTGTTCGTTTCCGGAGCGTAACTCAAAAACCGTTAAATAATTTCTTAGAAAACTTTGCATGTTTACCAGACACATACTGAACTGGTGCCTTTTGCTATTTAGGAGTTTTATAAATTTTTATGTTTTACGTTTCCATGGCAAAAAGTTGGACTTAGGTTGGACTTAGGTTTCCGGAGCATAACTCAAAAACTGTTAAATCCTTTCTTACAAAACTTTGCATGTCTACTAGGCACATACTGAACTGGTGCCTATTGCTATTTAGGAATTTTATAATTTTTTATTTTTTACGTTTCCATTGCAACAAGTTGGACTTAGGTTCTATAGGGTAGAGTTTGTTTCCGGAGCGTAACTCAAAACCCATTCAATACTTTCCAACAAAAACTGTGCAAGTTTACCAGACACATACTGAACTGGTGCCTCTTGCTATTTAGGAATTTTAGAAATTTTTATTTTTCACGTTTCCATGGCAACAAGTTGGACTTAGGTTCTACAGGGGTGGTGTTCGTTTCCAGAGTGTAACTCAAAAACCGTTAAATACTTTCTTACAAAACTTTGCATGTCTACCAGGCACATACTGAACTGGTGCCTTTTGATATATAGCACTTTTATAATTTTTTATCGTTTATGTTTCCATGACAAGAAGTTGGATTTAAGTTTTAATATAGGATTGGTTTACTTAAGTAGTATAACAAATAAACTGTTAAATATTTCCTTGCCAAACATTGCATGTCTATATATAAAGCGCATACTGAACTAGTGCCATTTGATATTAAGGAGTTTTAGAAATGTTTATTTTAGAATTTCCATTGCAGCTATTTTGACATGGGCTAAGAGAAATGTTGGGTCAATTACCTGGTTTGGGGCCATAACGTGTTAAAATGGGCGGGATATAGATGACTTTGTCAACTATACGCTTGTTTTCACTAAGAAAGTGTTACCCCATGTTTTAACATTTGTTACATTTGACCACTTTCTAAGTGGCATTGTGAATTCATAGCTTTCGGCCATGTGCCACTTCACACTTGTCATAGGGGTTTCACAAAGTACCCGATCTAGACTTATCAGTTGTCCCAGACGGGACTCAACCCCAAAAAGAACGAGAATCTGTACTTAACTAAGAAAGTGTTATCCCAAATATAACATTTGTTGTATTTTCTTGTACTTTTTCATCATGAAAAGTATTTACCTAGTAGTTTCAGTGGCAAAACAATATTATCACAAGTATCTAATTTATTTTATTCATTATATCGGTTCATATTTTTCACATTAAAGGGGAAGTGTACACGCAAAAATCACTTTCTTTCTTTTTCTAAACAAAACGCAATTTTAGAATTAGTTAGTATCTGTGTTTGAAAATATACACTCATTTTTTTTCACAGTGAAAGTAGGAAGCTCACAATAGTGTGAAAGTGATATGCCGTTATGAGGCCTTCGTTTTACGAGCGAAATAGGCCTGAGTTATCCCCCTTAGATTATGACGTAATTGGTGCCAATTCAACTGGGTCCCTGTCTATTCTCAACGCAAAAGATATCAAGGACCAGTTTGCGGTAAAACAACATGGTCTACGACACACTCCGGCGCAGTGGTGACTCAGCATAACACAATTCTGGCTGGCATCTGAGATGCTAGAATCACAAAACTGTACCTACACCACGTGAAGCGGCTCTAACAAAGCATGATGACGTCATAATGTTTATCAATTGGCACCAATGACGTCATATTGCAAGGGGCATAAGCCATGGTGTTTTTGTTATGGAAAAAGAACACTTGGTAAATGTGAAAAATATAAATCGTTTTAGTGCAATAAATATGTTAATTAAATATGATGTTTTTATATTTTTGTCTATGATACTTCTATGTTAACACTTTTAATGTGGCAAAAGTACAAGAAAAAATGGTTCATTTCCGTGTGAACTTGCCCTTTAACCGAGAGTTCTATTTCCATAATAAACACACCATGGCTTCTGCCCCTTGCAATATGACGTCATTGGTGCCCAATGATAAAGAAATGACGTCATAAGACTTAATTAGACTCGATTCACGTGATGTAGGTACAGGTGTGTGGTTCTATCTTCTCAGGGCCCAGATGCGCAACTTTGTTCGGTGCCGCGCAGTTCAAAACACAACGCTATGCACAATTACCCTCAATTATGTCTTTGCAAAAATCGCGACTGAGAAGACAACACTGCATGGATGACATACTGTAGAATTCGCGATGATGGTTGGAAGGGGCCGTTGTATGAATTGCACTTATTCGTTTATTTGTGTTGCGCATATTCACTCTTGCGTAGTTGCTGTCCACAGGAACTCGATATTGCTCTTTGTAAAAATATACCCCCTATACTACATAAAAGACCTTGCAATATCGAGTTCCTGTGGTGCCATCTTTCTCTATAACGTATTACATTTGCCTCCTGATTGCAAGATTTCTAGTAGGGATTCGACTGTTTGCAATATATGGTTAGTCTTTGAATATGTGTTAAATCATGTCTTGTGATTGCCTTTGATTGAAGAAGGAACGCTACCACGCCTCTTCAAACTGTACAGCCATTAGTTGCAAACTGTTCTTGCCGAACGACTGCAATGGTTTTACGTTATTTTGGGAAGCATGTTCTGTACGTGAAACATACGAAATAGCCCATAATGTGGCGTGTGCGCACGTGCGTGTGCAACGTCTTCAACATGAGTTGTGTCAAACACACAGAGTATGGTCTAAGCAGGGGTGGAGAACAGTTTGGTTCAGACAAGTCCAGAATCAAGAGCCAGGTGTACGGACCTTGCCATGAACATTTTACCACCAACTGCATACAGGGGTTGACAGAGTTGGCGGTGGTGTAATGATGTTTGAAAAACAAGCTTGGTACCTAATGTCCCCAAGCTACTGTGATGAAATCCCACAGCCGCACATTGTTCACATTATCAACCATACTAACATCATCTTTCAACACGGTGATGGCAGACCACATACTGCAAGTGTAACAGCGACATTCCCACAGAACCACGTTGTACAGGTGACCCTTTTATCACCAGGTTTGAACTCATCATGAAACACAGACCCTGCACATGCACTGCAGGTCAAATTGGCTAACATTCACAAGGCATGTTCCTACTCTCGGGACATGCCAGGCAGTACTTGAAGCTAATGGGGACACAGGTAATAGAGTTCTCCTGAACCTGGCCACCTGCCCTCTGTTCATCTGTGTTCAAAATGTCATCACTCATCCAACATGTCTCTGTTTTTTGTAAAGTCTATTAGAATAGGTTGGACAGTCATAGGAGTAGGCCCACCAAGACACATATACAAAGAGAACATAATCTGATGCCAGTCCTGCTGTGTAATGCTCTACAATGTAGGACAAAAATGTAAATGTTTCACACTTGTGAGGCAATAATTGGAATATACTGGAACGCAACTCCTCAGTATTGATATTTTATTAAATAGCTACGATAGCCAAACACACAAACACTTGCTGATACAACAAATTACAACATGAAATTTGGTAGTTATATGAACAATCTCAGTAAAATGAGATCTTTGACTCTGATATCACCTCTGTCAAGATCTGTGGACACCTCCAGTAAGCAATAGAAGGTGCCATTAAGTAAACCCTAAGGGGTTTGGCCTTCACACATTGTACCCACGTGGAGAATCAAAGCCAGGACGAGCAAATACTTGAACAACTAGGCTACTGCACCGCCCCTTAAACACCAACAACAATATATTGGTGAAGCTTTATCAATTTGCATGCTTGTCTGAATGTTTCGTTTACTTGTACCAAAGATTTACACGCCTCTACTTGAATTGACTGATGAGAAAGTTAACCTGACATGATCTGCTATGGAGGTGTGCTCAGATCTTCGTGCAGAGAGGTTAAAATATCAGACTTTAATGAGATTGTGATATGAAAATGTTGGATGAAGCATTTTGTGTTCAGTGAGTTGCCATGGCAACATCAAGGCAAGAAATGAAGGGATGATAACCATGAGCTAGAAGATTCAGAGACAAGGACTGTTAACAATCAGCTCATGATCAGGTGGTTTGTGGATGCAGACTTCTTTCCATAAGATACATGTGACATGGTAATGGTGCGATAGCCCTCTACATGCAAAGCAAATGCATAGCTTCACTTTCTGTGTCGTCTTTTTACCATTCTACAGCAAACTAAAACTTTGTATTTTGAAATAGACATAAACAAGGGCAAAAGTGAGCGTGGCTCACTAATACTCCCGACCCGCCTAGTGTGTCAGTAGTTTCAAATTAAATAGCTAGGATAGGGTTAGGGTTTGAAAAATTCAGAAAAAAATGGAAAGTTAATAAAAACGATTTTTTTTCTTTTGACTGCACCCCTCCATATGACACAGATTATATGTACTAAGTTTGAGATGAATCCACTGAATAGTTTAAGAGAAATTGCGCAGACAAAGTTTTCGGACGGACGGAGCCTTGGTATAACTATATACCCCTGGCCTGAAAGGTCGGGGATATAATAAAATATTAACAGTAAACAATCTTCACAAATAAAAACTAGTTACAAAGCATATCATAAGCAGCCTGTGTGAATTATATTGAAACAAGAAAAAATATTGTAATTAATTTGTGAAACTTCAAGACTGTACTTCGTACAACAAACACCAAATGCTGGTCTTCAGTACTGGTGAAATATGAACCTGAACATTTCGATGATTATGCTGGGTGGGTTACAATCTATTTATTATGCACTAACATTTACATACCAGAGTAGCAATAATACTAAATGAACAAAAGAAAGTTGGCCTTAGTTATAGTATACTGTTGTAAGCATAACACAGGGAATAGGTCATTTCATTAAAATTTGGGAAATCTTGATAATAAAAGTAATGCATGGCTTCCTATTGCATAGTGATCTCAGGCTTGTGTATTGTGTTAGAATAAAATCTTCTGTGAACAATGTGAAGTAGGGCTTGGATGGTTAACTCAGGTACTTGGGTCAGGTGGGTATCCACAGGACTATCCAGGCCCGTGTTTAGTCACATGATATATTGTGTAATGACAAAAAATATCTGGAACTCCATGACCATGGTTACACAACAAGTCCCTAACATTCACATTTCTTTCTGACTATGCACGCATTTCTTCTGACTTTTATATGCATGAGTAAAGATAAAGCTTCAGTCAACTTCAGTGTACGCACGATCAGATCGTTTTATACCTGAATGTAAATACTTTTTGCCAGGTCTCCGGTCAAACAATTCCCAACCAGACATTTTGTACCCATCTCTTGAGACCTACAGCAGGTACACGGGCAGGGACGGGTAATAGGGGGTGGAGTACCTGGGTAGTAAATTTGGACTCGACACAGCCCTAACGTACAGTCACTGAGGTAAGCTTGGAGGACAGCTTCTTCCTACTTTGTTCATGAATGGCTGCGTTCAGGCCCTTGTTTGTGAACTCATGAAGGTATGCACACACATGACTTATGACCCTCACAGACATACATTATATGTGGAACAGTCCCATGTATGGAGATATATGCAGACTAGAGAATGTTGAAATAAAACAATAACAACAGTAAAAACATGACATAACTGAACATGATCAACTTCAGGCATTATATCACAAATGTGATTGGCGCTAGCTAAGCTCACTTCGTGGCAGCAATATCACAGTCATTTTAACTAAGTACAATTATAAGACACAAAGGTATTCGCTTCAATCTTGCTCCTACATCTGCTATCAATATAGCCTGCTCAAACATAATGAAGATCACCACACAAACAGATAATCAGACATCATTGTCTGCATGTTTTCTTGTATAATAATTATATGGACTCCATAATAACACCATCCTGTTCTTTAACTAAATAGGAACAATTAATGAAATATCTTCATCAAATTCATAACTCCGAAGGATGTCCACGTATCCGAGAATTGATGAAGTGTGTGAGCAGGGCTTTACCCCCCACCTTTAGCAATTGTGAAAGCAATGTCATCACTGGGTACACGAGACATGTAAGAAATGATTAGTATTAGAGAGTATTATTATCTGATTTCTTTCTGAATCATATCTTGTCTTGAAGACCGCCTCCGTGATCTAGTGGTAGAGCATCCGCTCGGAGAGCTGAAGGTCCGGGGTTCGATCCCTGGCCCTGTCATACTAAAAGATGGTACTTGTTGTTACTCTAGCGCTCGGCATTAAGGGGCTAAAACAAGGACTGGTCGGCTTGGAGTCAGTATACTAAGTCTGAGTGGGGTATTCATGTTAAACTGCAACATGGTATCTATGTGTGCTAGCACTATAAATCAGCATCAGTCTGGACTAGCGCAAGCAGCCACACACACACACACATGCATGCACGTTGCTATATAAGTGCAATCATCTTGGACGTGACGTTAAACCCCATTTCACCTCACCAGCTCACCTCTTGTCTTGAAAAACTAACAGAGTGGCTTCATGGACAGGAAACGTGAACAGATTTCTGCATAACTTTTTCACATAAAACATTACTATTTGTACTAAAAGAAAAGAAAATGACAAATATCAGTTTTGGAAAACGTCCTATACGTGGAAATAGTTACCATGGAATGAAACAAGAAGATGTCCTGACAAGAAGTGCTGAATGTAACACAAATGTAATGACTGCTTAGGAAAGTAGAATATGATGATGTTGAAATGCATGGTCTTTGTGGAGTTGGAAAGCATCAGCTTGTTCAGCTATCCACCGAGTACAATGTAGTTACGTCCCACTTGCTAGACATGCTGCCAGATTCCCATACACCAGTAACACAGGGCTGTAGAACATCTCATGTCGACTGACACGGAGATCACTCAGTTGCTCCTGAGCTTCCAACAGCACTGATAGAAACTAATATTGAGTCCACTAGTCCTTATAATGATTATGTATAGCAAAACCTTTACAAAATGGCAAATTTCTACTCATCCTCATGATACCTTCACTATTGGGCAGTTTGAAAAGGACTATAGGACTAGTGCCAATTTCTTTCGCCACACTAACATGATCATATCAACTAAATAACAGGCTTCATACACTGGGAATGGGATTTAGTCATTTCAGGTTAATTGTCCACTATATATATCACTTGCCTGAACATAGTAATATACAGAAACATTTACTAGCATATTTGGTCCTCAATTCTCGTTCTTCACCAGCTTCAGCTCCTGTCTCGTTGAACTTCAGGTACATAATTCCAAACGACACATAAACCTGAGTGCATATGGTATGGGTCATTTGGATTTCAAGCTTTGAGCAGATGTTTTGTGTAGTGCATTGTGCGTTCATCTGTAGGAACGTGTGCCTCTTGGTGCTGTGTGTGTGCAGGTTGAGCACCTGAAGGGCTGACAGTTGTCAGTGTGGCCGGCGCTAGTGAAGAGCCTGGACATCCTGCTCATCCTTCATCTGGTTGGCATTCTCATCCATCTCCTCACAGAGCTCCTCATCCCTGCAACCATATCCATGGAAGACTTACACTAGTCAAGAATATTCCAGCTATATGATGGCAGCCTGTAAATAATCGAGTCTGGACCAGACAATCCAGCAGTCATGAGCATCGATCTACGCAATTGTGATACTAGATCAATGTGTCTGACCCCCGATCCATTTTGTCCACTCTTATGAGCAGCAAAGGTTGCTTGGGACCAATTCTAACCCAGAAGCCCAACAGGGGAGCTGTTAGTGAACTTTATCTGGTTGTGTCTGATCAATATGCATTTTGCTAGTTTCAACATTTGTAATTTAGTAGATCTGCAAAATATTTTCACTAAACCTTGTCTCCAAGCTCTGGTATTTGTTTTGTCAGTGGTGGCAGCCTATTTTGCGTAAATTGTTATCAAGTTATTGTTGAGTTATCTTTGGTTGTTCCATTACAATATCATGAAGGTCCCATGATGGAGGGACATAAAGTCACAGAGAATGGCCACCCGATCCAATGAGTCGCCTCTTACCACAATGCTGTTGGGGACCTATGGTAATTAGATGATATACACTGCTTACTGTAACAGGAAGCCTGTTTCTATGTAATATGCAGTACTGTAAAAGTAACATGATGGCTAACTGGTGAACATCATGTGGATCACATGCCTTCAACATATAGCCACTAGTCTGCTGACATGTCAATATGCTTTCAACATATGTGTTGTCTCTTGAGGTATTAAAATGATGCCAAGCCACATACTGCAGACAAGTCTAACTGATGCCAGTTTTCTATACACTAACATCTTGTAGAGTGTACACTACCTGAGTTTGAAGTTGATGTCAAAGCCCTTATCCATGCTGAGTTTGATGACGGGTGTGGAACTACGTGAACCACTGCTGTCTGACTGTCTTTCTATCATGCTGAGCCGGGACAGCTGGCCGTCGGCTGAAAGACATACATTCAATAGGTGAACAGGCATCTCAGATGTGGACAGTGACACATAACACATACATACAATGGTTAAACAGAATCTCACATTTAGACAGTGGCACACCACACACAAACTCAACAGATGAACAGACATCTCACACATACACAGTGGCACCCCACACACACTCAACAGATATACAGACATCTCACACATGGACAGTGGCACATCACAAACAGACTCAACAGATGAACACACAACTCACACATAGACAGTGGCACCCCGACACACACACGACAGATGAACACACTACTCACACATAGACAGTGGCACCCCCAACACACACATGACAGATGAACACACAACTCACACATCGACAGTGGCACCCCCGACACACACTCAACAGATGAACACACAACTCACACATGGACAGTGGCACCCCAGACACCACTCAACAGATGAACAGACAACTCACACACACACTCAACAGATGAACAGACATTTCAACCATGGACAGTGGCACACCACACACAAACTCAGCAGATGAACACAGAACGCACACATAGACAGTGGCACCCCCCCCACACACAACAGATGAACAGACATCTCACACATGGACAGTGGTACCCCACACACACTCAACAGATGAACAGACAACTCACACACACACTCAACAGATGAACAGACATCTCAACCATGGACATTGGCACACCACACTCACACTCAACAGATGAACAGACAACTCACACATGGACAGTGGCACACCACACTCACACTCAACAGATGAACAGACATCTCACACATGGACAGTGGCATACCACACACACACAACAGATGAACAGACAACTCACACATGGACAGTGGCACACCACACTCACACTCAACAGATGAACAGACATCTCACACATGGACAGTGGCACACCACACACACACTCAACAGATGAACAGACAACTCACACATGGACAGTGGCACACATAACACAGACTTGGTCTCTGGTATGATCTCAGTTTAAAATATTTGACAGTAAAATCTGTACCATGAACAAACAGATTAGATTAATTAGTCATGAAATCATTCTGATATATCAAAGAAAAATAAACTTAAACAGAAGACTGGTATTTTAAGAGGAGATGGTGTCAACAAACATATGTGATAAACATGTGAGAGCTTGTTAAGAAGTTGTGCAGCCTATACAAAAAATACTAGTCAATTTTAATATATTCTGAACAACATAGGATGATCTGGATATTAATATCTGCCTTCATACGCTTGTGTTGAAGTGTTGGTCAGTACCTGTGATTCTGCCCGACTCGGACGCTAACTCCCACTCTAACTGGTTGAGTGTTTCCTCATCATCTTCATCATGGTAGCGGGTAACATTTACATCATCATACTGTGCCAGATCCTCCCCATCCATTACTACAAGCACACAAGACAACAGGTGTACTAAACAAGTATACTCAAGATGGGTACTCCATAGCTGGGACGTCATGACATGACATTTAAATTATGCTTACATATATACCATCTAAAACTAACTGAATGTTCATGCTTGTTTGTAACTGGCTTCCCGTGGGCATGCTGTCGTAGAACACATCTCCAGGGCCCCACGCTTGTCATGAGAGACAACCAATCTGAGGCTGGTCAGAGTGTGACATTGTGCCTCATGGACCACTGCTGTGAAGCTCTGGCTTGCCTGTGACATTGTGCCTCATGGACCACTGCTGTGAAGCTCTGGCTTCTCTGTGACATTGTGCCTCATGGACCACTGCTGTGAAGCTCTGGCTTCTCTGTGACATTGTGCTTCATAGAACACTGCTGTGAAGCTCTGGCTTCTCTATGACATTGTGCCTCATGGACCACTGCTGTGAAGCTCTGGCTTGCCTGTGACATTGTGCCTCATGGACCACTGCTTTCAAGCACTGGGTTGTCTGTGACATTGTGCCTCATGAACCACTGCTGTCAAGCTCTGGTTTATCTGTGACATTGTGCCTCATGGACCACTGCTGTCAAGCTCTGGTTTATCTGTGACATTGTGCCTCATGGACCACTGCTTTCAAGCACTGGTTTGTCTGTGACAATGTGCCTCAAGGACCACGGCTTTCAAGCACTGGTTTGTCTGTGACATTGTGCCTCATGGACCACTGCTGTCAAGCTCTGGTTTTTCTGTGACATTGTGCCTCATGGAACACTGCTGTGAAGCTCTGGCTTGTCTGTGACACTGTGCCTCACGGAACACTGCAATCAAGCCCTGGTTTGTCTGTGACATTGTGCCTCATGGAACACTGCTGTCAAGCTCTGGTTTGTCTGTGACATTGTGCCTCATGGAACACTGCTGTCAAGCTCTGGTTTGTCTGTGACATTGTGCCTCATGGAACACTGCAATCAAGCCCTGGTTTGTCTGTGACATTGGGCCTCATGGACTACTGCAGAGATTGACCTGATAGCAATACCTATATTCCAGCTAACAAGTGGTAAATAGTTTACGTTTTATCCAGGCATCAAGTATGATTGTCTGTATAAACGTATTTCATCAATTATTACATTATTCCAAATCTGCTTTAAGTGTTTTCATTAAGATCACTTTTTAACACAGGAAGGTATGATTACTTACTGTGTACCTTTTATACTGCCTATTCCTTTAAGTGGGTAATTATATTTCTATTTATGCTAAAGCTAGGAGCTTCTGCCTAGTTATACTACCTATTCCAGACCTGTCAACCCCTCATCATGACAATGTGGGAGATTTGGCTTCAAATTGGGGGAGATATGCCCCCAAAAGGGGAACTTTATAAAATAGTGAAGATAAGATAATTTCCACCTTTTAAGTTTATTATTATTTAGAAGAAAACCAAATATTTTAAAACAATAAATAATGTATAACTTCTTATACGTACTGTCAAGATCACAGATAATCTTGTATATTTTAATTATATGTTAGTACTTCAGATAGATGTATTACGGTATGGTTACATTAGTATATTAAGCTTAGCGAGTTGTTTTTAGATATTGTCAGGTAATACTATGGGAACAGGTTAGGTTCAGGGAAGCGTGACTGGGTACGGCTGATAGCTGGGGAGTTAATTGGTGTAACAATAGGGAGGTCAGGGGTAGCTTGGGCTTTGGGGTCAGTTTAAATAGCGGGGCAGGGTAATAATTTGTACAGTCAGCCAGAATCAGCATGGTCATGTAAGGCATGGACTAATATTGTGGGAGACTTCTACTCTGGTTGGCGTAAGTTTTTACATTTATTGTTTCATGTTGAATTGTATTTTAGAGGATAGAATTTTGAGTTATGTATTTTTTCCAAACGTAATTATATACACATATTGATGGTAATAGCGTAAAGCCACTGTAACAAATAACCACAACATGATCAAAGTATAAACAGTTCAACTCAGTAATATGTAAATCGGAGTATTGGTGCATGGCTGTATGTATTGTGAGGTAGTGACACATACCTCAGTGACTGTAATTGCGTATATTACATTGTAGTGTCCCGGAACTGGCCGGTTAACCTTAGAGTGCGTAGGAGGGAAGAACCTCCGATATTACGTAGGAGGAAGTAACAACCTCCAACATAACGTAAGGAGAGAAGTTCTCCGACCCAACGTAAGGAGAGAAGTATCTTCGTCTCCGTGGCACATCGTAGGATGAACACAGCCGTGGCATCCATGTAAACAGGCACCCCTAACTCCGTGGGGACAACATCGCCTGGGTGGAAAGATCACCATTCGTTATTACGAGGAAGAATTCTCGTATGAACTGCTCAATAACATCAGAGATTCTAAAGTTCTGTATAGAACTTTTGTGACAGTGACAGTGGAGTGGCTTTGTATCTTTTGGTTTTTTTTTTTGTGGTTGTGTGTTGTTGTTGTATATATATATACACACACAAAGTTTTACTGTGTATTAGTTGTGTTATTCTTAGAACATTTGTATTAGTGTTAGTATTGTTAGAAGTAGACTATTAGTATTAGGATAGTGTATCGTGATAGTTGTATTGTTAGTAGTAGACATTTGTACTGTTAGTATTAAGATATTAGTATTAGTAGTAGGTGGTAGTATTGTTATTGGTAGGAGAAGCTAGTTTAGTTAGTTGTGTTACTTAATTTGGTATTAGTTTGAATTTAGATATTGTTATTGGGATTTAAAATTACTTTAAGGGAGGGAATAAATCTGTATTACAATCTCATTTGTGTTTGTGGTTGATTCAATACGTGACACGTACAGCTTGCTTAATTTCCGTTTTTCATTTCATTTTCATCCTCCAAGAATATACAAAGCACAATCTACCCACATCACTTTCATTCAAAGATCATCTCAGATAAACGTAAACAGATATTGAAAATTAACAATCGGTAGCTTGACCAGGTGACATCGTGTTCAATCCGACCAGTTGTCAGGGTTCGTAATAATGCAGGTTTTCTGAGAATTTGGCGCAAATTTTGTTACAAAATATGCCAAAGAAATATCAAGTGCGTTTATCCTGACGCAACTTGATCGCCCCTAATTTCAATAAGATATATTGTTTATTTCTGTCTACGGTAGTCTGTTGACAGTCCACTTAAGGGGCACTGATCTAACACAATTCCCCGGACTGGTTGTTGC
This sequence comes from Haliotis cracherodii, assembly GCF_022045235.1. Taxonomy (NCBI): domain Eukaryota; kingdom Metazoa; phylum Mollusca; class Gastropoda; order Lepetellida; family Haliotidae; genus Haliotis; species Haliotis cracherodii. The sequence continues at coordinate 40,347,472 of NW_027266330.1, read as the reverse complement.
CTTTGTTATTGTTTTTTCCCCCTGTGAGTACCCGGATGATGCGCAACGCAACAGAGCGTGACCAGAGACTGGGCTACCATCTGCAAGGACAGCTAAATAAACTTGGAGGCTGGAGGCAATATTTGTTTTATGCATTTTTGAACGCTGATTGGTTAACTGTGATCTATAAAGATTTGGACAAAGGGCGCATGTTAATTAATTTCTTCAGCCTAAACAAACAGACAAAAAGAACGGCTTAGCTTATCGGATGTCGTCATTTGGAAATACCCCAGATGGTCATAGTTTAATCATAAAAAAAGTATCCATGCAGTGAAAGCATTTTCGGATTTCGAATTGCGTCGATAATACGATTACTACTCCCTTGTTGTCATCCACGTTTTCTGGTATCACCCTAAATTTGTGTATTTGTCGTCATGCACATGATGCTCAGTTAATGAATTTATTACAGGTATAATTACTGGTAGCACCACTCAGATTACCTGATAAAGGTTCCCATTTGTCATTTATTGTGTCTGGGGTAATTATTCAATCTAAATCCAGGTTTGAAGTGAGGTGAAATGTGTGTTGTGTAATATGCACGTGGCAGCCCAGCAAGAGGTGAATGATCAGTTGATTTACTTTTTTTTGTAAATCAACGGATCGTTCCTAGTCATCAAAGGATTAGCAGAAAATATGTTGATTGATTAATCACTGTTATCTTGCACAGTGGATATGTCAAAAGTGAGTGTTTACATGTCTAGGTTTACTAAAACAAAGGGAATACACTCATATCATGGCGTGAAGTGCCGATGTAAGTACAAAATACTTTGTTCAAAGGGTTAACTGATAATACGTTGATTGACTGCTCATTGTTATCTATCACTCAATGGATTTTTTAGGAACCGTGGACGTTGTGAAAATAGGTGTCAAGGGGGCTTTCTCAACCGACCCTTGAGACTTGACACCTATGTGAAACACCTGAAACAATCTAAGTGATCATTTGAGAAACGAACACAGGTTATAATACCCTGCAACGATATATATCGAATAAGTTTCTTCGTACAGCTGCAGACGAGTGGGATATTGTTCCTTTGTGTAGATATTCACGGATACATTCCTCGAACAAGGAAGCTGCCTAAAATTTATACACATAAAACTGGTAGGTTGTAATTATGGTATTTGCATTTTGTTTTCCTTCATTTGCTGAAGCATTGAACCGATTCGTTCTTTTTCCTCTACGTCTTGGTTGGGAAATTCTTCAATGCGCAATAGACGTTGTTTTCACAAGTCTTTTCCTTTGTAAGCGTGTATATATTACCGTCAATTTGTAAAATGTGATTCTCTCAGGCAATTTATAAAATGTGTAAATAATTTTGACTGAAAAATCTGTCCAGATTGACTACAGTTGATTACGACGATCAAAAGGGCCTAAAAGCATCACAACAGATTATTATGTAGGATAAGAAGCCAAACAACATAGAATGTACTTTTCAACGTAACATTTTCACTCCTTGGTGATGAAATAAAACATCGAAATGTTTGGAATTCGTTATTATGATAATACAGATGGAAATGTTTTTCAGTCAATTTGTAAAATAACTGAATATTTAGGCGTTTAATAAATTTGAAAATGTTACACATTTTGACGGTAAAAAAATATACACACTATAAAAAAAGCAATGCTCAGGTGAAATATTTACTTTGTGCTGCAAGTCAAAATAGTGTAAACGAAAATCGCAAAATTACCAAGCAAGTGACTTATCAAAACTTTGTCACCATTACCGATGCTACCCACAAAGATACCTACATTTCCTTATTATCTTGAAAACTGGATTTCATTTTGTTGATCAATGTGACCATACTCCCTTATTACTTCCCATAAAAGTGACTGCGCTTACGAACGGCGCAGAAGAGGTCGTGAACTAGTCTAGATTTCTGCTATACATCCGGGTACTAACTCAGAAACAACAATAACAAAGGCAACAACCAGTCCCGGGGAATTGCTTTAGATCAGTGCCCCTTTACTTCGTTAGAAATCTTCACGTTATTCCATTCCAAGAAATGTATGCCATATTTGGAAGTACTATTACGTTTTACTACAATTTATGAATGAAATGAGTCTCGTCGTTGTTGACCTTTCTGCCCTTGACATGTCTTAATCTGATTGGTTGACTAGTACTGTTGTATGCAAATTAGATTGCAGATCTGGGATGCTAGCAAACTATTAGCCAATGAAATCGTGTAAAATAATCACAGGATCCATTCTTGTGAAATTTGATAAAGTTCTATGTGTTGATATATCTGTGCAAAGAAGTTACGATGTCAGTCAAAAGGAAATTTATAAGTCTCACTTTAAACTTTGACATTGAAACCCTAGATATGTGGAAGCCCGATTGTTTAACACATTCATTTCTACTACTGAATCAACCAATCATGCATAGTGTTGTTTCTGAAGACGGCGCTTGCCGGTTATATTTTGTTTTCATTTAGGAGAGCTTAATGATGTAACTTTGAGGTATATTTATTGTTTTGACAGTTTCTTACAAATTTGATAACCAATTAAGTCATGTATAACTGGACCAGCTGTATGTATCTATGTTCATAAATTATGGAGGAATAAACACACTAAGAACACGAAGACAACAGTTCATTTCAGCAAAGACGTGTATATACGTCCGTGATTTCAGTAAGTGATGAGTACTCGGCTGATTATTCATTTAAAGTTCAACCCTTCAGGCACCTGTTAGGACTAACCAAGTTTTCTTTACATTTTACATTGTTAAATCATTCACCATATGAATTCAATTACCAGTTTATTCCCAGACAAAAGCCCATCTCGGTCCCCCTGCGGGTGGCCGTGATAGCAGTCGCTAATCCGTGAGCCTACCAGACAGATCCGGACGTAAACTTCCCGTTCTTTGTTTTTTTACTCACGGGAAAATGGAGGCGATTTTTTAAAATAATGAAGAATTCTGTTTTGAGGGAGAAATAGTCCATCATGCAGGAGACTGGGTGATTTCATCAAATTGTGGGAGGGTTGAAAGGTCTGCTTATTCTAGTTCCCAAAGCCAATACTTGTATGTATCAACAGAATGTGCTGACAATGAGGAATCAGTGAGATTAAGTCATATTAGACTTCAGGGTAAAAAAACACAAAAGAATATCATGATTAAATTTCAAGAAAGTAAAATAAAAAATGTCTTTAAAAAGGAAATGAGATGATGAGTACATCTATAAAACAAAAACACACACCAAAAAGCAATAGGTCTGCCCATAATACGTCAGATCTGATTAGTGCTGAATTAGTGTTAGGTTCTGGCAAGGTTCCTATAAGCTGTGACACTCACCGACAGCTTGAGATATCCGACCAGATTCCTCTAGTTGTGACTGCGGACGGGAAACTGATTTCTCTAGTTGTGACTGCGGACGGGAAACTGATTTCTCTAGTTGTGACTGCGGACGGGAAACTGATTCTTCTAGTTGTGACTGCGGGCGGGAAATTGATTCCTCTAGCTGTGAGTGGTGAGTGGGACCTGATGCTTGGATAGTGCTGGAGGACCTGCTGGACACAACACTCTTCTTTCCACGCCTTGATTCCGACCTTGTTTCCGACCTTGTTTCCAAACTTGATTCAATTCCAGACACACTCCGTCCTTCTGACTGAAACTCTGACTGTGCCTGCCTTTCAGATCTGGATTTTGCAGGTCGACTTGACCACTGGTCAGATGCTTTCCTTGACTGGCTACGCCTTGGACTAGATACACTCCTTATAGGTGTGGTGGACCTAAATGTGGTGACAAAGTGACTGTTTGTTTCATGGTCACATAATCCTTCAGTGACACCTGCACTAACAATAAGCCACTGCTAAGTCGTAAATACAGAAATGCACATACTACCAACTGCTTAATACTAAGGAGCTTATTTCTTCATGCTTATGTCATAACTAAATTACCTTGGGAAGTTGCCAAAGGTTATTGTACACTACTCAGCACTTTCTGGTCAAATGATCCTGTCTTGCAGATACATGACATACATAAGTTCTACTTAGAAAACTAGTAAAATCCTAGATATTTTTATATTTGTATACTTATCCTGCATTACTCCTTAATGCATATTACTTGCTTCTTGACAGAGAAAAGCGCTGTGTGAGAGGTCTTTGCTCGAAGAAGTTGTTCCAACAAACTGAGAGGCCAACCCTATCAGGCAGCTCCCACGTGACCAAAGGAAGTGACGTCACGGATCCTCACATTACTCTGAAGTCTGAAACATCGGAAGGCATCGTGGGGAGGAAGATCTGTGATGGTTGGTACCATTTAGACGCAGTAATGCAGGATAAGTATACAAATATAAAAAATATCTAGGATTTTACTTGATTTTTTACTTATCCTGCATTTCTCCTTAATGCATCTTTATCGGACGGAATCAGAGGAAGGCATACCTTCAGATGTGGGCTTTCATCTTTTATTTCCAGACTCAGTTCCCTAGCCAGTCTTTGGCTATGTGGTTGGCGTCAGGTGACCGCTCAATGTATGGGAAAAACTCCGTTTCCCCCAGCCCGTCTCCGGCTGTATGGTCGGCCTGGATGACCATTACATGGAATGGAAGAGTCTGGTATGCGTTGTGTCCTGGTACTACGCAGCCTGACAGTAGCTATCAGTTAGGTCGAGACTGGAGCACCGAGCTGTATGCAAGTGGGGCATGAACCTTCTAGTCCAGGGCATATGCCAGGGGAGGTCGAAAGGTCGGCTCTGGACTTAGTGATGGCCCAACAGGTCACCACTAACGGACCAAAGCTATGCGTGCCTTGCACATCCTCAAATGCGATGCTTGCAGGTAGTGACTGGCAAAGACTGTGTTGGATCACCAGAAACACCCCTCCATGATGGTGTGTAGAGAGCAGCGGCTGTGTAGCACCATGGTGGAGGCGACCGCCCAGTTCTTGTGTGGGTTGTTGGAGCATGGAGGGTCCAATCCCGTGGCCTTCTAGGCCTGAAGAATGATGGCTCGTAGCCAGAGGGCGATCGTGTTGCGGCTGACTTCTGCTCGCGAGGTCGCAGGTACCGGTACAAAGAGGCATCATCGTTGTCTACGGCGTTCCTTGGATCGTCTGATGTAGCAATGGAGCGCTCTAACTGGACATAGACGGAGCTGTTGTTCGTCTTCCGCGCCAACAATCGATGATGGGGGGAAGAGGAACGATCTATTGGGCTGTCCTGGGAGCTGATTCTTTGTGATGAAGTCCCAGCACAGGCCCAGATGCACGGCTCCGTCTGTTCCAAGCTCAAAGCAGACCCGTGTGACATCCAAGGCGTGTAGCTCTCTGACACGGGCTGCTGTGGGGAGCGCCAGTTGGAAGACTGGAATGACGTTGTTTCAAGTGGCTCGAAAGGCGCGTCTCTCAGCGACGTGAGAATGACGTTCAAGTCCCAAGCTTGTGGACGGAATTTCGCCTTTTGTTTTTCCAGTCTGAAAGAGCAGAGCAGAGCCTGGAGCCTGGGATTTTCGTCATGCCCCGATCCTTCGGAACTGCCAGGATGGAGTTGAGCGCCACAAGGTAGGTCATGATTGTACTGCCCTTGAGCTTACGCTTGTGGCGCAGTTGAAGCATGAACTCAACCAGGAATTGAGGCGATGCAGAAGTGGGGTCCTGTTCTTTGCCCTGCAAAAGCTCTCAAAGAATTGCCACTTATCATCATAGAGGCTCCTGGTGGTTGGGCGATGTGCCATAGTAATGGCCCTAGCCGCTCTGGCCGAGTAGCCTTTGGCGTTCATTGCTTTCTGTAAATGGACCAGACGTGAAGACACAGCTTGTCTGGTCCTGGGTGTGGCTGCCTGCTGCGAGGGTGGATCAGCAGATTTGGCCAATCTGGTAGTGGCAGTGGGTTGGCGTCGGGCAGCTCTCCGAGGTCGACGAACCAAGCGCTAGCTGGCCACCAGGGTGCAACCAAAGTCAGATCGAGGTTCTGCATCAATCTGATCTTCTGGACAACTTTGGGGAGGAGTACAGGTGGCGGAAAAGAGTTCGCTTTTTAGTCCTTCCCAGGGGACGCTGAAAGCGTTGACTGCCTAAGCCAGGGAACATCTGAACTGGACACAGTTGGAGCCTTCCTCTGTAGGTCAAGTCCTGTACTGATGTTAGGAGGCCCAGGACACTTGACACTGGCGCAGAGTTCTTGGTAGGTGGAGCGCTGGAGTCAGGTGCGCCTGCATGCACTCCCATGGGTCTCTGGGTACAGAGGAGGTTGAGGTGCGTCTGGAAGAGGCCCCTGATGAACTGAAGGCGATTTAGGGGTGTCCACTCTGACTTCCTGTGGTTGATCTTCTACCCCAGCTGGTACAGGAGCCGGAGGGTGAAGTCCCTGTGGCGGAGTAGAGTGGCCGTGTCCCAAAGGTTCATCTATGTACGCCTCAAACTAAATATCCCGGTGGTGAAGGTACACGGCTATCTGCTTAGTAAGCCGTGTGAATAGCCACAGGGTCGAAAAAATTCCAAATGCGAGGACCGCCCATTGATAATGGATTCCCATGAAGATGAAGCTGAGGAATTTCTGGTGGTAGGGATATATAGGGACATGTAGATATCCAGGCTGATGAGCACATCCTGCACCTGGATCCTGGATCGCAGTAGCCTGTGTGTGGGCATCCTGAAATAAGGTAGACGCAGCAGGTAGTGCTTGTTGAAAGCGGCGAGTTTGTGGATCATCCTGTGTTTGTCCGAGTTCCTCTTGGGGACCAGGAAGGTGTGTACGACCTCTATGGCTTTCTTGTCTAGCAGCGCCGCGATGTTCCGGCTCAGTAGCTGCTGTTGAGTAGGGGGGTATGTGTTCACTAAGCGTCAGCTTGTACCCTTGTCGGATGATGTTGGTGACATATGGGTCCCCCAGGATCTCCCAATTCTGCCAGAAGCGACTCAGTCTCCCACCTACTGGGGTGTCGACAACTTGGACGTCGTGCCTGTCTGGCGATTCCTTTGTGTTCCCTGCAGTCGGTGTTATCTCCCTTGGGGTGGCTGCAGTGGGACTGGTATGCACCCGAGGACTTTCCTTTCCCCTGGCCTCTGCCTCGAAAGGTTGAGGTGGGGCCCTGCCCCCGAGTCTGGAGGCCGTTGCGTCGTGGCTGGTAGGAGCCAGACTGGGACACCTTAGCAAAGGCTGGCTGGCCAGGACCTTGAGAGCCGTCTTATCACAGGCGAAGGCTGAGACCTGGGAGCGTGTCTTGGATATCTGTCCATTAAAGAGGTCAGAGCTGGACCAAGGTTGACGAAAAAGGTCTCTTTTAAACTCTGGGTCCCAGTTCGACAAGGCAAGGTACCCAAGGTGTCTGGTGGTAGTGAGCTCGATCAGAGGGGCACGCATATGAGAGCGCATCTGTTCCACTTGTTGTTGGAGGTAGGAAACAACCGTTGTTAGGTGGTCAATCCTATGAGGGTTATCCTCCGATAAGTCCTTTAGTATGGCTCTGGAGGATGACACCATCAGTGAGAGAGGTTTGAGCATGTGGTGAATCTTGGTTTCCACATAGTTTGCTGTTGGAAACTCGGACTGAGGTGGAGCGGTTCGATCCTGTCATTCGGTGCATGTCCTCATCTAGGGTATGAGAGTGGACTGGGAAGTCATCTCGTCTATAGCTTGGGGGCCTGAAAGACAGCGTCAAGACAGTTTACTGAAGTCCTCGTCCAAGGCTGAGATCATGTCTCTAGATCAGTGGGTCAGGAGGGATCGAGGTGGTATCCGCACGAATGGCTGTCTTGCTATTGACCTCTAGGCCGGGCGAGGGAGCGATTGCCTCCAATCTGTCTGCCAGCCAGTCTGTGACTTGATCACGCCATCCATGGGGGTGTCGTCGTAACAAGGGATGAAGGCTCACTCCGAGGAGTCAGACCGATAGCCACTGGGGTGTAGGTGAACCAGGGAGTGGCTCCAAGATCTATGACCCTGATGATAAGATCTGCTGTCAACCGACGTGAAGACGTACTTTGGGAAGCCGAGTCCATGGAGTTACGAGAGTGCCGAGGCGGAGGCAGAGGTGCGGGTGTCTGTACAGGCGCTGTAGGATATATAGGCATCGTCTGAAAGGGTGCTTGAAGAGGTGTCTGCGGAGGCGCTATAGGAGGTACTAGTAGAGGTGTCTGTAAAGGCACTGGCGTCCACGGCTGTCTGGCCTGAAAGTACTGAATGTACTGAAGGAGAGAGGCGTCTATGCCATAGGCAGGGGCACCTGTTGGAGACCGAGCGTCTGTCCAGAGGGTAGTATAGGCGCCATTTGGTAAGTGGGCGCCACACCGGGCGTCAAGGTGGCCACTGCCGCCGTAAGACGCTGTAGTAGTGGTCATCAGAGTGCTCTGGGTGGAGACTACGACCATGGGGTCCGACATCAAGGTAGTAGTTCAGGTCAGGGTGTAGTCATCCGAGAAGGCCGATCTTGCGTGGGGAATGCTCGGAGAGGTCTGACATCCTGCGCCAGTGTTTCCTGGCCTGCTGTGTTCTGTGTTTCTTAGACACACGGAGATACTGACTGAAAGCTGTTGGTGAAAGCAGTATACAGTCTTTACATCAGTGACCCTGGAGGCATTGAGATGTACAATAAAGGCACGAGGGGTTGGGATCCCACGGCGACATATTACGCCGGCACTTTGAGCAGGAGAGCATGATATCTGCAATGAAGCAGAGTAAAATCACAATGCGTCCCCTCCCGATTATGTATGCTATAATTTGTTTATCCTACTGTGTGGGTTTATGAAACAAATATTACGACAAATGTAAGACAACATACAACAAAAACAAACGATACCTGCGAGGATATGCCAATCGTGGGGCACCAAGCAAAAGAATATAGAACGCAAGCCAGTTCATTAACTGCTGGCCACGTAAAATATTCAAGATGGCTACTTGAAACAACAAGACACCTGGCATTATGTTTTCTTTTGAGAACACTCCAGTAAGTTGTCTCATAACGTTATGCTACATGTTTATCAAACATAGAATGTACAAAATACAAACTGTAGGCATAACACAGACAAAAAACATTAACTCAAAGAGCAAACACGTGAGGGTTTGAATAAGTTTTATGCTACAGAAAAAACAGGTCTTCACTCAACAAGTGACAAGAGTAATCTGAGTATGCGTGATGTCACTTCCTTTGATCACGTGGGAGCTGCGTGATAGGGTTTGCCTCTCAGCTAGTTGGAACAACTTCTTCGAGCAAAGACCTCTCACACAGCTCTTTTCTCTGTCAAGAACAAACAAGTAATATGCATTAAGGAGTAATGCAGGATAAGTAAAAGATATATTATTGTACCTAAAGATTGTAACAAATATTGTGACATAAGATGCAAATTCTGAACAATACTCAAATAGTCTGAGTCTCTTCACAGGTAAGTAAAACTGTAAACTCAGAGAACGACCCGTCATGAATAAAAATAGCCCCAAAGACAAATTGGTCCATTGTGACTCTTGTTATACATAGTTTCAACTGACCTGCTTGGGTTATCTTCCCCTGCTATACTGCTGTAGGAGGTTGTGATTGGCTTGCCTTGTGCCTGTGCACTGTAGGTGTAGGAGATAGTAGTCTCATCATCAACTGCAACTTGGTCTAGGGGGACGACGTCACCCAGACTGCTGTCTGGTCGCCATGACCTGGGCGCCATCTGGTACACTGCAGGTAAGTGAATGTTTGCCCAAGGTCATTAGATGTCATTAAGTATTATACAATTGATACTTTGACATTGTTTGCATACTCATTTTGAAATATGATCATACTGATAGAAGAAACGTCATTAGCAGTCAGATAATTGATACTTTGACATAGTTTCATATTCATTTTGAAATATGATCATATTGATAGAAGAAACGTCATTAGCAGTCAGATAATTGATACTTTAACATATGATCATACTGATAGAAGAAACGTCATTAGCAGTCAGATAATTGATACTTTGACATAGTTTGCATACTCATTTTGAAATATGACCATACTGATAGAAGAAACGTCATTAGCAGTCAGATAATTGATACTTTGACATAGTTTCATATTCATTTTGAAATATGATCATACTGATAGAAGAAACGTCATTAGCAGTCAGATAATTGATACTTTGACATATGATCATACTGATAGAAGAAACGTCATTAGCAGTCAGATAATTGATACTTTGACATATTTTTATATTCATTTTGAAATATGATCATACTGATAGAAGAAACATCATTAGCAGTCAGATAATTGATACTTTGACATAGTTTCATACTCATTTTGAAATATGATCATACTGATAGAAGAAACGTCATTAGCAGTCAGATAATTGATACTTTGACATAGTCTCATACTCATTTTGACATATGATCATACCGATAGATGAAACATCATTAGCAGTCAGATGGGTGATACTTTGACCTGATTCTACTCCTTGTACTGAAACATGAGAATAGGAATGAATGATATCATACTTACATCTGTTGCTAACTTTCATGACATCTTTTTTGGCCTTATCTGCTGTAGGAGTGAGTGTTCTCTCCTGAGGAGCAGGCTTGACCCCCACCATGAAGAAATCCTCCAGCGTGGGGGCGAACAAGTGGGTGTCCGTCTCCCTCAGGCGACACGCGATGTCATGCAGGGCCGAACTTGGAGTTTTCGTTAACATCCCTTCCCTGCACAAGTCAAAACGCATCATAAAATCTTTTTTCAACATTATTTTATTTTCATGGCAATTACAGTTTTATCTAATAACTCTTTGTTTATAGTTTGTTTAGTTTTATGCATTAAAGTCTCTTGTAATTCTGCATGGAATGGCTCAACTTTTGTTCTTTCTAAAGAATGTATGTGTATACCAGTAATTTTATGTATCAAAAGTTGAGGTGAGGCTTTAATAAAATATCTGTCTGTCTGTCTATCAATATAACTAAAGATTCAAGGCTGTTACTGAGTTTCCACATGCATGCATTTTTGTTGCAAAGTCTAGGAAGATAGTTTTGCTACTGAGTTTATTGTTATCATGGTGATACAAGTAGGTTATGGAGAAAGAATGCTCCTTTAGCGTATCATCATCATCATGATTTGATCCTTGAATATTTTTCAAACCAATGATCAATATGGAAATTTAAACACCCCCCCCCCCAAAGTAGAATTGGTCTTAAGAGAGTACAGTATCATACCTAGATGATAATTGTTGGATCCATGAAGATCGGGGGTAGTATAGGTCTTCAGCAACCCATGCTTGCCGTAAAAAGCGACTATTCTTGTTGTAAGAGGCAACTAACGGGATCGGGTGGTCAGGCTCACTGACTTGGTTAATGCATGTCATCGATTCAAATTGCGTGGATCGATGCTCATGATGTCAATCACTGGATTGTCTGGTCCAGACTAGATTATTTACAGACTGCCGTCATAGAGCTGGAATATTGCCGAGTGCGGCGTTAAACAACAAATATACAAACAAACAAACAATAAACTGGATAATTGTTGTAAAATTTGAACCTTAAAATTAAACTGAGGTAAACCTACCCAAGTGTTGAACCTGCTCTACTGTATGCCCTTGAATTTGCTCGAGACTGTCGTCCAGATTTGGGTCTAACAGACTGGCGAGATTTCCTTGACACTGGCCTGGATTTGGGCCTGTCCAAGCCACTGGCCTCCTCAACATGGCCTACACTAGAGTCACACCGGACCTTCTGCTTTCTCCCGGACTTTCCCCTGGAGTCTGGCACAGTGTGTAGGACTGGCGTGTCACTATACAAGTCTACCACCACCGTCTCAGACACATCCCTGTCTGCTGCCTGGCCAGACCTTCTACTGTAAGACTTGGATCTTGGAGTCCTTGAACTGTCTGTTGCTGATCTGCTGCTCTTTGGAGATGTACTGTCAAGGTGCAGGACATTAAATGTTACATCTACTTTTTCTGTCAGTTCCTATACACGAATAAACAGATACATGGTCTGCCACGCTGTAGAAATGCTGCACCTAGCATTGGCATATAAATCAATGCCTATATACAGTTGAAGTTCAACAGTCAGAACTTTCATCTCAGGTAATGTAGAACGAACGATTGCGGGAGAGGGTGAGACAATCGGTATTGGGATGTGAGGTACAGGTAATTGATGTGTGAGGATTGTGAGACTATGCGGGGACATACCCAACTGTGCATCAAATGGACTTTGCAGTCAGACATTGCAGTGGTTGGATTCTAATGAGGGTGTCATCATTATTTAAATAACAACTTGTTTATTTCTTAAATACAATAACGCATTACTAAAGCTAACACATCATTAGTAATACTTGTCAACAAGCCAATGTAGGAACTAGTGTCATATATTATAGGGGGTGGTGGACAGGTGGAATTGGTCTACGGACTGTATCATAGTCTGCTGACCCCTCCCCCATTTCATGATAGATATTTTTCCATGCCCCCTCCCCCTGAATAATGTTCATAAAATTTTATGAAAAAAATAATATAAAAAACTAGAGAACTGTGTCATTTTATCATACCCCTATATACTGTAGTTGTGTTCTTTTTTCATGACCACACACGCCTCTCAAGCACCCACACACACCTGTCCCCAAAACCCCTCCCACCCTATAATAAATACCCAGTCCCTTATGATACAAGTTTGCTGCTCCAGCAAGTATGTGGGTGCAGGGTATGAGTGTACCTGTAGCTCTGCACCTGCCAGGCCTCGAAGCTGCTGACCTCTTGCACTTGGTACCTGTCTGTGTGCTCCAGGTGTCGCATCCGGGGCTGCAACAACATCACTGACTATCAGGGCACACACATTAGGAACAGCATCCAGTATTACTGTCAGCTACTGAAGATGCTCAGTGTTGTAGGAGGAGGCAACATAAATCACGACAAATTGAGCATTTTCTTCTTTCTGAATTACTTTAATAAGGCCCAAGAATGAATGTTTTTCGTACTGTACAATTTCAAAAATGCCCCAAGATTGGCAAATGTTAACAGGTTATACACTGATCAGGTCGGGTTAGGTGAAATGGGGTTTAACATTGTTTTCAATATTATTTCACTTATACTGTTTCTGTGGCTGCTTGTACTATTCCAGTCTTTATAATGCTAGACCACCGAGATATCATGCAGCAGTTTAACATGGAACCCCCACTCAGACACATTATGCTGACTTTGACCTTGATTTAAAACCCTTAATGCAGATGTAGCCAGGGAATCAAACCACCAACCTTTTGCTCTCCAGGCATACACTCTGTTCACTGATATAAACGGATGAAATACCCATGGATTGACATGAATGATGAGTTTAAGAGTCTGAGCATATGGTTATTTGTTTTCCTACCTGGGTATCATCTATGTTTGACACATAACTTCGGAGGTGGACGCTGACATAGTTCTGATAACTATTTACACAATACATAGATCATCACAAACCACTACTTAAAAAATGAAATAAACAAATTGTATCTCAGAGTTCCTATGCCAGTCTGTTGTCCTAATATTGGTGGTGTTATACCGAACATCTATCCGTCATGTTTGTTTGATGCTACTACTAAAGCTGCATGTGACAGCATCACTATTTGAAAAATATGGCGATAAAGCTAAAAAAAGCAGAAAAGATTACCCTGCTTGCATTTGTATGGTTTAATGTGATTAAACCTTGAAATTGAATATCAAAGCAATGCAGGAACGTAATAAATTGGACATCAACATAAAAAAGAATACTCAAAAATAGACGTTCCATAGAGGCTAACGGCAACCTCATCAGTGACATTGGTCGGAGCCTTGTTTTAGGGAACACATTGTATTCTGTAGCTACTTTGGAAATGAAACAATACATTTACTTACAATAACATTTTATTCCAACCTGTTATTTTAGCGAGGTGTCAAAAATGGCATCTGAAAAACTTAGAAACCGTTAGGGCCTACTAAGGAATGGGCTTGTGCACATCCTTTACCAAAACGGCGGAAGGTGTCCGGTATACTGCATTCTTGCCTGGTAGTGTTTACATAGTTACATTGATGTCCCTCATATAGGGTAAAGTTCAATGGAAAGTGACTTCAAACTTATGCCTGACAATGATATGATATAATACTGTTCCCACGAAGACATCAACATGCTGTTTCCTCATCACAATGACTCACCGGTGTGTCCTGTAGCTCGACAATTGACAGACTAGAGTCAGGTCGAGATACCTGAGACTTGTCGCTGCAGGTGTTGGCCACGGAGGCCTGGTATAAGGCAGTGAAACTCACTCGGTTCTCATCATCTACAAAATGTCACATCATAAACTAAACTTGGACTTAAGGCATTGTTAGGTAGGTGAAGAGGCAAGAAGTAGCCCTTAAATGTCTTTGTCATGATCATAAATGATAAACAATTGTTGTCAATAAAAGTTACATGTTTCCATAAACATTTAAAATACTTTTCTTACATGAGACATAAGACAAATTGAGACACAAAAACGTGATCAAATTTCTGAAACAGGTTTGACAACATAAGCTAAAAAAAGGCACATCACTTTTCATCCTGTTGCCAGTGCTGTTTGGGGGCAATAAAAAAACATAGTTTTTTCCTGCATCATACTAAGCATATGATAATGGTTGTCCATGCTATAAGCTGATATTGTTCAATAAATTATGACCACCCAAGAAACAATTCGTGCATCTGAAATTATCTGAATAGATTGATGTTCGACTTCTGCACCAACTGCTTACCAAAATAATTGGTCTAATTTATATACATTCAAGAGGTTATTGTCCAATCAAAACACTAGATATCTTAAGAACCTATCGAGATTTATTGATGAAATATTTAAAGCAGTAACAAAACAGAAAAGATATCACATATTCATGCATGACATACTGTCATCTTGCCACATATTAATACTTTGTTTACATGCTTGTTCTTTTGCACTCTTTTGTACCACCGCCGGTGGTTTGGAGAATAATAAACTGAAACTGAAACTGTAAATCACTTTTCCTAACAATGATGAATACAGTGTCTTTCCCACCAAATTCTAAAATCTTTTCTGCCCTGTAGGTACCTTACTTATTGAGTATAGTGCCATTGGCTTCAGGGCTGGTGCTGGTGCTGGTAATAATGACAACAGTGTACAGTGTAAAGTGGCACTTTCAAATGACAACTTAAAATTTTTCAAAACATTCACAATTCAAAGCCATGTTAAAAAGTCTAAAGGTGATTGGGAATAAAATCTCCTTTCACTTTGACGAAAGTGCTCAAGCTATTGTCAGTGTTACTGGTTAACATTAAATAAGTATGTTTCGATGATTGAATAGAGCCTATGTCATGTATCACATTGTGACATTGAGATGTGTATAACATTGCTCCTATGTGGTTTATTACATAACTAATGGTCTTCCTTGAGTACGCTGAAGTAGCGACATGGGCAGGTGCACTCACACCGAGGGCCCTTCCTTGTACCTGGGCTATATCTGCTGCGTGGAGAGGGGTAGTCGTCCTCCAGTCTTGGTGTCCCGAGATCCCCAGGGTCAGTGCGGCGATGTTTCTTCAAGAGCAGGCGGTCAGCGTAGCTGATGGTGTTGGTGAACGTTATCTGTGGTGAGTCTGGTTTGCTGGTCATTGTTGTTGCTGTGTGAACACCAGCAGCAGCTGTAGACACACAAACCACAGTGCACCATATTAACAGGAGCTACACATAGATACACAGACCCCACCATATTAACAGGAGCTACCCTTACAGACACTCAGAACACACCATATTAACAGGAGCTACCCTTATAGACTCTCAGAACACACCATATTAACAGGAGCTACACATAGATACACAGACCCCACCATATTAACAGGAGCTACCCTTACAGACACTCAGAACACACCATATTAACAGGAGCTACCCTTATAGACTCTCAGAACACACCATATTAACAGGAGCTACCCTCATAGACTCTCAGAACGCACCATATTAACAGGAGCTACCCTTATAGACTCTCAGAACACACCATATTAACAGGAGCTACCCTGATAGACTCTCAGAACGCACCATATTAACAGGGGCTACCCTTACAGACTCTCAGAACGCACCATATTAACAGGAGCTACCCTTACAGACTCTGAGAACACACCATATTAACAGGGGCTACCCTTACAGACTCTCAGAACGCACCATATTAACAGGAGCTACCCTTACATACTCTCAGAACACACCATATTAACAGGAGCTACCCTTACACACTCTCAGAAGGCACCATAATAACAGGAGCTACCCTTACATACTCTCAGAACACACCACATTAACAGGAGCTACCCTTACAGACTCTCAGGACACACCATATTAACAGGAGCTACCCTTATAGTCTCTCAGAACATACCATATTAACAGGAGCTACCCTCATAGACTCTCAGAACACACCATATTAACAGGAGCTACCCTACAGACTCTCAGAACACACCATATTAACAGGAGCTACCCTTACAGACACTCAGAACACACCATATTAACAGGAGGTACCCTTAGAGACTCTCAAAACACACCATATTAATAAGAGCTACCCTTACAGACTCTCAGAACGCACCATATTAACAGGAGCTACCCTTATAGACTCTCAGAACACACCATATTAACAGGAGCTACCCTCATAGACTCTCAGAACACACCATAATAACAGGAGCTACCCTTACAGACTCTCAGAACGCACCATATTAACAGGAGCTACCCTCATAGACTCTCAGAACGCACCATATTAACAGGAGCTACCCTTACAGACTCTCAGAACGCACCATATTAACAGGAGCTACCCTTATAGATTCTCAGAACACACCATATTAACAGGAGCTACCCTCATAGACTCTCAGAACACACCATATTAACAGGAGCTACCCTTACAGACTCTCAGAACACACCATATTAACAGGAGCTACCCTTATAGATTCTCAGAACACACCATATTAACAGGAGCTACCCTCATAGACTCTCAGAACAAACCATGTTAACAGGGGATACCCTTATAGACTCTCAGAACACACCATATTATCAGGAGCTGCACTAATAGACTCTCAGAACACACCATATTAACAGGAGCTGCACTTAGAGACTCTCAGAACGCACCATATTAACAGAAGCTACACTCATAGACTCTCAGAACACACCACATTAACAGGAGTTACACATAGATACACAGAGCACTCCATATCAACAGGAGCTACACTCTTAGACTCTCGGAACACACCATATTAGCAGGAGCTACACAGAGACATGCACCATATTATCAGGAGCTACACTAATAGACTCTCAGAACACACCATATTAACAGGAGATGCACTAATAGACTCTCAGAACACACCATATTAACAGGAGCTACACCTCTCACAACACTGGTGCTCCACTATCAGCAGCTGTAGACTCACACAGTCTTTCAGATCACTCATCACCACCTACCTTTGGTTTGCCGGGGAGAGACGGACATGCGAGGTGAGACGGTCGGTGAGGGGATGTCATCACCCTGCCTCCATGCCAGTAGAGCAGCTTGGAAGGAGGCAGCACTCTCGGCTTCGTTGTACTGACCAGTCAACAATTCCCCCGCCGACTCGTATGAACCACTTGCACCCTCTGGGCCATTTCTCTCTGATTCCTATCAACAAAGTACATCATGCTCACACATTAACAAGTTCTCAGCATTTAGCAGTCCCAGACAAATTTTGCGATTCTGTGAAGGCGGGAAGATTGCAGAAAATTTGCCATTTGTGATCAGTCAACAGACTAATGTATAATACTTTCAAGCTATTCTATCAAGTTTTGCACTCGAATGATTCTCCAAGATTGAAATATGAATCCTACAATAAACATTTTTTTTAACGTTTTTGTGGTAGTATGACTTCATAACTATGTTTACACATAATCATAATGGAAGAGATTAAAATTATTTTTTTTAAACAAAATCAGTTTGTATATTTTATAGGGGGAAATGGTCCTGTTTTTACCACAAATATTACCGCAGATTTCACTGCAGAATTTGTCTGGGACTGATCTTGCCATGTAGACATACATGTAGTGAATCTGATGGCAGATGAGGTGTTTTTCTACATATATCTTACATGTCCCAAATGTCTTGTAAATATACCTTTCATGAACATAGTCCTGACTATAATTCACCATCAAGTGTCAACTGCTTTAGTAGTGTGGCACATTTGAACTATTGATATTTTACACAGTCAGCAATATTCCATCTATTTCACAGGAACCTCTAAATAATCAAATCTGGACCTGTCATTCCAGTGGTTGGTAAAGCTATATGTGTGTGTTTGTGTGATTGTCTACAACATACTACCTTTGGCATTTGGTTTTTCAAAAGGAGGACAACACCCACCAAAAGATCCGCCTACGCCACCCTCTTTTTAATCAGCTCTTGCAACAAGCATGGGGAAGTGAGAACCTATTCTCATCTGGATTGGATGGAATGAATGACTTGGTATGGAGCTTTGTTTGTTGACTGTAGCCCTCAACGTACCTGGAACCTGATGGTGCTGGATACTGCGCCTACTGCCGGGGATGGCTTCATCTCTCTACAACATCACAGAAGGATCATCATGTGATCCAAACAAAGGGCATGACTTGGGACAATAGTGACACTTCCACAAGCTGTATCTGCATTAACCCTTCAAACTGTTTGTGAAGGCACAACTACAGCATTGTGGATTTTGTTTCATAGAGCAAACACTGGTGTCAGTACGCCCATTCACCAAAACAATCTCGACACTCACGACAGCACAGCTATAAGTACTTTGTGGAAAGGGAATCTTAGTGCTACATTGTGACTATCATGCCTAAACATAAACATACATTATCCTGACGTTACACCAGAGCTAATGTTTCAACAAGGCCCAAGTAAGTGTGTACAAACTGACGGACACCGAGACTGCACAGTTACAGTGAGGGGGTATTGGGTCTGAGACTAAGCTACTCAGGGCTAGATTTAAGGAACTTGATAGAACTTGCACCAGTTGCATGTTGACATGAAAACCAAGTTGCACCAGACAAAACCAGGTTGCACCCTGGTCCCATAAATATATCAAAATTGAAACACAGGCTGGTCTGCTGTTGCCCGTGTCACATAAGTTAATGATGAATTGCCGTAAAGCGTAACAGGAACATGTGCAGATGTTCTTGAACTCATCACAGTTTGAAGATGTCAAGCTAGGTGTTTCACGATAAATTGAAATATTGATATATTGCTATTGGTAAGCACTTAAAGTCAATAAATCGATTGTTAAACCAGTTTCCGATCAAAAGTATCGATTTCAGTTAGGTACCCCGGTATATCGATAGTTTCGATTGTTTTACAGTTTCAATAAAATACATGCAATGCTGTTCAAATTTGTTTTTTCTTTTGATCATGTGTGGTAGTAATTTGCACATGGTAATGTGGAAGTTTCTTTTTCTTAACTTATTAGAGTAAAGAAAAAACAAATCAGTCATATCTCAATCTTTACTTTTTATTTGTTGTTATGGTTATCACATTCAAAGAAAACTTCAGTTCCAAGGTTTAATTCAACTCTAAAATCCATCTAAAATGATACACTGAAAACTATCGATATTTATTACAATAGCTGCTTGCAATATCAATAGTTATCGCAATAGTTTCTTTCGATATCAATAGTTATTGCAATAGTGATTTCCAGACCAATAGTCACCCCTATGTCAAGCCAAGAAAGCATGACAAATTAACTGAACACAGGGATATGTGACGTAGTATGGTAAAAAAACCTTTATAGGTAATGAGTGTGTTCATAGGTGGACTTTGGGAGTGGACAAGTAAGGGTTAGTACAAGTAAGGGTTAGTACAAGTAAGGGTTAGTACAAGTAAGGGTTAGTACATGTAAGGGTTAGTACAAGTAAGGGTTAGTACAAGTAAGGGTTAGTACATGTAAGGGTTAGTACAAGTAAGGGTTAGTACATGTAAGGGTTAGTACAAGTAAGGGTTAGTACAAGTAAGGGTTAGTACAAGTAAGGGTTAGTACAAGTAAGGGTTAGTACATGTAAGGGTTAGTACAAGTAAGGGTTAGTACAAGTAAGGGTTAGTACAAGTAAGGGTTAGTACATGTAAGGGTTAGTACAAGTAAGGGTTAGTACAAGTAAGGGTTAGTACAAGTAAGGGCTAGTACAAGTAAGGGTTAGTACAAGTAAGGGTTAGTACAAGTAAGGGTTAGTACATGTAAGGGTTAGTACAAGTAAGGGTTTTGTACATGCACTTGGTGCATGTAGGCATTCATATTATGTTGCATTTTTCAATAATAGGTTGCACTGGTGCATGTTTTATATAGCTAAATCAAGCACTGCTACTGCGAGGTACATTATTTCATATATTCTTCATTTATTTAGAACTATTTTCTGTGAGATTGAGTTATTGTTTCCTTACCTGTGTGAGGGTGGGGGCGTGGGGCGGGGAGACATACACTGCCGGGGACCGGATGCCTGCAAGTAAAAACAAATGGGATCAACTCAAACACAAGCAACTGAGCTGATGTCCCAGCAATTGTTATGCTGGTAGTTCAAGCAACATTCAACATCATCAGGGCACAATGTACAATCAGCCATCCTCAGTGACTGGTGGCTGGTAGCACAAGCAACATTCAACATCATCTGGGCACGATGTACAATCAGCCAACTTCAGTGGCTGGTAGCACAAGCAACATTCAACATAATCTGGGCACGATGTACAATCAGCCATCCTCAGTGACTGGTGGCTGGTAGCACAAGCAACATTCAACATCATCTGGGCACGATGTACAATCAGCCAACTTCAGTGGCTGGTAGCACAAGCAACATTCAACATCATCTGGGCACAATGTACAATCAGCCAGCTTCAGTGGCTTGTAGCACAAGCAACATTCAACATCATCTGGGCACAATGTACAATCAGCCAGCTTCAGTGGCTGGTAGCACAAGCAGCATTCAACATCATCTGGGCACAATGTACAATCAGCCAGCTTCAGTGGCTTGTAGCACAAGCAACATTCAACATCATCTGGGCACAATGTACAATCAGCCAGCTTCAGTGGCTGGTAGCACAAGCAACATTCAACATCATCTGGGCACAATGTACAATCAGCCAGCTTCAGTGGCTGGTAGCACAAGCAACATTCAACATCATCTGGGCACGATATGTACAATCAGCCAGCTTCAGTGGCTGCCTGGAGGGGCACACTCCCATGTTACAATGGTATCTCACCTGGAGGGGCACACTCTCATATTACAATGGTATCACACCTGGAGGGGCACACTCCCATGTTACAATGGTATCTCACCTGGAGGGGAACACTCCCATGTTACAATGGTATCTCACCTGAAGGGGAACACTCCCATGTTACAATGGTATCTCACCTGGAGGGGCACACTCCCATGTTACAATGGTATCTCGACTGGAGGGAAACGCTCCCATGTTACAATGGTATCTCACCTGGAGGGGCACACTCCCATGTTACAATGGTATCTCACCTAGAGGGGCACACTCCCATGTTACAATGGTATCTCACCTGGAGGGGAACACTCTCATGTTACAATGGTATCTCACCTGAAGGGGCACACTCTCATGTTACAATGGTATCTCACCTGGAGGGGCACACTCCCATGTTACAATGGTATCTCACCTGGAGGGGCACACTCCCATGTTACAATGGTATCTCACCTGGAGGGAAACGCTCCCATGTTACAATGGTATCTCACCTGGAGGGGCACACTCCCATGTTACAATGGTATCTCGACTGGAGGGAAACGCTCCCATGTTACAATGGTATCTCACCTGAAGGGGAACACTCCCATGTTACAATGGTATCTCACCTGGAGGGAAACGCTCCCATGTTACAATGGTATCTCACCTGGAGGGGCACACTCCCATGTTACAATGGTATCTCGACTGGAGGGAAACGCTCCCATGTTACAATGGTATCTCACCTGAAGGGGAACACTCCCATGTTACAATGGTATCTCACATGGAGGGGCACACTCCCATGTTACAATGGTATCTCACCTGGAGGGGCACACTCTCATGTTACAATGGTATCTCGACTGGAGGGAAACGCTCCCATGTTACAATGGTATCTCACCTGAAGGGGAACACTCTCATGTTACAATGGTATCTCACCTGGAGGGGCACACTCCCATGTTACAATGGTATCTCACCTGGAGGGGCACACTCTCATGTTACAATGGTATCACACCTGGAGGGGCACACTCCCATGTTACAATGGTATCTCACCTGAAGGGGAACACTCCCATGTTACAATGGTATCTCACCTGAAGGGGCACACTCTCATGTTACAATGGTATCTCACCTGAAGGGACACACTCCCATGTTACAATGGTATCTCACCTGGAGGGGCACACTCCCATGTTACAATGGTATCTCACCTGGAGGGGCACACTCCGATGTTTCTTCAGAGCTCCACGGAGGTGAAATGCAGCAAAGCAGCCAGAACAGTAATGCTCTGAACACTGAACACATGTCTGAAACATGAAGCACTACGGTATAAGCAATAATAGCAGGAGCCACAAGCCAGATACAGTAAAAGAATGTTATTAGAATGCTTGTGTGTGATACATTGTCCCTGTCTGCCAGCACCATATAACACTGAGTATGGGAAAACATGACCTGCATCCATCTTCAATGAAGTTGTGGAAGGAAACAAGGGGAACTCATGGATGCATCGACTTACAAATATCTGTCACCATAGAGGGGCATTATCATGTATACAAGACACAGGGAAGAAATGTAACTGACCAGACAGGCTATTCGGTCCTCACACTGGCCACACTTGGGTCCCTTTGGTCTGTTCTCCTTCCCAGTTCTGGTGTTTTGAGATGTTTTAGCAATGTACTTCATCGTCCCCGGCTCACTGCTGCGACTTGGTACATCTGCAATGTGACGCATTGTGACGCATGTACTTACATTCACTCCGCATGAGCCATCATAATGTTGGTTAATGAGTATTATGATCTTGTCTGTAACACAATTTAATGTTCCACTCCAACAATTTATGACGATACACAATGATCCACTCTGTCAATGTATGAATATACACAATGATCCAGTCCATCAATGTATGAGGATCCACAATGATCCATTCCATCAATGCATAAGGATCCACAATGATCTACTCCATCAATGCATAAGGATCCACAATGATCTACTCCATCAATGTATGAGGATCCACAATAACCACTGTCAATGTATAAGGATCCACAATGATCCATTCCATCAATGTATGAGGATCCACAATGATCCACTGTCAATGTATGATGATACACAATGATCCACTCCATCAATTTATGAGAGAGTGAGTTTGGTTTTACGCCGCTTTTAGCAATATTCCAGCAATATCATGGCGGGGTATCAATTTATGATACACAATGATCCACTTCATCAATGTATGAGGATCAACAATGATCCAGTTCATCAATGTTTGAGGATCCACTCCATCAATGTATGATACACAATGATCCACTCTGTCAATGTATGGAGAATACTACAATCATTCTCGTTAGATACCATAGAAAGTTCACAAGTTTCGTAAAAAAGGTATCTAACAAGAATGAGTGTGGTATTTTATTTATTACCCAAGTTAAATACATACTTAAGTGTAAATACATAACAACTTTCATTTGTTGACAGACCTAACTGAAACCGGTTGCAAAATCTGGTTGTGCATGAATATTGATATAATATGTCGAAATATGGGCATTGTTGACATTTCTAATGCATATGCATTAACAACATGCGCCTGTAGTTGCGTTTGCAAACAAAACAGCACCGACGCTCAAGATACTTTTGGGAAGAATTTCTTCAACTAATGCCAATTCAAACGCCAAGTTGTTAGTACGCAGGACACCTATATGAAAAGTTGAAAAGTCACATTAGCGCCGCGCTTTGAATATCGGACCAACAGTCCGTCACCCGCACTGACGTGGATCAGTCTGTGCAATCAAAATGGTTCGGTTTCCTTGATCTATTAGCTGAATCAATAGCATGTCTGTACCATTTTGGAAGACGGAAATCAAGAGTGTTCTCTGAAGACATTCATGTTAACTGCACCACCCTATATTGACGACGTGAAAATCAACAAACTCAAGTCTGCTTGCAGGTCAGTGACAGCTTCGAACGATCACCACCGGAATAAGAAAAGACAACCGTGATCTACTCACAGAATTTTACACTAGAGATAGGGAATGTTACTGTTCACATCTGGGATATTTTGGGCCATAATCAGAAGTCAGGCACACCTCTACGGAGTTTTCGAATGATTTGTATCGGAAATGTTCACTTTGAGTGATCTGGTCGTGCAGTCATGCACAAACAACTCCCAAAACAGTGCCACAAAATTCTCTTCGAAGGGGACACTGGTGGTACAACCGGATCATCCCAAGTAAGTCTAGATATCTGTCCAGATAGTTTAAACTGACTTCATTTCACCACGCTTATCCTTTTACGTTAAATCAAATTGAAAGTTGCGAAAGTGGTCGGGTGCGTCACGCTCATTGGGATCCTCGATCTATTGATCGGTAGTCGTACATTGTAAATGGATATCTAGCTCGATTATATAATGTCTGTAGAAGCTCTATGCATAACTTATATAGAATGCAAAGCGAATTTGATGCATGTGACTATCTTGTTTGGTTTAATAAAGTGTAAATCTCTCTCTCTCACTGGAGATTGATTCAGTTCTGCCTTGTAGTTGCAAACTGAATGACGTCTCGTAATTTTCATGAATGAAAAAAGTAGTCCTGGTGTGACAGAGGTCACGGTTATCCAATCAAAACGAAAAAAACAAGGTCAACCTTGTTTCGACACACATGTGATGTACGGATTTAGTATCTTACTACCTGTATCTTCACCACGTGGGTAATAAATGATGATACACAATGATCCCCTCTGTCAATGTATCGTGATACACAATTATCCACTCTGTCAATGTCTGATGATACACAATGATCCACTTCATCACTGTGTACTACAATGGGGCCTACACAAAAAGAATGTTCACCTACAGATCTAGAGGTCATGTGTGTAGATTTATTTTCAAACTTCTCAATATTTTACTTCTTAACTAACAATTATCTATCAGTACAGGAGTCTTTACCTACAGAATATAGATGATCCGCTAATTAGCCAGTCATCAGTAACTAAGCTACGGAAATGACTTCAACCGATTAAATAATCATGATATCACTTTACCTAAAGGTTCATCCCTTAAAACTCTGATCCCTTTCTTCTTATGCTCCTGAAATTAAGAAACAAGAGAGATTTTTATCAGCAGCATAAACACCATGAACACACAACATAATGACTTGAAGCTTAAGTTTAGCTGTAGTTGGAAGAAGTTATGACTGCCTGGCATGGACACAGTTCTTGTCTCACCTTGCTGGAGCGCACCGGCTTGTCCAGGACATCGGTGGCATAGGTGGAGAGACTGCCGGACTGACCAGTACGCCAAAACCCTCCCCCATTCCGTCTGAAAAATACATACAAACATACTGTAAATTAAATGCGTCTGAAATTATTGTGTCTCCAAAAGAATGCAACCACTGGACCCTATATGAATGCGACACCCCCTCCTCTCAAGCATCAGTGGATTTCTATCTAAAGAAAATGTCCTCAGTCAGGTTTAGAATCCTCACCTTAATCCAACCTTACATTAATCCAATCACACACCAAATAGCACCACTTATTAGCGCTGAGTAGAGTACTTCCACTAAAACAATACATGCGTGCTGGCTCGTGTCGGCCTTTGACGCAGTTGCAAAGAACAAAGGGTGGCGTCTGTCTGGACTTGCAGGTGTGATCAGTGATGACGTAAGTGAGAAGAACTATTGTCAATAAACAATGGTGTGGAATACATCAGCGTATGTCTAAGTTGGTATTTTTGCTATCCAAAATGTCTTATTGTTGATATAAATGCGATGTTTAAAAATTTAATTCATGCTCGCGTTAATTTCAAGATTTACAGTACATCTATTTGAAAGAGAAACCTGAAGTATCTGATATGACAAGCAAAGATACTGCAAGCAGATCAAGTCTATGAACTACATTACGACTCACTCTCTCTCCTCCTTCTCGCGACTCATGGCCACCTTCAGCTCCCTCAGCCTCTCCTCCATCTTCCTGTTCTCCAACTCCAGCTTCTTGCTCTGCTCCTTCGCTGTCCGCATGTTCCTGTAACACACAGGCACAACTGTGACATCCGACTCTCACCAGCTTGGATGAAGTCAGTGACAACCACCACCCACCACCTTGGCTCAGAGCAGTGACAACCACCACCCACCACTCACCACCTTGGCTCAGAGCAGTGACAACCACCACCCACCACTCACCACCTTGGCTCAGAGCAGTGACAACCACCATCCACCACTCACCACCTTGGCTCAGAGCAGTGACAACCACCACTCACAACCTTGGCTCAGAGCAGTGACAACCACCATCCACCACTCACCACCTTGGCTCAGAGCAGTGACAACCACCAACCACCACTCACCACCTTGGCTCAGAGCAGTGACAACCACCACTCACAACTTTGGCTCAGAGCAGTGACAACCACCACTCACAACCTTGGCTCAGAGCAGTGACAACCACCACCTACCACTCACCACCTTGGCTCAGAGCAGTGACAACCACCACTCACCACCTTGGCTCAGAGCAGTGACAACCAGAATCCAAATGCACCAAATCATGATCAAAACAGGTAATCAGGAAGCACACAAAATAGAATCTACCAAATACAATTGATGATTGATAGGTTTGGATCCAACTGATTACATTAATGACATGACAGCCACTTCCAAACACCACTGACATAAGACAATGAGCCAGGTGCCTTGACTGACTTTATTGTGTGTTGTACTACAATGCCCCATGCACTAGTACCATGAATACGGATGCACTCGTACCACAGGGCTCCAACTTCATTCTTCTAATTACTTGTTCATAACTAAGTAAATATTTTTAATCACTAGACAAAATGAAATTCAAGTGGCCATGCGAAGTCACACTACCTAATACATATCATATTGGCAAGTAACTTTACCTATTATCGTGATGAATAAAAAATTATTCTAATATGAAACTTATTTCTTACCGCTATTTATTTTGTAAATGCCATTTCTTCTTTACCAATACAATATACAGAATTGAACTTACTCTTCAGTTCATCCACATTGTTCTCCTCAGTTTTGGTATCTACTGCATGAAAACTGTAGCATTACATAGCTCATTTAGACATGGGCGGTTTTTGTCTGTTGCATAAATTGTAGATTCTACATTTGAAAATCAAGATGTGCTTTGATATTCTCTTGGTGAACTTCTGACTGCCATCAACAAAATCATTATTTGTAAGTGATTTTATTAATTTTATTCAAAATTTCATTCAATATTGTTTACATTCATTTAGGCAAAATCATTTGTGAAGTGTTTGGTAGATTGCACAACTCAAGCTTAATTAAACAGCATCCACAGGGAGATTACTTATAAGATAAGTTTCATCGTTATCTCCTGTTTGTTAACCAAATTCACTGAGGGGGAATATGTAGGGATTGTGTACAGTCAAGTCTCATTAATCCAACAATCCAACAAATGATGGGAACCCATTAAATCAGTGCTATTTAGACCCGTTAATCCGACAGTCTCACACTCTGACTCCGACACACCTAATTTGCAATGAATTGCTGAAATCACTCATTAATCAGTCTTGTTAATCCGACACAGTGATCAGCGTACTCTGTGGTCATCAGCCAGCAAGTACAAAGCCCCGTGTTTTGATGCTAGATGAGTCTGCGAGTAGCTGCATATTACAACGGCTGCAGATATAAACTTGCTTAACAATGAACAAGTACTGCTTTAAATATACAAAACAGGATTAATCACATGCCTAGATTACCTCAATCTCATTAAAATCGTCACACCAGAATGACCTTCGCAAACTTTGACTGACCAATGAAATTTCTAACAGGAAGTTCACATTAGCCACTAAGAAAGCAGCTTTCTTAAGCATTGCAGCACTAGTTTCAAATTGGCGACTTCCATTCCAGACTATGCTTTAAAAAATATTTTGAATCAGTCATACAGTCTGAAACAGTAGTTCCCTTTTCCTTCTTTTATAACATGTTTAAATCTATCGTGCAGTTATCAAATTTTCGATCACGAACATTGAGACTATCTAATTTCGTTTATCCGACATACTCGTTAATCCAACATAATCATATGCAACCAACAATGTCGGATTAACGGGACTTGACTGTATGTTTTCCACACTCACCAAGAGACAAGTGTTTTAACATGTTTTGTTCAGTTTCCAAATTTTCACTCACCAATGACCGATCTACTTGCAGCTTAGAGCAATGTGCTAGTGCCATTAGCCAAACATCCTAGAGGTGGATCCATGATTTTGAAAAAATGTGAGAATATGTGTGTGCAAGCATGCTTTTTACTGAAGCCACAAACAGACTTGGCCGAGGACACAGTCAACATGAAAGGTTGTGATGTTATTGCCCCACTCTGGATCCACCAGTGCACTGTGCACAGAGCATCCAATCCACACATCTACGTGATACTCGCCCTTCACATTCACTGGCATCTCTATAACTAATCATAGTACCACAGGGTTTTACATGACGCACAAATGTGTGCCAATAGACATAAATGTTGAGATTGGACGCAGACAAACAATATAGGTAGGGATGCACAATAATATCCATTGAACCTACAGCGCATCAAGAGCAGTTATTATGTTTATGGCTGTCTGTCATTTCTTGCATCAGTCATGACTACTGTCCACATGATCATTGATTCATTCCAAGCTCTAACATATATCAAAACGTACAGTACACTACACCATGTCCTTACTCTACAGGACTACAATATTACATTCCAGGACTCTAAAAATTAATCATTTTTGTAAGTCAAGGTACAACCATGTGACCATCATATAGAAAACAATAAGATCCACATATTTCACTGAATTAAATATTGCCATTGTCAAGAAACTGCATGATCTGCAGACTATTTCAATAGTTGTCAAGGTAAAGAACAGCAATATGATGTGACACAATATAGAAACAGAGTTTGATAGTTTCAGTCCCAGAGATAATATCTGGTATTGTCATGACAAGTATCAATACATCACATGAGATAATAACACAATATCCAGTCTGTGACCTTTCCAATACTACTGCATTCCTATGGCAATACATTCATGTGAAGTATCACAGAATTTGGTAATGCAGCTTCTGAGAGTGTTCACACTTGCATCATCGTCAACAGTAGCCAAGTTTCTAAAGAACTAAGTCAGAAGCCAGTTGTAGTGCTATAGATCCTTCCAATGTATCATCATGCTTAGCATTTTGGTTTCCAGCTTCCCAGGAATAAAAAAAAAACATAGCTGAAATATTATATTATGAAATAATGCAAAGCACAGTTTTTCAAAATAAGTCTGTGGGTCCTGAATAGCAGCCTGGCAAATTTCTTTTTTCAAATGCTTAAATTATTTCTGAGATAGTCTTTTGTACGAAACCACTTTCCTAGTCATGCTGGTTGAATAACCTGAATAAATACACGATATGCTAGTATGTTTCAAGTTTAATGCAGCACACCCCTGTTCTTAAATTGTCAACACCCAAAGTCTTTGTAGTAAAAATGATGCATCTGGTTTTTTTATACGGCTTACAGATCTATCTACCCTAAAAACCAGGAATAAGGGGGGTAAAAGTAAAACCACACTCAGCAATATTCCAGCTATATGGCAGCGGTGTGTACGATCGAGTCTGGACCAGCCAAACCAGTGATTGACATCATGAGAAGCAATCTACGCAATTGGGAAACGATGACCACCCAATCCTGTTAGTCGCACCTTACAACAAGCATAGTTGACTCTTACA
This sequence comes from Haliotis cracherodii, assembly GCF_022045235.1. NCBI lineage: Eukaryota > Metazoa > Mollusca > Gastropoda > Lepetellida > Haliotidae > Haliotis > Haliotis cracherodii. The sequence goes on along the minus strand of NW_027266330.1, from coordinate 40,317,640 downwards.
GCAAGCATGGGTTGCACTTTTAGTGCCATTGGCTTCCATTGGTCTCATTTCATGGCGAATTTATGAGCGATAAAACTGTAGTTGTTGCATTACAAAATGGCAACTGGTTTTCATTCTATTGAGATGATAGATATGTATCTTTCTTTCAGTTAACTAGGGCCTCATCCCCCAAAATATTTCTGATCAAATTATTACATGTAGATATTTCATATGCACGTGGTGGCTAGCCTGACGGGCCACCTACTTTACATTTCAGGAAGCCCTTCAAACATTTAACTGGCCACGGGCCAATGGGCCAGTCTACCCCTCGTATATATGTGACTAACCACGAGATCAGGGACCCTATGGATGCAAAATCACATTTTCATTTCTCATTTTAAATTAAAACTACAGTATTTACCACAAAAATACAATTCTTAAGCTTCAATTCATATTTATTACAGAGATAAGTGGCATCAAATATTTGGACTCATTGACTGCAAAGTCCCATTTTCAGACTTATGACTGTTTATGTAATGATTGCAGATTTTAGATATAATGCCTGATTGATTAATTGAAAGTAGACATGTATGAGGGAATGTTTTGAAATAATCTTTTCATTACATTACAAACTAATGAGACAGAAACAAGTTATTTTTTAACACTCCACACACATGGCGATTTGTACGGAAGTAAGATGATGTCATTCCTCTCTTTTTTCAGGACGTCACAGCACAATTGTATCCAAGCCCCCATAAGGTCCCTTATGTCCTGGTGTGTCACATATATCTTATATCCAATGCCTCATGTTTCCAAGCCTCACCTATTTTTGAGCCCCTAAACAATACATAACCACATGCTTAATGATGTAATCAAGGTAGACGGTTCAAAGCCCACTGAACACAATAAAGTATTCATCACTTGCCTCGGAAAAAAGTTTTGTTCCGAATAAGCTACTCAAGGTAAGATATTCACTAAGTAATGAAAACATACCTCAAAACGTACCTTTTCACTCATGCACTTTTTAATCAAACTTGATCCGATGATAATTTTGCTTCATAACAATGGAATGCACTAATAATATATCGGCAGCTGTTTGTAAACTTCCTGTGTGTCATACTATGTGACTGATCATATTGTCCATCTATTTTTGACTTGACTGTAATGGAGGGGCTCGAAATAAAGTGACGGTAACAAGATGGCTCCTGATCGATGAGTCTCATATGGAGGGAAATTATCACTAAAAAATTAACAAGACATGGATATTGACCATCCAAGTGCTAACAGAAGATAAGACCTAATTTTAGTGTCTTGGGATTGTTATTAGACACATTATCAGGAATACTTCTTAGAGGCTCAAAAACCCAGAGGATATATAACATATTGTTTCTAAACAAATTGAGAGAAGTGACATTGAGGCCATCCAAATCATTAAAGATGTACGACAAAGAACACAACACAACAGAAACAGTTGCTGAGAAATACAGGTAAATATAAAATTAGATACATGTACTTGCCTTTAAATATGCATACATCACATAACAATCAGTGACATCAAACCTGCTACTTGAGAGGAATATTTCTAAATCTCTTCATTACTTGTACATGTTGTACGTAGCAGTGTTGGAATTTACATTTCTTGGAATACTGGAAACCCAGAAGGGCCATCTTGTTTTAATCATTTGTTGTGCTGAATCTACTCATCCATTGACCACCAGGGTAAGGTCTATACATCCATGACAAAGATTTCTTTTGTAGCCTTTTTCTTTTGTTTGAGACAGGATACTTTTTCAGTGGTACAAACTACACACATTTTTCCCTGAATGGAGGCAGTGGGGGTAAGGGAGACTAGATGTTATTTTGTTTCCTCCCACGCACCCTTCACAATATCATATGGTCGGCATCTTACTAAGCCTTACAGCAATCCTTCACAGGGAGGGACTAGAATATGTCATGCCAAGAAGATTATATTATTTTTTCCAATTCTATTTTACAATGAACAACCAAGAAGGAAAGCATGCCATGTCAACCCAAAGATCAACCTATTGTTCTGATGGGGTAAGAATATCAATGATGGCACTATATGACACTGTTTTCAGCAATGCACAAGTATCAATGTGTCACAGTGTGTTTGTTGTTTAACACCGCTCAGCAATATTCCAGCTATGTGACGGTGACCTGAAAAGAATCAAGATATTGTGTGGAACGATCCACATCATCAACAAGTCACTAAGAGACTAACAAAGTCCAGTTTCCACCCTTGCCGAACTAGGCTGGATTTATGGAGTCATATTTTGGTTTGACTAGCCAGTCTATGCAGGGTCCAATCAAAATCGCATAACGAAATCAACATCTGGTTTGCATGATTTGCAAAGCACATGCACCACCAACTCGGGGTCAAAAGATATTTTCAAAATCTTTAGATGTTTTTAATTAATTGAGTGAGTGAGTGAGTGAGTGAGTATGGTTTTACGCCGCTTTTAGCAATATTCCAGCAATATCACGGCTGGGGACACCAGAAATGGGCTCCACACATTGTACCCATGTCTGGAATCAAAGCCGGCTCTTCGGCGTGACGAGCGAACGCTTTAACCACTAGGCTACCCGACTGCCCCGTTTTTAATTAAGGTGCTCACGTGATTTGATGCACTTTGAAAAGTAAGACCCGTTTATTACAATAGAGATTTTGATTATCAATCAGATTGCCTTGACTGGGTGCTGCCATTTTGTTTGAAGCACAATATTTTTCTGCATTGCATTAGAGGCCATCACTGTCAAAACACTTCTTTTTTTTCTGTCTAAACATATTACTAACTCATGTTTAGAATTGAACCTAAGTCTGAGGTGTGCTACATAGCAAGTGCAAAGATCAAAGTTCTACATAAGCAATGCTAAAGTCTACCTCACAAGACATAGTGAGTGAGTGAGTGTGTATGGTTTAACGCCGCTTTTAGCAATATTCCAGCAATATCACGGCGGGGGACACCAGAAATGGGCTTCACACATTGTACCCATATCAGGAATCGAACCCGTGTCTTCGGCGTGACGAGCGAACGCTTTAACCACTAGGCTACCCGACCGCCCTGTTTTTAATTAAGGTGCTCACGTGATTTGATGCACTTTGAAAAGTAAGACTCGTTTATTACAATAGAGATTTTGATTATCAATCAGATTGCCTTGACTGGGTGCTGCCATTTTGTTTGAAGCACAATATTTTTCTGCATTACATTAGAGGCCATCACTGTCAAAACACTGCTTTTTTTTCTGTCTAAACATATTACTAACTCATGTTTAGAATTGAACCTAGGTCTGAGGTGTGCTACATAGCAAGTGCAAAGATCAAAGTTCTACATAAGCAATGCTAAACTCTACCTCACAAGACATAGAGACAACAAATACAAGACAACAGATATATGATGAATGAAAAGAATTCGGTAAATTTGTAAACAGTTACTTACAGGTAATTAGACCTGAAAAGTGCCACCGGACATGTTAGGTATGTTTTAAACAATACAGTGTAATATGATATTAAAAAATGTATACATCAAAACCAGAAAAAACTTTCAGACTTGCTTTCAACTGCAGGCATGCGTTGCAGCAACTATATGTGACTGATTGACCCCTAACAGTGACTATAGAGCTGTTGAACATATTGCTTGCATAGAAAACAAACAAGACAGTTGTGTCTAAATCCATTAATACTTATCGTTGTATAACCGTAAAATCCCAGACTAATTCTGCTATTACATGATCATGGAAAGATTTGCAGAAAATGTAACTTACTTCAGAATTGCAGACAAATGGCAGAATTTGCCTTTTTTTAATCAATGAATTATTTTAAAACTTTCTATCCAAATTTGCTCTCAAATGATGCCCAAACATTTAACATGCGATTCAAACATACAAAATATGAATCCCCAAAAAAACAACATTTGTAATGTATCATTTTTACATTTCAATGTTCAATAACAGAAACAGCTACAGAAACTGTGTTTATATCTAACCAATTATAAGTATCACACACTATGCACATGTATTTGCATAAATCTTGCATAATAATGTCTAAATACAAGTGATTTAAAATGCGTTGAGAAATGATTATGCTTTTACAGCAGAATTTTGTAATGTTATCCACAGAATTTTGGTGATTATATCGCAGTACATTGATAATTGTAACGCAGAATTCATCTGGGAGTGTATCACCCAGAAACCAGTCATCATGCACAGTCACAGAGGATGTTATGACACTTGATAATACGGATACAACACCCGGGGGGTGATATTTGGGTACATCATGTACTGTGATGCCATGGTTACTGCAAGGCTCTACCTGCCTATCTGTAGATGTGACCTTGGAAAAGCTCCTGTAACATCATTTATAATGCTTTACCCCTGAAATGTTTCTGCTCCTTTAGGAGGTCAACATTTTCAGATTTGCTGGTGTTAATGGGGATTCCATGCTTGAAAAGTTCATTTGGATTTTAACATTTCCAGGCACCAATTACTCAAAAACTGTGATATACTGATCTGAAAATATAATATTTAGCAACATTGTAACATACAATCTGCCTTTTTCTGAAGTTCTCTCTCTCATGGTTATAAGAGAGACGTGCAGCGGTCTTTGTCACCAAACTGCCACTAGTCCTATAGTCCTTTAAGGGTTTTACTATATGTTATCATTAAAAGGACTAGTGGACTAAAAATGTCACTCACATGACGTCACAAAGATCTGTGATAAATGAACTGGCCTGGTTAGCAGAATGCAGAAAAAAACACCAAACTAAATAAAAGTTGTTCTCATGAATATTGATCAAACTTATATTTAATTAACATGGTAGCCATGTTTTATTAATTTGTTATGGAGAAAATGAAACGCTTTACAATAAAAATATTCATACGCAGTGAAACGTTCGAAAGATTTCCGGCATTCAAATCAATCCTATTTACCTTGTATGCCTTGGGCTTTGAAAAAGGAATAAGGGAAACGCCTATTGAAACCAGACACGAGTAACACAACAATGTCAACAATCCAGGTAGAGAGAGAAAACTTAGTTCAAATTACAAGAAACTAAAACTTTGGCAATAATAAGTTTTAAGACAAGTCTGAGGCTGGACAATTGTCAAAATATTTCCCATTACAGAAAGCATTTTGTAAACACTGTAATCTACAGTGTTGTGTATTTAATAAGTTTTAAGACAAGTCTGAGGCTGGACAATTGTCAGAATATTTCCCATTACAGTAAGCATTTTGTAAACACTGTAATCTATAGTGTTGTGTATTTCTCGTTAGATAACCAGGAACTAGCGATCACTTTGACAAATGATTCTCAAAGCTCCCAAGCACAACCACTGATTCAATAAATTACATCCCACATCAAAACTTTGGTGAATATTCAGTGCCAAGACTTAATGCAAAGAAATTAATTTTTTAAACAAATAAAACTCTGTTTTGTTATTCTTGTTGAATCTTTGCAACATCAATCAAAAACAGAAGAACATCCATGGTTAACATTTGGCATCACCGAGCAGTTTCTTATGCATGGGACAAGTTGAATTGTCACATATATTTGATATCGCACAATAGTATGTAACATATATGATCGACATTTGTCTGCATCTAAGTGAGATAAACCATGCCTCCAGAGTTATACTTAGGACTGTAGGCCATTGAGAAATGAGTCTCATAAGTCCTTCGAGCCTGACTCCCCTCCAGTTTACAATCCTACTGATAAATGAGTAATGCCTTGTCCTTCACACTGGCAACAAAACCAAAATCAGTCTTGTCTATGTGTTGCTTAATGCTACACTCAGCAACCTATAAATATTGTTGTAAATAATAGAGTTTGGACCATACAAACCAGTGACTGATATTAAGAGCAGTGCTCTACACCATCGGGGTACATGCGATCAACCAAATCACCAAGTCTGACCCCTGATCCAGTCAATATACATAGGTTCGTACAGGTCAGTTCTAACCCGGAATCTCCACTGGATGGATGTATCAGTCCCTGAGTACAAGAGTATAATGTGTTAGTTCTGCACCATGACTGGCCTGGAATATGTAGGAGTTATTATATGGCAGTTTTCATGTCATACAACATATCAACCAGCAACCCCCACATCAGCCGGAGACACCCATATCAACCAGAGACCCCCATATCAGCTGGAAATCCCCCTAATCAACAAGGGACCCTCATATCAACAAAGACCCGAGAGGTGAGAAATGTATTATATAACAATATATGTTCGTCTAATAATGTGTGTAATGAGAGTACTCACTGAGCACGGAGACGCAGGGAGACATCTTCCCGTCGAGTGGATGTGTTGAATGCTGACATTGTGGTACCAGGGGGAGACAGGAAAATGCCCTGCTTCTGGAGATTCCGGATCGGACGGTAGTTGTACACTGCAACATAACCATTACACTTAGGAATAATTCTTCTACACCAGAATGGCATCTTGAGGATTCAATCAAGTATTATGCTGAAATTGGAGAAGCATACTGTAAATCTTGAAAGTTTGGCACCAGTAAATTAATGCAAGTGGCTAACAATAGCACAAACTGCGTTGTGGCAAACAATAGCACTAACTGCATCGGGAAAGTTTTGCGATACCCTATTAGTTAAGATTACCAATGTCAAAGCTACCTACATGTACTTTTGCTGGTGTTGTTTTTGATAGGTAGCAAGAGGCATGATGAATGGTAACTCAGTGTCAGTTTTAAACTATAGATGCATACCGTATTCGACGTAATAAGCGCCCAGGGCGCTCTCAAAATTAGAATATTATTTTGGTGGAAAAAAGGTGAGTTGAAAGATAAATTTCGTGGTTTATGCTGACAGCCTGAAATGTTTATGTACGACAGATATATTTTTCCCGAATTTAATTACCCATAATTAAGTGTGCATATAAAGAGTGCGTATCATATGCGAATAAATAAGTCTTGTGTACATTAATCAATCGGAAGGGGTGCTAATTGGGATTGTTCACTAGCCAATATATTAGCAAATATCGCCGTGGGCGTTTATTAGAGCGGGGTGCTTATTACGTCGAATACGGTATGTTGTTGTAGTTGACAAGAGGGGTTTGTGTGGTGTGTTTAGCAGACAGAATAGACTGGCTGTCTTGATTACTTGTAGTTAGTCAACAACTTGATGAGATGTGGCAGGTTAGAGAACTTTGTTGGACTAATTAGGCTTTTGACGTGAAGCGACAATGTGTAATAAGGGAAACACAGGATGAGAGGAATGTTATATTTAATCATGTACTGGCTGGTTTGACAATGTCTGCAAGTAAATTCAAGAAATATGCCTCCTTACAAGTCTTGTTTGTTGTTGGTCTGCTAACATAACTGTGACATGACCCTTTAGCGCGTATGTGTCGCTCACAGTTTTCGCAGTACTTTCCAGCTTGCAAAACTTTCCATATGTACAGTATTCCCAAGGATCTGAGGAGTCCGGAACCCTGTCCTTACACACAATGATCTGTTGGCTAACATCATCAAGATGACAATCATGGGCCATTCAAACCCAAAATAACAAATGAATCATTTAATATGGATCTACAAAGGAATATGTCATCCATCAACTTCAGTGACAACTAAGCCAGACTGACAAGCATTTCTACCATAATAGAAGGTATACTCCACTGTTGTTCCAGTATATGCCACTCCATAGATACAAATATGTTGTCAGCCACCGAGAGTTAAGGACAGATCCAATTCAACTTTTTGGCTTATTTTTAGTTTAAACACATCTGTATTTCAACTGAAAATTGGGATTGGAAAACAAGACAGCGCTTATTTTAATACCTCTCCCTACACAGAAATCAGGTAACAAAGATAGTCAAGGTGTATACATAATATTTACACAAAAAAATACCTTGATAGTCAGAATAATGGAATTACACGTAATATTAAGTACTACATAATGCAGCAAGCAGAAACTGATATGGACTACTACAGTATGTATGAAACTAAGTATACTTGACTGGAATACAAGGAGAGTGCATACACCAACCAGTGACAGAATAGACCTATAGTCCTTACCAAACTACCCAAACGTTAAGGTATCATAGGGAATATTGGAAGTAGAAATTTAGAATTGTTAGTTAGAGAAAAATCACTTCCGCGTTTCCCTCGTTTTGTCCATTAATTTTAAACGGAAACATCATTTGTGATGATGTTGAGCATTCTAGCACGTACAATGGTTCTATAAAGGCATTGGCTACTTCTTAAAATTGCATATACTTTGACTTAAATTAGGGTACTTGATATTGTCAAATTGTCCATGCTCGTTTAACAACTGGATGCAGTGATCTCATTAGTCATAGAGTTGAAAGACATATTTCAAATATTGAAGCATGTCAGTGATGTTTACACTTGGAGTCTCCACTTCCCTTCCTCTTTACTTGTCCTGCATATCGTAAAGTGACAAGCACTTTGTACTACTATATAAAGGATGCAGTATTCCTACAATATAATATTTATTGTTTCTTGACCTCAAAGTTTTTTATGCCAACACAAATGTACCTATGCAACAGGGAGCGGTATTTACATGAGCCAGTTAGGCCTGTTTACCAATCCCTTTCAAGTTGAATAAAATATGTTTAAACTAATTGTCATTCAAATTTCTGTGAATACAAATAATTACAAAATTTGTTAAGCTTGGATTTGTAATGTTATTTGCATGTCCACTATATTTCATGAAGTAATGGGCACATGAAAATTCTAGTCGATTGTATTTAGAACTTTTCAAAAAGATTTAAAACATCTTCATCTATTTGTATATAATTTGACTTTTGTTCTCGAGGGTATTGTAGGTTTTAGAGAGTATTTTTCACACCACCAATGAACATGACAGACAATTTTCCACTTTGTTCAACACTAACCCATTATAACATACCGGCATATTATCATGATTATCAAAGATATTACAGACACAGTCAGCAATACAGTCAGATTTGACATAATAAAAACTATGTATGTATGTAAGTATGACAATTTCCAAACAAAATAAAACAGTATGGTCATCAAGTTTGTTTTGGAGTAAAATCTTGTTGAAATGTTAGCAGTCTCTGAAAATTGTCCAAATTTCATTTCTTTTCATTTTCCACATTTTTTCAAGGGGAGGTTTATTCATTGAAATTTACTATTAAATATGAAACAACTTATTATCACAATATTCTTTCAATTTTGCACTCAATCTTAGTTTACTTTTACATGTTTGAAATGTTCATGTTCACCTGATACCTGAGACCATTCGTATCCTGCAATCGTAAATTATATGTCACCATCCAAAAATACTGATTTTGGAGCTAATGACAATGACCTTTCAATATACTGTCCGACAGACAAATATCAAATAAAATGCATTCAGGATTAAAGGTAGAATTAAACCAAACTTGTTAAAATATCTTCTCAATTTCTACTGATAGAATATGCCTTTTTCCCTTGGACCTTCAAAGTACTGGCAAGATTTAAGCACATATCACATCAAATATTAGTCTGATCACCCACTACACTATATGCACTGTTGAGTTAATTTTACAGCCTGAAGTAACATGCTCTTATCTGTAAAAATCTGTTAAGAATCTATCAGCATATGCATGTTTCACACAAAATATACAGTTAGCAAGCTTGACAAGTGAAACAGTGAATATCTACTCTTTGCAATACATCTAAAGTACCTAATTACCTTGATACTGAGAAGGGTGCATGTTGGAAGATGCCACAGCGTCACTAAACATATACCTACAGAAGCAGCAGCAGCAGCAGCAAACTGACGGCGTCATCAGTCAAGTGAAGTCCACTACGTGTACGACTTTTACTGGAACCTACACACATCATGAATATCTTATGGCTTATCTGTAAGACCATCATCACCACATGTGTGGGTGGGAACTCTTGTAGGCCATATCATTTGGAAATAATCAATATCATTTCTTTCTAAAAGCAGACTAACAGCGACTTTGTCACTGTCTTTGACATTAAGGTAATTGACTTGCATCTTATTTTAACTTAAGAAAGTGTGCTAAGTTATCATGTTATTTTTAATAGCAATCAATAGATATTCCCCAGGTAGTCAACAAGCAGCCAACAGACGCCATTGATTCAAGGTGCCCCCCATTATGGTTGTTGCATGGGTCTGATCAAGGTTCTCCATAATATTATTATAAATATTGGACACTGATCGAGGTTCTGGGTTGTGAAACACCCGTAAAGGACATCTTGGAATAGTCTGTGTATTACATCTCTGCAATATTGTTATAAATATGGGACACCCTTGAAGGACATCCTTGTCTTAAATACAACTCCCTCTGCCTTAATACCCAGAAAAACAGTTTTTCCAGCTGAAGTTTATTTTTCAGTCTTCTTTTTTTTTCACATATAAAATATAATACAAGAAAAGATCACCAACATGCTACAATACAGATAAAGATAGCCATTCAATACATACGCATACAACATAGATACAGCTACAGATAATCATAGTTAAAGGTCACAATTTGGATGTTTTGTTTGTTGTTTAATGCCGCACTCAGCAATGTTACAGCTGTATGACGGCTGTCTGTAAACAATATAGTCTGGACCAGACAATCCAGTGATTGACATATGACCACCGATCCACGCATTTGGGATATGACATGCATCAACCAAGTCAGCAAGTCTGCTTACCTAATCCTGTTATGACACGCATAGCCGCCTTTTGCGGCAAGCATGGGTTGCTGAAGACCTATTCTACCCCAGATCTTCATGGGTGTAATTTCGTATGTTGATCTATGCTGAACAAAAGAGTCATTTTGATTGGTTGTTGATTTTCATGTCAAAATTATTGAAATTCTGAGGACAGCTAGTTAAGACAGAGATGCACATGACGTCACACCCAAAGCCAAACTAATGATATGAATGGGTTTGCTGAAGTAACGCTTAGCACAATTTTTTTATTAGACCACTATTTGTCACTTGTCATTCTCAATAGACTTTAGTTTTGATGCATGCTTTTGTATGTGCTAAGCTATGCTCCCACAACAACCGGCAAGTCAGCAGAATGATGTGAAATATGAATTTCAGTGAATGTTAACTATGAAATATTAATGAAACTAAATACATACTGAATACATGGATAATTCTAGAGGGTATGTGGGTGGGTGCGTCAGGGGGTTTGGAGTGGGGAGAAAGAGCTTGTTCTTTTAAGACCCTAAATTTGAAAAAAGGCCCACATTTGGACATTTTAACATTGTACTATATCATGCTATATGGGTAAGTGTGGGTTTACCTATGGAATATTTGAAATTTTCAGATAAAGGGCCCATGTCAAAAAATTCCTAGAGTGAACCCTGGGAATATGATATACATATTAAATTCTGATTTCCAAATTTGTTTCAGTAAAACTTTAATGAATAATGTAGCAATCCTAGTATATCCACTCAACATGCCGGTACTGGGGTAGTAAACTCTACAAGACACAGTCTTGATGGGTACAAGCTCATCTCTGCTTCTGTACGTTCTGTAGACACGATAACGCTAACATTGTTCAGTCAAACATCACAACCCTGAGAATTTAGTTAGAGAAAACACTTGTTTGAAGCTATAAACATTTCTGTGGTATGTCTTGTCACCTTATACAAATCTATACAGAGGAAAAGCACTTAGTGTGCATAAATTATGTGGGGAAAGAATGTATTCTGTCAATAATACTCAAGGTCAGTGAAATCTGACATCAATCGTTACACCAGAAACAGAAATCATTTTCAAGGTTAAACTGTGGGTATGTCTCATCGACCAACTAAATTCTGAACCGGCTATTGGTGGTGTTCCGATTGAATGAAATAATCAGAGATTGATTGGCAGGTACAAATGACCAAGAAATCGAACTCAATTTTCCATACTTGAACACAAATAATTTTCACCTCTGTCTCAACCTGGAGATATTTTTATTTCCTGAGATGGTGAAGTGGAGTTCCTTTCAACTTGTACATAGAGAAAATGTGAGGAAGAGTGAGGCCAGTGTCTTTGGAGGGGGGGGGGGAAATGCTGAAGTAAGAATTTTGGTTTGTTCTTGTTCAGTGTGATCTAGTTGAAAAACAGCAAAATGGCACTGAACGATTAATTTTGATGCACAATAGGTTGGGGTGAAATGGCGAGATGAAATGGGGTTGAACATCACATCCAAGATTATTGCACTTATACAGTGACATACAAATTGACCTTCCTTACATTGCGTCTACTCATTGATTTTGGTCATCATTTTGTGAGTGAGTGAGTTGGGTTTAACAACCCCTTTTTTAAGAGCCACCCGTGCCCCCTCATCATTTAGAAACAGGTTACTAAATCAGTTAGACAGACACAGGCTTGTACTCCCAGGGTGTTGTTGATTGTTGTTGGTTTGTTGTTTAATGCCACACTCAGCAATATTCCAGCTATATGATGGTGGTCTGTAAATAATCGAGTCTGGACCAGACAATCCAGTGATTGATATCATGAGCATTGATCCACGCAATTGGGATCGATGACATGCATCAACCAAGTCAGCGAGCCTGACTACCTAATCCTGTTATGACAAGCATAGCCGCCTTTTACGGCGAGCACGGGTTGCTGAAGACCTATTCTACCCCCTGTGACTGGTAACACTTCTGTCGGGAGAGGGGAAATTTATTCCCACCTGCTCGGCTGACCAGTAGAAGATATCAGCACTAATTATTACATTTCTTTTGACAGTTACAGTGTATATTTACTGTATTAAAAAACACATTTGCATAACTGCAGCGAGATTTTTGTAAGAGCCGTGTTAACATTGCCAGGTAAAGTCGGACTGGTTCCTCTCAAGAAGAAAACCAATCATAGTAAAAGCATATATTTACAAATATGGGCCTGCAACTTGATGGGCTGGTTACATTCAAGAAACTTTGGCCCTCTGGCGTTTCCCTCACTCAAGATTTTAGATTTAAAACCCAACGACCAGATGTTTTAACTATAATTTCATGAATATCCCAAATAATATTAATAATACTGCACAGTTGAGTGAATATAATCAGCACCTATTCAGGGTAAGAAAACAAACAGTAAACACAAAGTGCTGTATTTGTTTGAAAATATAAATAAAACCATTGGTAATCATGGTAATATTAAGTACTTGAGTTACCATTGTCCCACACAGACCAAACTGCGATACTTTGTTTCCCGTGTGATGACATGTAGGCCTTTAGGATATTGCAGAATTTTGAAGAAACAGGTGCAATGTTTCAACAATCTCTTTTGATTGTCTTATACATGCTATGCTGGTGTTATGTTTAACATGTTTATAGTGAATAATTAATTTCATATGAAAAAAACCCAACAGATTCAGAAGGTCAAACATGTTGATTTACTGAACATCAGATCATCAAGCTAATCAGGACAGAGTTTGATATTGCCTTGCATGTGTACATGTGTACGACTTTTCAAAATTATGACATAATAAGAATCACCGTAAGGGAAAATGTGTTAACTATAGTTCAAATTAAAACATGTTAAAGGGGGACTGAATCCCCAAATCGGCAATCCTAGTTTGAGCCTACAATAGATGATCCAGTGTATCATAACGCCATTCTAATACAATGGACACATTCACAAGCGTAACCTGATTACTTGATTTCAGTTGTAACATCACTATCTCCATTGCACATAAATAACTATCTAATCACACAATTTCTCATCGTTAATGATCGCCATTGCTCTTAAATCATATCTTATCCCACAATTACTCATCACTATCACCATTAAATTTAAATCACTATATTATTATTAATTTCTAATCTTAAGCTCCATTACATTTAAATCACTACCTTATCATACAATTTCTCTCATGTGCATGAAATCAACAACAAACAAACGTTTGGCTAAGGCAGATCTACAGTAAGTGAGTATGGTTTATGTCGCTAGCAATATCCTGGCGGGGGACACCAGAAATGGGCTTCACACATTGTACCCATGTGGGGAATCAAACTCGGGTCTTTAGCGTGACGTGCAAATGCTTTAACTACTAGGCTACCACTGCTCCACAGATATAGAGACAACAATGATGGAGAGATACTATTCTGAGTATTAAGATGTGGGAGGGAAGTCTTAAGCTACAAAACATTCCGCGTTGTATTTGATACAGGATGCAGAGAGTCAAGTATTGGGGATGTCCCTTCTTGTTTCAACCAAAAGAACCATACTCAAGATAAGGCTCTGCTAGCAAACAGGTCCATGGTATGTATTATATTAGATCGGAGTCCCTACACTGAAAAACCAAGGATGGTTTGATTCAAGTCATTCAAACACAATTCAGTCTGCTATAGATGTGTATCAATTGATATACAACTGAAGTCAACAAACACAATGTCATTATCACACATGGTAATAATCACAATGTCTCGAGAAGCCAGGCCTTGGTGAATAGACAACAGACATGCTGTCAACAGTCATTTTCATGTCAAACAGGATTTCATTTTCACAGACCAGGAGTAAACCCGAAGCAGCATCATGCTATAATGATGTGTCAGAAGCGTCAAATCCAGACTTGCATCATATCTTTAATGAGGACTCTCTGGAGTTTCGGGAGACATTACCTTGATCAACATTATCAGGTGCTGGGAAAGTTGAAAAGTAATAAGTCATTATAACCAGGTACATATGCCTACAAGAAGACATTGTGAGACTGTCTCGACATCAGAAGCAGGCATGTTTGGATTGGGGTGAACATCACATCAATTGGCCAGACCAGGACCCTGCTCCAGTACTATTGACTGATGAATCGAGATGCTGTCTGACCTCACAGATTGTCGTACCAGAGTTTGGCAAGATTTCAAGATCCCAACGTAGCCAAACAAGAACACTATGGAGGGGGTTCCACTATGATTTGGGGTGGGATCAGTAGAGCTAGGAGAACTGATCTCCTTGTCCTATAGCACGGCTCGATGACAGGCGTTTGCTACAGGGATGACATACTGTGTATTACATACTCACTACTGAAAGTTGGTGTTTTTGGACAATGAATTTGTTTTTGCCTGTCCATCAGATGGCTATGTATACCAGTTTCATAAATTGGCCATTTCTTATTTCTTCATACTGTGCAACTAAATTGAATAAGATTAAGCTTGAGTTGATTGTCTTTCCAACAGTATCTAATTTAACAAATCAAAAAGGGATATGTACTGTTTAGCCAAAGGAGAAAGTGCTGCTAATCTAAGTTTGCTACTTTTCTACATTACCCATAATATGAAAACACTTGAATGTCATGTCAAAGTAGAGGCTACATTCAATAGGATTTGTCTGTAGCCTGCAACCTCGGGGTATCGCGGTACTTGTCATGTACGCTAAACGGAACAAAATGCACTCACTAACCTTTATGATTATTCGTATTCTCTGTATCAGATATCGAACAATGCATATTTTACTGATAAAAGTTCATTATTTACATTAGTAGCTCCGAGTAAAAGCCGGGCCTCGCGCTCTGTTTGACAAGGGAGAGAACTCCATTGTATCGTGGTACAGAGAAAAGTTGTGTATGGAGGTCCGAATTGGACAAAAAGAGGACATAATTCTACCAACCGCTTGGTATGATCATGCCAGACATCAGTGATTTGTCCAGACAAGTGCAAAGACAGCACAAGTAAAATTCTAAATGTGTTATCAGCAATAGGTATTCAATGCATTTTTACCGAAAAGTAAGAGAAAAACATTTTTATAAGTCAACAACAAAATATCAGAAATGATATTTTAAGATTGTCTAAAAAAAATTGGATGACAATAATTTGTCAGAAAATGGAAAAATGTTAAAAGTCAACAATAAATATATAAAAAGCACTCCTAGTCTGCCCAAAGTAGGTATTAATCTTTTGATTACTAGTGAAGAACGTATTTCTAAGTATGGCATTATGGCCCTTATGATCTCCCAATAGATTCTGGGCACAGAGCAGACTAATGTGAGGACTACGTAACTTACATTACCTCATTAGTCGACATGAATATGCAGATGATCTAGTTCAGGTCCATAGAGAAAGTTTACTTGGGGAACTGCGGGTTATATCGTTGATCATTGATGGATGGGGGTAAGGCAATATTACAACAGATGCCAGAAATATGTATCAACGGATTAATAACTCCTTACTTACAGCAGACGGAACATTCCGAGGAAATTGAAATTGTTTACGAAGTGAGCACTTCCTGGTTACCGATTTGCATTAATAGACAGCCGCTAAGACGCGTGTCCTGCGTGAACTAACGGAAATCACAAATGCTGTGATACGATGAATGCCGCAGTACCATGGGGTCCGAGTATAAGTTTAATTCCATTTATTGCTTGTTTATAAAAACCAAAGTAGCAAAATAATTAGGTGCCATTTTTGCTACCAAATAGTAGCTGTAGTTTCAAAGTGGGCAAGGGTCTGTTCTCACCAATTGGTGCTGTTTATAAGCTATGAATCCCAGTCAGACTCATCGCCAACAGTTGAGCATCAAAGGGTAGTGTCAAGTCATAGGGGGTAGAAACCAAAGACTAGTGTACCATAATCTATTGATGTATAAACTACAATGTCATGGATAGATAGTATCCTGTTGGACTTCACAACGACCCCGAAAACATAGTCCAAATGACAATGCTACATCTTCCTGAGAAACAAAATTGCTTCCATAATAAATCATGAAGATGGGATTTTCGGATGTGTCTATTTCAACATTGAGTATCCGTTTTCATTTTGGAACAATTATCACCAAGGAGACAGAGGCCCATTTTGGAACAAGATCGAGTTATTTTTGGCTCTAATCAAAATTGTGCCCATTTTGTAGTCACTTGTTTTCCCTAGTAACATAACGGTAAGGTATCAGATATTTAAAACAAAAGAGGAACATAGGTAACAGAGCTTGCGATAGTACCTGAAGACTTCGGAGCTGTATCAACAACAAGTAAAGGAAAATCAACTTGAGTGTATCGGCATATCTAGTTATTCATCAGTCGTGAACGGCGTCCACAGCAGCGGGTAAACAAAAATCTACAGGAAGTCACACTAAAGCTCACGGTGATGTGCGAGATGCATGAGAATACTATTTTCCGAACAGCAATTTATTTATATTGCATACAATGCCATCGTAAAATGCGGACACAGGCAAATATTTAGGTATGACTTCCGTAACCATTTATAATTACTGTTTCTTCTAAAGCAATCGTATTTATAGGCAAAGTAATAAGTAATTACATTTCTTGAAATAAGCAAATGAGAGATCTTTGACTGGGCATTGTAGTATGTGTCCCTGCTAAGTTAATTCATTTTAAACTCCAATTTTGTATGCCGATGACTATTAATGAATAAAATTTCTAAACTTATGTTTACATCGGGCTACTACTTCTATAACGCCAAGGCTGCATTACTTTACCCGAAGAGTTATGATACTGAATAAAATAATAAACAGTTGTTGCGATATCATTCTGGAACATGCAGAGTTGTCTCCCTTTATGTAAAGCACGCCATATTGGATCGAATATAGAACGAAGGAAGAAAATACACACTTTCTCCTTACAGAGAGATAAAAAAACAACAACATGCCAACAGCCGAGGTTCAGAGGCCTCCTGTTGAAGATGGAGAAACCCAAGGCCAACAGCAGACTGTCAGTAAACCTGTCATTGGCATTATTTACCCCCCTCCAGAAGTGAGAAGTATCCTTGCAAGTTAATGAAACCGAAAGAACCGCAAAACAGAACGAGGATTACCACAAATAGTGTCGTGTCAGTATCGAAGTATAATACCACAAACAACATCTCTGTGATCCGTGTATGGTGTCTTGAAAATTATTAGAGACTAACCCATTTAAGATCAACAAGGTTAGGTGTGAATTAACGTGTGGGTTACACAATTTTCAAATTTTCATCGTTTTGATTTTCTGCACATGTGCATCAACGTGAAAATGTGGTCCATGAACGACAGGGTAAAGGGACAATGAAACAAGTTTTAATACACTAATTGCAGTACACTCATTTGGGTACAAGATGTAATCAGATTAATTTATGTAGATGCTTATTACATTGAATGGGCAATTATTCCAAATCTGCAACCTCGGGGTATCGCAGTACTTGTCATGTGCGTGATGTACGCTAAACGGAACAAAAGGCACTCACTAACCTTTATGATTATTCGTGTTCTCTATATCAGATGTCATTTATTTCATCTAACAATGCATATTTTACTGATCAAAGATAATTTTTTACATTAGTAGCTCCGAGTATAAGCCAGGCCTCGCGCTCAGTTTGACAAGGGAGAAAACTCCATTGTATCGCGGTACAGGGAAAATTCGTTTATGGAGGTCCTTATTGGACAAAAAGAGGACATGATTCTACCAACCACTTTGTATGATCATGCCAGACATCAGTGATTTGTCCAGACAAGTGCATAGACAGCACAAGTAAAATTCTAAATGTGTTATCAGCAATAGGTATTCAATGCATATTTACCAAAAAGTAGGAGAAAAATATTTTAAAAATCAACCAGAAAATATCAGAAATGTTATTCTAAGATTGTTTTTAAAAAAAATTGGATGACAATGATTTGTCAAAAAATGTTAAAAGTCAACAATAAGTATATAAAAAGCACTCCTGGTATGCCCAAAGTTTGTATTTATCGTTTGGCTTCTAGTAAAGAACGTGTTTCTAAGTTTGGCATTATGGCCCTTATGATCTCCCAATAGATTCTGGGCACAGAGCAAGAAAAAATGTGCTGGCTACGTAACTTACATTACCTTATTAGTCGCCATGAATATGCAGATGATCTAGTTCAGGGCGATAGAGAAAGTTTACTTGGGGAACTGAGGGTTATATCGTTGGCCATCGATAGATGGGGGTAAGGCAATATTAAAAAAGATTCCAGAAGTAATTATCAATGCATTAATAACTCCTTACTTACAGCAGACGGAACATTCCAAGGAAATTGAAATCGTTTATGAAGTGAGCACTTCCTGGTTACTGATTTGCATTAATGGACAGCCGCTAAGAGGCGTGTCCCGCATGAACTACAGGAAATCACAAATGCTGTGATACCATGAATGCTGCGGTACCACGGGGTCCGAGTATATATGGTGTACTTTTCATTCTTTTCATTTCAGAGATATATCCGCTCAGGATATCCATACTTCATAGTCATTATTTCTACATGTCAATTCCCAATCCTGCATTGACATACCTGTTGTAACAAATTGAGTTATATATTTGTCTTCCAGATTGAAGTGTTGTTTCTTAAACTAGAATTCCAGACATTGTTGACAAGACTGCCAGTTTTGTTGCGAGAAATGGACCTGAGTTTGAGAACAGGATTCGTCAGAATGAAGTTAACAACCCTAAGTTCAACTTCCTCAACCCCAATGATGCATATCATGCATACTACCAGTATAAGGTGAAGGAGTTCAAAGAGGGCAAAGGTAAGTATTGCTGCTCCCACTCTTCCACTTGTATCCATTTTGTTGGAAGTTAGTTGTGCAACATGGGATATACTATATTTCCGTGGGATGACATGGAAGGCTGTGTGACTGTAGACATTGTGGAGGAGATGTCCATAGTTCAATCATGTTTCTAAAACTCAAAATATATCACTTACAAATATGAATAAATTGGTTTCTGCAGGAAAGTATTTATTATGTGATTTTGTTATCAGTCATTTAGCATGTTTAGGCAGACAGCAAAAGTACAATGAACGACTTCTGAAAATAATGTACAACAAAATTGCCATTTTTACATTTTACCAATTCCCCATTTTCAGTGTAATATTGAGAGTTCATTAAAAAAAGTGACCCAATTCAGTGTCCATTCAGAAAATCTACTACCGTTGAATATTATTTCATATGTTTAGATATATATTTAACACTGGATAATTTGCTGTTTGTTTGAGCATTGTTTATGTAAGACATGTATGAAACATACAACCACTTTGATCATGTTGATCCAGTTGTGTAACCTATTTCCTTCCTAAAACGTGCAAAATGTGCATATTCCCTTTGGAGAATCATCTTGCAATTTCATACACAGGAAATAGATTCACATTGATGTCTAAGGATGCATTCTATGGACACCAGATTGCATACAACTTCAGCTTGTAGAACCATTTGCACACAACAAGTTGTGCAAGTTCTACCAAGTTGTATAACTGTAGAAACTAGTTGAAACTTGTGAATACCCTTTATGACTCCTAAGAGAAGATATTTCATTCAGCAGTATGCAAGAACTAATCACAATAATTCTATTGTTGTTTCTGTTTTCAGGACAAGAACCTGTGGCACCAAAGGTATGTGGTTACATTTTCATTGAAAACATGTCCTTTTGGTTGTTGACTTAGATCAATGAAATGGTATTTGTTCACCGTGAACTTATTTGATATTACCGTATTCCATGTAATAAGCGCCCATGGCGATATTTGCAAATCTTTTGGCACGTAAACAATCCCAATAAGCGCCCCTTCCGATTGATAAGTGTACACAAAACTTATTTATTCGAGGATAATACATACTTGTGTGTTATGCGCACCCTTAGGTTGGGGATTAAATTCTGGAAAAATATATCTCTCGTGTATAATACGCACAGACATTTTCTTTAGAATCATTTCAGGCAGTCATATATATATATGACTGTCATGATCCGTCATCGGAAATAGAATATCAACAAATCCACATTGAATTACGCAAGTTAACCCTTTTCTCACACTGTTTGGGTGTTCATTGTATATCTGGACTTCAGTTTGTAATCTATTTTATTAATTTTATTCAAAATTTCATTCAAAAATGTTTTACTTTTAAAATGTCGGTGAAATCGTGTCCCTACGTTACTTACAACTTCTGTTCACCCCTTTCCATGGAACCAGCTTTACCACTTACTGAGACAGCGCCAATTGATATTTCTCAATGCAGGAATGATTTATATTCTTCTGTTTCATTTTTTACGAGTCTATACATCACGATAAACATTTGTTATGATTAACTTTCTGTGAGAAACTATCTCAAAACTTGAAAGACTATTTCCATTTGCGTAGTTTTCCTTTGTTCACCTCACATGCTGTCATCAAAGCCATACGGAGAGGTTGCGGTACGGTCACTTTGATGCATTAATATATATTGTCAGGCACCTCACGGTAGAAAATAATTATTCAAAACAATATGTAAAGCGTCAGTCTGATTGCAGTGTTTGTTTAAAAAGGAGAGAAAGGCTGGTCACATGATATGCAAATTAGTTTGTGGCAGTGTTATGTCACTTCTATGTAACGATGATTAATTAAAAACGAGATATAATTTTTAGGATGTTTGTATTTATAAATTAATCTCGGGTAGGTGGTTGTAGTATTTTCATTCACAAGCTGTATATATCGATTGTTAAACTGGTGACATGTCATGACCCGCACCATAGCCGACACAATAACAACAAACACGTTTCCTCAGAAAAAATATTCAAGTTAATTTTACCAAAAAGTAGCTGAAGCAAAGAACTGGTAATGAACATCAAATACATCATCATTATCACCAAAAAATAAGGTAAGTAATATTAGGTAATATTTGAAAATCACAAACACAAAGCGGATGGTTATATTTTATTTTTCAACTTAACCTGCTGATTACTGGTACCCTCCTGTATGAACAATGGATGTCGATGATCATTTTTACTCATCGTTAATGTGGAGTTGTGTTATCACAAATACATAGATATGTAAGTTAATAACTGAAAACAGTTCAGGGGATTTTATTCTTTCAACCAATAATAACAATAAAATTGACATATATGACATTGTACATCTTTGCAACCAAACAGTTGAACCTGTCCAGTGCATTGAAGCCCCCTCTGGAGCACACGAAGATAGCTGAAGTGTTTGTGCCCAAAGATCCACCGCCTGAGTTTGAGTTTGTAGCAGACCCTCCTTCCATCTCAGCCTATGATCTGTGAGTGACAATGTTGACTAGCTTTCACCATGTTCACTGTTTAATGATTTCGTCCTCAATGTTTCAGTGATATTGGATTGTTTTAAAAGAAGTGAAATGGAAGATGACTAAATTAGCCATTTCTTTTGTGTTTAACGGATCAACTAACTGAGATACAGGGATGTTTGTTTGTTTTATCCTTCACCCAGCTCCCTTCACATGCTTCAGTGTTATGTCATCTTCTGTCCACATGGTAGACACAATTTTATGGATAACAACTTCTTTAATACTGTTAAAAGCGATGTTTCGGTATAGATCCTTAAACCGTTGTCAAACAAGACTGCTTTTTATCCCCCGCCTGGCCAGAATGGCCGAAGGGGGATTATGTCGTGGCGCAGTCAGTCCGTCTGTCTGTCGGTCCGTCTGTCCGTCCCACAGAGGGTACTAAGCTTGTGAAATCAACTCCTCCTACAGTTTCCAGAGAATATCCCTGACACTCTATACACAAGATGTCGACATGTTGATGATACTCATATCGCAGTCCTGTTTCATTTCGACTAATTTTGACAGAGTTACTTCCCCTGTTTTACGGAGCTTCATTTGCCTGATTGTGAGAGAGGGTACAAAGCTTGTGAAATCAACTCCTCCTACAGTTTCCAGAGAATATCCCTGACACTCTACACACAAGATGTCGACATATTGATGATACTCATATCGCAGTCCCGTTTCATTTCGACTAATTTTGACAGAGTTACAAAATACAAAGAAAATATAAACTTCTTAAAAAAATTCATGCGGGGGATGTTGTGCTCTCAGAGCACAACATCAGTATTAAAGAAGTTGTTATCCATAAAATAGTGTCTACCTTGTCATCCATCAACTTCTAAGTAATGCCTATCAAACAATTTCTGTCCACATGTTCTGAATGTTTATGAGGCATGCTGGCTACAAGATTGTTTGCTGAAACCTAGTGACCAAGGTAACTCAGGCGCTCGGGTGGGGTGGGTACTGAGTGGTACCCAGGTAACTCAGGCGCTCGGGTCGGGTGGGTACTGAGTGGTACCCAGGTAACTCAGGTGCTCGGGTCGGGTGGGTACTGAGTGGTACCCAGGTAACTCAGGTGCTCGGGTCGGGTGGGTACTGAGTGGTACCCAGGTAACTCAGGCGCTCGGGTCGGGTGGGTACTGAGTGGTACCCAGGTAACTCAGGTGCTCGGGTCGGGTGGGTACTGAGTGGTACCCAGGTAACTCAGGCGCTCGGGTGGGGTGGGTACTGAGTAGGACCCAGGTAACAACAGGATTACTCAGACCCATGGTTAGTCATGTGACATATTGTTTAATGACAAAAATTACCTAAAACGCTAATCACTAAATCACTAATGTTCGCTTTTCTTTCTGACCATGCACCCATTCCTTCTAACTTTTAAATGAAGATAAAACTTCAGTCAACTTCAGTGTATACATGACCAGATCGTTTTTACACGTATATTTGAATACATTCTGCCAGGGCTACAGTCAATCTTTCCCCAATCGATAGTTTGTACGTATGTCTTGAGACCTACAGCAGGTACCTGGGTAGGATCTGGTTATAGGGGTCTGGGTACCTGGGGTAGTAAATTTGGACTCATCCCAGCCCTAGCGGTCAACCTGGTTCTTTAGATACAAATCACATTGGGATTATGTTCACAACATTTCTTTAATGTTGTCATCAACAGTTCTATTGGCTTTTATGTAGTCCCCCCAACATCACTGTAGTAGTGAAGCTTCATTTTGAACTATAAAAAACATCACAGTGGTCCTTTCCTTATATTTTTACGCTGCAATATCATGACAGGGAACACCAGAAATGGGCTTCACACAATTTACACAATGGAACGCAGGCTCCAGTGTGACAATCGGTTCATCAACCACTTGGCCACCCCACCGCCCAACACTTACTAGAGATAGTGCTATTTGTCCCTATTTCATGTTTGTTCACTGTTTGTGTTCCAGAGATGTCGTGAAGCTGACAGCCCAGTTTGTGGCCCGGAATGGTCGCCAGTTCCTCACTACGGTGATGCAGAGAGAGCAGCGCAACTACCTGTTTGACTTCCTGCGTCCCCAGCACAGCCTCTTCAACTACTTTACCAAGCTTGTGGAGCAGTACACTAAGGTTGTGAAGAGTGTCTTTATGGATGGAACTTTGCTTGAGAAATTCAAACGTTTACTTCTAGGTCTTGTCATAATTTTAAGGGATTACTGGTCAGTTTTACATGTTATGAAAACACTGGTTCAGTGGTAGAATTTTGCGCCAATTAGTGTCTGCAGGAAGAATTAACCTTAGGCTTTGAATTGTTGCTGGTCTGTCAACTTAATCAAGGCATTAATCAAGGTCAATAACAGGCATCCAACATTAGGAGGGTTTCTGAATACATGTCTTTTTGGAGACATCAGATATGAAATGCAAAGCTTCAAGTTGAAAAGTGACCCCTTTCTTATGAAACTGTTGGGCCGGTTTAAACAAATATATGGCAGGGGATCCATTTTGTTCATGAATAGTGGGTTATGTGGGTTCTTTCAGGGTCTGGCCTTTTGTAATTTGATTATATGTGTTGCTTTGACCAATGAAGATTGTGTCAGTTAGTGGCTGCTTATCAACTTTGGTTGTTTTTTTGTGTGCTCCTTTTCAGAGTAACAGTACATAGAAAGCTGCATAGTTTGAGTTACATGTGGTTAAAATAATGCAGTTTTTCAAAATTAATCATGGTTATGTTCGAGGATACTCTTGTTGGCAGTGTTTGTAAGTGTGGTGATTTTTGCAGATCCTAATCCCGCCCAAAAACCTGAAGGAAAAGCTTGCTAAGGAGTCTGAGAGCTACAAGGAGGTAGGTCTGTCATTTATATAGAGTTATAATGCGAGTGTGTTTGGGGATGGTTAATATCCTGCATTAGGAATAAACATTGTGTTTAGCGAGCCTTGGCAAGCTAAATACATAGTGTTTATTCCTAATACAGGATATTTACCATCCCCAAACACACAAGCGTGATAACCTCTTTATCATATAATGTCATTCTTTAATTCTGTGCTTTAAAATCGCTTTCCCTCTCTCACAAACATTACCGAAAAATTGCGAGTTTTCCTGGAATGCGCGCATTAATATTTATTACGTCACAGGGTAAGTGATGTGTCAGTCGGACACTGACAGTAGCCAATATAGTTCCAACTGAAATCTGTTTCTTATACAGTGGCGAAGCAACATATACGCAAAACAACAGTTGTTTTTAATTGCCTTTCGCGGCAATCCATCGGTCTGTCTGCTAGAGTAACTGCCCTTTGTCAAAGGGAAAGTCTATGAGACGTCACGGCCACGGTCAGATGTTGTTGACAGTCGGTCTGTCCTGTCATAATGTTCAGAAGTGTAATCAGATGTACACACAGCGATAAAACGAAACAAGGTAACAATTCAAACATATTTAGGCCAAATCCATCTGTTTTAATTTGTGGAGAAGGTTTCAAGCCGCAGAGGTCTACAAACACAGATATGGCTCCTGATCCCGCTTGGCTAGGCCTCGTGCCCTCGCAAAATTGTTTCGAAATTTATATCTCCAAAGTTGCTAAAACTTATAAAATGCCTTTGCGTCACAGTTAGACACTGATTTTCAGTATATTAGACTTTTGATAATGATAGCAATTATCCCTGTAGTTTATCCAGATTCCCGATGGTTCAGACTCGATCGCCGAATGACGAGGGCGACGCCATGTTTGTTTATAAACAGTGAAAGTAGCCCTACTTGACCTTTGATATTTGCATCTCTATCCGCATATGACCCCAACGGATATCGTTTTTATCTGACTTTATCCTGCCGAGAAACCTTCCCATTATTTGATAAACCCATATACTAGCACACACAATCTGAGAGCTACAAGGAGATAGGGCTATGTGAGATATACTCATATACTAGCACACACAATCTGAGAGCTACAAGGAGATAGGGCTATGTCAGCTATACTCATATACTAGCACACACAATTTAAGAGCTATAAGGAGGTAGGGCTATGTGACTTGTACTCATATACTAGCACACACAAATAGTCCCATAGCTACAAGGAGATAGGGCTGTCACCTATGCTCATATACTAGCACACAAATAGTCCGATAGCTACAAGGAGGTAGGGCTATGTCACCTATACTTGTATACGTGCAGCCTCCATGATCTAGTAGATAGAGCATCTGCACAAGGAGCGGAAGGTTAGTGTTCGATCCCTGTTCGTGTCATACCAAAAACTGTTGAAAGGTGGTCATGTTGTTATCCTACCTGACACTCGGCATTGAAGGGCTAAAACAAGGACTGGTCAGCTCGGAGTCAGTAAACTGCGTCTGAGTGGGGTATTTGTGTTAAAACTTGGAGCATGGTATCTCAGTGGGCTAGCACTATGAACTCGCAATTGGTCCAGACGAACACAAGCAGCGGGCACGCACGCAAGGCCATAACCTTGAATGTGACGTGAAACACCATTTGGACTCACCTCACTTCACCTCACTTGGAGAGTGAGGCAGGTGATTCCATGAGAGTGATCAGGGAGTGGGTGTCCTGTGTGTTGGCAGGTGCTGGAGGCTGTCAAGTACCGAGTGGAGTGGGCCAAGTACCAGGCCAGGGAGAAGAAGAAGGAGGAGGAGAAAGTGGAGAGAGAGCGAGGTCAGTATTCAATGATGATACGGGCAGCTCACCGTCAGGAGGGCTTCATATCAGGAGGGCTTCTCTGAGGAAACTCACTCTTGTCCCCATTTTACCACGTTTACATCATGGGTGATAATGTACAGTAACAGAATAACTGAATGCATATCTCTCTGTTACCAAGATTATAAATGGAAGCCAGATGTGAAAGATTACAATGGCATTGATGGCAAAAGGGAGATAACTCCAGTAGACTGCAACAGTGCAATGGTGGGGCTATGACATAGATGGACAAAGGGAGATAACTCGGTTAGACTGCAACAGTGCATTGATGGGCTGTGGTAGATGGGTGACATAGGTCGTTATCATGGACTGTCACTCTCTCTAGCATCCACTTATTATCCTCATCAAACCATAACTATGCAGGGGTCATATAATCACAATGTTTTGTTTTGTGTTTCAGTTTCCTATGCCCAGATCGACTGGCATGACTTCGTTGTTGTGGAGACAGTGGACTTCCAGCCACACGAGGGAGGTGAGTACACACATGCAGGGCCATGCCCATAGCCCGACAGTGCGGGCGTCTTCACCATGAAACTAGTAGCAGTGGGAAAGAAGGGAGAGAATGTTCATTGTCAGAAATCTGATAAACATACTTCCATCATGATGATCGTGTCCATGCTTTGCCCTGCCACCTAGAACCCTTATCAATGTGCTCCCTGTGAGCTGAGTGGTGTCATGTCCATGCTTTGCCCTGACACCTACAACCCTTATCAATGTGCTCCCTGTGAGCTGGGTGATGTCACGTCCATGCTTTGCCCTGCCACCTAGAACCCTTATCAATGTGCTCCCTGTGAGCTGGGTGATGTCACGTCCATGCTTTGCCCTGACACCTACAACCCTTATCAATGTGCTCCCTGTGAGCTGGGTGATGTCACGTCCATGCTTTGCCCTGACACCTACAACCCATATCAATGTGCTCCCTGTGAGCTGGGTGATGTCATGTCCGTGCTTTGCCCTGACACCTAGAACCCTTATCAATGTGCTCCCTGTGTGCTGGGTGCTCTCATGTTCATGTGACTTTGACTGTGTTTCAGGTAACCTGCCCCCACCCACCAACCCCAGTGAAGTGGGTGCCCGTGCACTGCAGCAAGAGAGATTTGAAAAGGGCGAGGTAGGTGCATGAATATGGCGCTACTGCGTGAGCAAGAGTTGATTGTGTGTCAGGTAACAACCAGCATACAAGAATAATACAACATATGATTCTACCAATCTAAGCTGTACTCCATGTAAGAGTTGGTGATGTGAAGGAAGATCTCATGTGATATGATCTAATATAGGTCATATGAAGATCTAATGTAGGTAGTATGAAGTGTAATGTAGGTGGTATGAAGATCTAATGTAGGGGACATGATCTTTTGTAGTGAAATGATCTTACACTGTAGGTGATATCATAATCTAATGTAGGTGATATGATGATCTAATGTAGGGGACATGATGATCTAATGTAGGGGACATGATGATCTAATGTAGGTGATACATAATCTAATGTAGGTGATATGATGATCTAATGTAGGGGACCTGATGATCTAATGTAGGGGACCTGATGATCTAATGTAGGGGACATGATGATCCAAGTAGGTGATATGATGATCTAATGTAGGTGATATGATGATCTAATGTAGGGGACATGATGATCTAATGTAGGTGATATGATGATCTAATGTAGGTGACATGATGATCCGATGTAGGTGATATGATGATCTTATGTAGGGGACATGATGATCTAATGTAGGTGATATGATGATCTAATGTAGGGGACATGATGATCTAATGTAGGTGATATGATGATCTAATGTAGGGGACATGATGTTGTAATGTAGGTGATATGATGATCTAATGCAGGGGACATGATGATCTAATGTAGGGGACATGATCTAATGTAGGGGACATGATGATCTAATGTAGGTGATATGATGATCTAATGTAGGTGATATGAAGACCTAATGCAGGTGGTATGAAGATCTAATGTGATGAAATGATCTTACACTCTAGTAATATGATCCACTGTAGTGATATGATCCACTGTGACAACAAGATCATGTGGGAGTGGCATGTGGCACGTGCAGTGCTGTGTATGGGTTGTAACGAAATGTGTGTGCTGCAGATTGACAATGACATGGAGATGGAGTCTGATGAGGAGGGAGATGATGATGATCAGGCTCCGGGGAAGAACGGCCCAGGGGGGCAGACAAATGACGACATTCAGGTGCAGGTAAGTCACACTGTCAGGTTAAGAGAAGGCATTTTATGTGAAACCACTGTATATTTTCTTATTTTTAGACAAGTTAGAGATACAGCAAATGTCCGATTAAAGCTTTAAAATTTGATGGGTTAAAACGTGGTCAACCCCATATAATTTAGTTGGAACTGTTTCTCAAATATAGCCAGCCAACTATTAATAACTACAGCAGTGGATATGTTTTGATATCTCAATAACTACTCTTGTATACAGACAGACAGATTAGATAGGAATGCTCCCATCAAGTTTGACAGCTCATTCTTGTAGGACATGCTGTAACAATCAGAGGATGTGATCTTTCGAATTTGTGAGGGCCGGGGGAATGTCTCATTTCCTGATGACTCTTGTATTACAATGGCTAAGGAATTTCTTCATGTCTTCTGGTTTCCAGGACATGGAGGAAGATTCAGACGAGGAAGTGATGGATAGACCACCGAAGTCCAAAGCTGCTGCACCACCCCCACCTCCCCCGCCCCCGCCATCAGAGGCTCCCCCACTGCCCCCCACACCGGACCAGGTGATCATCAGGAAGGACTACAACCCCAAGGGTAGGTTCCCAGCGTGCTCCTCAATCATAGTTGTAAACACTCCGCAATCATGCTGTCAATGCTCGTCAATCATGCTGTCAACGCTCCTCAATCATGTTGTAAACACCCTCAATCATGTTGTAAACACCCCTCAATCATGTTGTCAATACTCCTCAATCATGTTATGAACACTCCTCAATCATGTTGTAAACAGTCCTCAATCATTTTATAAACACTCTTCAATCATGTTATAAACACTCCTATGTCATGTTGTAAACACTCCTTAATGATCATGTTATAAACACTCCTCAATCATTTTGGCAGCACTCCTCAATCATGTTATTAACTCACCTCAATCATGGAGTAAACACTCCTCAATCATGTTGTCATTACTCATTTACTTGTGTTTACTATAGTGAAACAATTGTGATTTACGTGTACTTAATTCTACTTGTGATGACAATGAATGTTTGCAGCCCGACCTGTGACGGCCGAGGGAGGACCTGACCAGTACATGGTGTCGCCCATCACTGGGGAGAAGATCCCTGCCCACAAGGTGCCTGAGCACATGAGGATCGGTCTGCTCAACCCCAAGTGGATGGAGGCGAAACAGAGGCAGATGGAGGAGATGAAGGAACAAGAGGAGGTGTACGCTGCTGGCTCCGCCATCGACACCAACCTCAAGCAGCTCGCGGAGAGGCGTACCGACATCTTTGGTGTCGGCACAGAGGAAACACAGATTGGTAAAAAGGTAACATTTACATAGTATTACTTTTTGTTTTAAATGGATGATAGGGGAAGTTTTAGTTGGTGACATTCAAGAAGTTCATTACAAGAACTTCAAGATGGACGCCCTTAACTCATGCTCTGATGTCGCAGCATTGGTTGCCTCTCAAAGCCAGAATTGAATCCCAACTGTTAACATTAGTCTACAAATGCTTCAGTGAATCAGCCCCACTGTATCTGATGGAACTTTTGCCAAAATATAAGCCATCACCCAATTCTGAAAGTGAACGCCTGATGCAAGTTCCAGAAATCTGCTTGAAGACTTTCGCCATTGATGTTTCCAATACTGTGCTTCAACACTTCGGAACAATCTACCAACAGAACTTAAGCTCACGCCATCACTCCTATCATTTGAGACACATTAAACACCTACCTTTTCATACAGTACTATCCAGAATAGATACAACAGATGCTAGAAAGGAGGCAGTAACAATTCTACGTGTTGTTCACCACACTACCAGTCTGTGACTAACCACTGGTCCTGAGTCTTGTAAAATTTCGTTCAGTCTAGTAAGCTTCGTTAATCATGCTAATTTAAGTCCACACATGAACACTAAGGTGGACATGATGTCAAGTGTCTGGTTGTGGCTACTGGACTCAAGTGTGTTTGCACAGACTGCTCTACATGGTCATAGTTACATGGGCTCAGTCATTATCATGATAGCATGTGAGTTATCATTTGGAGATCGGGTATTGCGAGATGTACATCATGTGTATCCTACTCCATTGATATGCCTACTACTGTACCAGGATACTGGTAAAAGAAGGGTTGGTTAAGCTCCTGTTTATAGCACTGTGACAACAACTATGTGTTTTCCATGCAGATTGGAGAGGAAGACAAGAAGGAGCGTTCCAAGATCGTGTGGGATGGGCACACAGCTTCCATGGAGAAAGTGTCACAGAGGGCCAGGGAGAACATCTCCATTGAAGAACAGATTGCCACCATACACAAGGTCAAGGGACTGCTGTAAGTCCCATATTTTACTTACAATTGTTTTGATGTTGGCTGTAATCATGGCTACTGGTGCACATGCATGTATCAATTAATATCACCTTGAGAGGAATTTGTTGACTGGTTGAAATGCTTACAAGAAAGATATTTGTTTATTCTTTTTTTTTCATTAAGCATGTTTAGTCTGTATCTAATCTGTAATTGATAAAAGAAAAGTAACATTACAATACCAGCCTGTAACACAACATCTTGGTGCATATTCAACTTGATTTCACCATAGCCATCTTGTGCTGCTGGAATATTGCTATAAATGGCGCAATACCATTCTCACTGAGCAAAGCATACCTCAGTCACTCAACATAGCCATGATGTATGCCGCTGTGATATTGCTGAAATATTGCTACCTCACTTGCTCACCATAGCCATGATGTATGCCGCTGTGATATTGCAGAAATATTGCTACCTCAGTCACTCACCAGAGCCATGATGTACGTTGTTGTGATATTGCTGAAATATTGCTACCTCAGTCACTCACCATAGCCATGACGTATGCCGCTGTGATATTGCAGAAATATTGCTACCTCAGTCACTCACCACAGCCATGATGTATGCCGCTGTGATATTGCAGAAATATTGCTACCTCCGTCACTCACCAGAGCCATGATGTACGTTGTTGTGATATTGCTGAAATATTGCTACCTCAGTCACTCACCATAGCCATGACGTATGCCGCTGTGATATTGCTGAAATATTGCTACCTCCATCACTCACCAGAGCCATGAAGTACGCTACTGTGATATTGCTGTAATATTGCTACCTCAGTCACTCACCAGAGCCATGAAGTACGTTGTTGTGATGTTGCTGAAATATTGCTACCTCAGTCACTCACAAGAGCCTTGACCTTTTGACCAATATGACTCTTCACAGACCCGATGAGGAGAAAGAGAAGATTGGACCTGCCATGCCTAAAGGGGGTGCCCCACCACCACCCCCTCCTCCAAAGTCCGCCCCACCTCCCCCAGGTTCACAGCAAGGACCCCCGCAGCCTCCTGGCAGGCCTCCTCCACCCCAACAGATGCGTGTGTCCCACCAAGTGCCCATGCATCCCCCAGGAGGAGTGATGGTCCTGCCTCCCAGGCCCCCCATGATGATGGGTGAGTTGATGCACCTCCTGCTATAGCACACGTAACTACTGTCTCCAGAACACTGTTAAACAGGTTGGATGGATGATAAGAAGCCAACTGGATGTCTGTTATGGCTTGACATCTGTTTTGTAACTAGCTGATGACAGAATTTGTCGAAATTACTTTGATAACAGCCCCCAACTTCTGAGACACTATGTTACATAACCGACTGAGAAAGGTCATGTGACCATGCCAGGACCAGTGTGAGGCTGACTGGTGGACAAGTCAAGTAGGTGAAAGGTCACGTGAGCATGCCAGGACCAGTGTGAGGCTGACTGGTGGATAAGTCAAGTAGGTGAAAGGTCACGTGACCATGCCAGGACCAGTGTGAGGCTGACTGGTGGATAAGTCAAGTAGGTGAAAGGTCACGTGACCATGCCAGGACCAGTGTGAGGCTGACTGGTGGATAAGTCAAGTAGGTGAAAGGTCACGTGACCATGCCAGGACCAGTGTGAGGCTGACTGGTGGATAAGTCAAGTAGGTGAAAGGTCACGTGACCATGCCAGGACCAGTGTGAGGCTGACTGGTGGATAAGTCAAGTAGGTGAAAGGTCACGTGACCATGCCAGGACCAGTGTGAGGCTGACTGGTGGATAAGTCAAGTAGGTGAAAGGTCACGTGACCATGCCAGGACCAGTGTGAGGCTGACTGGTGGATAAGTTCCAGTGGATAAGAGAATGATTTCAGCACATTATAGTTAATATGAAGACAGAGTTCACACAGTAATGTATACTGGTCATGCATAGATACAGGTCATGTTCCATAACAAGACAAATCGCCCAATATGACGAAATCACAGACTAATGGCCACAAGTCCAAAAGTGTATGTGAAATCTGTGCGGAAACGCGGAAAATTGCGGTTTTTAAAACAGTAGTGCTTGGAAACAATCATCTTCCGCTTAAAAATATAATCAAAGATTTTTAAAAAAAAACACTTAAAAAAATATGATCGAAAACCGGACAACAGAGCTTTCAGCAGCATAGGTTTTCGGACATCATACATTTTCTATCACGAATACTTGCACTATAACGTGGGGTGTGGCGTCACACAGAAATTGTAAATACTCAGAGTCAGATGATGGCTTGTTTTTAAGATAAAGTTGTCTTTTGTTGTTAATGTCTTATGTTTGCAATGGAGTTTTGTTTTTTTCAACAAAAGGTAAGTACAAGGTAAGTTTTTTTCAATATGCTTCAACACGGGGAAAGGGTCAGACATTGCACGCTTGTGACAGTTGTCCTTGTGTTTGGGGGATGGGGGTTGTAGTTTATGGCAGTTTTGCTCCCATACTTGGTGGGTAGCCAGGTGTTGGGTTGCTATGCCGGATTTTTTAAAAGTACTGATTTAACTTCGAAATTTTACTGCATCTGCCATCTTGTTTATTTGACTTATTGACTTTTGCCATTGACTTATTACATTTCTTGTTGTGAATGTTGTCCAAACTGCACGAAATTGCTTAAAATGCAATCAAATGTTTAAAAAAATTCTGGGGGGGGCATGCCCCAAGACCCCCCTAGACTTTTCATCTTTTTTCGGGAAAACCTGCTCACATCCCTGGTGTGTGGTAAGTTTCAACTCCATGTTAAAGGTATGTTGAGCTGCCAGCTCTCAGCACGTGTGTGTGATGAAAGGTTGTGTTACTGTGTTGTAGGTATGAGGGGACCCCACATGCGGCCACCAATGGGCATGCATCCAGGTCCCCCGCAAGGGTACCCAGGTCCCCCTGGCCCCCCAGGCCCCCCTCACCGCCCTGGGCCACCGCCTCCCCCTTCTGGTCCCATGGATGATGAACCCCCTAGCAAGAAGCAGAAGACTGAAGACAACCTCATGCCCGAGGAGGAGTTCCTCAAGAAAAACAAGGTATGCTTCTTAGTTCTACAGAGAAGACAAAAAACATCAGATGCAGCTTTGATTATACAGTGGGTAACATCTCCATTCTGTTAGGATAATTACCCTTGAACAGTTTGTTACCATAGCCATTTTTAAGCCCAACACAATTTCCCTTGTGTTATGAAATTGCATGTTAGAGGAACGCTGTGACAGGTAATACGAGATTAGTGATCCGATGCTGGCTACAAACAGCCCAAGCTGCACACCCTGCCTCCGACTGTGGGTAAAATGTTGCAGTGTATTGACAGAATGGGAAATAATTTACATGAATTTGGATGTTCATGATATCTGGATACCGATACTTATCCTAGCAAAACAAGTCTCAGGCCCGATCCCTGTCTGGATATTAAAATACTAGGGTGATATGATACAGCAAGGTCATGATATGATATGTATCATGACACATAGGTCATGATATGATACGTATCGCAATACTCATATTTCCATCAAATTGCATGGAAACATCTTGACAATAAATATTTCAGAGCAGGTTCAAAAGGAAAAGCTAGGTTTTATACACATGTTCGTAGTGGTTATTTTTAGTAGTACTAGAAACGCTAATTCCAACATAATTCGCTATATCTGACTGACAAAATTGCTGGGGATCATGAAACGAATAGCGAGTAATAAATTTCTGCATGTGTATCGTCTTGTATCGATACAGAAACGGAAGTATGGTGCAGCGTTTCGTCACATGAATACTTACGATGCACCAGTGCAATATTTCACCCCTACAAAATATGTGCTGATGAGACGGCAGTGAAGGATCAAGGACAGATAACTCTAATGTGTAACCAAGGGCAATAGGTGCCCCGGATGTAGAAGACACGCATTTGGGGTTATGTGTTATGAGATAGGTGACGTGAAGGGTAAGTCTGTTAGGATAAGTATACTTGTGTATACTAATATCATGAATATCCAAATAATAAATTGCTGTCAATTTGTAAACTGAATGTATTACATGAATTGTTTTTTGCAGGGCCCAGTGACTATCAAGGTGGCTGTGCCCAATGTGCCCGACAAGCCTGAATGGAAGCTGAAGGGACAGAAGCTGGATTTCACATTACCACTCACAGATTCTGTAAGTTACAATAAGTTACTTGACTTCACCACCTACAGATTCTGTAAGTTACAATAAGTTACTTGACTTCACCGCTCACAAGTTCTGTCAGTTACAATAAGCTACTTGACTTCACTGCTCACAGATTCTGTAAGTTACAATAAGTTACTTGACTTCACTGCTCACAGATTCTGTAAGTTACAATAAGTTACTTGACTTCACCGCTCACAGATTCTGTAAGTTACAATAAGTTACTTGACTTCACTGCTCACAGATTCTGTAAGTTACAATAAGTTACTTGACTTCACCACTTACAGATTCTGTAAGTTACAATAAGTTACTTGACTTCACTGCTCACAGATTCTGTAAGTTACAATAAGTTACTTGACTTCACCACTAACAGATTCTGTAAGTTACAATAAGTTACTTGACTTCTACGCTCACAGATTCTGTTAGTTACAATTAGTTACATGACGTCACCACACCACTTAAGTTGTGTTAAGATTAAGATACTTCAAATTAGTACAGACAGGACAATTGCATCTCCTACATTGACTCCACCATGACCTTCTCTTATTGAACTGTGCTATTCCCAGAATGTGTGGAAAAGTGTTGACATTTGTAATGTGACCATCTGTAATGTTGGCAGCTGTGACCATGTGTGTTTCCTCTGCAGGTGTCCGTGATCAAGGCCAAGCTGCATGAGTCGCTGGGTATGCCAGCTGGCAAACAGAAGCTGCAGTACGAGGTGAGTGTGACTTGCAGGGTAGGAGACTTCGCCTGCACTACTAAATACATAGAGGTAACTCTTGGGTACTTCATCCTACACTACATACAACATAGAGGTAACTCTTGGGTACTTTGTCCTACACCACATACAACATAGAGGTAACTCTTGGGTACTTCATCCTACACTACATACAACATAGAGGTAACTCTTGGGTACTTCATCCTACACTACATACAACATAGAGGTAACTCTTGGGTACTTTGTCCTACACCACATACAACATAGAGGTAACTCTTGGGTACTTTGTCCTACACCACATACAACATAGAGGTAACTCTTGGGTACTTCATCCTACACTACATACAACATAGAGGTAACTCTTGGGTACTTTGTCCTACACTACATACAACATAGAGGTAACTTGGGTACTTTGTCCTACACTACATACAACATAGAGGTAACTCTTGGGTACTTTGTCCTGCACTACATACAACATAGAGGTAACCCTTGGGTACTTTGTCCTACACTACATACAACATAGAGGTAACTCTTGGGTACTTTGTCCTACACCACATACAACATAGAGGTAACTCTTGGGTACTTTGTCCTGCACCACTAAATACATAGAGGTAACTCTTGGGTACTTTGTCCTGCACCACTAAATACATAGAGGTAACTTGGGTACTTTGTCCTACACTACATACAACATAGAGGTAACTCTTGGGTACTTCATCCTACACTACATACAACATAGAGGTAACTCTTGGGTACTTTGTCCTACAATACATACAACATAGAGGTAACTCTTGGGTACTTCATCCTACACTACATACAACATAGAGGTAACTCTTGGGTACTTTGTCCTACACTACATACAACATAGAGGTAACTCTTGGGTACTTCATCCTACACTACATACAACATAGAGGTAACTCTTGGGTACTTTGTCCTACACTACATACAACATAGAGGTAACTCTTGGGTACTTTGTCCTACACCACATACAACATAGAGGTAACTCTTGGGTACTTTGTCCTGCACCACTAAATACATAGAGGTAACTCTTGGGTACTTTGTCCTGCACCACTAAATACATAGAGGTAACTCTTGGGTACTTAGTCCTGCACCACTAAATACATAGAGGTAACTTGGGTACTTTGTCCTACACTACATACAACATAGAGGTAACTCTTGGGTACTTCATCCTACACTACATACAACATAGAGGTAACTCTTGGGTACTTTGTCCTACACTACATACAACATAGAGGTAACTTGGGTACTTTGTCCTACACTACATACAACATAGAGGTAACTCTTGGGTACTTTGTCCTGCACTACATACAACATAGAGGTAACCCTTGGGTACTTTGTCCTACACTACATACAACATAGAGGTAACTCTTGGGTACTTTGTCCTACACCACATACAACATAGAGGTAACTCTTGGGTACTTTGTCCTGCACCACTAAATACATAGAGGTAACTCTTGGGTACTTTGTCCTGCACCACTAAGTACATAGAGGTAACTTGGGTACTTTGTCCTACACTACATACAACATAGAGGTAACTCTTGGGTACTTCATCCTACACTACATACAACATAGAGGTAACTCTTGGGTACTTTGTCCTACAATACATACAACATAGAGGTAACTCTTGGGTACTTCATCCTACACTACATACAACATAGAGGTAACTCTTGGGTACTTTGTCCTACACTACATACAACATAGAGGTAACTCTTGGGTACTTCATCCTACACTACATACAACATAGAGGTAACTCTTGGGTACTTTGTCCTACACTACATACAACATAGAGGTAACTCTTGGGTACTTTGTCCTACACCACATACAACATAGAGGTAACTCTTGGGTACTTTGTCCTGCACCACTAAATACATAGAGGTAACTCTTGGGTACTTTGTCCTGCACCACTAAATACATAGAGGTAACTCTTGGGTACTTAGTCCTGCACCACTAAATACATAGAGGTAACTTGGGTACTTTGTCCTACACTACATACAACATAGAGGTAACTCTTGGGTACTTCATCCTACACTACATACAACATAGAGGTAACTCTTGGGTACTTTGTCCTACACTACATACAACATAGAGGTAACTCTTGGGTACTTTGTCCTACACCACATACAACATAGAGGTAACTCTTGGGTACTTCATCCTACACTACATACAACATAGAAGTAACTCTTGGGTACTTCATCCTACACTACATACAACATAGAGGTAACTCTTGGGTACTTTGTCCCGCACTACATACAACATAGAGGTAACTCTTGGGTACTTTGTCCTACACCACATACAACATAGAGGTAACCCTTGGGTACTTTGTCCTACACTACATACAACATAGAGGTAACTCTTGGGTACTTTGTCCTGCACTACATACAACATAGAGGTAACCCTTGGGTACTTTGTCCTTCACTACATACAACATAGAGGTAACTCTTGGGTACTTTGTCCTACACCACATACAACATAGAGGTAACTCTTGGGTACTTTGTCCTGCACCACTAAATACATAGAGGTAACCCTTGGGTACTTTGTCCTGCACCACTAAATACATAGAGGTAACTTGGGTACTTTGTCCTACACTACATACAACATAGAGGTAACTCTTGGGTACTTCATCCTACACTACATACAACATAGAGGTAACTCTTGGGTACTTTGTCCTACACTACATACAACATAGAGGTAACTCTTGGGTACTTCATCCTACACTACATACAACATAGAGGTAACTCTTGGGTACTTTGTCCTACACTACATACAACATAGAGGTAACTCTTGGGTACTTCATCCTACACTACATACAACATAGAGGTAACTCTTGGGTACTTTGTCCTACACTACATACAACATAGAGGTAACTCTTGGGTACTTTGTCCTACACTACATACAACATAGAGGTA
Organism: Haliotis cracherodii; assembly: GCF_022045235.1. NCBI lineage: Eukaryota > Metazoa > Mollusca > Gastropoda > Lepetellida > Haliotidae > Haliotis > Haliotis cracherodii. The sequence continues at coordinate 40,278,731 of NW_027266330.1, read as the reverse complement.
ACTCTTGGGTACTTTGTCCTACACCACATACAACATAGAGGTAACTCTTGGGTACTTTGTCCTGCACCACTAAATACATAGAGGTAACTCTTGGGTACTTTGTCCTGCACCACTAAATACATAGAGGTAACTCTTGGGTACTTTGTCCTGCACCACTAAATACATAGAGGTAACTTGGGTACTTTGTCCTACACTACATACAACATAGAGGTAACTCTTGGGTACTTCATCCTACACTACATACAACATAGAGGTAACTCTTGGGTACTTTGTCCTACACTACATACAACATAGAGGTAACTCTTGGGTACTTTGTCCTACACTACATACAACATAGAGGTAACTCTTGGGTACTTTGTCCTACACTACATACAACATAGAGGTAACTCTTGGGTACTTCATCCTACACTACATACAACATAGAGGTAACTCTTGGGTACTTTGTCCTGCACTACAAACAACATAGAGGTAACTCTTGGGTACTTTGTCCTACACTACATACAACATAGAGGTAACTCTTGGGTACTTTGTCCTACACCACATACAACATAGAGGTAACTCTTGGGTACTTTGTCCTGCACCACTAATTACATAGAGGTAACTCTTGGGTACTTTGTCCTGCACCACTAAATACATAGAGGTAACTCTTGGGTACTTTGTCCTGCACCACTAAATACATAGAGGTAACTTGGGTACTTTGTCCTACACTACATACAACATAGAGGTAACTCTTGGGTACTTCATCCTACACTACATACAACATAGAGGTAACTCTTGGGTACTTTGTCCTACACTACATACAACATAGAGGTAACTCTTGGGTACTTTGTCCTACACCACATACAACATAGAGGTAACTCTTGGGTACTTTGTCCTACACCACATACAACATAGAGGTAACTCTTGGGTACTTTGTCCTACACTATATACAACATAGAGGTAACTCTTGGGTACTTCATCCTACACTACATACAACATAGAGGTAACTCTTGGGTACTTTGTCCTACACTACATACAACATAGAGGTAACTCTTGGGTACTTTGTCCTACACTATATACAACATAGAGGTAACTCTTGGGTACTTTGTCCTGCACTACATACAACATAGAGGTAACTCTTGGGTACTTTGTCCTACACTACATACAACATAGAGGTAACTCTTGGGTACTTTGTCCTACACTACATACAACATAGAGGTAACTCTTGGGTACTTCATCCTACACTACATACAACATAGAGGTAACTCTTGGGTACTTTGTCCTACACCACATACAACATAGAGGTAACTCTTGGGTACTTTGTCCTGCACTACATACAACATAGAGGTAACTCTTGGGTACTTTGTCCTACACTACATACAACATAGAGGTAACTCTTGGGTACTTTGTCCTACACCACATACAACATAGAGGTAACTCTTGGGTACTTTGTCCTGCACTACATACAACATAGAGGTAACTCTTGGGTACTTTGTCCTACACTACATACAACATAGAGGTAACTCTTGGGTACTTTGTCCTACACCACATACAACATAGAGGTAACTCTTGGGTACTTTGTCCTACACTACATACAACATAGAGGTAACTCTTGGGTACTTCATCCTACACTACATACAACATAGAGGTAACTCTTGGGTACTTTGTCCTGCACTACATACAACATAGAGGTAACTCTTGGGTACTTTGTCCTACACCACATACAACATAGAGGTAACTCTTGGGTACTTTGTCCTACACTACATACAACATAGAGGTAACTCTTGGGTACTTTGTCCTACACCACATACAACATAGAGGTAACTCTTGGGTACTTTGTCCTACACTACATACAACATAGAGGTAACTCTTGGGTACTTTGTCCTACACTATATACAACATAGAGGTAACTCTTGGGTACTTTGTCCTACACTACATACAACATAGAGGTAACTCTTGGGTACTTTGTCCTACACCACATACAACATAGAGGTAACTCTTGGGTACTTTGTCCTACACTACATACAACATAGAGGTAACTCTTGGGTACTTTGTCCTACACCACATACAACATAGAGGTAACTCTCGGGTACTTTGTCCTGCACTACATACAACATAGAGGTAACTCTTGGGTACTTTGTCCTACACTACATACAACATAGAGGTAACCCTTGGGTACTTCATCCTACACTACATACAACATAGAGGTAACTCTCGGGTACTTCGTCCTACACTACATACAACATAGAAGTAATTTGGGGCACTTTACCCTACACTACATACAACATAGAGGTAGAACATTGGTACCTTGTCCTACACCACAATCTATTGCTGCTGAGCTGTGCAAAGTTGAGAAGAACATGTTATTTGTCAAGAAAATACAGTTACCTCTATATATGCTATGAAAAAATAATATTCTGTTCAGAGAAGCTCATAACAACATAAATTGATAAATGGGCAATTTATGGCTATTACAACAACTTGAAACATTATTTGACTTATTTCATGTCATCCATTTGTTTTGCAGGGAATTTTCATCAAGGATTCCAATACACTGGCATTCTACAACTTTTTGAATGGTGCTACAGTTTCACTGGCTCTGAAAGAAAGAGGAGGGAGGAAGAAGTAACTCATGTGCCTCTTGTGTATCACTGCTTCACCGCTGTGGTGATGCCCTGTTAGAACTGGTCCCCAGCAACATCTGCTGATTATAGGAGGTGACTTAGTGGAACCGATGGTCAGGCTTGGTGCCTTGGTTGATTGTGTGTCATCGTACCCCGATGGTGTGGATAGCTGCTCACAACATCAATCATTGGATTATCTGGTCAAGACTTGATTATTTACAGGTCGCCGTCATATACCGGTAGCTGGAATATTGCTGAATGCGGCTTTAAACAAGAAACAAATATCATTGCTTCAACCATATGACATGTTGTAGAAGGCCTTTTCATCATAAAAGTGTATGTATAAAAGCTTTCATCATGGAAATGTTTACATGCTTGCAATCAGTGTTATCAGAATGAGTACTGGATCACAAAGCACTAATGTCTTGTATAAATTTGGCTGGTGAGAATAAAATGTACAGATGTTTTTAGTATTTCTTCTTGAACTTGTTGGAGGGAATGAAATTACAAGAAAAGTAGAAATTGTGTATCGTCATACCCCAACCATGTCCTGGTGTAGCAGACGGTCTCTGTGGTCCAGTGGATAGTGCGCCTGCCTGGAGAGCAGAAGGTTAAGGGTTTGATCCTTGGCCGCGTCAAACCAAAAGATGTTAAAAGATGGTATTTTTTGTTACTCTGCCTGGCGCTTGGCATTAAGGGGATAAAACTGGTCGGCTCGGGAGTCAGTATACTGTGTCTGAGTGGGGTTTTGATGTTTAACTGCAGCACAGTATCTCGCCCGATGGCCGAGTACAAGCAGCCACGCAACACATGCATGCATATTGCTTAATGTTGCAATGTATAATGTCACACCTGGATCATGAACTGGCTGCCCTGGCATAATGTCACACCTGGACTATGAACTGGTGTAATGTCACACCTGGACCATGAACTGGCCGCCCTGGTGTAATGTCATACCTGGACCATGAACTGGGTGCCCTGGTGTAATGTAACACCTGGACCATGACCTGGCTGCCCTGGTGTAATGTCACACCTGGACCATGACCTGGTGTAATGTCACACCTGGACCATGAACTGGCCGCCCTGGTGTAATGTAACACCTGGACCATGACCTGGCTGCCCTGGTGTAATGTCACACCTGGACCATGAACTGGCCGCCCTGGTGTAATGTCATACCTGGACCTTGAACTGGGTGCCCTGGTGTAATGTAACACCTGGAACATGACCTGGCCGCCCTGGTGTAATGTCATACCTGGACCATGAACTGGGTGCCCTGGTGTAATGTCATACCTGGACCATGACCTGGGTGCCCTGGTGTAATGTCACACCTGGACCATGACCTGGCTGTCCGGGTGTAACGTCATACCTGGACCATGACCTGGTGTAATGTCACACCTGGACCATGAACTGGGTGCCCTGGTGTAACGCCACACCGGGATCATGACCTGGGTGCCCTGGTGTAATGTCATACCTGGACCATGACCTGGCTGTCCTGGTGTAATGTCATACCTGGACCATGACCTGGCTGTCCTGGTGTAATGTCATACCTGGACCATGACCTGGGTGCCCTGGTGTAATGTCACACCTGGACCATGACCTGGCTGTCCTGGTGTAATGTCATACCTGGACCATGACCTGGCTGTCCTGGTGTAATGTCATACCTGGACCATGACCTGGCTGTCCTGGTGTAATGTCACACCTGGACAATGACCTGGGTGCCCTGGTGTAACGTCATACCTGGACAATGACCTGGTGTAATGTCACACCTGGACCATGACCTGGCTGTCCTGGAGTAATGTCACACCTGGACCATGAACTGGCTGTCCGGGTGTAACGTCATACCTGGACCATGACCTGGGTCTCCTCATGTACCATCATGCCCCAGGCTGGCTGTCCGTCTTGATGTATGGCAACGTTTTCTCAGAAAGGCTTATCTGAGAGATTCTTATCAGGACCACTTATTTTCCCCAGAGGAAGGGCCTTTTGTGTGCATATCTCTTCTTAAGGCTTTATATTACAGAAAGCCTGGATAATATGCTAATCTAGGCTTACAAACCCTCTCCACAAATGTGAAACAAGACCTCCCTTAACCACAATAATTTTGTACATAAGAGGATTCAGTTCATTGTTTCAAGTATGTCCTATCATCAATCCAAGCAAGTCAAAAGACAACACAGAAGTGAATGTGAGTCCAAGTTTTATTACCTTTGTAATTCTCCCACATATAAAAAGTTGTCCACACCAGAGATTTGATGTAACATGTGCATATATTTACATATCAGTCAAATCACAGTATTTTATTTGTAGAACAGTCTCCTTCACTCACTGCAATATCTACAAGAAAAATATATCCCCATAATGTATCCATGTAATAAGTTCCCCCAAAGCATTACATTTACAATATTATCAAGCCACGTGTGTACAGTGATTGTGAGGAACGACTCGTACACAGATACATACAGATCAAGGTAGCAATGGGCAATGCTATTCTGATGCACACTGATATCATTCAACAATATCAAAAATGCAATTAATGTTCACAAACAACTAAATCAAAACCAAAATTACCTCAATGAATATACTTAACAGATAACCAACATGAAATTATTCATAAAATTTTGGGCATGTTATGTATTAAATTAATTTTGTATTGCAGCATGTGGGTAGTGAAACTGTAAATTCATGGCTTGCACTGTAGTAATGGACTTCAATAAAACACTTACTCTAACAATAGGTGTCCTGGATGGTATACTTTGTACACATGACACATGAATAGATTTATTCAATAACAAAATAACACAAACAAAATTTACAAACAACTCTCAGTAGATTTACACCTCTAATGAATATGTACAGTTTTATATCACATGAATAATACAGTACATTAACCAACAGATGTGCAGACAAGATTTGGTCACAAACAACAGTTAAGACACTTCAACTTCTTTGATAGGCATTTAGAAGTTGGAGCGCTAAGTAAGGATAAGATTTATGGATGAACAACTTCTTTATTACAATTATGAGTGACGTTTCGGTTTAGGTATTAACAGTGATAACGGTGTTAAGACCTTCATCGAAACGTTGCTCTTAATTAAGACACTTCAAGCTCTGGTTCACAATATGAGATCCCTTCTACTTGGCTTGAAAAGTAAAGAGATGTTATTCTTGCCATGAAGGAATGGTGTCTGGCTTTCCACAATCTGGTAACTTCAGCATGGCCAGGCAAGAATAAACCTCCCGTTAATGGAAAACTTATCTGGCCGTACACGTGATATTGGCCGTCAGCATTTGTCAGGCCATGGTTTGTCCTATACCATAAATAGACACATTCCAATTTGGGGGTTATCACATTTCAGCACATGCAACTTGAGTTTGTTTTCGTGACACATTGAAAACAGTTGGTTTACAAAAACTGGCGCAAATATTGTTTGGACTGACATACTGTTTCCACATAATAGTGCACACACTCAAACTATCAGTAGTGGACTGAGCTACACACAAATCACTTTCTGTTGATCCTTATTTTTGACAACTGATTCCCTTGATAATATCCATGCAACAGTGCAAACATTTTGGCTAGTTTTATAAAAGCCTTCCTGTCAGTATCATGCTGAAAACATGGAAGTAACCTATTCTATGCAGCCTTCATGCCTTCTTTCATCAGATCCTTCTCAGAAAGAAAATTTGTTTACAGAACAATTACGTTTGTAAATCTTACATTTTGGCCCCATAATTCTATTTGGATATTTGGATATTTGAAATCTTCAACAAAAGCACACAGATTTAATGGACCTCCTCTCATTTGAACATATCAACTATACTGAGTGCTCTCTACCAAATGGGATAGTCTCTACACTGAAGAATCCACAAAATGTTGATAATAACGCAAAAACCTGCTACTTGTTCATCCACTCAGTACAAACAGTCTCCATATGAAACTGGCAATCACAATGGGACTGTATGCTTTCAGAAGTGATCTGTCATTGTCAACAATAAGCATTATACTCATTACTTTGTAAAGCAATTAAGGGTGAAAACTGAGAATAAAGCCTAGAGTAATGTCTACTCGAGTTGCAACATATAGTATGTACACATGATGGCAAAGTAAAATATGGTGAATATAAATTATGCATACATGAACCACACTTGTCACTTGTCCCACAGATGCACTAAGCCTCAACACTGCCAGATATGCATGGTCCTCTCAGACTGGTAGACTCAAGGTTCATCTTCATTTACACATCTAGGTCCCACATTGTGTTCTAAATCACATACAGTCTCACGTCGTTCTTTCCATGCGCAACATTGTTCATCACATCGGCCCTTCCAGTTGTTTTTGTGCACAATGGTTGTACTGGTTGCGTGTTGCGTGTTGCACCTGTGACAGGCATCAAGTGATGTAATCCCAATGGTAGTCCCTCTGATCAGGTTCCCTTCCCACGTGAACCGCTAAGGCTTAATCTACCTTTACCACACTGTAGATCTTTGTCACGAACCAGAAACACGAGAAGAACCCAATGGAGCCTGAAACACATTAGCAAATCATGTATCTAGTAGCCACTGCAATACAAAGCACACTATTCAATTAGCGAATGCAACATGTACTAATGAGAAAAGCACATATCACCAGGCATATCTTTGTTGATTCAACTCAAAGTGAATGGGGTTTAACGTCGCGTCCAAGATTATTGCACTTATAAAGCGACGTGCATGTACAGGTGTGTGTTTGTGTGGCTGCTTGTACTAGTCCGGACTGATGCCGATTTATAGTGCTAGCTCACTGAGATACCATGCCGCAGTTTAACATGAATACCCCACTCAGACACAGTGTACTGACTCCGAGCCGACCAGTCCTTGTTCTAGGCCCTTAATGCAGAACGCCAGACAGGGTAACAACAAGTACCACATTTTAACGTCTTTTGGTATGACGCGGTCGGGGATCGAACCCCGGACCTTCCGCTCTCCGGGCCGACGCTCTACCACTAGACCACGGAGGCGTTTCAACTCAAAGTGAAACAAGCATAACTCGGCAATAAATAAATAGAATGAAGTAAAACATATTTCACCTTCTGACAATAATTGTAGAATTTTCCTATTCGGAATATTCTATAAGTAATACGTTACCACTGTTATACCGAGGCTGTTGTCTCCCACAACTGCTGCTATAGCGAAATCTACCACAGAGATCTCAATTACCTCATGCAGCACGTGCGTAGCCACCTAGCTGCCATGTGACACCCTTCACTCTTGTCTCTTGCGAGAGCAAGTGCTCGGGGGACGGACGGGCGGGCAGCAGCCCAGTGGTAACGTATTACATTAAGAATATTCCGAATAGGAAAATTCTACAAATTACATTAAGTAATACGTTACCACTGTTATACCGAGGCTGACTACCACAGTAGGCGGTGGGGAGCACCTACAACCCGAATCCTGACTGCTAGCGTTCCTTCCGACCAGCAGAAGTAAACACCAAGGCGGAAGCACTCGATGCGCATGCACCTAGCTAGGCATTACCCTATAGGAATACCAAAGCACTGTCAAGCGCATACCGTAAGGCTCAATCGTCATTGCCAAAACGATTGGTGACTCCAAACGGCCCCACTGGATAGGTATTTCATCGCCGCAGCGGATGAGAACACTGTATCCGCGTGAGCTTAATCTTAGATCAGGTTAAACAGTCGAAAAGAGGGAAATTAATTTCCTTCAGACCGTATATCCCAGAGCAAGCCTACTTAAAGTATGCATTAGGCGCGTGACCTAATTCCAGTATTCGTAAGCATGTATCACAAGGTTGGAATACACGACAGACAATTAAATGAATAATTGTCAAAATACAAATAAGGATAAAACACACAAAAAGCCGCCTCACCTGTGGTGTGAGTGAGCTGGTTTGCAGGACCCCCACTCCTGTACCCACGGCGTGGGAACATTGGAGACGACACAGATTGACCACCGTGCAAGGACTGACGACTGCGGAGTTTGGAATTGCGCTGGACACACCCCCTAGATGACCGCTTGTGCCGCGATCAGCGGCCCAAGACGGTGCACCCCCTCCACGTCTTCATCAGAAACCTTTCTGAGGTAATGATTGGCAAAAACCGAGTCAGAACGCCAGTAACAACCTCGTAATATTCTGTGAACAGAGATATTCGAGTGTAGGGCAAATGTTGCCGCTAGCGCCCTGATCTCGTGCGGGTTTGACCCCGCTACCGGTAACCCCCGAGACCGGTACGCCAGATTGATGACAGAACGAAGCCACAACGCAATCGAGTTGCGAGTTATGTCAACCGTGCGATTAGGGTTACACGATATGAACAGACGGTCACGCCCTTGTCTACGTTCATTCGAAGCCTTAAGATAATACTTAAGGGCCCTAACCGGACACAGCGCTCTGTCCTCAGTATCAGCAGGATGTAAGATTTCTTTGAGGGATCTTACAGTGAATTCTCTCTCCGTTTGCCCGACTCTCTGATTCTTGGCGACGAAGCCCATGAGCAGGCCCAGGCGGACCGCTCCTTCGTCACCCCTATCGAATCGTACCTTGGCGACATCGAGTGCATGAATTTCGGATACACGTGCCGCCATGGCAAAGGAGAGGAGAAATGCTGTTTTCCAAGTCACATGCCGGAACGAAGCACTATGCAAGGGTTCATACGGAGCTTCCGTAAGTGATTGCAACACTAGGGAAAGATCCCAGGCCGGTGCCCGAAGGCGGCCCTTCTTAAGATCGTGCTGTTTGAAACCCTTGATAATACCCCGTATCACCGGCTCTTTGGAGAGACTAGTACCCATAGCAACGTCCCGTACCGTAGCAACGGACGAAACATAGTTGGCAATGGAACCCCCGGAGAGTTTCCGGGTCTCTCGCAAGTGAGACATGAAACGAGCAATATCCTGCACAGATACCTTATCTGGCGAATGAATGTGATGTTTACAACACCACTTCGTGAAAATAACCCAACGTGCATTATACACCTTCTGGGTAGAATCACGATGCATACTAACGTATGCCCGAGACGCCCGGCGAGAAAAACCTTTACTCCTCAGACGCTCGGTGACAACATCCACGCGTGCAGATTGAACTGCCCTGCGTTTGGATGAAGCTGACGGGTGTGAGGGTGGATCAAGAGATCCGGTCTCACAGGCAGTGGGAGTGGCGACTGCGTGACCTGGGTCAGCAAGTCGGGGTACCACGATCTGTTCGGCCACATGGGCGCGATCAGTAACATTCGACAGCGAACTCCTCGAAGCCGGCTTAGAATGTGTGGTATCAACGCTGTCGGCGGGTAAGCATAAGCGTCCAAGCCCGTCCAGTCTAACGCGAGAGCATCGTGATGGATGGCCCTCGGGTCCGGGACTGGTGATACAAACAACGGGAGTTGATTGTTGAACCGTGTTGCGAACAGGTCGACCATCGGACGACCCAAACGTTCGCACAGCCACTGAAACACTACTGGGTTCAGCATCCACTCTGTGGGGCTCGGATCCTGAGGCCTCGATAGAGCATCGGCCAGTACGTTCCGCACACCTGGGATGTGACGGGCGCGTATCTGGCACGGGACACTGTCCACCAGAGCGTAAAACTCGAACGTGAGATCGAGTAGCGAGTGACTGTGGGTTCCCCCCAGTTTGTTCACATAGGACACTACCGTCGTGTTGTCGGTCGCCAGCATGAGCCGGGCGTCGACGAGACGATGCTTCCAGTGATTGACTGCGTTGATCACTGCCTTGAACTCGAGACAATTGATGTGAAGACCTAGTTCGTCTACGCACCACAGCCCCGAGCTCACCTCCCCCTCTAGATGGGCGCCCCAGCCCACTAGAGAGGCGTCTGTATACAGGTTCAACGTGGCCCGGTAGGGCCGCATAGAGACTCCTGATATGACATTGTAAGGGAGCGTCCACCACTCCAGATGCGGTCGGAGCCGATCCGGGAGGGCGACGGTCGCACTGTTCACCTCCGTTGCTAACAACTGGATTAAAAACCGTTGCAGCGGGCGGAGTTGGAGACGACCCCGTTCGGTGCAGTCCTGGGCTGATACAAGTAGCCCTAACAGCTGTTCCCAAAAGTGAACAGTCTGTTGCACCGCTAAGACTTTGGCAATCATCGCCTGAATTTTGTGCCACCGGTCTGGGGGGACAAATAGGCGATGGGACACCGTGTTGAACCGACCTCCGATGAACTGCAAGTTCTGAGAAGGGGTTAACTCGCTCTTGGGGAGATTGACAATCCACCCCAATTGCTCCAAGAGCCGACGTGCGAAAACGAGATGGCGTGACAGGGTGTCCGTCATTCGATTTGCTACTAGCGAGTCGTCCAGGTACGCGAAGTACCGGACACCCCTCCGGTGGAGGAACCCCACTATGGGGGTGGTTAACCGGGTGAACAGCCAGGGAGCGGATGAAAGACCGAATGGGAGTACAACCCACTCGTAGTGCCTGCCTTGAAAGACAAACCTGAGATACTTGTGATGATCCGAGTGAATCGGAACATGCAGATAAGCATCCTTCAGGTCGATCGAAGCTAGCCAGTCGGCCGGCATGATCAGTGCTTTCAGGTCCGTCAAGCTCAACATTCTGAACTTGGGCGGCTTGCGCAGGTAGAACTCGTTGAACGATTTCAAGTTGTGAATCATTCTGAGTTAGGCACTGTCCTTCTTGGGAACGAGAAATATCCTGGAGTAAAACCCCGGTGTTATTTCTGGTAGAACTAACTCCCGAACTGCCCTCTTCTCCACCAACCTGCCGATGGCATCGGCGAGGAAGGGAAGATCGGTTTCCGAATAGAAACCTGCCGACGGGGCAACGGTGAGCGGCGGATTCGCTTTGAGATCGAGCCGATAGCCGTACCGAATCGTGTTGACCACCCACGGGTCGTCGAACACTTGTTCCCAATTCTCCCAATAAGTCTGGAGTCTGGCTCCCACTGGGGAAAGAGAGGGGGGCCGGACGGGCTGCGGCAGGCGCAACTGTCCAGGGCCAAGTGACTCGGGTTCGCCTACGGGCCAACCGAAGTTGGCGCTGTCGGCATACGAACCCCTCCAATGAGAGTCACCTGGAGGGGCCCTTGCCGTCCTTAGACGACTTGGGCTTCCCCCAGTTCCCCTTCTTCCCGCGAAAGGGCTGCTGAGAACCCTTACCGGAGCCCTCAGAGCGGGGCTTCTTCCCGGAGGAAGAAGGACCCGACCCCTTAGGCCTGCCGGACGCAGCATCCTGGGGCGCGCTCCGCTTCGGAGCGGCACCCAGGCGCCTATGCAAGGACCCCACAAGATCCAGTGTGTGCCGAGAGGCATCGGCAGACACAGCGGCCTGTTGTTCCTTCAGAACCCCAGGGATCTTGTTATTAAACAGGGTCCGAGCAGACCAAGGCTGCGAAAGGAGCACCTCCTGATTGGCAGCGTCCAACCCTGAAGCAGCCAGATACGACTGGAGCCGAAGAAAATGGCACGTGCCGGAAACAAAGGCCGAAGCCCCGGCAACGTACTCCAGGGAAGCATTCAAACCGAGCAAGCAGTTGTAAATGCGCTGGTCTCGGTCCGTAGAACCTTCGACCAGACTGGCCGCTGCAGCCAGGTATGTGTCTCCGTGCCAATGTGTCTCCGCGACAATGCCAGCATGGAGTGTCGAGCGAGGGTGTCCAGCTGTTGCAAGGTACCTTGTGGTACCGTGGCAACCGGTGGGGCACGGACCCCCAAACGCTCCACATGGGCTTCCGCAGAAGGACCAGCCTCGGGAAAGGCAAGGTCATGTACTGGGAAAGACCCTTTTCTCCACGACGGGGGAGGTAACGGGAGACCCCGACGGGAGGCAGCCGTGAAGGCCTTCTCCAAAGAAGGCTTAATCCCGCGCAGCAAGGTTGATGCCGGGAAAGCCTTGTCGGACGTCTCGTCGTATACCTCGGAGGAACCCACGGAACCGTGGATTCCCCGCGGTATCGGCAGGGGCTTTGGCATGTCCTCGAAGAGGTCATACACCATGGCCACGCGGTCCTTAACCGATAGCGGAAGCAACGGTTCGGGGGAAGGACCGGTAACCACGGCAGCCGCCGCCGTACCGGTGGACCCCACGTCCGAACCCGCGGCCACCGAAGAGGCCGGGGACGGAACAGCCAGCGGCCTATCTTGCGATAAGGCCGCCAGCTTGGAGTCCACAAGTTTCGACAACAATGCGGCGACGGAATCCCCAGACAGCCCGAGGGCCGCAAGGGGATCCGCCGCAGCCGAGGAGGTGGTACCCGCACGGGGACCCCGACCGGACGAACCGGCCACCACAGGGGTGGAGACGGACTGTACGTACAGCCGGTATCGCTCAAACTCCGCAGGCCCCAGACCTTCGCACAGGGTGCACCGGGTGTCCCCGCAAGGAACCCTGCACCGCGGGCAACGATCTTGGGGATCCCGGGACGACAAAAACTTTCTGCACACCCCACAACTCCGAGGAGCAGGGGTAGAGGGGGTGGATACTGGGGATATCAGACATTGATTGTTTGCTATAAACAAAAAACAAAACATGGTTACAACGCACGCACCACAATGATTCACAAACGAGCATTTTCACAAGAAAATAAACGAGCAATGTGAACATATAACATACACATATAACTTTTATTGAAGAAATAAGTTATGTTAACCCCCAAAACATACAAGAACAGGGGAAACGTAAAACACAACGTGCATACGCGAACCCCGCAAGTATATAGAAAAAAGGGCGGGAAAATTATAACCAAGCGTAGCTACCGCAACGCCCCATAAAAGCACAGTTTATTAGAGAATAAACTATAATAAATATCACCAAATCTTCAAGGAAGGCTGCAGCAGGAGAAAACACGTCTTGCTTTGCAGACGAAGGAGACAAGAGTGAAGGGTGTCACATGGCAGCTAGGTGGCTACGCACGTGCTGCATGAGGTAATTGAGATCTCTGTGGTAGATTTCGCTATAGCAGCAGTTGTGGGAGACAACAGCCTCGGTATAACAGTGGTAACGTATTACTTAATGTAATTTAACAGCTTAATCTATATTGGACTGAAAAATCCTTAGACTCAAAGTTGACATCTTTACGGACAACCAATAGTAAATTTGATGAATGAACAACAAGAAACACACTAACTTTTCATATCATTAGGTATTTAGATTTTCATAAATTTTCATTTTCTTATAGTTTCATACAAAAGTAAATTCTTACGAAGAGAACATTTTTAACTTTTTATATATTTGTAATCCATGAACAAATTATACCCTCCCTAGACAGGATTAGAGTCTCTCTCAGTGAAAATTTCCTAATTATACAAACAGGTACATAGATAACCACATTACTTGATCGGGCATTCCATTCATCACAAATCATCTGAAAAGGGTATTTAAAAGCAGTGCTTAGCAGGTCAATATCACCTACCTGTGAGCAAGAAGAAGCAAAATACGATGATGATGGTGTATCCAAAGTAGAGGATCATACTGGCTGCTCCCACCATCTCTAGCTTGGACACATAGTAGTGGATACAGTAGATGAAGAAATACACTGCTGTGAAGCCACTTGTCAGGAACGACCGCCACCACCAGTGGTAGTCCTGGAATCATAATACCTCAAAAATGACTTCTCGAAAGGTTTACCGAGATTTTTTCAAAAATTTCATGCAAGTTTCCAAAACAAAATCAATTCTAAATTGATTTAAAAAGCTACTTGGTTCTATGGAGAAATGGCTACATTTGCTGAAGGCATCACTTTCTAACTTGGACAGTAAAAGATGCTGTTCAACATTGTATGCTACATTTCATCATGTCATTTTGAGAGGATGCAGAAACAAACCTAATATACAGTTGATTTCCTGGAGTCAAAATGAATTAAATCACAAAGTATTTCTCAGTGGGTTACATTTAGCCAACAGCATAACAATTGAAACAATGAGCCACTTGATGTAGTAACAGTAGATGCTGTTTGTGAAAGTAGATTGTTATAGCTACCTCCGCACAAAGATGGAAATAACACAGCAGGACTGTGGCTTCAGAACAGGTGACGATGAGGATGATGAACACCAGGCAGAGGAAACCGAACATGTAGTATGTCTGGTGGGACCTGTGACAGACACAACACAACAATCAGATGTCACCTACATAAAATATAACACAATGGAAGCATAGTCAAAATGTATTCCACTATCCATCATCTGCACTTCTACCCAGGATCAGTGAAGATCCGGGTTAGAATAGATCTTCAGCAACCCATGCTTGTCGTAAGAGACAAGTAACGACTTCAGGTGGTTATGCTTGGTGACTTGGTTGATGCTTGCATCGTATGCATCATTGCAATTGTGTGGTTCTATGCCCATGATACCAATTACTGGATCACATAGCCGTCATATAGCTGGAACACTGCTAAGTGCGCTGTTAAACAACAAACTTCTACCCACCCCAGCTACAGATTTCGTACACAACATGTGCAAGTCCGAGTACACTGAGTCATGCAGGCCATACTTTTGCCTTAAGTTGTTAATACAATTTCACTGATCACAGATGATCAAGTATGCAGCCATAACAGAAACAAGAAAGCAGTATTATCTCTATCCCCCACCTGGGGGCACATTAGAATTTTGTTTGTTCATTAAGTAGTGAACATTAACTATGAAAAAAAGAGTACAATAAAGCCTGAAGAAGAGAGAGGCACTTAGGCTGCTTAATGTCATCAGAAAAAATGATTAAATGTGAAATTGATACACAAAAGGCCCCTTCTCTGGAAAAAACAAACTGTCTTGATCAGTATCTCTCAGATAAACCAACTTCAGTAGTTTCTGAGAAAAGTTGTCCCTATTGCACTATGCACCAAGTAAAATAACATGGATCAAGGGCCATAGCAGGGTACCAATATTCGAACTGTCTGGACAAGTATCTCTTAGACAAGCATGCAAACTTTCATTCATGTAACTTCTGTAGTTTCTGAGAAAACTCGTCCCCATTTTATGCAGTATGCACTAAGTTGAAAAGCACGGAGCAAGGACCATAACTTGGTAAGAAACCGAATTTACAACAGCAAGTTTTGAACTCATTTGACATCAGGACCAGGAACATCAGTGAGTAAAATTTCATTTCTCTGATTTCAATGGTTTTTGAGAAAGTTTGTCCCCTTTGAGAAGCTGACGGACGAAAAGATGGAAGGACGGATGAACGCTGTTCCTATATCCCCCGCCCTACTTTGTGATAATCATCATTGAACAATGTTCTTTTGTTACAAGAGGTTGTCAGGATGTAGTCTAAGTCTATGAACAGTAATCATGCGATGGCTTTTGCAGAATGTTTGAAATTATCTTGTTCAGTGAATTTCTGAGGATGATGGTTTAACTGCTCAACAAGAGGGTTGCAGCATGACTTACCAGATACTGTTGAGGATAAAGAAGAGCTGGATGAAGATACAGCCGAAAGGCAGGATCCCACCCATAAGGATACCAGGCAGGGCTTTCGTGTAGCAGGTCTGGTCTGGGATCTGACGGGGGATTTGATTGGTACGAACTGGATGCTCAATGGGCTGCAACACCAACAAACAAAAGTATGAAGTGGTCTTCATAGAAATACTGCAGATGAAGAGCAAATGAAAGACCTACCCAAACGGGTCTTTCATTGTTTTACTCTCGGTTGTCCTGTGCATGCAACACTACAGATCTTGAACAAAGTACTAATAGTAAACTACTGTTCACAATACATACCCTTTTCTTGAAGCCGAAGTATGCTCCGACAAAGGTAAGTGGCACAGAGATACCAAACCAGAGAGCCAGTAGTGCGAGGAGGGTGGTGAAGGGAATGGCAGCACTGCTACCCTTGATCCACAGAATCAGGTTCAGTATGAAGAAGATACTGAATATCACACTGTAAAGACACAACATGTATTCATTCACATTCATGGTTCATATTTGTCATAGTTAAGTGGGTGGGGCATGGTGACAAATCACATCACTTACCCAGGGACATAGTTAAGTGGGTGGGGTATGGTGACAAATCACATCACTTACCCTGGGACATAGTTAAGTGGGTGGGGCATGGTCACATATCACATCACTTACCCTGGGACATAGTTAAGTGGGTGGGGCATGGTGACAAATCACATCACTTACCCAGGGACATAGTTAAGTGGGTGGGGTATGGTGACAAATCACATCACTTACCCAGGGACATAGTTAAGTGGGTGGGGTATGGTGACAAATCACATCACTTACCCAGGGACATAGTTAAGTGGGTGGGGTATGGTGACAAATCACATCACTTACCCAGGGACATAGTTAAGTGGGTGGGGTATGGTGACAAATCACATCACTTACCCAGGGACATAGTTAAGTGGGTGGGGCATGGTGACAAATCACATCACTTACCCAGGGACAAAAAATGATGTGAGCAACACATTGGACTTCCACTTCTCTCCTCCGAACACTGAAGCAGCAAGAAATAGATTCACATTTACACCAGAATTGTAAAAAAATCATGCTTAAGACAGATGCTCCTTCATCAGTACAAATACTCAACAGAGCGATGTCACATAAGAATTTCAAGTGAGTGAATATTGGTCACATCAGCAATAATTAATATTTCCTGAACTTGAATCAGTCTAGATATCATAACACACTTAGATGTAAGTCTAGTGAAGACTCAAAGACAGAAGTTTATCTTCACCCTGTTGACATACAGAATCTTGCAAAACAGATTGTATCTTCAAATGCAGTCAACTTACTTTTGTAGACCCTGGCAGAGATGTAGCCAGCTGGAGTCCCCAGGCAGACATACAACACCTGCAACAGACATGGTTACCTTGTATAGCACACAGAATGTTTACAATACAGGATCAATGTTACAGATATGGAACAGTAAAATTCAAGTATTTCAAATGTCACTTTCAAGGCGTTTTAGCTGGGTTATTAAATAAGCCTTAGTCTGTCAATCAGTGTTTAATCCAGCATATAATATATCGGTTGTAGGACCTAAACAGCAGTATAAACATCACAAATTGTTCACAAAGATTTATTTACAGAACCAACAAATAAGATAAATTAAGTCTGTCAAGCTAGTTTGGTGCTTTGCAAGGCTTTCTAAGCTAGTTTGGTGCTTTTCAAGGATTACACTAAAATCCAAGGCCTTTTCAAGCCTGTATGAACCTTGAGGACATAACAATGTTTCAGAGCTTCTGCAAGTAAGTGTGAACATTCATTAGCCAGGACAAAATAGCTGCATATTTTGGGACACAATAAGAAGCTTTCTACTCACCATAGCACATGTCATGAGAGCACCTCTGTTGGCAGGTGACAGGAAACCAAGGCAGGCAAATACTGCAAGAAAAACAGGAATATTTTAGTCACAATTGCACAATCCGCAGCTCGAGACATACTAGATCACCAGCTGTTGTGGAGCCGACTTACCCAGTGTGATGAACATCATCTAACAACAGTACTAGACAATATAGATCACAGCTGTTGTGACGCCAACTTACCCAGTGTGATGAACATCTAACAACAGTACTAGACATTATAGATCACAGCTGTTGTGATGCCAACTTACCCAGTGTGATGAACATCTAACAACAGTACTAGACATTATAGATCACAGCTGTTGTGACACCAACTTACCCAGTGTGATGAATGTCATACAGAAGAGTTGAGCTCCATTGCCAGTGAAGACAGCAAGAAGCATTCCCTGACGTGGGGGACGGAAAACATCTCCATGAACAAGCTTCCATCCGAATTCTTCCTGAGCATCTTCCTGTAACAGTCATCATTAAACCTCATCAACAACATGGCTGGAAGATAGTCATGTTTGTTTATTTGTTGTTTAACACCGCACTCAGCAATACTTCAGCTACATGACGGTGGTCTGTAAATAATTGAGTCTGGACCAGACAATCCAGTGATTGACATCATGAGTATCAATCCATCCAATTTCGGATACAATGACATGATAATGATTGCAACCGAGTCATCAATCACCACCCGATCCTGTTAGTCGCCACTTACGACAAGCATAGTCGTTTTTTACGGCAAGCATGGCAAGATTCGGATCTTCATGAGTCGGAAGATAGCAATGGGATGATTAGTTAGGCCTCTCTGACCTATTTATCTAACTGTGAAAATGGAAAACACGTACTGAACTGTCCATCTGGTTGTATCTTGCGATGTCCTTGTGGAGAGTTCTCAGCATGATCATGGCCACCATACCAGACAGGAACAGTACAATCACCAAGGAGTTCATGATACTACAATCAGAAACATCCACATCATTCATAAGGAGTAGCTCCTGTTATCAACTACTGTATACAGTGGTCCCTTGTTACTGCGCTCTTCGATGTAACAATAACTCGGTTATAGTGCGCAGTAAAGCATGTTGGTCATCTACCACCCACGACTCGACCTTCGTTAAACTGCTGATCATCTATAACGCTCATCAATTATTTGGACCCTGAAGGGAGGGTTGTAGCGAGGGATCACTGCATACACAAGTGAGTGATAAATGGGGATTTTCTCCTATAGTATTTGAATCTAGGGACCCTTTAAATCCTTAACTTTTAGCCAAGGACAATGACAAGGACTCATTGACTCCCTTTATAAGCTCACTTAACGTTCAGTTAGGTGAGCTAAATATACAACTTCAGTCATGTATGGCATGCATATTCAATTATAGATTGCTAGATAAGCATCTCCGACAGCATGTACAGATTTCTTGTCAATAGTAAGCAATCAAACAGAATTATTGACTAAATGTCAAATTACCGCAGATTCAATGTTCCCGTTCATGTCATAAAACATTTTCCAAATGAAACTCTTACAAAGTTTTTATTTCCTAACATTTATCAAAAAGCACCAAATACAAGTATCAGTGTTTGTCTTGGCTGCAATATCAACAACAACAGGTACCTGAACCACTGGATGTTTGTGTGGGGAATTGACTCCAGAATGTAGTCCCATCTGGATGACCATTTGATCTGCTTGTTTTCCTGGCAAACAAAGAATATATCTATCATCAGCAACAGATTGCTTCACTTATGAGTTCTAACGTTCCATAGATCCATAACTATCTTCATTGCAAAATTATAGATGCATTCAAATTAACGTTGTTGGGTCACTGGCAGATCTAAAGGAACAATCCAATGGGCATTTGCCAGCAATCAGTCATTTCATCATAGCTTTAATTTCCAAATTATTCAGGAGGTAACCGTAAATTAGCCTTACCACCCAGTAAACAGAGTAGGTGTAGTCAATTTTGACAGCGTCCGTCATGTCGCCTCCCTTGATGCCCTTCACAGGAGCATTCCCAGCACAGGCTTCTGGGCCCGGCTTGTTGTGCAAGATACTGAAAGTGTCAAGCATCATTCATGTCGTGGGCACACTATACAAATCATTACAAGAATTCTCATTACAAGAATTCCTACTGCTATCAAAACAACACTTTGGCAAAAGCCAATCAGTTACACAGGTGTCTGTAGGAGACATTTATAGTCACATTCTGTGGACAATTATTGGCTGAGCCTGCAAGACCCGGCTTTCTGACTCAGTTGCCCAGCTTTCTGAAGCAGTATGTACCTTCTGGGTTCCAGCTTGGCCCTGACAATGCGCCCACCCTTGTCAGCCAGATCAACACCCCATTCTTCATTAGTGCCAGAATGGTATTCAATGGTGATATCAACATGGTTGAAAACATAGTAAGTGTTGGCATCCTTGAATTCAGCCTGGAAGTAAAATTAAACTTTTCGATAAAGACATTTGCAATGCTTAACATACAACTCACACAACATATGTAATGTAATGTAATTTGCTGAACACTCAAACAGACTATTAGAATCATGAAGTGATGTACAATAAAGATCAATACAACTGTAAATGTCAGCACAATTTATCACAGTAAGCACACTATCATCATAAAGTTCCAGGCATTCTGTGTTGAATGTTCATGTCAGAATCTTCCCGAGGCAAGGGAGTTAACTGAGTATAAAAGTCAAGTTTTCACCCTTGCCGAATGAACTAGGCTGGAATTATATTTTGCGTAACGAAATCGATATCTGGTTCGTAAACTGCTGTGCAGATTTCAGTACAGGATTTGCAAAGCATGTGTACCGCCAAGATTTACCAAATATGTTCCTGTTTTTAATCAAGGTGCTCATGTGATTGGATGCATGTCGCTAAGTAAGATCCTTTTTATTACAAAATCGATGTTGATTGATTAGTTCAAGATCGTCTTGATTGGGCGCTGCCATTTTGTTTGCAGCAAATGATATGAGAGGTGGAATCTGACTGGTCAAAAGGAAGATCAATCAAGCTCAGAAATTCCAGGCTTGTTCGACAAGGGTGGAAACTCTACTTTTATTATCAGTGAACTCCCTTGCCTCGGGAAGATGAATGTTAGCAGACCAGGACATAATGGATGAAAATTGAAATTAAAAGTTAGGAAACCAAACAACATTTCAATTTGAATTTTTCAACAAATACACATTAAGAGTCTTCATTAAAACAATGTCAGAAAAGACAATTAAAAAAAGCAGCGATGCATCAAATACCTTCATCACACAGGCATCCTTCTGTCGTCCCTGGGAAGTGACAAAGCATCCAATTGGGAATCCGGTTGAACAGTAGCGCTTGTTGTTCTCCACGATGTAGCACCAGGTGATGGGCATGTTGTCCACAATCCAGTGATGCATGTAGTTGAGGGCGATACCACGACGCAGGAAGTTGAGCTTCTTCACTGACGTCTGGTCACCCTTCTTGTACTCCTTGTTACATACAGGCTGACATGTCACATTCTTCTTGAATGTAAACTGAAACACGAACATCCAATTGATGGTTGAATTGATACAGGCACTATAAGCAAAACTGTGAAAGGTCTGCATACAGTATCTCACAACCGTGTGATATTGATAAACATGATAAATAGATTAAACATTTGAATGTTACTGAACATAGCTCCAGTGTCCAACCCAGAATTGAAAATCAACGGGGGACTCATCGTGTAGAAAATAGGAGGGATTTTGAAAAAGTAGGGGGGATAATTGCTTTCTTCAAAAAATGTATTATTTTGTATTATGTACCGGAACATCATCATATAAAAGTTTAACAGATCAGAATAAAGAACTGAAATGAATAACAATGCTTTGTGCTTTTTTCTATTTTGATTAAAAAAGTCTGTAATTCTTTTGTTTTTGCGCGACATGGCCATTCACTATTCAAAAGACTGTCTGCTATGACAGTCGGCGATTCATAGTGTGATTTCAGAAACAAAACTAAAACGAACTAATATGCTCAAAAATATTTTCAGAACTATTCAAGATAGAATATTTATTAACTTTTAACATCTTGTCAAAGGTTTTCCATTACTAAACAACAAAATACAACATAATTTTGATCAAAGTTTTGATACGTTTTCTACTTAAGTAAATCAAATTTTGTTTCCTATGCCAATCCTATCGATAATTTATTCAGCAACCCAAGGGACGTCACTCGTGTTCGAACTTCCAGTTGTTATCGATCGGTCTTCGACAGTTGATTACAATGTTTGTTGTGAACTGTCTTTCTTCGTCAATTGATGAAAGATTTAGTGAGTATTGAATCTAAAGGTAGGGATAAACAGCTCATAGAGTGAGTGACTGTACAAGAAATTACTGTGCGCGACAGATCGCGCTTTGATTTTTTAAGAGGGGCGATTTGATTTTTTTTAGCGTGAATTGCGCAATGGCGCGGCCTGGGTTGGACACTGTGCTCAAATAACATTAAATCCCAGGGAGGTCTGGATATGAACAGGATCGCCCCATGGATTCTCTAGCCATTGAAAGTTCAACTAACTACATGAGCATTATGCCACCCAACATGCCCAAATGGACAGGCACATTATCAAAGGGTACTACTTTTGACTAGGCAGTGCACATTATCAATGGGTACCTCTTTTGACAAGGCACTTAACATTATCAAAGGGTCCTACTCTTCACAAGGCACTGCACATTATCAATTGGCTGCTACTGACTAATTAAGAAATGTCAACTCACTGTGTAAGGAGATGAGCTTATCCTCTCTCCAAAGACCACCTGGCCCAAGTTCTCCACTGGTGATGAAGGCTTGTCATCAACACAGAAGTCAAAACTGAAACAAGATACATTCCAAATATTTTGTTGTAAAAACAATGTTCCCGCTAGCACAGATATATGCAAGATCATTAACTAGACAACATAACATGGCTTTTCAGATTTTCATGGAAATAACTCAAAATATTGTCCCAATTAACATGTTGACAACTAAAGATATGGCTTACAGACTTAGTAAATGCATGTTAAAGTATCCCATAAGATCAATGTTTGTGTTTTTTTCAACATCATGCAGCACTTATGGACTTCATGTTCACAAAGTGAAATGTTACCATGGTTACTGGTAATGTGACGATAAAAGCAAAATGTTTACACCTCTACATTAGAAACACCATACAAAGCCACAACCAGAACACAAGAAGCCTTCTTCCAACATGTCCAAATATTGAAACACAATGTCAGACATACTAGGTGAAAAATGATTGTGACACTGTTAAACAGAAACCACCACTTACCTCTGGTACTCATAAGGCACAACTGTTTCCAAGGAATTAAGGCGGTTCACAAAGACTGGGACCTTGGTCTGAAAGAGAAAGTGGATTATGATAGTGTAATCAGTGAAAACTTGTGCAGTTGTGTGTGATGGTCAGGTCCAGAAATATCTTTCAACGCCTCTCCAACCTAGTGTCCTGCAACATAACAGCTGTATCCAAGTTTAATGCATGCTGGCTGACTAAAGAGTACCCCTTTCCAAGCTGAATCAGGGATCTTAACGTGTGGTTGTTTTACCTGTGGTGAATAGAAACAGAAGAGGGGCCTGTGAACGCATTTTTTAGACACAGACACACAAGAAAGTACACTTGACCCAATCGTGTTTACAGTGCATTTCAACTGAAATATTATATGGACATGAAGATAGATTTTGAACCAAGAACATGTCCATGGTATTTGTAACATGCATTTCAACGGAGCTTGTGAAGGCCTATGCAAAATATACATCAGACTCTATCATGTCTATAGGGTTATGTAAATGGGTAGATACCACCAACTCCAAGACACAATTTCAGTGACTTTTTAGAAAAACTGGGAGTGAATTTGTAGACACATTTTCTGATAGGGGATAAGAGTTTCTGTATCAATCTCTATAAAAGATCACTGGCAGAACAGTTTCGACATGGACAACTGTTTCACTTTCGTTGTTGATGTAACTTTGTTACAATTTGACGGGAATACTAAAAAGGCAGTTTAAAAGATTTAGCTTAATTCCCTACTTATGAAATTTAGTTTGCAGATCTGCAGACCAAGTAAAGATGTCCTCACTTAACATATTGCAAGGATAGAAATTGGATACTACTTCGTCCATGTAGTCAAATTCCTTAGTCATCTCATATTTTGAATCCACTTCATGCATTCTTTAAGTAATTATCACGATTAAGATTGAAGATATGGTCTTTGTTTCGGGTATTTATTTCTCAGTGGTGCGTTTTGACTGGCATCCATAATATACCTAATTGTTACTGTTGGTAATCTGTTATTCCCCTAGCTACTGGACCAGTGAGTTACTCGCCAGGTGTAAAGACTGGAACCAGTACACATGGTACACGCAATTTAACTACAAATCCGAAGAGTGACAACAAGAAAACATGTTTGTAATCAAGCACCCAAACACAATTTCTATTTGTACAAAACCAAAATATTTAAGCTGTTCACTGATCGCTTGCTCATTTGAGTGATCAGACACGTCACATTCTCACAATTCTGTCAACAAACACTCCACTGGTAGCCAACTTCCAACAAGCTGTGCACAGCTTTGGAAAACGGCAAATGCAGAAATTATAAATTGGGATGTCAATCTTATTAGCCATTTTGTGACTGCTAAGGGATCCTGTAAAACTTACCTTACAAGTTGCTTTGGGTTGGTCAGATTCTTCACAGTACGTGACAGGCGCAAGACCCGGCAAATAAAACGCCTCGTTTACCAAAAACAAACTAGCGACAATGCAAAATATATATGTGCCTTTCATGGTGTAATACGCTGATAATCACACTCTTTGAAATGGGAAAGGACCTTTCCCTGTTGGTGATAATTTCGTCTGACTCAGTGCCCCGTGTCAACAGCAGTATTCCAATATGGCTGCTACACGTCACCAAGGCTGCGTTTATGCGGTATGTTTCAGGGGTTATAGCTGAAACGGCACCTCAGCAAAACGCCACTGGGCGAAAACGGCCTTTCGATGGCTGCAGGCGAGAAGAATGTAAGCAAACATTAACATGCTGTATCACGTGACAACTGTGACCAGTGGACCCATCGTGTATGTGGTACCGGACTTTCTGTGGCCCGTTATAGAGAAATTAGCCGGACAGGAAAACAGGAAATGACAATGTAAATACATCAAATAACATGTAAATAAATCAAATATACACTACTACATAAATCGTTTTTATCGTTAGTTAAAACAGAGGTGCCGTTTTCTCCCGACACACAGTAGCCGTTTTCGCCCAAGAAATTGGTGACGTTTTGCTGAGGTGCCGTTTTAGCCTGCACCCATGTTTCAGACTACTATTAGGAACATCGATGCCGTTTTCGCCTGCGGAAAACGGTGACGTTAAGCTGGGGCCCCTTTTTAGCCTGTACCCGAAATATTTTTTTGAATGCACGAAAAACACGAACTTGATTGATAATCATACGATTCATCAATTCTAATACTATGTAAATATTTATGTATATCTAATAATACATTTCCTGATGTAAATTACTGATACATTCAAATCAAACGATGACAAATACATTTTACAAACAAACTTCAAGAGAGTTTGTATAGACTCTAAGTATGAGTAAGTATATAAGTTTGTGGCGCAATGTGCAACAACTGGAGCATATAAATAATAATAATAATAATAATAATAATAATAATATAAAAAAAATTAATGAAAAATCAATTTCGCAAAAAACCTCGTAGACGAGGCCGAACCATACGATTTTTTTGCGAGTTAATTTTTTTACTAGTTACATGGCCCGGTTTGCGAGTTTGTTATTATTATTAGTAACATGGTCCTGTGCGTGAAGCTACGCTTTTACTACAAGAGAGCATAAATGTTTCCTCGATTTACCTTAGTTTGGATTCTGACGGAGATTGTGAAGGGCGGTGCTAAACCAACAGTGGGCTTTTACTAGAACGGCTTGTGAAGGAGTGAATGTTCGCTTTGTATTCGCGACCAGTGGATGTCGGCTATAGTAAAGCGGAGTAGTACACGTGCAGTTAGGGTAAGTTCAGAATTTCTCAGATACGTTCAGCATTTCACAGCTAGAATATGGTCAGCATTTCACAGCTAGAATATGGTCAGCATTTCACAGCTAGAATATGGTCAGCATTTCACAGCTAGAATATGGTCAGCATTTCACAGCTAGAATAAGTTAAGCATTTTACAGCTAGGGTAAATTCAGCATTTCACAGCTAGGATAACTTCAACATTTCAAAGCGAGGATAACTTCAGCATTTCACAGCGAGGATAACTTCAGCATTTCACAGCTAATGTAAGTACAGCATTTCAAAGCGAGGATAACTTCAGCATTTCACAGCGAGGATAACTTCAGCATTTAAAAGTGAGGATAACTTCAGCATTTCACAGCAAGGATAACTTCAGCATTTCACGGCTAATGTAAGTTCAGCATTTCACAGATAGTGTAAGTTCAGCATTTCACAGATACTAGAAATTCAGCATTTCACAAATAGTAGAAGTCCACATGTATCGTGTATTTGCCTTTTTGAGAAGTAGAAATGAAAACAATGTTAATGTTTTCTGCGATTTTCTTGCTGAAACTATAGAAACCCCTGTGTTATTCTGAGTTTGCTATACTAGTAGTAGTAGTAGTAGTAGTAGTAGTAGTAGTAGTAGTAGTAGTAGTAATAGTAATAGTCGTAGTAGTAGAAGTAGTAGTAGTAGTAGTAGTAATAGTTAGTAGTAGTAGTAGTAGTAGTAGTAGTAGTTTACTGTGTCAAGTGCATCGAAATACCCTAAAGCTGTTTTGAGACACTTGAGGGTTACATTGAACGCAACTATAGTGTAGCGCCAAAACGCGTCAAACGTTGTCGGCCGTTCCCGGAAATTTTCTCCGCGGATATCAACGAAAGCCACCTTGAGGCTTCATGAATGGACTTGCCGATGCGAGCAGGTCATAAAGGAATAAACCTCGTACTTTCTCACGTTACGAGTCTCGGCCTTATTGTTACTCCCGTCTAACATTTACAATCCATAAAGATATAATCTCTTGCCTCTAGCTATTTGTGAGGCTTATCGACGTATGAGTTACATAACGAATTTGACAGTCTTCATATGCAGCACGGTGTATACGCTGCAAGGCAGTGCACGTTTAAGAAACAGGTAGATACCTGTACGCTGATAATTCTATATGGGGAAGATAAGGCCCATGTGCAAGATGAAGATAAGGCCATTGTGTTAATACGCCAAAATACATCACCGGGGTGTGGAAATGACACAATGCAGTTCTTTTTTTATTTAATATATTTTATTAAAATTAGTATATTTAATACATGATTAATACATTATTTAGGTACTGACCATTTATTATAGGGATGGGGAGGTGGGGGAGGTGGGGGTGGAATCTCCCTACCCCCAGTTTATGTAACATTTCTTCATGAGCACCCCACCCCTATAATAAATGACCAGCCCCAAAGTGAAATATCTGACGATGACGGTCTCATAAAATATAAGTTCCTATCGCCTGTGTGCATGTAATTAGCAGGGTCCTATTTTTGAACAAATCATTATGTAGGACACACACACGTAGAATATAAACTTCATCTTCCACATGGCACGTATAGTTTGGAATTTTCTATCTGTTAAACATAATCCTAACCATGGTATTTCTCAGTTTTTAACCATTCACATTCGATACGTGTTCTTCTGGTTGTAACTGTCCTTTAAATGACCTGTAGGTGTCATATCTAGAACTATCGAATAGTATAGATGTTCAATTTTGGAAAAGCCAATTATTTGCTCTTTTTCGAAATTCTTTTTAAACAATCGTGACTCAAACGTCATGAATACCCATGCATACCCATGCATACCCAAAGACGTATGATTTGTTAATTACTGACAGACAAGCAGCGGCATCACGCTGTAATGGTACATGCTTTAGAGGATGCAGAGGCGGACCCAGGGTCGTGAACAGAAACACATGGAACAGACTGACACGTGCAAAAGGAAGGGTTAACGGTAAACGTTGGTCACAGGAAGGCCTTTGATAAAGCGTCCAAGTCCTCCATAGATTTGTACTGAATGTTTGCGAGGACAGGAATCTTATGGTGGTCTTGGTGGAATATATTAAGGGCAACTTGGGCCTGAAAGGAAGGTCTATCTGAGCCCCAAACACATCAAGTAATGTTTAAAGATCACACGCGTAATGTGTACGATTTCAATACACACTGACCAAGTAGACATCTCTTAAGGTGTACAGATGTCCAGAGGAACCAACATCCCAAAGATGCCCTAAGATTATGGAAACCGTTTATGGAGATTGAATTCCTTTTACCAGAGACCATATACCGACCGTCGTCGGTATAAGGTCTCTGCATTTACCAATGCCTGACTATTTACCTCATCATTGTGCAATGTTGACCTGTAGCTAGCAAGGTCCTCCGATACCCGTGACCCCGCAACCCCACACGAGGTGACACGGACACAGTATCACGTGAGATATGCTCCTGTTCAGAAAAGTGTCCAGTTTCAATATTTCAAATGTGTACTATGTCATTCATACCATGCAGTCTTTATGACCTTGATTGCACTAGGGAATCAGAACAAGCTAATGCTTTGAGGATATATTTACCCCCCCCCCCCCCCCCCCCCCCCCCCCCGCGCTCCCCTACACACACACACACACACACACACACACACACACTACCCCACGCAAAGCTTGTAGAATGACTGAATTCAGCTGCAAATGGATATTATATCACGTTGATTATTTCCCTTGAATTACAGATATGCCAACCGCAGATCACTTCATACGCTAATATCAGCACACATAGCGAGTTTAGAGTAATTCCATGGTATTTGAATCATTCAGCTGTCAATATACCCACATGGCACAGTGAAATAGTGTGAAATATTTCTATATTTCTATATTCATCAACAGTTTGTGTCGGATGTATTGGACATCTGTTGTTAGGATCGATGACAACATCGCTCACTCACCGTGGTGTACTTGTGACAGCAGTAGAGATACTCACGCTGCTGACTGCAGTACAGTCCAGTTCTAACTTACTAAGGACAATTCGCATTCTCTGCTATCACATGTATAAACTCCACAGTCACAGATGGATGGTAGGTAATGTGTGTGCCGCGCGGAAGTATATATGCATGTGTGTGTGTGTGTATTTGTGTGCATGTGTGTATTTATGTGTATGTATTTATGTACGTATGTACGTATGTATGTATGTGTGTATGTATGTATGTATGTATGTATGTATGTGTGTATGTATGTATGTATGTGTGAGAGAGAGAGAGAGAGAGAGAGAGAGAGAGAGAGAGAGAGAGAGAGAGAGAGAGAGAGAGAGAGACGCCGTGGGGAACGTTATTCGCATCATGGTGTTGGGTGGAATTGGTCTTGCACAGAGGGTCGGCCCTATGGTCCTCCAGAAAATCGGTCCAGGGAGAGGCATTGGTGTCACAGCAGCTCGGTATATTGATCAAGTCTTGAGACCACACGCCATACCTCATTCGGCACGTCGCCGCAACCACGAGTTTCATCAGCATGAGAACGCCCGTGCCATCACTGCGAGAGCAACAAGAGACTTCCTCCAGCAGAATGGCATCAGAACCATGCAGTAGCCTGCCCTCAGTCCCGATTTAAATCCCATTGAGCACCTGTGGGACAAGATTCAAAGACGGCTGAATGACGTCCAACCAAGGCCGACAACTGCAGCTGAACTGCGTCAGGCGTTCCTCAGAGTGTGGGCTCAAGTGCCTATGGCCTTCATCAACCGCCTCATCCATTCCATGTATCGGCGTTGCACGCCAGTCATCAATGCACATGGCGGACACACGAGATACCGACTTGTGATGCCATTTTCTCAGAGACTAGTGTTGTGTTTCACTTTAAGAACATTTGAGAACATTTGACATTTAACCTTGATGATCAGTTTTGCCAAATTTCATCTTTTTGATATTTCTCAAAGTATGTTTGCAGTGTTTGGACAAATGAGGTTTCTCATACATCTATCCATGGTGACGTTTCTTTTGCGGTTCAGTATATTTACAGCTTATAAAACCTCAACATACATTATCACATTTGTGATAACGGTTGTCTTTGCTATGAAAACCCCAATAATAATTAGTATATGTTGTAGAATGACATACACATGACCAGTGGTGTGCACTTTCCGTGTTGGATATATTGTTTACAAGAGTGCCAGTGTCTCCAATAGGCGACTTCAGGACAGCAGCGTACAGCTACACAGCGACGTAGGAAAACAATTACAGGTGATTACAGGTGATTACAACTGCAGATGATTACAGGTGATGTCCACGTTCCCATGACAACACCACGTCGAAGTTACCGCGACGCTTCTTTGATCGACACGCGCAATCCTTTCAATACGATGACGTGATATTCATCATTCATAGCTGTTCCCCGTGGGAAATAATCGATATTTTTGTTGTCCCCAAAGTAGGTGGACACAGCTTTCTTGGTGGATCTGGTTGCTTTAAACTTCTTGGTGTTGGTAGACCCGAAGTGTTTCCAGTCCCTGGATTCGTGTTTGTTCCCGGGACCCAATGCTGGATCCAGGTCTCATCACGTGGCACCTGCCTGACATGAAAGTCTTCTGGATTGTAGAGGTGGCCTTAGAGGTGTTGACTCGCGTAGCCACCGTGTGATCCGATTGCATTCTAGGAGCCAGTGCA
Source organism: Haliotis cracherodii (assembly GCF_022045235.1). Taxonomy (NCBI): domain Eukaryota; kingdom Metazoa; phylum Mollusca; class Gastropoda; order Lepetellida; family Haliotidae; genus Haliotis; species Haliotis cracherodii. Next base: position 40,248,170 of record NW_027266330.1, on the reverse strand, counting down.
CAAACCATGAAGAATAGTTTCCTTTGACTCATACGAAAAGCCTGAACTGAAAGAAAATGGTAGTCAAATTGATTGTCTAGAAAATGACGACTCTGAAAGTCAATTTGACTCGGCAGTTAGTAAAAACGATTAGCCTCTAATGATTCAAACTGACAACATGTGGTCGCATTGGTCAATTTGACTAGCCATATGAATCAAATTAAGTAAAAAAATTGTCATAATGGCTGGAGCCTGAAGTCAAATTGACGTGTCAGATTAGTCAAATTGACTAGTCTCTTTACTCCACTTGTCTCGTTCCTTCAGTCAAACTGGGGGCGGTGGGGTAGGCTAGTGGTTAAAGCGTTCGCTCGTCACGCCGAAGACCCGGGTTCCATTCCCGACATGGGTACAATATGTGAAGCCCATTTCTGGTGTCCCCCGCCGTGATATTGCTGGAATATTGCTAAAAGCGGTGGAAAACCACACTCACTCACTCAGTGAAACTGACAAGTCCGGAGGTGTAAAAGCAATGGTGTCTGTCGTAGTAATCAGATATACCCTCATTGTCAGCTTCCTGTATAAGAGAAATACAGCAACAACACATTTATGAACACAAAGATTCACGGGATGAACACGGGACACGAACGTGCAACCTTTTGATGTGCAATCATTCACGCTCCCACCTGTGCTACGGAGATTGTATTTGTCCCAAGTGTCAATTTCCTGGTCACCATTAGCTGTGTTTATTTGTACATTTTTAGGCTAACATTGCACCAAGTTCGTTGTAAGTCCTAGTGGTGTTTAGGTGGTGTTTAGGCTGTGAGCTTATTTCATGTGTTTAGACCCTAAACGTCTTTAGATAGAACAAACCAAATGTGTATTCCGTCCAGGATTGAAACACATTCCTAAACATGTCTTGTATGTGTTTACATTCAAAACACATTTTGACATCGAACTTGAGTCAAATTCACAAACCCACTCGTCAATTTGACTTGTCCTTTCCCGATTTGTCTGTGGGATCGACATCGTCATAAAGTATAACGCATCACTTCACCTTGGAGAGGCTGCTGAAGTTCCATGACGGTCGCCCATTTACATCCCAGTTAGGATGACCGCTTGTCCCAAGTGTCAATTTCCTGGTCACCATTAGCTGTGTTTATTTGTACATTTTTAGGCTAACATTGCACCAAGTTCGTTGTAAGTCCTAGCGGTGTTTAGGTGGTGTTTAGGCTGTGAGCTTATTTCATGTGTTTAGACCCTAAACGTCTTTAGATAGAACAAACCAAATGTGTATTCCGTCCAGGATTGAAACACATTCCTAAACATGTCTTGTATGTGTTTACATTCAAAACACATTTTGACATCGAACTTGAGTCAAATTCACAAACCCACTCGTCAATTTGACTTGTCCTTTCCCGATTTGTCTGTGGGATCGACATCGTCATAAAGTATAACGCATCACTTCACCTTGGAGAGGCTGCTGAAGTTCCATGACGGTCGCCCATTTACATCCCAGTTAGGATGACCGCTGTTGAACTTATCTAGTCAGTACTCTTTTACGGCGTGTCCCTCTGTATCCTGTTACCAGGTATGGGTTTTGTCAATGTATTTGTTAGAAAACATTTATCAGACAAATGACCAAATCAAGTTGTTTTTTTCAATAACATTACTTAGACCATTTTATATGAAGTACAGCTACTTTTCCTCGTCAGTACATATTCAAAGTCGACCCCATCTTTCAATTTGATTAAGTCCAAATACTTGCTGAAAGGGAGAAAACCCAGTACAGAGCAATGGGATGACGTCACAGGAGGTGTATAATTTGTGTTTCCAAGCATCACGAGCTTCCCTTTTCCCTTCAATTTGCGTTACTTTGACATATGCTTTTTTTTATAGCCCTCTGACTCGCCTTTATCAAATGAAGCCGGTAAAACATTCTTTTGTTATGTTGGTGGTGGATCGACAAAGAGCGGGGATCATATGAACTACATTATGGTATTTTTATGGTTTTGGTTTCATAAACTACATATGCTGCCATGGTGCAGGGCTACCTATAGGGTAACACAAATGAAGGCTGACTCTATACAGTTTTATCCATTTCAATGCAGTTGTGTAGGGTACCTCAGAGTCACTGTATCAGAAAGTCACACGCCAAATTGTGAAATATGAATCAACAAACACAAGTCAATACTAATATATTTCACTAAAAAATAACAACCACCTAGATATGCCAGGTTCAAAACCTTCTGATATGCTCTCATACAATAACAGTATCTGGATGAGACTTCGTGATTGAGCAACAACCACGCAATCAATGAAGTCACAGAACAGACCAGCAGACCCACTTTAATCACGTCTTTCAATCCGGTTGCCTGGATCTGATGTTTGTATGTATATAGATACGGCCCCTCCTCGATGACAGCGGGACATCCAATCATCTTTTATCCAGTCATCATCTCATCACCGCCATCATCGTTCGAAGCAACAGCAGCACGAACTATGGAAGCAATACCAAGTGTCGGATTCCAAGTACCGGTTTGAAACAAAGCATGGCAACCAGTTGTGATAGTACCCTGTTTGGTTGGGGAATCGGTTATGAGTTGAGATAGCGCAGTGCCAGTGGAACCGAGAAAGGAATATTTCGTTATGTTGGCGTTTGTGCGAAGAGTTTAAGATCACTCACGTTGTAATGATATACAAAGAAATTTCTGTCAACATGAAATGTTATACATGAATCGGTGACTAAAGCATCACATCGAAGTTTGCCAGTTACGGAAAAGGACGAATGATAACGAAATGTCTCATTTTCAAGTATGGCCGAGTTTATAGTAAGGGATGCTCGCGTCGATGATTGCGATGGAATACTGCGACTTATTAAGGTGAGAGAGTTGTAGGTGATAGACGAAGACATTTTGCGACTTATTAAGGGGAAAGAGTTGAAGGTGGTATAAGACATACGTATTAAAGCGGGAGATCAAGTTGTAGGCGATGGACGATGACATACTGTGATTAATAAGGTGAGCGAGTTGTTATGTGGTAGGCGATTTCATACTGCGACTTTAAGACCGTAAAGGTGGACATGGTCAGATGGGACTGGAGAAGGTGGACATGATCAGATGGGACTGGAGAAGGTGGACACGATATGATCGGACTGGAGAAGGTGGACATGATCAGATGGGACTGGAGAAGGTGGACATGATCAGATGGGACTGGAGGAGGTGGACATGATCAGATGGGACTGGAGAAGGTGGACATGATCAGATGGGACTGGAGAAGGTGGACATGATCAGATGAGACTGGAGAAGGTGGACATGATCAGATGGGACTGGAGAAGGTGGACACGATCAGATCGGACTGGAGAAGGTGGACATGATCAGATGGGACTGGAGAAGGTGGACATGATCAGATGGGACTGAAGAAGATGGACATGGTCAGATGGGACTGGAGAAGGTTGACATGATCAGATGGGACTGGAGAAGGTGGACATGGTCAGATGGGACTGGAGAAGGTGGACATGATCAGATGGGACTGGAGAAGGTGGACATGATCAGATGGGACTGGAGAAGGTGGACATGATCAGATGGGACTCGAGAAGGTGGACATGATCAGATGGGAGTGGAGAAGGTGGACATGATCAGATGGGACTGGAGAAGGTGGACATGACCAGATGGGACTGGAGAAGGTAAGTATAAGTAAAACTTAGACAAATATTGATATTGGGACACAAACTATATGGAATGGAACTTCTGTATTGCTTATCGAGGGGTGCCTGAAAGGTTCTGAGCCTAACTACAAATGATGTACAGTCTGCCATTAACAGCATGTATTAAGTACAACAGTTCCCATGCTTACAGGCTGCATGTAAGAAATACACAACAGGCAGCACATTTCTGCAGGCGTCAATACTAGGTATCCCCTGTTGCTGAACACAATTTGCTACCACACTGTCATCAAGTATCTTAAACTGAAAGGGTCATACAAAACACAGCTGCACGTATTGTTACAAGAACTTCAAAATGCACTCCTGTTACTCCTTCTCTGATGTCGCTACATTGGTTGCCTCTCAAAGCGAGAATGATTTTAAAGTACTGACATAAGCCTTCAAATGCTTCAATGCATCAGCCCCACTGTATCTGATGGAACTTTTGCCAAAAACCTAGCCACCCAGGTCTCTCCGTTCTGAAAGTGAACACCTGCTGCAAGTGACAGAAACCCGCTTGAAGACTTTTGGTCACAGGTCTTTCCAATAGTGTTATTAGAACAGTCTACCAACAGAACTAAAACTCTCACCACCATTCAAGGCTCATCTAAAGAACTACCTTTTCAACCAGTACTATTCAACATGAAATCAACACTCTCGCCTTGACTTTTCCTTGCTGCAGCACAACTTCCTTCAACGTATAAGGCCATTAGCATGATTTCAATGAATGGAATCAGGCGCATTATAAATGAACCAGGCTTGTCAAATATAACGGCCGTTTTCCCGAGGCAAGGGAGATAACTGACTATACTTGTCCAGTTTCCAACCTTGCCGAACGTGGCTGAAATTAGCTATTAGCTATAACCAGTAGCTATTACGAGTCATGTCCCTTCTATGTCCCTCCTATTGACCAATCATATTCCATAACTCATATTGTGGTGCCCAGTCAAGACGATCTGATCGATGATCAAGATCTAATTTGTAAGAAAAAGTGTCTTACCTTGCAAAGTGCATCAGATCAGGTGTGCACCTTCATTAATGACATGAAAAGATATGGTAAATATCTGTCGACGCCTAGTTGATGGTACACATCTTTTGCAAATCCTTCAGTCGACAGACATCTGCACGTTGAAATACATGTTGCTTACGAACCGGATGTCGATTTCGTTACGCGATTTTGATTGGACTATGCATAGACTCGTTAGTCCAGCCAAAATGTAACCCAAACATTCCAGCCTAATTCGGCAAGGATGGAAACTGGACTTTTATAGTACTTTAACTTCCTGGCCTCGGGAAGATGCATAACGGCACGTTGGGTTCCGAGGCTTCTGATTCCTGATCAGAAACACTCCAGGTTCATCACTCTTGTGAGGTTTTACATAGTTCCAAAACACTCCCAGCTGATTTTGTAGAGGGATTTGTAACCTTATATGGATGAGTCTTGGGTACACCACTGTCAGCAAGTGACAGTCAACGCAGTTGAAACATTTAGCGTCCCCTCCTCCGGGGAAGGCTAAGTCTGTTCCAACAACCGGCAAGGCGATGTCTTCTGGGATTCCAAAGGAGTCCAACTGGTGGAATACCTCCTAAGTGTTCAGACCATAAATGGCCACTATTATGCTCCTCTGGTCAAACGCCTTGGAAAACTCACTAAAGATGTGGTGTTGTCCACATGCGGTGCACCTGTGCTCAAGTCTATTTTCACCATTCATGCAGGGCATGACTGTTGCTTTGAACTCATTGACCATATGTGGCACCGTCAGTATTCCATCACTTCCCACACTCGAAGAAAGAATTTCCTGGCAAGCATTATGCAAATTTTATGCTGATGACGTCACAACTGTTGTGGTGTAGGTTTTACACAACCAGGAGTCATCTACAACAGTGAGAACCAGGCACTCCAGTATCGTTGGCAGAAGAGGGTGGACCTCAAGAGGGGATTATGTTGAAAAATAATTAGCACCTAAGTACATCTATTGTTCGGCCCAGAACGTTTTAGTCACCGCTCGTAGCATGGTCCCACATGTGACTCAAAGACATCTTAAACTGATTGGCCCTAAAGGGGTGGTATATTTGCCCTCTTCTTGGTTTGTGTAATTGTCCCCCAAGTGACCCATAGCTACATTCAATATCAGAGTAATGTATACATCTGTTGTATTTGCCCCCAATATTTGAGTATGGACGTCAATATCGTGTATGAAGCTCACTGAAGTATTGTTGTGTTACGTTACAGGGCTTGGCGGAGTTTGAGAAGAAGTTGCACCTTTTGCGGACTGATACAGAGAGTAAGTTGACATCTGGATTAACTGCGTCATATAAAGAAAATATAACATAAGAAACACTGAAGACAATATTATCAAAAATCGAATCCTTTTTGGTCTTTACCAGTACCTGGGCTGTTGATGTTCACACAAAACTAATGTCATCAAAACTGTTACCACAAGATATAAGGGTTGATAAGCACAAATAAGCAATGACGTTAACGCTGAGAAAGCATTACAAATATATATGTACATACACTGTAACTTGGGACATAGCAGAAGTAGGGGATATCGAAAATTATATTCTGTCAGAAACGACATGCATATGTGGTCTATTTTGTATTGTTACTTGGTGACAACGGAAAACCCCTATACGCACCTTTCACTGCGCGTGCATCTTGTGATGGTCCTTTGCACATGTAAAATATGCATTTAGGGTTTTTGCTCTTGTATTGGAAGCTTAATTACAGGATCCGTCTCGCCAATACCATCTCATTTCATCTGGATCTGTGTTGGATCTGTGTTGGATCTGGATCTCGATGACCACGCGTAACCCCACTTTGACCGATCTCCTCAATGCGGCTGATGCCAGTAGGGGGAATAGCCGATGGTCATGTGTCCTCTGTCGAATCAAGATTGAGTCTTGACCTCTTGACCTCCTTGGCGTACTCGTGTTTGGAAACGTGCCATAGAACGTTAGCGGACGTCATTGTCTGTCCATCAGTATGGCGTTGATGATATGGTCTTGATGACGGACAGAACGCCATTACACAGCGGCCAGGGGAGCGTCACAGGACAGTATTACCGTGTCAACACAGCTCTGCCTATCGTACTAACATCTGGTGTTGACGTTTTGTCTTCCAAGATGACACTGGACGTGTCCATCATGGTCGGACTGTCACTCCATAATCGAAACAGCAACATCACCACATTACACGCAATTTCCTCCACCGATCACGTATGGGACACCATCGGAACACCTCAACGTCGCCTCCACCGTTTTCACTTTCAGAAGAGTTGGACAGGGCATCCCAAAAGACCAGAGGCCAGTTTACCAGAAGCATGCCACGTCTTTTTGTATTCCTGATGGGCACTCATGTAAAATGCATGTTTTAGAATGCATCCTTTGCATCTCGTTTCTTACCTAAATGTTAAGATCCACCCATATACAGCATGGAAAACCTCTACATATTGGATATGCCCTACTTTCTTAATAGTATATGAAGTATATGTGTTAGAGAAATGACTGCTAAGTGTAGCATAAAGTGTATAAACTACACAGTACAGACATACGACAGCACTGTTGCATATGTACACATACTATGTTATGCGTCTACATGTTATGCGTGTATATGCTATGCGTGTCCATGTTATGCGTGTACATGTTATGCGTTTACATGCTATGCGTGTACATGTTATGCGTGTACATGCTATGCGTCTACATGTTATGCGTGTACATGTTATGCGTGTACATGTTATGCGTGTACATGCTATGCGCCTACATATTATGCGTCTACATGTTATGCCTGTACATGTTATGCGTGTACATGTTATGCGTGTACATGTTATGCGTGTACATGTTATGCGTGTACATGTTATGCAGGTACATGTTATGCCTGTACATGTTATGCGTGTACATGTTATGGTGTACATGTTATGGTGTACATGTTATGCGTGTACATGTTATGCGCCTACATGTTATGCCTGTACATGTTATGCCTGTACATGTTATGCGTGTACATGTTATTTGTGTACATGTTATGCGTGTACATGTTATGCGTGTACATGTTATGGTGTACATGTTATGCGTGTACATGTTATGCGTCTACATGTTATGCCTGTACATGTTATGCCTGTACATGTTATGCGTGTACATGTTATTTGTGTACATGTTATGCGTGTACATGTTATGCGTTTACATGCTATGCGTGTACATGTTATGCTGTACATGTTATGCGTGTACATGCTATGCGTCTACATGTTATGCGTGTACATGTTATGCGTGTACATGTTATGCGTGTACATGCTATGCGTCTACATGTTATGCGTGTACATGTTATGCGTGTACATGTTATGCGTGTACATGCTATGCGCCTACATATTATGCGTCTACATGTTATGCCTGTACATGTTATGCGTGTACATGTTATGCGTGTACATGTTATGCGTGTACATGTTATGCGGGTACATGTTATGGTGTACATGTTATGCGTGTACATGTTATGGTGTACATGTTATGGTGTACATGTTATGCGTGTACATGTTATGCGTGTACATGTTATGGTGTACATGTTATGCGTGTACATGTTATGCGTGTACATGTTATGGTGTACATGTTATGGTGTACATGTTATGCGTGTACATGTTATGCGCCTACATATTATGCGTCTACATGTTATGCCTGTACATGTTATGCCTGTACATGTTATGCGTGTACATGTTATTTGTGTACATGTTATGCGTGTACATGTTATGCGTGTACATGTTATGCGTGTACATGTTATTTGTGTACATGTTATGCGTGTACATGTTATGCGTGTACATGTTATGCGTGTACATGTTATGCCTGTACATGTTATGCGTGTACATGTTATGCGTGTTCATGTTATGGTGTACATGTTATGCGTGTACATGTTATGCGTGTACATGCTATGCGCCTACATATTATGCGTCTACATGTTATGCCTATACATGTTATGCATGTACATGTTATTTGTGTACATGTTATGCGTGTACATGTTATGCGTGTACATGTTATGCGTGTACATGTTATGCCTGTACATGTTATGCGTGTACATGTTATGCCTGTACATGTTATGCATGTACATGTTATTTGTGTACATGTTATGCGTGTACATGTTATGGTGTACATGTTATGCGTGTACATGTTATGCGTGTACATGTTATGCTGTACATGTTATGCGTGTACATGTTATGCGTGTACATGCTATGCGCCTACATATTATGCGTCTACATGTTATGCCTGTACATGTTATGCGTCTGTATGAAGCATGGTGCGCAAGTATGTGCCTTTTCATACACATACTTGGCCCCCTTCGCCCAGATTTCTAGCACCATAGTCGTGTTTGTGGGTTTCACTGAATTGGCAAATGTCTGATATCTGCATCACTTCGGGTTTTCCAACCACATTAAGCTGACACGTCGTGATTTAACTGGAATACTGTTGAAAGCGTCGTCAAACCCAACTCACTCTCCCACTCACTCACTGAATACTCAGAAATACATATATTTACAATTCTATTTTACAAGATATGAGAATTAAAAAAAAACCAATATGTTTTTTACATCAAAATGATTCGTGGAGGGGTAATGAATAATCCTGAAATGACATCCTAAAGCTGGACCACAGTGTTCAGTCAGACAAGTGGGCCACAGTGTTTAGTAAGACAACTGGACCACAGTGTTTAGTAAGACAACTGGACCACAGTGTCCAGTAAGACAACTGGACCACAGTGTCCAGTAAGACAACTGGACCACAGTGTTTAGTAAGACAACTGGACCACAGTGTTTAGTAAGACAACTGGACCACAGTGTCCAGTAAGACAACTGGACCACAGTGTTTAGTAAGACAACTGGACCACAGTGTTCAGTCAGACAAGTGGACCACAGTGTTCAGTAAGACAACTGGACGACAGTGTAGTAAGACACAGCTTGACCACAGTGTTTAGTAAGACACAACTGGGCCACAGTATTTAGTAAGACACAGCTGGACCACAGTGTTTAGTAAGACACAGCTGGACCACAGTGTTTAGTAAGACACAGCTGGACTACAGTGTTTAGTAAGACACAACTGGACCACAGTGTTTAGTAAGACACAACTGGACCACAGTGTTTAGTAAGACACAGCTGGACCACAGTGTTTAGTAAGACACAGCTGGACCACAGTGTTTAGTAAGACACAACTGGACCACAGTGTTTAGTAAGACACAGCTGGACCACAGTGTTTAGTAAGACACAGCTGGACCACAGTGTTTACTAAGACCCAGCTGGACTACAGTGTTTAGTAAGACACAACTGGACTACAGTGTTTAGTAAGACACAGCTGGACCACAGTGTTTAGTAAGACACAGCTGGACCACAGTGTTTAGTAAAACACAACTGGACCAGAGTGTTCAGTAAGACACAACTGGACCACAGTATTTAGTAAGACACAGCTGGACTACAGTGTTTAGTAAGACACAGCTGGACCACAGTGTTTAGTAAGACACAGCTGGACCACAGTGTTTAGTAAGACACAGCTGGATCACAGTGTTTAGTAAAACACAACTGGACCAGAGTGTTTAGTAAGACACAGCTGGACCACAGTGTTTAGTAAAACACAACTGGACCACAGTGTTTAGTAAGACACAGCTGGACCACAGTGTTCAGTAAGACACAACTGGACCACAGTGTTTAGTAAGACACAGCTGGACCACAGTGTTTAGTAAGACACAGCTGGACCACAGTGTTTAGTAAGACACAGCTGGACCACAGTGTTTAGTAAGACACAGCTGGACCACAGTGTTTAGTAAGACACAACTGGACCACAGTGTTTAGTAAAACACAGCTGGACCACAGTGTTTAGTAAAACACAGCTGGACCACAGTGTTTAGTAAAACACAACTGGACCAGAGTGTTCAGTAAGACACAACTGGACCACAGTTTTTAGTAAGACACAGCTGGACCACAGTATTTAGTAAGACACAGCTGGACCACAGTGTTTAGTAAGACACAGCTGGACCACAGTGTTTAGTAAGACACAGCTGGACCACAGTGTTTAGTAAGACACAGCTGGATCACAGTGTTTAGTAAGACACAACTAGACCACAGTGTTTAGTAAGACACAGCTGGACCACAGTGTTTAGTAAAACACCACTGGACCACAGTGTTTAGTAAGACACAGCTGGACCACAGTGTTCAGTAAGACACAACTGGACCACAGTGTTTAGTAAGACCCAGCTGGACTACAGTGTTTAGTAAGACACAGCTGGACTACAGTGTTTAGTAAGACACAGCTGGACCACAGTGTTTATTAAGACACAGCTGGACTACAGTGTTTAGTAAAACACAACTGGACCACAGTGTTTAGTAAGACACAACTGGACCACAGTGTTTATTAAGACACAGCTGGACCACCGTGTTTAGTAAGACACAGCTGGACCACAGTGTTTAGTAAAACACAACTGGACCAGAGTGTTCAGTAAGACACAACTGGACCACAGTTTTTAGTAAGACACAGCTGGACCAGAGTGTTTAGTAAGACACAGCTGGACCACAGTGTTTAGTAAGACACAGCTGGACTACAGTGTTTAGTAAGACACAACTGGACCACAGTGTTTAGTAAGACACAACTGGACCACAGTGTTTAGTAAGACACAGCTGGACCACAGTGTTTAGTAAGACACAGCTGGACCACAGTGTTTAGTAAGACACAACTGGACCACAGTGTTTAGTAAGACACAGCTGGACCACAGTGTTTAGTAAGACACAGCTGGACCACAGTGTTTACTAAGACCCAGCTGGACAACAGTGTTTAGTAAGACACAACTGGACCACAGTGTTTATTAAGACACAGCTGGACCACAGTGTTTAGTAAGACAAAGCTGGACCACAGTGTTTAGTAAGACCCAGCTGGACTACAGTGTTTAGTAAGACACAGCTGGACTACAGTGTTTAGTAAGACACAGCTGGACTACAGTGTTTAGTAAGACACAGCTGGACTACAGTGTTTAGTAAGACACAGCTGGACCACAGTATTTAGTAAGACACAGCTGGACCACAGTGTTTAGTAAGACACAGCTGGACCACAGTGTTTAGTAAAACACGTCTGGAAGAGTGTGTAAATTGTTGTCATTGACCTATAATGGAAAGATAAGCTTCATGTACTATTTCTTAATACAAATTACTCATTGTCTCTGTTTACAAGACCACTGCACGACATTTAATAAACACTGCAACGTACCTGAGTATTTATACAAAGCAAACAAGCTAAATGGCCCAATGATTGGGATATGTGTCCCATCTTAAGACCCTCACAGTTACACCCAGGTGTTTCCGATACCTTTAATCAGGTCAGCATCTTCGGGGAACTTAATGTGAATGGGACCCATTTCATCCGCAAGTGCAGTACACACATTTCTCGTACCCATTTCCCCACCGTTGACTTCCCTACTCCAAATATGTTACCCACAGTTGGGCACAGTTGGGCACTCAGCACACGATACCAACCAATAGATTGCTATGGCAACCTGTTGTCCAGCGTAAGTGGTTTTCTGATGACAGTTGACTATGCTGGTACAGCCGTAGTGAGTTATTGACACATGAATTAAATGTTTCCCTTGTCATTCTAATATTCATCACACTGACTATCGGTGAAAGTTTCTTTCATAATTTCATTCCCCAATGTCGTGATCTAGATCTTGTTCAAACGCTCCGTTCCTGTGTTAGTCCTGAAGTTAAACCAGCACATAGGAAATAGGAGAAACGTCTTCTGGGCCTTGATACTGCCAGTCGTGCCATTACGACAGACCAAGAAGAAATGGTCGATTTTCTTGTTTTAAGGGGAGCAAAACGTGGAGTTGCACACGACACTAATAAAATATGTCAACGCAAAATATCTATACTTTTACATACATAAATAGATTTACTCCACAATTAAATATACTCCTGTGTATGTCTGTCCATGTGAACAAGGTATGGGATATGTATAAACGGGTACTAATGCATCATATCTGTACATATCCTACTTTTCATTCAGACACTTAAATTTGTAGACAAAACGTTGCAACAAAATCACCTTGTTATTCAGACGAATCCTGGTCCTGTCCAACTGCATGTACTCCATCTGTATGTCCTCGATACCACAGCGTGGTGTAGCCAGCACAACATTAACTGTTAACTACTTTGTGGCGATATCTCCATTCTCACATGTTGATGGTACGATTAATTAAATGCATATGGTTTACATATACCTATATCTGAGGATGGAGAATGGATACATATACATCTATATTGTATGAATATTTACTGTGTTTTCAAGTCTTGGTTATTTCCTACAGCTTTTATTAGACTCACTGAACCTGCATGCAAATGGACTTTGAACATCCTGTCTAGCATCCAGATAGTGTCTATCAATGATCATATGTCTGCTTTTGTGGTGATCAAGTGTGCTTAAAGATGAACCTTTCTATTACAGCTTTGAAAAGGAACGGCTTTGGTGAGGATAAAGTGTTCCACTGTTTTGTTGCTGAAGCGAGGGACCACAAAGGAACAGGTCAGTGATTACAAGACATGACCTGATGTGGTATCTCCAGTTGGTGTGGTGTGCACAATATCAGATAGCAGATTTTTCAGAACGCTGTCGGAACCAAAGTATAGAAACTGAGCTAATTATCTCTGTCAGACTGCATCACACACTCCCATCAGTTTTACAACGTCCTATATTTGCGTTTTACAATTTCACCACCTTGACTAAAATTAACTCTGCAATTTGCTCATATATATAATTATTTGGAATTATGTTGCATGTTCAAACATGTTTCCTTTATTTGCGTATTTTGATATTAGACCCTTCTGTTTCAGACCGACCCCTGCTTGTAGGCTACCTGTTGTACGTGTGGTGTTTCTTCTCACTGTCTGGGCGTGTGTTGTACGTGGAGGATCTCTATGTTGATGAAGACTACAGGAGGAAGGGCGTTGGGTCAGCACTGTGGGCCTGTGCTATGAAGGTGCGGACACAACCTCATTCCTCACCTGTTTGCTTTCCTTCTCCAGTAGAATACGTCCCCATCAGTCAGGCTTGTCTTATGATGTGACGAAATAGATCAGTTGGTCAGGTTCGATACCTGGTTTATTCCGTGGCATCGTATCTGACTGCGGGGGTCTTTGCTCATAATATCAATCACGGGTTTATCTGGTTCAGTCCCCGGAACATTTACAAGCCACCACCACATTGCTTAAATATTGCTGGGTGTCACTGGCGTTAAACAAGAAATAGACAAAGTTACTTACTCTCAAATAATTGTTTGTCAAAGACATTTGTAGTAATACGATTTTATAGTTCCTATTGGTTGTTGTTCAAGTGTTAAATTTGAAGGAACGCATAACGATCTTTCAGGAGTATAATTGCAGTAGTGCACAATATAACATCACATACAGCATGTTCAGTGAGTTAAGCGAACCTGTAGTCTACTGTTTACTGTCTGCTCTACATGGACGTGTAACGTTCCTGATTCTTTGTAAAAATATGTAACACTCGAACAGGTCACAGCGCATGTCATGTTTCCCTATACCGTGTGCACCTTGCAGGTCGCCTTGGACAAGCGCAGTGCACAGATGCAGTGGTGTGTGACCGGCTGGAATACATCCGCCATTAACTTCTACAAAAGGTTAGGATCAGAGAATCTGGGGAAGAACGAGGAATATATCTCATTTATGCTGAACAAAGACTCTATGAAATCTGCATATTCCAGGATATCACGCGACTGACCTCGTCCGTGTTGGAGGTATACTTGCGAGGCGCTGTGTCCCAGGGCCCACTGGTCATCATTTGTGTCTTGATTATCATATTTGGCTGTCTACACGATACCCCAGCTGGTTCTATAGATGTGATAGATGTTGGCAACATGTTACTATGCTCTCTCGGTGGGGATGTTAGCAGCGCTCTGAGTTTTACTAACAATCTGCGAACATGCAAAGCAGTGACATCATAGGACAAGCAATCGCTCATCACACAGAAAGCCTATGTTCGATTCCCAACATGGGTACAATGTCTGAGGCTCATTTCTCTCCCCCACATTGATACATGTGAATCAGGGTCACAGTTCACTGACACAATCAGGTGAATCAGGGTCACAGTACACTGACACAATCAGGTGAATCAGGGTCACAGTACACAGACACAATCAGGTGAATCAGGGCCACAGTACACTGACACAATCAGGTGAATCAGGGTCACAGTACACTGACACAATCGGGTGAATCAGGGCCACAGTACACGAACACAATCGGGTGACTCGGGGCCACAGTACACTGACACAATCAGGTGAATCAGGGCCACAGTACACTGACACAATCAGGTGAATCAGGGCCATAGTACACTGACACAATCAGGTGAATCAGGGCCACAGTATACAGACACAATCAGGTGAATCAGGGTCACAGTACACTGACACAATCAGGTGAATCAGGGTCACAGTACACTGACACAATCAGGTGAATCAGGGGCCACAGTACACAGACACAATCAGGTGAATCAGGGTCACAGTACACTGACACAATCAGGTGAATCAGGGGCCACAGTACACAGACACAATCAGGTGAATCAGGGTCACAGTACACTGACACAATCAGGTGAATCAGGGGCCACAGTACACAGACACAATCAGGTGAATCAGGGTCACAGTATACTGACACAATCAGGTGAATCAGGGTCACAGTACACTGACACAATCAGGCGACTCAGGGCCACTTTACACAGACACGATCGGGTAAATCAGGGCCATAGTACACTGACACGATCGGGTGAATCGGGGGACAAAGTGCACAGACACAATCAGGCGACTCAGGGCCACGTTACACTGACACAATCAGGTGAATCAGGGCCAGAGTACACAGACGCGATCGGATGAATCAGGGGACACAGTGCACAGATACAGTCTTGTGAATCATGGCTATTTGTCATGTCACTTTTTGCATTACAATTTCAGCGAAACTGATGTCAACTAACACACCTTAAAGCCCCACCCTGACTATAAATAGCCCGCAAGGTGGCGGTGTTTCAGTTTCGAACAATGACTGACAATGTAAACACAACCGAGTGTCGGGAGACGTTTTTTGAAAACCATACCTTTGTTCCCATGATAAGTAAAAATTATTGAAAGACATTTTTTGATTAGTCATATATTTTATTTCGTCCGCGCGCTCTCTGATTAGTTGAGGCTTGAGGGGAGAAACACATACAAAAATATGGATGGCCTTATGCAAATGACACTTGGCATGCCAATCAAGAGGGATCTGGGTCACTGGGACCGGCCAAGTTTCACGGATCGAGTTACTTCGGCATGCAGAGCTTCACCTGACAAGTGAGACTTTGCCAAAATACATTGCTACTGGGCAATGAAAAAACGACAAGAAACTACTTTGAACACTTGAAAATATTTTTGACCATTACCAGGGTTTTTTACACGATCGTTGTCATCCAGATTCCAGATGAGGCAAGACGAACACCACGAAGAAAAACATTGTTGAAATCACCGATTGCCGTATATATTGTGAGAAATGCTATTAATAAACTGCATATATACCGTAAACAACAGTATAACGATTGGTGCCCCAACACATATTATGTTTCTTGTTCATTTACACTGCTCATATGCATCACGACAAACGTATTTCGTTCTAGATTTAGAACCATAATTTGTGTGTTGGACTGTGCTGGATAAATCGTGGACATTCCACGGTATCATTTTATGAAGATGTGAAGACGACATGGCTGGTAGGTTTTGGAACCAAAGATGTACGCGTTTGTTGAAAAGTCTTGGAATCGTTTGGTAGATATTTATTACCATTAAAACCTAATCCCTTGTTGTCAAACGGCCCACGTGGGTGGGTGTTTACATGACGTCACCCGTTTACGCATTAACCAATGAAATGTATGTGTTACCATGACGTCATATTGACCTGTCAGATCACTTGTATAAGCTCCGCCCACTAGAGTGCGGTAGTTACTACCGCAGATGGGGCTTTAAGAATATACTATTTCAATATTTATAAATGTTGCAGAAACATGGAAACAATAGACTACAGTTAAGTTAAGCATAGCGGAGTTGTGCCCCCTTTCTGTTCCCCAAATGGTTCAAATGATTTGACAGCAAGTCAAGTTTTGGAAAAAAATAGTAAGTTATTCTTTGCTTTGTATATGTATTGCATTAGTATGTCGTTCATATATAGAACATTATTTCCTCCGCTCACGGTGTCAGTGAAGATGTCACGTTATAAGTGCCTTTATAGGTCAACTATTGAAAGTTTCAAACTTTGTTGTGTTATTTTACGCAGGACGAAATATTGGACACGATTCATGACTGTCTGCTTTTCAAATCAGTCTTATAGTTGTGATATGATACTGCATGATAATAAAGTTTACATTCTGTCTCCCTGCTGAATTGTATAGAGGTAAATCAAGTGCCACACGAAGACAATTCTCTCACAATTTCTACTTTTAAAATTGATAAAATTGTGCGTCAGAAAAATAACTCGGCATCTAGGGGTAGAATCCGAATCTGTTAAAGAAGACAGTTAATTATTATAGTGCTCATCTTTGAGAGTATATCAGCAGTGTCGGAAATAACATGTCATCCTTACAGTGTTCCCTACCACACGTTTCTGTCACAAAATCGAATTATTAAATACCATGTCATTCATGCGTACTCGCGAGTTCAACGTCTGACGTATGACGCCTGGAGCCGTTTTCAGTTCACGGCATATCGATCGGCTGAGTCCTCACCACTCCGTATCTTGTAGATTACGGAATGGGACGAGTATGCCAAATGGCATAGGGATCATTCGTAAGTGTCCGTAGACTAAAGTCACGAGACACCATGCCTACCTGTAACCTTCGTAAGTGTCCGTTACCTCTTGACATAATCAGAGCAGATAATTAAACAAACACATTTCAGTGGGTATTCTAAGTGTTCTTAGTGTTTTTTTCCCTCACAGCAAACACATGATAATAGAGAAACAAAATATTCAGTGAACTTTGTAACATTTCTGTACACACGTCACATGTACACCTGTACATTCTATGTCCGCTTCAATCACTTTCATCCCATTTCTTCACTGACATCAAATGTGGCAATGTGGCGGCACAACTGCAATACTTTCAGCACAACACTATTCATGTAGGGGTTTAAAACAATTATATTACAGAGAAGAAACGGACCATGTCAACAAATTCATGATTTGTAACAACTTTTGATGAATCTGTGCACTCATTTGATTGTTGTGTCATTTCCCAGAAATGTAGGAAATGTGTGATAAACTGATCGATTACCGCAGATTAATAATCATAACAATACTCAT
The DNA here is from genome assembly GCF_022045235.1 of Haliotis cracherodii. Lineage (NCBI taxonomy): Eukaryota > Metazoa > Mollusca > Gastropoda > Lepetellida > Haliotidae > Haliotis > Haliotis cracherodii. The sequence continues at coordinate 40,230,152 of NW_027266330.1, read as the reverse complement.
GTGAGGATGCAAAATGTTTCTAATACACCACAGAAACCAGTCAAGTAGAAAACAACACATTTAGCTAACCTTGTTACATTCTTGTACACAACAAACAGAACATAGACAGGTAACTCCTATGTCCGCCTCAATCAATACAATCACACTACATTTGACAGTTTAAATAAATATGTCACACTTACAAGTTTACACAATGTCATGTTTATTTCATTTCCTATGTGAGGGCGTTATAGATAAGTGACTTCTTGGAGTCAGTCATGGTGATGTCCACCCCGCTGACCACCTTCATGTTGACTGTGTAGACACCTGGCGACCCAACACTAAACATGGGGAGAAGAGACTCCCTCCACTCAACATCCAGCTTGGCCAAAACAATCTCCCTGTCGAGATCGAACAAGCCGAGTCTCCCCCTCCCCACGTCAAGCACAACGCCATAGTGGAGGGTGACCTGTGTGCCGGGTGTGTCAGACATTGTGGTTCTGTAACACTCCCCCTCCTCCCCCTGCTGACACACCCTGGTACAGAGACTCTGGTGTGTGCCACATCTCCATACACGGACACACCAGGAGCGGCGCTGTCCACGAACATAACAGTCACTGTCCACCTGGCTCTCCTCCCCCACACCCATCTCCAGGACAACAGGCCAACACAACACACCACCCACCACACCCACCCTGGAGTGGGTCTCCCAGTATCGTGGTGTGTGTGGGGCAGGGGTGACATTAGAGGGGGGTGGAGTAAGGGGGATGGGGGTGGAACTACAGGTGCCCATGTATCTCTGTAACCTGCCGCTGTCTCTGTGTCGTGTGGCGGGCGGCGGGTTGACCAGCTCACCGTCTGTAGTTACGTGGCAGCAGTCTGTGTTGGCTCGAGCAGCGTCCAGTTGTAGTTTAGGACCTGGAAATATACATTTTGTTTACAGTTTATCAAATTTCCTGACTTCAGATAACAAATTGGTCATTTTATTGTGAACCTCGTTTCAATGTTTACAAAACACCGCACTGAAAGATCGGCTGGCATTTTCGTCTCTCTGTGAAATTCAACATAACAATGCCCTAAATAGTAGCAATAACGCTGTGAAATTATTTGACTGGGTATTCGAAATGTTTTTCATACATTTTTATGTGCATTTGTAAAGAAATGAATGCTGTTTTAAATATTTTTTCACAAAGTTGTAGTTGAGCTGGTTTGTGTCAGCTATCAGAAGTAGACGACAACAGCCTAAATATACAAGTGTTTCCACATTATTCCACGATAAAACTATCATCATGGCAATTCAAACTCTTCTTGTACAATATTGTAAACAATAAGATGGAAAAAGCTGTTGTTTGACGATATTTTTACACTTGAGTGTTCAACAGACACAGTGTGAACAGGTAACTTCTACGATCGCTTCAGTCACTGGCCACAGCTTCAGCAACCTCGCTGGCCGCGAGGATGTCGCGTCATGTGTTGTGACTGGGACACTATGTATTTATTGTCACATGACGATTATTAAAGATGTTGTCAAAGATATAATTTAATACATTCTCAGTATTTAATGCAACCACTTCTAAAACTGTTCCCACAAACGTAAACATAAAATAACTAAACAATATATGATAACAACGATCTACATTGTGTTAACACTTATATTATCCTGCGGATAGACAAGTCAACAATGCTTTCACCAGTCACCCGACCCTTAGTTTCACAGAGTTGAACAAATTTAGAAGTTGGAGAACAACAGTAATTCAGTATGTAGATCTAGGCAGCGAATTCCAACTCTTTTGATTTGCATTCAACATCAAAACTTTTACCCATTTACCAGAACTGAAATTCAGAAATCAGTAATCCGAATTGTTTTTCTAATGTTGAACACCGACGCCGCTTTTATCAATATTTCGGTAATATCACGACGGAGAACACCAGAAATGGGCTTTACACATTTCAGCCAAGTCGGAAGTCGAACGCGGGTCTTCGGCGTGACGATCGGACGCTTTAACCACTAGCCAGCCACCGTCCAAATATTGCTGCCATAACAACAGGTACGGCCTTCATCATCAGTGCCATACACATATGTACACGTACGATAATCATGTACATCACAATACATGGGTTTGTTAATACTTATAAACCTTTACAATTATTGTCAGACAAGTGTTATGGCGCCGTTAAAAGTGACAATACAATGATATTGAAATCTGCATTAGAATTTAGGATTTACGCATAATATATGTCATTAGCACTGACTCAAAGTATAATAATGTGTCCAAAAAGGATGAAATGCAATATTACAACCAATATGTCAAATTATGTTTTACTCAGAAACAGACTGCCTCCGTGGTCCAATGGTGGAGCGTCCATGCAAAGAGTGGAATATCTGGGGTTCGTTACCCGGCCGCGTCATACCAAAAGACGTTCAAATATGGTTGGGTGGTTGGTTTGTTGTTTTACGCCGCACTCAGCAATATCCCAGTTATATGACGGCGGTCTGTAAATAATCGAGTATGGACCAGACAATCCAGTGATTGATATCATGAGCATCGATCCACGCAGTTGGGATCGACGACATGCTTCAACCAAATCAGCGAGCCTGCCCACCCGATCCTGTTAGTCGCCTTTTACGACAAGCATAGTCGCCTTTTACGGCAAGATGGTAGTAAAAGATGGAATCAGTATACTGTGGGGTACTCATGTTAAACTGCGGCACGGTAGTTAGCACTTTGATATCGGTATTAGTCCAGATTTGTACAAGCAGCCACAAACGCGCGCGCGCGCACACGTACATGCACGTAGCTGTATAAGAGCAATAATTTTGAACGCGACGATAAACCTCATTTCACCTGACAGCATTCAGAAACAGTATTGAAGATGAATGTTGACGGAAAAACGTACACGATTAACTGAAAGTGTTTTACAATAATAATATTTCTCAGTCTCATTAACCTCCTCGACAAGGGGGGAAACTCCGTCAGGTGAACTGATCAACTGAAATCTACAATGTCATAGTTCTTACGTGAATTTGTGAATCGACTTGTTTGTTACAGTTTGTTGTAGTTTAACGTTTTCAATACATATCCAAAGTTATGATATACGGAACGTACTATACATATTATCCATGTCATCCTTTCACACACACCATACAAGGGTGACGGGAGGCGGTACAACTCAGTTCCGACATACTAAAAACATCTATAGACTCTGCCACTTGAAATAGAATGACGAAATATCACGATGATTGATTAACGAAGATAGGAGCATGTGTGATGAAACTTAAAAAGTAAAAACAAGCAAATTTACTTACAGTAATGGCAAAATATAGCAAAGTGCGCTTTTCTAGAAATAGCTATTTTGCTAGCAACAAACATCATCACTGAGTTGTGATCTCATTGTTACAATTCGGGTAAGAATCGACAGTCAGGTAACGGCGAGCGGTTATATTTAGCAGTTAACTTGATCAATAGCCTAAAATACTACATCTGCACGTTTTTCTTTCAATTTGTTCCTTATCGGCGGAATGACTTGTTTTCACTATTTAGTAGCTGTCTTTGTAAGATTTATATTTCGTGATTCTATTTTAAGTGGGGAATACTAAAGAGAACAGTCGGACGTTTTGTTTTTGTTAACAATCGTGAATCAAACTTCTCAAAAATGCGCCAACTGAAAACAACTGAGCGGCTCCAGGCAATTGGAATACTGGCTATTACAGTTTCTTCTTTGTTGTTTAACGCCAAAATCAGTATTCAAGCTATATAACAGTGGTCTGTAATAATCGAATCTGGACCATACGATGACATGCATCAACCAAGTCAGCGAGCCTGATGACCCGATCACGTCAAGGGCCTCTTACGACAAACATAGTCGTCTTTTACGGCAGGCATGAGTTGCTGAATACCCCTTCTACCCCGGACCTTCACGGGTCACTGGATATTACAACGAATCGAAAACAAGACCCGGTGGCTAAAGTTCGTTTCCCAACAAGGGTAAATGATACACCTGGAGTATTGCTCCCTCGCTCCCTAACTCACTCACTCTGTACAACTGGAATACAATCGTCGAATGCATTGCTTGTTCTCCGTCTCTTTAAGTAGTGTTCCAGCTCCACACAGCCAGACACCAGTAGTGGACAGCAAGGATCCATGACATCAGTGCGTGATGACACACTATCATTCAGGTTGAATTTCATTGAAGTGTTTTTTTACTACTGATGCGACTGCCTGGCAGAGCGGACTGCTGTCGCTATGATTCAAATGTACTTACACATGATGTATGTGACACCGCTGTCCCCCTTGACGATGTGCACTTTGCTAGAAAAGCCTGCAAAAGTATAGATTACAATGTAAAACACAATTTTGGCGCATTTGCTTCTGAAGAAATGTGAATATGGTTTGTTTTCCCAGATGACCTGCACAGTTAGAAGACAGTCAATCTGTGAGGTGTGTTTTTATAAACTGTATTTCAGTTATAACATGGAGTGTCAGCTTGGTGTGAATTGTTGTGCTTCAGAGGACTGGGTCAACCGTGTCCCGCACAGTGGTTAAGCACCCTCACATAAGTGAAAGACACAATGGTTAAGCACCCTCACACAAGTGAAACACACAGTGGTTAAGCACCCTCACACAAGTGAAACACACAGTGGTTAAGCACCCTCACACAAGTGAAACACAGTGGTTAAGCACCCTCACACAAGTGAAACACACAGTGGTTAAGCACCCTCACATAAGTGAAACACACAGTGGTTAAGCACCCTCACATAAGTGAAACACACAGTGGTTAAGCATCCTCACATAAGTGAAACACAGTGGTTAAGCACCCTCACACAAGTGAAACACAGTGGTTAAGCAACCTCACACAAGTGAAACACACAGTGGTTAAGCACCCTCACACAAGTGAAACACAGTGGTTAAGCATCCTCACATAAGTGAAACACACAGTGGTTAAGCACCCTCACATAAGTGAAACACAGTGGTTAAGCACCCTCACACAAGTGAAACACAGTGGTTAAGCACCCTCACACAAGTGAAACACACAGTGGTTAAGCACCCTCACACAAGTGAAACACAGTGGTTAAGCACCCTCACACAAGTGAAACGCACAGTGGTTAAGCACCCTCACATAAGTGAAACACACAGTGGTTAAGCATCCTCACACAAGTGAAACACACAGTGGTTAAGCACCCTCACACAAGTGAAACACAGTGGTTAAGCACCCTCACACAAGTGAAACACACAGTGGTTAAGCACCCTCACATAAGTGAAACACACAGTGGTTAAGCATCCTCACACAAGTGAAACACACAGTGGTTAAGCACCCTCACACAAGTGAAACACAGTGGTTAAGCACCCTCACACAAGTGAAACACACAACTTAGTCATGTAGTTTCATAATTTTCTTTTCAACCAACACAAATAGCTGATATCGTGTTGTCGTCATGCATGTTTCAAAACATTCCGTGCAGTGCTCATCTGATACAGCCACGTGTAAGTGAAACGGTCTATCATGAGCTGTCATGTATTATGATCTGATCTGGATCAAGGATGTACTCCCACGGTCCAACTTAGGTCCCAAACATCGTGCTCCTTTCTATGATTTATGATAAATCAAATCAACATGCTGAAGACATTCAAGATATGAACAACATGCAACAGATAAAGTAATTATCTTATCACAGATCAAGAATTAATCATTTGGATTAAATATCAAACATGAACTGAACAGCTATATAAAATGTGTTTCCTTCTACTGCACAAGCGACGTGACCAAGTGGAGACGTCATTCATCACAGATATTTGCCAAGTATTTGACGGGTTGTGTCTTTATTGCCCCACATGTCTCAATTCGTTAGGATTTTCGCAATGTCTGATATTGAATGAGTAATAAACAACGTTATAAGAGTTTGTTTCTTTTCACCCATCCCTACTTGTCGGAATCCGAATTTCTTAAGTTTAAGGCTGACACTTTTACGTGTGTATTGAACACACTTCCGATATACAAAAATACCAAAAGTTTCTGCATTAACGAAATATGTCCTGCCATTGCACAATCCCGTCTGCATTTCATAATGTGACCCACATAAAAGACTGTAACAAGAGAATAGAAATAAGAATTGATTGACCTCTGAGTAATCTGTTTGTGGTAGTTCAGGTATGGTGTCGGTCTTACACAATCCAAGCAAAATGACCTATCTACTATACATAATTGATATTGTAGCACTCTAGATGGAACTGGTGGCATCTTCTATACTGATAGTAACTCGAATAAAGTTTTGACTTTAGACTAAAATCAGTTGTCCTCCACGAACCTCGCAAGAAGATTTCACGTGGTACTGTCTCAGTGGAGATGCATACTCGAATTGTGAGCTGAAACAAAGGTGTTAAGAGATTGTTTTTAGCGTAAGCTGTTTCATTTTATAGGATGGACAATTTCAACTTACAGATTGATTTACTTTTACTGAATGCAACTGAAGATTTAGCGGCAGATCATTAGTATGTGATATGACGTTTTTGTTTGTTGTTTAACTCCACACTCAGCAATATTCCGACTATATGGCGGCGGCATGTAAATAATCGTATCAGGGCCATTTCCGATGATTGATTTATGTGCAACCCCCCACGCCGTCGGGGAACAATGACACGCTATCAACAAGCCTGATCACCTGATCCATCTATTCGCCTGTTTACAATCAGCATTGGTTGCTGGGGACCTATTCAGACCCGGAACCTCGTTGGGTTATTGAACGTACTTTGGTGGCAGCTTCATAAACGTCTTGTGATGTCGGCTGTGCAGGTTGGAGTTCCTGTGATCCAGATACAGTAGCGTCGGATTCCTTGATTCCTGTTGGAAGACAAACAAACATATTTGAACGTTTTTCTACCTGACTCAAATTGTTTAAGCATGTTTACTTAAATCCTACATATCGAGTCGTTCACGTATGCGTTAGGTACATTGATGTTTTGCTATAAAGACTGAAATAGAATAAGTGATTTATTTAATCTGCTCCTTCCGACCTCCATCCGGGTATCATACTATACCTGTGATGCAATGTATAATCTGGAGAAGCTGACGCCATCGTCCTTCATGGAGCTGAAACAACAACCACAATATATACCTGTGGGCATTCAACCATCTGAGAGACTGTAACGTGACGTTATTATATAACATAGAACTGGTATAGAACTCCCAACCATGTTCATCAGCCGAATATTCTAATTGATTCCAACAATATTTGCATTCAACGTATTTAGATACATTTAATTTCCTTTTAAACAACATATTACCGTGTTTGTTTCTTGTTCTCTCAATGTCAGCAGGTGTATCTGTTGAAGCAGATCTGAGGACAAATATGGAACAGATATATGCATCGGCTTTTTGTAATGTATATCTAACGTGCAATGTTTACAAAGTCACTTACGACTTATAGATAAGTGTTACACCAACAGCTTGGATTAAATGCTTTAGTACCGATGTGGACATAAAGAAAAAGTGCAGTTGAGGCATTTAAGCAAATGTTTCAGCAGTGGAATGAGAAACTGGTCAATGGGTTGCTGAGTATCATCTTAACATGAATGTTCTTGAATATACCTACCTTGGTAAGTAGGCTGTGTGTCTGGAATACGATCCAAGTCGAGACAGGAGACAAGGCCACCAAATGTATCGATGAGTTCCTCCAGGGCTTTCTGGCCTTGAAAGGAAAGGAGGATCCTTGTATCTCTTGTGTCATCTTCTGGAAGTTCTCTCTTGAGATTTTCATCACATTTCTTCAGTATCGCAGCAGTGAGAGCAATGAGCTCCTCTCGTCTTGTAGATTCCAGTGTTCTCTGTGTGTATTCTATCGTGGATGCAATGGAAGTATGGACGTCATGTATAGTGTCAAGTGTCTCTTGAACTGTTTTATTTGGGGCCTCCAGACTCATTTTGACCTCTTCCCTCAGTTTTCTCTGTCGATGAAGGGACTTTACAGCCACACTTTTACAAACAGTAATGATGGCTTGTTCCAGAGTTCTCTGTTTATCGCCCAGTTCATCTTTGTGACTGTTGACAGTTGCCATTCTGTCTGTGACATCTTTCAGTTTACGTCGTTGATTCTGCAACTGTTCCTCCAACTGACCCTTTGCCTTCTCATGGGCATGATTCAAGTCATCTTTCTTGTGATCTCTATGGGCCCCATGTAGACATACAATACAGATAGCCTTCTTACATGTGTGGTCATACAGCTGGAGTTCATTGTTTGGGTGGTCTGTGCAATTAGGTTCCTTCAGCCAATGCCTCATGGGGATATTCTCTGTCTGATTGACCTCCTCCACTCTGTGGTTTCTATTCCGTGTCCGCAGGTCATGATATTTATGACAGTCGGAACAGAGCAGGTTATCACATTCGTGACAGTACACCTCAGCCTTTGCGTCATGATCTCCCTCGATGTAGTTACATTTCTTGTCTCCCTCAACGTTGGCAGCAAAAGCAGCCTCATTGCGTCCAACATGATCTACTTCAGTCTGTTCCATGTTGAACTCACGACCACAGGGACATTGGAGGCACTTCTGCTTCGCTAGGGCAGCGTGGTGATCAATGCATGGTTTGCAGGCAGAATGAAGGCATGGAAGGAGACAAAGCTGACTTTCATCACAGCAAGATTGAGTTGAAAACTGGCACATTCTGTCACTGGAACCTGGGGGTAAAAAACAACACAATAAGATGTATATATTCAATATCATACTGAGCTCTTCATGATTAGACTGCCTCCTTGGTCTAGTGGATAGAGCGCCTGTCTGTGGAGCGAAAGGTCGGGGGTTCGATCCCTGACCAAAAGCCGTTAAAAGATGGTACTTGTTACCCTGCGTGGACCTCGATATTAAGGGACTAAAAAAAAGGACTGGTATGCTCGGCGTCTGTATATTGTGTACGATAGGGGTATGCATTCTAAACTGCGGCTCATGGGACGAGCGCTGTAAAATCAACATTAGTCAGGACTAGTACAAGCAGCCACGCACGCACACGCTTACACGCACGCGCGCCTGCACTCACACACACACACACACACACACACACACACACACACACACACACAAACGCACACACATGCACACACACGAACGCAAGTATTCGCTAAGCTAAGCCACATATCTCCCCACCTTATTATGATTATGTTTCTGACTATTTACGTTTGTGATATTGATTGTCCCTTTTCTCAGTGTACCTGTATGTTGGACCTGCACTGCAATGTCTTCCATATCTGGGGACTGTGGCCTAGGATCCCCTGACAAGGCCTCGTTTGCCTGCTGTTCTTCGTGCAGTCTCTGAAATGACAAGTGCCATTGCTTCATATTGTCCTTTTATGTTACATGTGTAATTATGCAACAGTGTTTCTATTTCCGAGTATCTCCTTCAGGATAACATCACTCCTACCTGGGGGCACGAGTGGCACTGTCGTCTAAGGCGCCGCGATTCGCTGTGCAGAGTTGGGTCCCTTGGGCACACCAGAAACCTATGATTGTGGGTTCGAATCCCAGTTCGCCTCGATTATGTTTCTAGGTTTGTCAGCGCCGTACCCGTGCTCGTGGGTTTCACCGAAGTGGTAAACGTCTGAGACATGCATCACTTCGGGATTTCCTCCCACATTAAGCTGACACGCAGCGATATAACTGGATTATTGTTAAAAGCGGCATTAAACCCAACTCACTCACTCACTCATTCCTACCTTCTTCACGTCGTCACATTCTGCCTGACTCTGCTGCAAATCATCGTTTGACTTTGACAGTTTCATTTTCACTGAAATGAGAAAGTTGCAAGGATCGCATCAGTTAATTGCTTCTTTGATCAAAATACAAATTCCTTGGTATGTTTTATTGTAGATGTCGAGGGAAAGTATCTCCAGCAATGACATTGTCTGGTTAATAATACTATACAGGTCAATGGTAATCAGTAATGCTGCACGTGTTCACGTCAACACTGGCAGCAGAGGTAAAATCAAAGTTGCAACTAAAAGACAGACTTGAAACAGAAAAGCAAACATCAGCCTACATGTTTCTACTTCCTCCTTCTGCTTTTCTATCTGTGCTATGTGGTCCTCTCTTTCCTTTTTAATTGCTTCCTCCCGTTCAGCGTGGTCCAAGTTTTTTTGTTTTAGTTGTTCCTCAAGTCTTTCCATTGCCTGAAAACAGACGTGAACGAGGGGTAATCATCTGAACATCCACTACATATAAATACACCTAAACATTGCAGCTTTTTACATGTAGTGCCTGTTTCACTAGTCTCGGAAAATGTAATATAAACTTGATATTTAAAAGAGTTGTGGGAAGCTTACATTCACTAAAATTGCACATCTGATACCTAATACATGTGCAGCACTACTTCATACATATCTTTCTCATCTGAATATAGGGGTATCTTAACATGATGAGCAGACAAGTTTTTACTGTGTTCGGACTACTCACAGATTGCAGTTCAGCTATCTGGTCCTCTTTGTCACCAAGCTCCTTTTTGTACTGAGCTTCCAGCTTGAACTTGTTGACATAGACGAGTTCTGAACTACCTGAAGAGTAGATTAGTGCGCGTGTGGTAAAACAGTAAGACAAGATGTAACTCGTAGTTTGAAGACATTTTGTTTCCTCTGTTGAGTAGCTACTAACTGGGCACATCTGTGGTTGATAGCACTTCTCTTTATCGGCATCATATCATATAGTACTGCATTTATCTTTTTAAAATCATTTTATTTTTCTAATGTTTTTTTTTATGTTCATACGTACTGTCATAGACTTACTTCAATGTATTGATATAAAATGTGAGATATTATTTGTTGAATGGGAGAGAATGAAACGATGTGTGACCCTGTGACTTTCTGGCTGTGATCTAAGTGTATCTAGGCTTAATGTGGTGACCTGGCAGGTGGCAACATTCAGGATTTAGTTCTCCAAACAACAATCTAAACCAATTCCAAGAGTGGGATATTTTTTTACATTTCTGATGCACAGAAATACTAGACCAACTGATAGCTGTATGCTATTGGTAGTTCTGGCAGCTTATGATAACCCTACTTACGAACCTGCTTCCATGGAGGTTCCATCAAGCCGTTGTTTGATGAACGGCTGTGAGGAATCAAGCACAGCACACAGTGTCCGGTACCCTTCTTGTCCCTTCTTCTTTAATATTTCTAACAGCATCTCACATTTCTCCGGCCCAGCCTGTCTACACCTGTCATAGTCCGCCTGTGTGAAGACATCGTCCTCCAACAAGGCGTCCAGCACAGGGTCCACCTGAAGGTTCTCCTTTAGGTACTTGTGGTTCCTCTGGTGACGACAACGTGGGGGGCAGCCATCTTCTGACGTCAGGTGTGTGGGAATGTCGCTGGGATGAAGGTACAGTTCTAAAAAGTTCTAAACATTAATAACTTAGCATTAAACTCATAATGCCCTTTTATACTGCGTTAGAGGTCCTGGTCAAATTCTTCCTTGCGAAAATCGTACTTTTTATTGCAATTCTCCATGTTGTATAGTTACATGTATAATGTATTGAAGTAGGTACCTTCGTCCCTTTATTTCCCATAATATCTTACATAGAGAAATGGGTTTCCTTTATGTTATAGGGGCCACGGGTAGCTCAGCCGTCTAAGGAGCCGCAACTCACTGTGCAAATTTGCGTCTATTGGGTGCGCCAGAAACCTATGTTTGTTGGTTCGAATCCAGGTTTGCCGCGATTATGTGTTTACGTTTGTCAGCACCATATCCGTGATCGTGGGTTTTGACAAAAGAGTAAACGTCTCAGACCTGCATTACTTCGGGCTTTCCTCCCATATAAGCTGACACGCCGTGATATAAATGAAATACTGTTAAACGAGGCGTTAAACTCACCAACTTATCTAGTTATATGTTGATTCAGTCTCACTATTGAATGAAATAAATGCTCAATAAAATATGTAAGTTCTTCTAAGGGCTGCTATATATCTAGATTGGAGTCTCAATATAATACAAAAGTAAATAAAGCCACGGAACCCTTTAAACAAATGTCTACACAGTTAATTTACATGTCAAACATGGATTTCAACGTTCGATGCCCACCATAGCAAAGTGGCTATGTGTGAAGCTGTGTTCGTTGCATTCGTTGTAAAGCTAAGCAGATGACATGAGTAACCCGCTCTGAAACACAACACTGCAATTCATGCACTTGACAGGCATGTCAAAGCGCTATTCATACATGGTGATGTCAGAGTGGCAGCCATGACAACCTATAGAATGACTTCACCACCAACCGTGGCCAGCTTGTGTAGCATGTTACAACATGGCCTGGCGTTCCCATCACTCTACCACTACTTGTACACTGCTTACAAAGTGTCTGCAAACAAAGTTGCTTGATCCTTGGCACCCTTTCCAAATCTAATAATTACAGGGTGAGACATGATCCGTGTTTGACATGGTCAGATCTTCGCGTCTAACGAGTGTACATATGCTGTTCACACAAGCAGTTGACGAGAGTAGCAGATGTATCCACATACAATACGATACAAGAAACTGTGTTGATATGCTTACTCTTTAACTGACAATACCTGCAATCCTGGGCCAAAAGGTGACGTTTTATCAACACTGTTGCGTCCACCTTCACTATCAACACCCCGCCCAACCCGACCTACACCAATTGCATTCCTCCTCATAACCACAGACACACTGGATTCAACTTAGTTCACACCGATGCTTTAAGATCTATAAAGGAAGTCATACAGCTGTAAACACTCATCAAGAGGGAAAACATAGTATATGTTAAGAAGATGATAATATAACCACAAGAAATGAGTAGATATATTTTACTTACACGACACAGACTCAACAGGAAGACAAATATGGCCGTAGCCTTGTTCAGCTACAAAACGAAACTCGGACATTCAGTGGCGCCTACTCGCGTGACGCACAGGACGCCTGCCTTCATTGGGTACGATAACTTGTGTCATAGTCAGGTTATTCAATGACAAATGCATTCAATTACGGCAGGGAGGCTATACATATTGTCCTCACACTTGCCTGGCGATTTGAAAGCACTCATTCAAACAAAGTGAATCGTAAGCCATTCAATAAAAATAAATTTATTCGATTGTGCCAGCGGTCTCACCCAGGTGGTTGTGTTGAACTACACACAGTTGAGATTTCGTGAGTTTGATGTCGGTGACAACACAACCGTCTTCACCTTGTGTGCACGTTTCCAAGCCTACTGTAGCATGGGGTGACATACACGTGCTGGAACCATGAAGCGATGCTTAAAGTCGACAGCATTAGTTTGCAAACATAGGTTGGCAAACTCCAAAACGTCTGCCAACTTGTGTTTTAAATGACAAATATTTGTTTTTGTTACCTACATTATATGCGGTGATACGAATGAAGGCTGAGTTATAGCCTCACGGTGATAGGGTTCATGTGGTACAGACCGAGGAATAGACGTAATCCATTCCACCAGGTTTATAGCTACAGGTATTGTTTATACGTGGCAAATAGATTTGAATTCGTGTCGTGCTTTAAAATCACCAGGTGAAGAAAACAAACCTGAACATACTTATATCTAAGGAGGGACCAAGATGTGTCTTTCTCTGCTATAATGTTACCTGAATGCAGCCAGGATCTAAAACCAAGGATGACAGAAGGCTAATACTGGGCCCAGGGTTTTACGCCTCCTATCAAGAACGGAATACTGGGCCCCTTTGTAACTGTGACGGCCACAAATACACTATCAGATACTAATGCACAATACACCAACTGACCCAGGACAACAAGGACAAAGGGATACAGAGTTACAATGCACGGGTAGCGACAATAGAGGTCCCAGGACAACAAGGACAAAGGGATACAGAGTTACAATGCACGGGTAGCGACAATAGAGGTCCCAGGACAACAAGGACAAAGAGATACAGAGTTACAATGCACGGGTAGAGACAATATAGGTCCCAGGACAACAAGAACAAAGGACGGAACGAAATACTAGGCCCCTTTGTAACTGTGACGGCCACAAAGACGCTGTCAGATACTAATGCACAATACTCCAATTGACGTTGATAGTTAGTCACGCAATGCATCACCTAACATTGTGCTGGTAGTCGCGGGTAGACATGCTGTGAACACATAATGTGTTAGCTGTATACAAAAATCTAGTTAGAGTAGCGTCGTGATCCATACATGGGGTATGCTATACACTATATGTTGATGTCACGGCAGAATGTAATATTACGAAACTGTTCGTTGCACCAATGAATACATAATATAATGTATTAGTTTCCCTCAAAGTTGATAGTAATGCTTGGTGATGTACAAGTGTATACACTTATTTACTGATCGGTAGAGAACGGTGAGGGATCCATTGTTCGTGTAGCTAGTGAATGGCGTAGAAAAATACCGACCTCACAAAAATCCATCTGTAAAACTCAGCCCTCATATAAAGGTGTATCATCCTTGCTTCTGTTACCACAACAGAAGGCGTGGAAAGAAATATTTGATACAAGTGCAATGGGGAGGCTATGTGTCAGCTTTGGTGACATCTTTAACAAACACATAGTTTCACCCCTTCGAATGTTTTACACTGACGAGAAACAAACTATATCAACCTTAGACGTGACTAAACAAAGGACAAGAAGATATTCCAAATGTAACTTTTGTGATTATGAAATGAGAAATAGGTTATAATGCACGGGTAGCGACAATACAGAACCAAGGAATACAAGGACATAGGGATACAGAGTTATAATGCACTGGCAGCGACAATAGAGGACTCAGGCCAACAAGGACATAGGGATACAGAGTTATAATGCACTGGCAGCGACAATAGAGGACTCAGGCCAACAAGGACATAGGGATACAGAGTTATAATGCACTGGCAGCGACAATAGAGGACCCAGGCCAACAAGGACATGGGGATATTCCCTCATGAATACTTGATTCCTTTGAGAGGCATTTAGAAGTTGAATTACTTGCTTGATAACGATGTTAGAACCTCCACCGAAATGTCTCTCCCACTTGTAAAAATGAAATTGTTCATTCATACATGTATAACTGAATCTTACCATAATGTTAAGATCCACCTATATACAGCATGGAAAACCTCTACATTGGATATGCCCCACTTTCTTAATAGTATATGAAGTATATGTGTTAGAGAAATGACTGCTAAGTGTAGCATAAAGTGTATAAACTACACAGTACAGACATACGACAGCACTGCATATGTACACATACTATGTTATTCGTCTACATGTTATGTGGCTACATGTTATGCGTCTACATGATATGTGGTTACATGTTATGTGTCTGCATGTTATGTGGCTAAATGGTGTATGTATGGCTACATGTTATCTGGCTACATGTTATGTGTCTACATGTTATGCGTCTACATGTTATGTGGCTACATGCTATGTGGGTAAATGGTGTATGGCTACATGTTATGTGTCTACATGTTATGTGGCTACATGCTATGTGGCTAAATGGTGTATGGCTACATGTTATGTGGCTACATATCATGTGTCTACATGTTATGGGGATACATGTTATGTGGCTATATATTATGCGTCTACATGTTATGTGGCTACATGTTATGCATCTACAAGTTATGTGGCTACATGTTATGCGTCTACATGTTCGTCTACAGTGTTCAGTAAGACACAGCTGGACCACAGTATTTAGTAAGACACAGCTTGACCACAGTGTTTAGTAAGACACACCTGGGCCAGAGTGTTTAGTAAGACCCAACTTGACCACAGTGTTTAGTAAGACCCAGCTGGACCACAGTGTTTAGTAAGACACACCTGGACCACAGTGTTTAGTAAGACGCAGCTGGACCACAGTGTTTAGTAAGACTCAGCTGGACCACAGTGTTTACTAAGACACAACTGGACCACAGTGTTTAGTAAGACACAGCTGGACCACAGTGTTTAGTAAGACACAGCTGGACCACAATGTTTAGTTAGACAAAACTGGACCACAGTGTTTAGTAAGACGCAGCTGGACCACAGTGTTTACTAAGACACAGCTGGACCACAGTGTTTACTAAGACACAGCTGGACCACAGTGTTTACTAAGACACAACTGGACCACAGTGTTTAGTAAGCCTCAGATGGACCACAGTGTTTAGTAAGACACAGCTGGAAGAGTGTGTAAACTGCTGTCATCGACCCATAATGGAAAGAGAAGCTTCATGTACTATTACTTAATTGACATTTCTCAATGTCTCATCCGCAAGTGCAGTACACACATTTCTCGTTCACATTTCCCCACCGTTGAATTCCCTACTCCAGCCGTAGTGAGTTATTGACACATGAATTAAATGTTTCCCTTGCCATTCTAATATTCACAATCCACTGACCATTCCCCCACTGTTGTGATCTAAGCCTTGTTCAAACGCCCAGTTCCTGTGTTAGTCCTGAAGTTAAACCAGCACATAGGAAATAGGAGAAACGTCTTCTGGGCCTTGATATTGGCAGTCTCTTGTTTTAAGGGGGGCAAAACGTGGAGTTGCACACGACACTAATAAAACATGTGAACGCAAAATATCTATACTTTTACATACATAAATAGATTTACTCCACATTCAAATATTCTCCTTTGTATTTCTGTCCATGTGAACAGGGTATAAGATATGTATAAACGGGTACTAGTGCATCATATCTGTACATATTCTACTTTTCATTGAGACAAAACGTTGCATCAAAATCACCTTGTTATTCAGACGAATCCTTGTCCAGTCCAACTGCATGTACTCCATCTGTATGTACTCGATACCACAGTGTGGTGTAGCCAGCACAACATTAACTGTTAACTACTTTGTGGCGATATCTCCATTCTCACATGTTGATAGAAAAATTGATTAAATGCATATGGTTTACATATACCTATATCTGAGAATGGAGAATGGATACATATACATCTATATTGTATGAATATTTACTGTGTTTTCAAGTCTTGGTTATTTCCTACAGCTTTTATTAGACTCACTGTACCTGCATGCAAATGGACTTTGAACATCCTGTCTAGCATCCAGATAGTGTCTATCAATGGGCATATGTCTGCTTTTGTGGTGATGAAGTGTGCGAAAAGATTAACTTTTCTATTACAGCTTTGAAAAGGAACGGCTTTGGTGAGGATAAAGTGTTCCACTGTTTTGTTGCTGAAGCGAGGGACCACAAAGGAACAGGTCAGTGATTACAAGACATGACCTGATGTGGTATCTCCAGTTGGTGTGGTGTGCACAATATCAGATATCAGATTGTTCAGAAGCTGTCGGAACCAAAGTATATCAACTCGGCTAATGATCTCTATCAGACTGCATCACACACTCCCATCAGTTTTACAATGTCCTTTATTTGCGTTTTACAATTTCACCACCTTGACTAAAATTAACACTGCAATTTGCTCATATATATATAATTATTTGGAATTATGTTGCATGTTCAAACATGTTTCCTTTATTTGCGTATTTTGTTATTTGACCCTGCTGTTTCAGACCGACCCCTGCTTGTAGGCTACCTGTTGTATGTGTGGTGTTTCTTCTCACTGTCTGGGCGTGTGTTGTACGTGGAGGATCTCTATGTTGATGAAGACTACAGGAGGAAGGGCGTTGGGTCAGCACTGTGGGCCTGTGCAATGAACCCGTTTGCTTTCCTTCTCCAGTAGAATACGTCCCCATCAGTCAGGCTTGTCTTATGATGTGACGAAATAGATCAGTTGGTCAGGTTCGATACCTGGTTTTTATTCCGTGGCATCGTATCTGACTGCGTGGGACTTTGCTCATAATATCAATCACTGGTTGATCTGTTCCAGTCTCCGGAACATTTAAAAGCCAAACAAGTTAAACAACAAATAGACAAAGTTATTTGCTCTCAAATAATTGTTTGTCCAAGACATTTGTAGTAATACGATTTTATAGTTCCTATTGGTTGTTGTTCAAGTGTTAATTTTGAAGGAACGCATAATGATCTTTCAGGATGCACAGTGCACAGATGCAGTGGTGTGTGACCGGCTGGAATACATCCGCCATTAACTTCTACAAAAGGTTAGGATCAGAGAATCTGGGAAAGGACGAGGAATATATCTCATTTTTGCTGAACAAAGACTCTATGAAATCTGCATATTCCAGGATATCACGCGACTGACCTCGTCCGTGTTGGAGGTATACTTGCGAGGCGCTGTGTCCCAGGGCCCACTGGTCATCATTTGTGTCTTGATTATCATATTTGGCTGTCTACACGATACCCCAGCTGGTTCTATAGATGTGATAGATGTTGGCAACATGTTACTATGCTCTCTCGGTGGGGATGTTAGCAGCGCTCTGAGTTTTACTAACAATCTGCGAACATGCAAAGCAGTGACGTCATAGGACAAGCAATCGCTCTTCACACAGAAAGCCCGGGTTCGATTCCCAACATGGGTACAATGTCTGAGGCTTATTTCTCTCCCCCACATATGTTTGTCTCTTTAATATTGCTTTCACACAATTGATAACAACATGGCCTGTACAACATGACAACCATAGTTTCCTATACTATAATTATTTCAAAAGATGCAGCGTAAATGTATAACAAAATGTTTGGATGTTTTCACAAGTTTATTTGATCATATAATTTACAGAACATGCAAGATGTGTGCGATCAAATTTCACACGATATATGTACTAATCTAGATCTCCTTTCTACTAATCTGGTTGACAATTTGTTTTATCTAGATTCACAGGATAATATACTGTTTACACAGTACACGAACATAACCAGTCGTTTCAGGGCCACAGTATACTGACACAATCAGGTGAATCAGGGCCATGTTACACAGACACAATCAGGTGAATCAGGGCCACGTTACACAGACACAATCGGGTGAATCAGGGCCACGTTACACAGACACAATCGGGTGAATCAGGGGCCACGTTACACAGACACAATCAGGTGAATCAGGGCCACGTTACACAGACACGGTCGGGTGCATCAGGGGACACAGTACACAGACACGGTCGGGTGCATCAGGGGACACAGTACACAGACACGGTCGGGTGCATCAGGGGACACAGTACACAGACACGGTCGGGTGCATCAGGGGACACAGTACACTGACACAATCGGGTGCATCAGGGGACACAGTACACAGACACGGTCGGGTGCATCAGGGGACACAGTACACAGACACGGTCGGGTGCATCTGGGGACATAGTACACTGACACAATCAGGTGAATCAGGGCCGAAGTACACTGACATAATCAGGTAAAATCAGGGCCACGTCACACAGACACGGTCGGGTGCATCAGGGGACATAGTACACTGACAAAATTAGGTAAAATCAGGGCCACGTTACCCAGACACGGTCCGGTGCATCAGGGGACATAGAACACTGACACAATCAGGCGACTCAGGGCCACGTTACCCAGACACGGTCGGGTGCATCAGGGGACACAGTACACAGACACAATCGGGTGCATCAGGGGACACAGTACACTGACACAATCGGGTGAATCATGGGACACAGTACACTGACACAATCGGGTGAATCAGAGCCACAGTACACTGACACAATCAGGTAAATCAGGGCCACGTTACACAGACATATTCGGGTGAATCAAGGCCACGTTACACAGACACAATAGGATGAATCAGGGGACACAGTGCACGGACACAGTCTGGTGAATCATGGCTATTTGTCATGTCACTTTTTGTGTTACAATTTCATCGAAACTGATGTCAACTAACACACCTTATCTACTATACTATTTCAATATTTATAAATGTTGCAGAAAAGTCTTGGTACTCGCGAACAAAGCATTGAGAACATATAGCACCGTGATGATCTATATAAAAGAACCGCATGGAAACAATAGACTACAGTTAAGTTAAGCATAGCGGCCCCCTTTCTGTTCCCCTAATGGTTCAAATGATTTGACAGCAAGTGACGTTTCGGAAAAAATAGTAAGTTATTCTTTGCTTTGTATGTGTACCTTTATACATAACCATACAAATGTATTGCATAAGTATGTCGTCCATATATAGAACACTATTTTTCTCCGCTCACGGTGTCAGTGAAGATGTCACGTTATAAGTGCCTTTATAGGTGAACTATTGAAAGTTTCAAACTTTGTTGTGTTATTTTACGCAGAACGAATTATTGGACACGTTTCATGACTGTCTGCTTTTCAAATCAATTTTATAGTTGTGATATGATACTGCATGATAATAAAGTTTACATTCTGTCTCCCTGCTGAATTGTATAGAGGTAAATCAAGTGCCACACGAAGACAATTCTCTCACAATTTCCAATTTTAAAATTGATAAAATTGTGCGTCAGAAAAATAACTCGGCATCTAGGGGTAAAATCCGAATCTGTTAAAGAAGACAGTTAAATATTACCGTGCTCATCTTTGAGAGTATATCAGCAGTGTCGGAAATAACATGTCATCCTTAGTGTTCCCAACCACACTTTTCTGTCACAAAATCGAATTATTAAATACCATGTCATTCATGCGTACTTGCGAGTTCGACGTCTGACGTCTGACGCCTGGAGCCGTTTTTCAGTTCGCGCCATATCGGCTCATTCCTCACCACTCCGTATCTTGTAGATTACGGAATGGGACGAGTGTGCCAAATGGCATAGGGATCATTCGTAAGTGTCCGTAGACTAAAGTCACGAGACACCATGCCTACCCGTAACCTTCGTAAGTGTCCGTCACCTCTTGACATAATCAGAGCAGATAATTAAACAAACACATTTCAGTGGGTATTCTAAGTGTTTTTCCCACACAGCACGAGACTTGAGAATAGAGAAACATAATACTCAGTGAACTTTGTAACATTTCTGTACACACGTCACAGGTACCCTGGTACATTCTATGTCCGCTTCAATCACTTTCATCCCATTTCTTCACTGACATCAAATGTGGCAATGTGGCGGCACAACTGCAATACTTTCAGCACAACACTATTCATGTGGGGATTTAAAACAATTATATTAAAGAGAAGAAACGGACCATGTAAACAAATTCATGATTTGTAACAACTTTTGATGAATTTGTGCACTCAGTTGTTTGTTGTGCCATTTCCCAGAAATGTAGGAAATGTGTGATAAACTGATCGATTACCGCAGATTAATAATCATAACAATTCCCATGTGAGGATGCAAAATGTTTCTAGTACACAACAGAAACCAGTCAAGTAGAAAACAACACATTTAGCTAACCTTGTTACATTCTTGTACACAACAAACAACACATAGACAGGTAACTTCTATGTCCGCCTCAATCAATAAAATCACATTACATTTGACAGTTTAAATAAATATGTCACACGTACAAGTTTACACAATGTCATGTTTATTTTATTTCCTATGTGAGGGCGTTATAGATAAGTGACTTCTTGGAGTCAGTCATGGTGATGTCCACCCCGCTGACCACCTTCATGTTGACTGTTGAGTGATCTGGCCGCCCAACAGTAAACATGGGGAGAAGAGACTCTCTCCACTCAACATCCAACTTGACCAAAACAATCTCCCTGTCGAGATCGATGAAGGCGAGTCTCCCCCTCCCCACATCCAGCACAACGCCATAGTGGAGGGTGGCCTGTGTGCCGCGTGTGGCAGACATTGTGTTTCTGTAACACTCCCCCCGCTCCCCCGGCTGACACACGCTGGTACAGAAACTCCCCCCTCGTGTGTCACATCTCCATACACGGACACACCAGGAGCGGCGCTGTGCACAAACATACGGCCCACTGTCCACCTGGCTCTCCTCCCCCACACCCATCTCCAGGACAACAGGCCACCATCCACCACCCACCACACCCACCCTGGAGTGGGTCTCCCAGTATCGTGGTGTGTGTGGGGCAGGGGGGACATTAGAGGGGGGTGGAGTAAGGGGGATGGGGGTGGAGCTACAGGTGCCGATGTATGTCTGTAACCTGCCACTATTGCTGTGTCGTGTGGCGGGCGGCGAGTTGACCAGCTCACCGTCTGTAGTTACGTGGCAGCAGTCTGTGTTGGCTCGAGCAGCGTCCAGTTGTAGTTTAGGACCTGGAAATATACATTTTGTTTACAGTTTACCAAATTTCCTGACTTCAGATAACAAATTGGTCATTTTATTGTGAACCTCGTTTCAATGTTTACAAAACACCGCACTGAAAGATCGACTGCCATGTTCGTCTGTCTGTGAATTTCAACATAACAATGCCCTAAATAGTAGCAATAACGCTGTGAAATTATTTGAGTGGGTATTCAAAATGTTTTTCATACATTTTTATGTGCATTTATAAACAAATGAATGCTGTTTTAAATACTTTTTCACAAAGTTGTAGTTGAGCTGGTTTGTATCAGCAATCAGAAATAGACGACAACAGCCTAAATATACAAGTGTTTTCACATTATTTCACGATAAAACTATCATCATGGCAATTCTAAACTCTTCTTGTACAATTTTGTAAACAATAAGATGGAAAAACCTGTTTGACGATATTTTTACACTTGAGTGTTCAACAGACACTGTGAACAGGTAACTTCTACGTCCGCTTCAATCACTGGCCACAGTTTCAGCACACTCGCTGGACGGGAGGATGTCGCGTCATGTGTTGTGACACGATGTAGATTATTGTCACATGACGATTATTAAAGATGTTGTCAAGGATATAATTAAATACATTCTCAGTATTTAATACACCCACTTCTAAAACTGTTCCCACAGACGTAAACATAAAATAACTAAACAATATATGATAACAACGATCTACATTGTGTTAACACCTATATTATCCTGAGGACAGACAAGTCAACAATGCTAAATGTTAACTGACTAACTTGCCGTTGTGTTGTTATTTCTTTCACCAATCACCCGACCCTGAGTTTCACAGAGTTGAACAGAGTTAGAAGTTGGAGAACAATAATGACAGTAATTCAGTATATAGATCTAGGCAGCGAATTCCAACTCTTTTGATTTGCATTCAACATCAAATTTTTAACCATTTACCAGAACTGAAATTCAGAAATCAGTAATCAGAATTGTTTTCTAATGTTGAACACCGACGCCGCTTTTATCAATATTCTGGTAATATCACGACGGAGAATACCAGAAATGGGCTTCACACATTTCAGCCAAGTGGGAATTCGAACGCGGGTCTTCGACGTGTTGATCGGACGCTTTTAACCACTAGCCAGCCACCGTCCCAAAACTGCTGCCATAGCAACAGGTACGGCCTTCATCATCAGTGTCATACACATATGTACACTTACGATAAGCATGGACATCAGAATACATGGGTTTGTTAATACTTATAAACCTTTACAATTATTGTCAGACAAGTGTTATGGCGCCGTTAAAAGTGACAATACAATGATATTGAAATCCGCATTAGAATTTAGGATTTACGCATAATATATGCCATCAGCACTGACACAAAGTATAATAATGTGTCCAAAAAGGATGAAATGCAATATTACAACCAATATGTCAAATTGTGTTTTACTCAGAAACAGACTGCCTCCGTGGTCCAATGGTAGAGCGTCCATGCGGGGAGTGGAAGGTCCGGGGTTCGTTACCCGGCCGCATCATACCAAAAGACGTTCAAAGATGGATGGTTGTTTGGTTTGTTGTTTTACGCCGCACTCAGCAATATCCCAGCTATATGGCGGCGGTCTGTAAATAATCGAGTATGGAGCAGACAATCCAGTGATTTATATCATGAGCATCGATCCGAGCAATTTGGATCGACGACATTCACTTGATGCTCAGTTAATGAATTTATTACAGGTACAATTAGTGGTAGCACCACTTAGATTACCTGACAAAGGTTCTTATTTGGCATTTATTGTGTCTGTGGTAATTATTCAATCTAAATACAGGTTTGAAGTGAGGTGAAATGTGTTTTATGTAATATGCACGTGGCAGCCCAGCAAGAAATGAATGATCTGTTGATTTACTTTTTTTTTGTAAATCAACGGATCGTTCCTAGTCATCAAAGGATTAACAGAAAATACGTTGATTGATTAATCACTGTTATCTTGCACAGTGAATATGTCAAAAGTGAGTGTTTACATGTCTAGGTTTACTAAAACAAAGGGAATACACTCATATCATGGCGTGAAGTGCCGATGTAAAAACAACATATTTTGTTCAAAGGGTTAACTGATAATACGTTGATTGATTGGTCATTGCTATCTATCACTCAATGGATTTTTTAGGAACCGTGAACGTTACGAAATTAGTTGTCACGTCGGCTTTCTCAGCCGACCCTTGAGACTTGACACCTATGTGAAACACCTGAAACAATCCAAGTGATCAGTTGAGAAACGAACACGGGTTATCATATCCCGAAACGATATATATATCTTTTAAAATATTTGATTGTTACAGAGGCACGTGACATCGAATAAGTTTCTTTGTACAGCTGCAGACGAGTGGGATATTGTTCCTTTGTGTGGATATTCACGGATACATTCCTCGAGCAAGGAAGCTGCCTAAAATTTATACACATAAATTTGGTAGGTTGTAATTATGGTATTTGCATTTTGTTTTCCTTCATTTGAACCGATAATTCGTTCTTGTTTTTCTACGTCTTGGTTGGGAAGTTCTTCAATGCGTGATAGACGTTGTTTTCACAGGTCTTTTCCTTTGTAAGCGTGTATATATTACCGTCATTTTGTAAAATGTGATTCTCTCAGGCACTTTATAAAATGTGTAAATATTTTAGTCATTTTGTCTAAAAATCTGTCCAGATTGATTAAGACTATCAAAAGGGCCTACAAATATCACAACAGATTATTATGTAGGATTAGAAGCCAAACAACATAGAAATGTACTTTTCAACGTAACATTTTCAGTCTCTTGGTGATGACATTAAACATCAAAATGTTTGGAATTCGTTATCATAATAATAGAGATGGAAATGTTTTTCAGTCAATTTGTAAAATAACTAAATATTTAGACGTTTAATAAATATGTTACACATTTTGAAAGTAAAATAATATACACACTATAAAAAAGCAATGCTCAGGTGAAATATTTACTTTATGTTGCAAGTCAAAATAGTGTAAACGAAAATCGCAAAATTGCCCAAGCAAGTGACTTATCAAAACTTCGTCACCATTACCGATGCTACCCAAAGAGATACCTACATTTCCTTATTATCTCGAAAACTGTATTTCATTTTGTTGATCAATGTGACCATACGCCCCAATTACTACCGGTATCCATAAAAGTGACTAATGCGCTTACGAATGGCGCGAACAAGTCTAGATTTCTGCTATACATCCGGGTACTCACTGGGAAAAAACAATAACAAAGGCAACAACCAGTCCCGGGGAATTGCGTTAGATCAGTGCCCCTTTAAACTGCGGCACGGTAGTTAGCACTTTTATATCGGTATTAGTCTAGATTTGTACAAGCAGCCACAAACGCGCGCGCACACGTACATGCACGTCGCTGTATAAGAGCAATAATTTTGAACGCAACTTTAAACCTCATTTCACAGCATTTAGAAACAGTATTGAAGATGAATATTAACAGATAAACGTAAACGTACACAATTAAGTGTTTTACAGTAATAATATTTCTCAGTCTCATTAACCTCCTCGACAAGGGGGAAAACTTATTATGTGTGATAATACTTAAAAAGTAAAAACAAGCCAATTTACTTACAGTAATCGCAAAATATAGCAAAGTGCGCTTTTCTAGAAATAGCTATTTTGCTCGCAAACAAACATCATCATTGAGTTGTGATCTCATTGTTACAATTCGGGTAGGAATCGACAGTCAGGTAACGGCGAGCGGTTATATTTAGCAGTTAACTTGATCAATAGCCTAAAATACTACATCTGCACGTTTTTCTTTCAATTTGTTCCTTATCGGCGGAATGACTTGTTTTCACTATTTAGTAGCTGCCTTTGTAAGATTTATATTTCGTGATTCTATTTTAAGTTGGGAATACTAAAGAGAACAGTCGGATTTTTTTTGTTTTTTTTGTTAACAATCGTGAATGAAACTTCTCAAAAATGCAACAACTGAAAACAACTGAGCGGCTCCATGCAATTGGAATACTGGCTATTACAGTTTCTTCTTTGTTGTTTAACGCCGCAATCAGTATTCAAGCTATATAACAGTGGTCTGTAAATAATCGAGTCTGAACCAGACAATCAATTGATTGACATCATGAGCATCGATCTACGCATTTGGAATACGATGACATGCTTCAACCAAGTCAGCGAGCCTGACCGCTCGATCCTATTAGTCGCCTTTGACGACAAGCTTAGTCGCCTTTTACGGCAAGATGTTAGTAAAAGATGGAATCAGTATACTGTGGGGTAATCATGTTAAACTGCGGCACGGTAGTTAGCACTTTGATATCGGTATTAGTCCAGATTTGTACAAGCAGCCACAAACGCACCTCTTACGACAAGCATAGTCGCCTTTTACTGCAGGCATGAGTTTGTGAATACTTCTTCTACCCCGGATCTTCATGGGTCACTGGTTATTACAACGAATGGAAAAAAACCCTGGTGGCTTAAGTTTGTTTCCCGACAAAGGTACACGATACACCTGGAGGATTGCTCCCTTGCTCCCTCGCTCCCTCACTCACTCACTCACTCTGTACAAGTGGGATGCAACTGTCGAATGCATGGCTTGTTCTCCCTCTCTTTTAGTAGTGTTCCAGCTCCACACAGCCAGACACCAGTAGTGGACAGCAAGGATCCATGACATCAGTGCGTGATGACACACTATCATTCAGGTTGAATTTCATTGAAGTGTTTTTTTACTACTGATGCGACTCTGATGGCAGAGCGGACTGCTGTCGCTATGATTCAAATGTACTTACACATGAAGTATGTGACACCGCTGTCCCCGTTGACGATGTGCACTGTGCTAGAAAAGCCTGCAAAAGTATAGATTACAATGTAACACACAACTTTGGCGCATTTGCTTCTGAAGAAATGTGAATATGGTTTGTTTTCCCAGATGACCTGCACAGTTAGAAGACTGTGAGGTGTGTTTTTTTAAACTGTATTTCAGTTATATCATGGAGTGTCAGCTTTGTGTGAATTGTTGCGCTTCAGAGGACTGGGTCAACCGTGTCCCGCACAGTGGTTAAGCACCCGAACACAAGTGAAACACACAGTGGTTAAGCACCCTCACATAAGGGAAACACACAATGGTTAAGCACCCTCACACAAGTGAAACACACAGCTTAGTCGTGTTGTAGTTTCATAATTTACATTTCAACCAACACACATAGCTGATATCGTGTTGTCGTCATGCATGTGTCAAAACACTCCGTGCAGTGCTCATCTGATACAGCCACGTGTAAGTAGAACAGTTTATCACGAACCTCGACGACTGAAGGATGTACCCCCTCAGTCCCACTTGGACCAAAGGTCCAAATCATCGTGCTCTTTTCTTTGTTTTTATAACAAATTAAATCAACATGTTGAAGACGTTCAAGATATGAACAACATGCAACAGATAAAGTAATTATCTTATCACAGATCCTTAATCCTTTGGGCTAAATATCAAACACGAACTGAACAGCTATATAAAATGTGTTTCCTTCTACTGCACAAGCGACGTGACCAAGTGGAGACGTCATTCTTCACAGATATTTGCCAAGTATTTGACGGGTTGTGTCTTTATTGCCCCACATTTCTCAATTCGTAAGGGGTTTCGCAATGTCTGATATTGACTGGGTAATAAACAACGTTGTAAGAGTTTGTTTCTTTTCACGTATCCCTACTTGTTGGTGTATTGAACTCACTTCCGATATACAAAAATACCAAAAGTTTCTGCATTAACGAAATATGTCCTGCCATTGCACAATCCCGTCTGCATTTCATAATGTGACCCATATAAAAGACTGTAACAAGAGAATAGAAAGAAGAATTGATTGACCTCTGAGTAATCTGTTTGTGGTAGTTTAGGTATAGTGTCGGTCTTACACAATCCAAGCGATTGACCTATCTACTATACATAATTGATATTGTAGCACTCTAGATGGAACTGGTGGCATCTTCTATACTGATAGTAACTCGAATAAAGTTTTGACTTTAGTCTAAAATCAGTTGTCCTGCACGAACCTCGCAAGAAGATTTCACGTGGTACTGTCTCAGTGGAGATGCATGCTCGAATTGTGAGCTGAAACAAAGGTGTTAAGAGACTGTTTTTAGCGTAAGCTGTTTCATTTTATAGGATGGACAATTTGAACTTAGAGATTGATTTACTTTTACTGAATGCAACTGAAGATTTAGCGACAGATCATTAGTATGTGATATGACGATTTTGTTTGTTGTTTAACTCCACACTCAGCAATATTCCGACTATATGGCGGCGGCATGTACATAATCATATCAGGGCCATGTCCGATGATTGATTTATGTGCAACCCCCAACGCCGTCGGGGAACAATGACACTCTATCAACAAGCCTGATGACCTGATCCATCTATTCGCCTGTTTACAATCAGCATTGGTTGCTGGGGACCTATTCAGACCCGCATTCATATGAGGTTATTGAACGTACTTTGGTGACAGCTTCATAAACGTCTTGTGATGTCAGCTGTGCAGGCTGGAGTTCCTGTGATCCAGATACAGTAGAGTCGGATTCCTTGATTCCTGTTGGAAGACAAACAAACATATTTGAACGTTTTTTTACCTGACTCAAATTGTTTAAGCATGTTTACTTAAATCCTACATTTCGAGTCGTTCACGTATGCGTTAGGTACATTGATGTTTTGCTATAAAGACTGAAATAGAATAAGTGATTTATTTAATCTGCTCCTTCCGACCTCCATCCTGGTATCATACAATACCTGTGATGCGATGTATAATCTGGAGAAGCTGACGCCATCGTCCTTCATGCAGCTGAAACGACAACCACAATATATACCTGTGGGCATTCAACCATCTGAGAGACTGTAACGTGATGTTATTATATAACATAGAACTGGTATAGAACTCCCAACCATGTTCATCAGCCGAATATTCTAATTGATTCCAACAATATTTGCATTCAATGTATTAAGATACATTAAATTTCCTTTTAAACAACATATTACCGTGTTTGTTTCTTGTTCTCTCAATGTCAGCAGGTGTATCTGTTGAAGCAGATCTGAGGACAAATATGGAACAGATATATGCATCGGCTTTTTGTAATGTATATCTAACGTGCAATGTTTACAAAGTCACTTACGACTTATAGATAAGTGTTACACCAACATCTTGGATTAAATGCTTTAGTACCGATGTGGCCATAAAGAATAAGTGCAGTTGAGGCATTTAAGCAAATGTTTCAGCAGTGGAATGAGAAACTGGTCAATGGGTTGCTGAGTATTATCTTAACATGAATGTTCTTAGATATACCTACCTTGATAAGTAGGCTGTGTGTCTGGAATATGATCCAAGTCAAGAGAGGAGACAATGCCACCAAATGTATCGATGAGTTCCTCCAGGGCTTTCTGGCCTTGAAAGGAAAGGAGGATTCTCGTATCTCTTGTGTCATCTTCTGGAAGTTCCCTCTTCATATTTTCATCACATTTCTTCAGTATTGCAGCAGTGAGAGTAATGAGCTCCTCTCGTCTTGTAGATTCCAGTGTTCTCTGTGTATAGTCTATCGTGGATGCAATGGAAGTATGGACGTCATGTATAGTGTCAAGTGTCTCTTGAACTGTTTTATTTGGGGCCTCCAGACTCATTTTGACCTCTTCCCTCAGTTTTCGCTGTCGATGAAGGGACTTTACAGCAACACTTTTACAAACAGTAATGATGGCTTGTTCCAGCTTTCTCTGTTTATCTCCCAGTTCATCTTGGTGACTGTTGACAGTTGCCATTTTGTCTGTGACATCTTTCAGTTTACGTCGTTGATTCTGCAACTGTTCCTCCAACTGACCCTTTGCCTTCTCATGGGCATGATTCAAGTCTTCTTTCTTGTGATCTCTATGGGTCCCATGTAGACATACAATACAGATAGCCTTCTTACATGTGTGGTCATACAGCTGCAGCCTGTTCTCAGGGTGGTCTCTGCAATTAGGTTCCTTCAGCCAAAGCTTGAAGGGGATATTCCCTGTCTGATTGACCTCCTCCACTCTGTGGTTTCTATTCCGTTTCGGCACGTCATGTAGTTTATGACAGTCGGAGCAGAGCAGGTTATCACATTCGTGGCAGTACACCTCAGCCTTTGCGTCATGATCTCCCTCGATGTAGTTACATTTCTTGTCTCCCTTAACGTTGGCAGCATAGGCAGCCTCATTACGTCCAACATGATCTACTTCAGTCTGTTCCATGTTGAACTCACGACCACAGGGACATTGGAGGCACTTCTGCTTCGCTAGGGCGGTGTGGTGATCAATGCATGGTTTGCAGGCAGAATGAAGGCAGGGAAGGAGACAAAGCTGACTTTCATCACAGCAAGATTGAGTTGAAAACTGGCACATTCTGTCAATAGCACCTGGGGGTAAAAAACAAACAACACAATAAGATGTATATATTCAATATCATACTGAGCTCTTCATGATTAGGCCGCCTCCTTGGTCTAGTGGATAGAGCGTCTGTTCGTGGAGCGAAAGGTCGGGGGTTCGATCCCTGACCAAAAGCCGTTAAAAGATGGTACTTGTTACCCTGCGTGGACCTCGATATTAAGGGGCTAAAAAAAGGACTGGTATGCTCGGCGTCTGTATAATGTGTACGATAGAGGTATTCATTCTAAACTGCGGCTCGTGGGACGAGCGCTGTAAAATCAACATTAGTCAGGACTAGTACAAGCAGCCACCCACGCACACGCTTACACGCACGCTCGCCTGCACTCACACACACACACACACAAACGCACACACATGCACACACACGCACGCAAGTATTCGCTAAGCTAAGCCCCATATCTCCCCACCTCATTATGATTATGTTTCTGACTATTTACGTTTGTGAGATTGATTGTCCCTTTTCTCAGTGTACCTGCATGTTGGACCTGCACTGCAATGTCTTCCATATCTGGGGACTGTGGCCTAGGATCCCCTGACAAGGCCTCGTTTGCCTGCTGTTCTTCGTGCAGTCTCTGAAATGACAAGTACCATTGCTTCATATTGTCCTTTTGTGTTACATGTGTAGTTGTGAAACAGTGTTTCTATTTCCGAGTATCTCCTTCAGGATAACATCATTCTTACCTGGGGGCACGGGCGGCCCAGTCGTCTAAGGCGCCGAGATTCGCTGTGCAGAGTTGGGTCCCTTGGGCTCGCCAGAAACCTATGATTGTGGGTTTGAATCCCGGTTCGCCTCGATTATGTTTCTAGGTTTGTCAGCGCCATACCCGTGCTCGTGGGTTTCACCGAAGTGGTAAATGTCTGAGACCTGCATCACTTCGGGCTTTCCTCCCACATTAAGCTGACACGCAGCGATATAACTGGATTATTGTTAAAAGCGGCATTAAACCCAACTCACTCACTCACTCATTCCTACCTTTTTCACGTCGTCACATTCTGCCTGACTCTGCTGCAAATCATCGTTTGACTTTGACAGTTGCATTTTCACTGAAATGAGAAAGTTGCAAGGATCACATCAGTTAATTGCTTCTTTGATCAAAATACAAATTCCTTGGTATCTTTTATTGTAGATGTGGAGGGAAAGTATCTCCAGCAATGGCATCGTGTGGTTAATAATACTATACAGGTCAATGGTAATGAGCAATGCTGCACGTGTTAACGTCAACACTGGCAGCAGAAGTAAAATCAAAGTTGCAAATAAAAGACAGACTTGAAACAGGAAAGCAAACATCAGCCTACATGTTTCTACTTCCTCCTTCTGCTTTTCTATCTGTGCTATGTGGTCCTCTCTCTCCTTTTTAATTGCTTCCTCCCGTTCAGCGTGGTCCAAGTCTTTTTGTTTTATTTGTTCCTCAAGTCTTTCCATTGCCTGACAACAGATGTGAACGAGGAGTAAATACCTGAACACCCATTACATATAAATACAACTAGACATTGCAGCTTATTACATGTCTTGCCTGTTTCACTTGTCTCGGAAAATGTAATATAAACTTGATGTTTAGGAGAGTTGCGGGAAGCTTACATTCACTAACATTGCACATCTGATACCTAAAACATGTGCAGTACTAATTCAAACATATCTATCTCATCTGAATACAGGGTTATCTTAACATGATGAGCAGACAAGTTTTAACTGTGTTCGGACTACTCACAGAGTGCAGTTCAGCTATCTGGTCCTCTTTGTCACCAAGTTCCTTTTTGTACTGAGCTTCCAGCTTGAACTTGTTGACATAGACGAGATCTGAACTACCTGAAGAGTAGAATAGTGCGCGTGTAGTAAAACAGTAAGACAAGATATAACTCGTTGTTTGAAGACTTTTTGTTTCCTCTGTTGAGTAGCTACTAACTAGGCACATCTGTGGTTGATAGCACTTCTCTTTATCGACATCTTATCATATTGTACTGCATTTATCTTTTTAAAATCATTTTATTTTTCTAATGTTTTTTTATGTTCATACGTACTGTCATAGACTTACCGCAATATATTGATATAAACGTGAGATATTATTTGTTGAGTGGGAGAGAATGAAATCATGTGTGACCCTGTGACTTTCTGGCTGTGATCTAAGTGTAATATCCAGGCTTAATGTGGTGACCTGGTAGGTGGCAACGTTCAGGATTTAGTTCTCCAAACAACAATCTAAACCAATTCCAAGAGCGGGATATTATTTTACATTTCTGATGCACAAAAAACACAGTTACAGAAATACTAGACCAACTGATAGCTGTTTGCTATTGGTAGTTCTGGCAGCTTATGATAATCCTACTTACATACCTGCTTCCACGGAGGTTCCATCAAGCCGTTGTTTGATGAACGGCTGTGTGGAATCAAGGACAGCACACAGTGTCCGGAACCCTTCTTGTCCCTTCTTCTTTAATATTTCTAACAGCATCTCACACTTCTCTGGCCCAGCCTGTCTACACCTGTCATAGTCCTCCTGTGTGAAGACACCGTCCTGCAACAAGGCGTCCAGCACAGGGTCCACCTGAAGGAACTCCTTCAGGAACTTGTGGTTCCTCTGGATGACGACAACGTGGGGGGCAGCCATCTTCTGACGTCAGGTGTGTGGGAATGTCGCTGGGATGAAGGTACAGTTCTAAAAAGTAAAAGGGAAACATTAATAGCTTAAATTCCTTAAAGTCCTGGTCAAATTCTTCCTTGCGAAAATCTTACTTTTGATTGCAATTCGCCATGTTGTATAGTTACATGTATAATGTATTGAAGTAGGTACCTTCGTCCCTTTATTTCCCATAATATCTTACATAGAGAAATGGGTTTCCTATATGTTATAGGGGCCACGGGTAGCTCAGCCGTCTAAGGAGCCGCGATTCACTGTGAAAAGTTGCGTCCATTGGGTACGCCAGAAACCTATGATTGTGGGTTCGATTCCAGGTTCGCCGCGATTATGTGTCTACGTTTGTCAGCACCATTCCCTTGATCGTAGGTTTTACCAAAGGAGTAAACGGAGTAGGCCTGCATTACTACGGGCTTTCCACCCACATAAGCTTATAAAGGAAATACTGTTAAACAGCGTTAAACTCACCCACTGATCTAGTTATATGTAGATTTGAATGAAATAAATGCCCAATAAGATATGTATGTTCTTCTAAGGGCTGCGATATATCTAGATTGCAGTCTCAATACAATACAAAATAATTAAATAAAGCGACAGAACCCTTTGAACAAATGTCTACACAGTTAATTTATATGTCAAACATGGATTTCAACGTTCGATGCCCACCACAGCAAAGAGGCTATGTGTGAAGCTGTGTTCGTTGCATTCGTTGTAAAGCTGAGCAGCTGACATGCGTGACCCGACTTCACAATATCCCGGCTGTGCCGCTCTAGAAACACATCACTGCAGTTCGTGCACTTGACAGGCATGTCGAAGCGCTATTCATACATGGTGATGTCAGAGTGGCAGCCATGACAACCTATAGAATGACTTCACCACCAGCCATGGCCAGCTTGTGTAGCATGTTACAACATGGCCTGCCGTTCCCACCGCCCTACCTCTACTTGTACAACACAAACAAATTAGTGTCTGCAAACAAAGTTGCTTGATCCTTGGCACCCTTTCCAAATCTAAAAATTACAGGGTGGGACATGATCCTTGTTTGACATGGTCAGATCTTCGCGTCTAACGAGTGTACATATGCTGTTCACACAAGCAGTTGGCGAGAGTAGCAGCTGTATCCACATGCAACACGATACAAGAAACTGTGTTGACATGCTTACTCTTTAACTGACAATAACTGCAAAGGTGACGTCGTGTCCATCTTCCCTATCAACACCCCACCCAACCCGACCTACATCCACTACATTCCTCCTCATAACCACACACACACACACTAGATTCAACTTAGTTCATACTGATGCTTAAAGATCTATAATGAAAGTCAGACAGCTGTAAACACTCATCAAGCGGCACAACATAATGTATGTTAAGAAGACTATAGTATAATCACAAGAAGTGAGTAGATATGTTTTACTTACAAGAAACAAACAAGAACCCAAATATAGCCGTCGCCTTGTTCAGCTTCAAAACGAAACCTGGACTTTCAGTGTTGCCTACTCGCGTGATGCTCTAGACACCTGCCTTCATTGGGTAAAGATAACGTGTCGTCATAGTCAGGTTATTCAATGACAAATGCATTCCGTGACGGCGGAACTGTTGTCAAGGTTGTCTTCCCAGTAGCGCAATTCCAGTTTAGCTGTTATCACAAACCTCGTGGTCGATCGCAATTCCCATTCTGGTTTCACTATTTCATATTGTTGTGCCGCAGTATACACGCCAAACGATATGCATCTTTACATAAACCGGTCCTCCAATCTGGAATGGATTTCTATCAATACATGTACAACTTTGACTGTCATGTAACTAAAATATTGTTCACAAGTGATGTTAAACTCAGACGAAGTCCCGGATGATGATCAAGGCTGAAGTGGTTCTATATCAAATTAACGCGTAATAATCTTGTACATTTTAGTTTTTTTCAATACAAAACAAAAATATGGATCCGAGATGATCTGTTTTAAAGCCAGCACCCAGCAATATTCAGGGGTAGGACAGGTCACCAACACTCTATGTATGTCGTATGAATCGTCCCAGATTCTCAGTGTCCTCACATTGCCTGGTAATTTGAAAGCACACATTCAGTCAAAGTGACTCGTAAGCAATTCATTAAATATATTATTTATTCGATTGTGCCACAGTCCTAATTATTAACCCAGGTACTACTGTTGAACTACACACAGTTGAGATTTCGTGAGTTTGATGTCGGTGACAACACAACCGTCTTCACTTTGTGTGCACGTTTACAAGCCTACTGTAGCATGGGGTGACGTACACGTGCTGGAACCATGAAGCGATGTTTAAAGTCGACAGCATCTTTTTGCAAACGTAGGTTGGCAAACTCAAA
This sequence comes from Haliotis cracherodii, assembly GCF_022045235.1. NCBI lineage: Eukaryota > Metazoa > Mollusca > Gastropoda > Lepetellida > Haliotidae > Haliotis > Haliotis cracherodii. The sequence goes on along the minus strand of NW_027266330.1, from coordinate 40,194,757 downwards.
AACCTCTGCCTACTTGTGTTTGAAATGACAAATATTTGTTTTTGTTACATACATTATATGCGGTGATACGAATGCAGGCTGAATCATAGCCTCACGGTGGTAGGGTTCATGTGGTACAGACCAAGGAACAGACGTTGTCCACTCCACCAAGTTTATAGCTACAGATATTGTTTATACGTGACAATAGAGGACCAAGGACAACAAGGACAAAGGAATACATAGTTACAATGCACGGGTAGCGACAATACAGGTCCCAGGACAACAAGGGTATAGGGATACAGAGTTACAATGCACGGGTAGAGACAATAGAGGACCAAGGGCAACAAAGACAAAGGAATACAGAGTTATAATGCACTGGTAGCGACAATAGAGGATCCAGGACAACAAAGACAAAGGGATACAGAGATACAATGCACTGGTAGCGATAATAGAGGATCCAGGACAACAAGGACAAAGAGATACAGAGATACAATGCACTGGTAGTGACAATAGAGGTCCCAGGACAACAAAGACAAAGGGATACAGAGTAACAATGCACTGGCAGCGACAATAGAGGGTCCAGGACAACAAGGACATGGATATACAGAGTTATAATGCACTGGTAGCGACAATAGAGGACCCAGGACAACAAGGACAAAGGGATACAGATCTAGAGTTACAATGCAATGGTAGCGACAATAGAGGACCCAGGCCAACAAAGACATGGGGATGGATATAGTGTGTATTTACAGTCACCACTGTGAAACACAATATGGTTGAAATTAAAATCCCTCTGCATCAAAGGAATCGTTATAGTAACAGTCGATAGCGTTCGTGTCCGCAATTGGCGACGTCATGCTGAGTTCATTGGACGTCGAAATACATTATCAATGTTCCTATACTTGTTGGAGGGTGAGATCGTGTTCTAATCTGAAGGTCAAGATGGTCCCAAAGATCTTTAATCGGCAACAGTTCAGGAGAGCGACGTTTAACCACCAAATTACCGACCTGCTGAATGTAACGGCCGATACGGGCTTGAATACCATGGTCAACATCGTCGTCTGGATACAGCGACGCGGCTGACAACATGTCGAGAGCAGTTGACTCTGATAACGTCACAATCAAGAGGCGGTCCCTCAAATGAAGAGTAGGTAAATAAAGATGTTTGTAGGGTTTAACACGCGGTCTGCCTGCCCTGAGTCGGCCCTGTCTGTGGGTATCGTTGCATCAACCTTGTGATTGTTGTACGAGTGTCTCACAACGGTGTCATGCATGGCGCACAAGTCACATACCAATACTCTCTGTTCTGCCGATACCCATGGCATGTTACCGTTGATGTCCGGGCGAATTTCTGCTTTGACGAATATTGTGAGTTGTTCTTTATAGATCCATATGTATCTTGTGACCATGCTGTGTGCGCACGTGACTTTACACAGAATTCAGTGAACTACTTTAAAATATATTCAGTTGGCGCCATATCTGTTGATTTTCTGCGATTGGTTTTACAGTTGTAGCTGTATCACGAGGGGAACATGGGGAGTCGCGCGTTAGGTTTGGGACGCATAAAAACCCCACGTGCCCTGAGTGATCCTGCTACAACGAACATATCTTACCTACATGTTTTATTATGGCAGTTTAAAAGAATTGAAACAAATTAAAAATTGATCGATTGAGAAGAGGATAGCTTGTGCTGTGTCACGTGGCTTTCATTGATTCGGAAAAAGCTTCGATGTCGGGGTATATTATTCTGCCTCCCAGAAATTAATTTCCCTCCAAGGCTGGAAACATACTATTTTATCAAGATCACGTAGACCAATCAGATCCCATCATTCTGACATGGAGGACTGATAAAGTATTTTATCAAGATCACGTAGACCAATCAGATCTCATCATTCTGACATGGAGGTATGATAAAGTATTTTATCAAGATCACGTAGACTAATTAGATCTCATCATTCTGACATGGAGGTGTGATAAAGTATTTTATCAAGATCACGTAGACTAATCAGATCCCATCATTCTGACATGGAGGTGTGATAAAGTATTTTATCAAGTTCACGTAGACTAATCAGATCCCATCATTCTGACATGGAGGTATGATAAAGTATTTTATCAAGTTCACGAAGACCAATCAGATCTCATCATTCTGACATGGAGGTATGATAAAGTATTTTATCAAGTTCACGAAGACCAATCAGATCTCATCATTCTGAGATGGAGGTATGATAAAGTATTTCATAAAGACCACGTAGACCAATCAGGTCTCATCATTCTGACATGGAGGTATGATAAAGTATTTTATCAAGATCACGTAGACCAATCAGATGTCATCATTCTGAGATGGAGGTATGATAAAGTATTTTATCAAGATCACGTAGACTAATCAGATCTCTGACATGGTATGATATCACATAGTGTAGTTTCTTTTGCTCGTCAGTATACTACCTTTCACTGAATTAGAATAGGTTTATTCTCAAGAACCACAAAAAGTGGTACAAGAGCATATTAAATAAATAAGTATGTATATGTAGAAATAGCAGACAAGATCGCAGTTAATAACAGCATGTGATTACCTAGCATTTTTAATACTAATGGACGTTTGTACAATAAATCTCGATAAATTCTTTAGATCCTGTTTTGTGTTGATAAGAGTTTTACAAATTTAATAATATTTGGCCATTCAGTATAGTATGATGATCAAAATGTTTGTCTCTCTCTTTTAAAAAAATTACATCTGAAATAGTTGCAAAATTCATCAGCAATAGATGGAGAATTACATCATTTACAGGTTCTATTTTCCTTTGGATTTTTTTCCATCGACCAGTCTCATTAGGTAAATTATGATTACAGCTTCGAAATCGTAGTATTGGAATTGATATTCGTTTTGGCAATAGAAGATATTTATCGAGAACCGGAGTGTCCTTTAAATGTTTATAATATAATCCTTTTGAACTAGAATTAACGTCACTTCTCCATTTCTGAAAAAAAAATATCTTTAAGTATTTGCTTTTCTTCTGACACTAGCCACTTTGTTGTGCAAATTAACGGATTGCTAAATACATAGGATAAATCAATGCTGTCTAGTATATCCATAACACATCTAACCCGGGGGTTTGTTGATGCAATAGTCCTGTTACTATTAAGTGACAAATATTGATATAACAGCTGTGAACGTTTATACACACCAGGTTGATATGTTAATTTGTGTCCGAAAAAATATCCACACACAGTGATCTGTACACATATCCAAACACACTGACCTGTACACATATCCACACACACTGACCTGTACATACATCCACACACACTGACCTGCACACATATCCACACACACAGACCTGTACACATATCCACACACACTGACCTGCACACATATCCAAACAAAGTAACCTGTACACATATCCACACACATTGACCTGTACGCATATCCACACACACTGACCTGTACACATATCCACACACACTGACCTGTACACATATCCACATACACTGACCTGTACACACATCCACACACACTGACCTGTACACATATCCACACACACTGACCTGTACACATCCACACACACTGACCTGTACACTGATCCACACACACTGACCTGTACACACATCCACACACTCTGACCTGTACACATATCCACACACACTGAACTGTGCACAAATCCACAAAAACAGACCTGCACACATATCCACACACATTGACCTGTACACATATCCACACACACTGATCTGCACACATATCCACACACACTGACCTGTACACATATCCACACACACTGACCTGTACACATATCCACACACACACAGACCTGTACACACATCCACACACACTGACCTGTACACATATCCACACACACTGACCTGTACACATATGCACACACACTGACCTGTACACACATCCACACACACTGACCTGTACAATTATCCACACACACACAGACCTGTACACATATGCACACACACTGACCTGTACACATATCCACACACTGGATGGTTGCTTGTTGTTTAACGCCGCACTCAGCAATATTACAGCAACGGCTCGTATATGACGACGGTCTGTAAATAATCGAGTCTTGACCAGAGCATCCAGAGATTGACATCATGAGCATCGATCAACGCAATTGGGATACGATGACATGCATCGACCAAGTCAGGGAGCCTGACCACCCGTTCCCGCTTGTCGCACCGTCCGACAAGCATGGGTTGCTGAAGACACGCACGCACGTACGCACGCACGCTCGCACGCACGCACGCACGCACGCACGCACGCACGCACGCACGCATGCACGCTCGAGTTGACGTCCTCTTGACTGTTGACTGAGACTCGTGGGATGTCTTTTCTCGTCTGATACTGGAACACCGACCTGGATAACCCACGGTCACGGAAACGAGTGATCACAATGTCATAATACAGCTTCAAGTATGGCCGACTTTTCAGTGATAGAAGCTCACAAGGTCGATTGTGATGAGATAGTACGGTTGATGCAGGTGTGCGAGACAAGCTGAGCTAGAGGTAGACACAGGCATACATAGGTAGACACAGGGATACATAGGCTGACACAGGCATACATAGGTAGACACAGGGATACATAGGCTGACACAGGCATAAATAGGTAGATACAGGCATACATAGGTAGACACAGGCATACATAGGTAGACATAGGCATACGTAGGTAGATATAGGCATACATAGGCTGACACAGGCATACATAGGCTGACACAGGCATACATAGGTAGACAGAGGCATACATAGGTAGATATAGGCATACGTAGGTAGATATAGGCATACATAGGCTGACAAAGGCACACATAGGTAGATACAGGCATACATAGGTAGATACAGGCATACATAGGCTGACACAGGCATACATAGGTAGACACAGGCATACATAGGTAGACACAGTCATACATAGGTAGACACAGGCATACATAGGTAGACACAGGCATACATAGGCTGACACAGTCATACATAGGTAGACACAGGCATACATAGGTAGACATAGGCATACGTAGGTAGATATAGGCATACATAGGCTGACACAGGCATACATAGGCTGACACAGGCATACATAGGTAGACAGAGGCATACATAGGTAGATATAGGCATACGTAGGTAGATATAGGCATACATAGGCTGACAAAGGCACACATAGGTAGATACAGGCATACATAGGTAGATACAGGCATACATAGGCTGACACAGGCATACATAGGTAGACACAGGCATACATAGGTAGACACAGTCATACATAGGCTGACACAGGCATACGTAGGTAGATATAGGCATACATAGGCTGACAAAGGCACACATAGGTAGATACAGGCATACATAGGTAGATACAGGCATACATAGGCTGACACAGGCATACATAGGTAGACACAGGCATACATAGGTAGACACAGTCATACATAGGCTGACACAGGCATACATAGGTAGATACAGGCATACATAGGCTGACACAGTCATACATAGGTAGACACAGGCATACATAGGTAGACACAGGCATACATAGGTAGACACAGGCATACATAGGTAGACATAGGCATACGTAGGTAGATATAGGCATACATAGGCTGACACAGGCATACATAGGCTGACACAGGCATACATAGGTAGACAGAGGCATACATAGGTAGATATAGGCATACGTAGGTAGATATAGGCATACATAGGCTGACAAAGGCACACATAGGTAGATACAGGCATACATAGGTAGATACAGGCATACATAGGCTGACACAGGCATACATAGGTAGACACAGGCATACATAGGTAGACACAGTCATACATAGGTAGACACAGGCATACATAGGTAGACACAGGCATACATAGGCTGACACAGTCATACATAGGTAGACACAGGCATACATAGGTAGACATAGGCATACGTAGGTAGATATAGGCATACATAGGCTGACACAGGCATACATAGGCTGACACAGGCATACATAGGTAGACAGAGGCATACATAGGTAGATATAGGCATACGTAGGTAGATATAGGCATACATAGGCTGACAAAGGCACACATAGGTAGATACAGGCATACATAGGTAGATACAGGCATACATAGGCTGACACAGGCATACATAGGTAGACACAGGCATACATAGGTAGACACAGTCATACATAGGCTGACACAGGCATACGTAGGTAGATATAGGCATACATAGGCTGACAAAGGCACACATAGGTAGATACAGGCATACATAGGTAGATACAGGCATACATAGGCTGACACAGGCATACATAGGTAGACACAGGCATACATAGGTAGACACAGTCATACATAGGCTGACACAGGCATACATAGGTAGATACAGGCATACATAGGCTGACACAGTCATACATAGGTAGACACAGGCATACATAGGTAGACACAGGCATACATAGGCTGACACAGGCATACATAGGTAGATATAGGCATACATAGGTAGATATAGGCATACATAGGCTGACACAGTCATACATAGGTAGACACAGGCATATATAGGTAGACACAGGCATACATAGGCTGACATAGGCATACATAGGTAGATACAGGCATACATAGGTAGATACAGGCACACAAAGGTAGACATAGGCATACATAGGTAGATACAGGCACACATAGGCTGACACAGGCATACATAGGTAGACACAGGCATACATAGGTAGATACAGGCACACATAGGTAGACATAGGCATACATAGGTAGACACAGGCATACATAAGTAGACATAGGGATACAAAGGTAGACAGCGGTAAGCATGGGCAGATAGGTAGAGCAGCGTTAAACAACAAACAAGAAACAAGTTCTGATACACCTCATGGCGAACCGCAATTCCCATTCTGGTTTCACTACATCATATTGTTTATCAGTAGCAAACATGCTAAACGATGTGCATCGTTCAGTTTACCGGTTCTCCAATCGGGAATGCGTTTCTATCAATACATGTATTAACACGTTGGGTTGTCATATAACAAATACTGTACAAAAGTTACCGATGAAGATCAGCACTCAGGTGGTTCGATATTAAATTGACGAGTACATTTCATCTTGTACATTTGGGGTTATTTTCGACTCAAAATCTAAATAAAGAAAGAGCACCCATCATCCCTGGATAGAACAAGACACATCTCTCCATATCCTTTTCGTACTAAGTGTCCCAGACTCTCAATGGGCATTCCAGGGTAGAACAGGTCCCCAACACTCTATGTTTGTGTATGAAGTATCCCAGACTATCAATGAACATTCCGGCGTGGAACATGCACCCAACACTCGATATTTGTCCATGCAGTGTCCCAGGCGCTCAGTGCACATCCCGGGGTAGAACAGGTCACCAGCACTCTATGTTTGTCGTATGATATGGAAAGTATATACCAACACCTGTCATTTTAATTTATGTTTAATCCTTCTCTTGTCACGCGACGTGTAAAAAACACATCTCCTTATTCTTAACCTGCGGTCCTTTTGTAGTCCATGTTAAGGGTTGTCCGTATGTGTGTTTACAGGGTTTTGCCACACACGAAGGCAACCTTCATCTCTTGAAGACCAATGTCAAGAGTAAGTGAGCTTTGTTTCTCAATAGAAAACTACGAACATTCTGCCTCCAACGTTCTCAGCAGAAAATGCCTGTAGTACTAGTTGCAACAGCAGCAGCAGTAGTAGTAGTAGTAGTAGTAGTAGTTCTAGTAGAAGCAGCAGTAGTAGTAGTTGTAGTAGTAGCAGTAGTAGAAGTGGGAGCAGCAGCCTGTAGTACTAGTTGCAACAGCAGCAGCAGCAGTAGTAGTAGTAGTAGTAGTTCTAGTAGTAGCAGCAGTAGTAGTGGGAGCAGCAGCAGCAGCAGCAGCAGTAGTAGTAGTAGTAGTAGTAGTAGTAGTAGTAGTAGTAGCAGTAGCAGTAGTAGCAACAGCAGTAGCACGGACACCAGTGGTTGATGTGCAGTCTACAAGTGTGCAGCGACCTGTAATTAGTCTCGTCTGGGGCACTGACACCAGTGGTTGGTGTGCACTCATGGTATGTGAGACCATTTCAAATATACAGTAAACTACGTTTATAACGAACACGCTTGTAACGAACTGGCGGATATAACGAACTGTTTTTTTGGTCCCAGCCATTTGCGGTATATATGCTGTATATATGTTTGAAAAGGATTACGGTTATAACGCACTAAAATTAGTGGTCCCTTTTAGTTCATTATAACTCTAGTTTATTGTATTGCCCTTCAAATGTTTTGATGAAGTTATTCCTGCAACTGTAGCAGGGAATCCAAGGATAAACTGGACTTCTCAGTATTAGATGCTGTCACCATGGTGATTGATGCGGCATTAATCCATCATATAATAGTAGCAATATCTTTTCTCCAGGAGAGGAGTTTTAGGAGAAGCTGTTCTACAAGGAAATAGATGTTATATTCTACTGACGACATATTGGTGGTATAGGGTGTTGATAAATTCTTCATCTGACTGCATGTGTACTGTGTAGGGGGACTGTTGAAACTCACTGGCTGAAATCATTCCAGCTTTGAAAAGAGATGGCTTTGGAGAGAAGAAGGTGTTCGATTGTTTCGTGGCAGAAGAGACACAATCAACAGGTGAGTCACGTCAAGCCCACCTTGATTCACTGATGTGTTCTACAGAACACCGTGTTTACGGACGTGTAATGTGTCGACTGTAGTCCCGGTCAGCGCGCCGTGCTCTAAACTCTAGTGTTTCTAAGTGCGACATATATACACATGTATTCCCCGACTCACTGCACCCATCAGTATCAAGTGAAGCAAAGCACTAACGCTATATTCCAAGCATATTGTTCATAAACTCAGATTTACCAAACACCCACAACTTGAAGACTGTACACTGACGACTGTGTTTGACTCTGCTGTTTGGAACAACATGTAACGCTATTGGTGTATGACATGGGGTGTTTAGTTACAAGTACTGACTGTAATACAATAAAGATGCCAGCTTGAAAGTGTATGACATGGGATGTTTAGTCACAAGTACTGACTGTAATACAATAAAGATGCCAGCTTGATGGTGTATGACATGGGGTGTTTAGTCACAAGTACTGACCGTAATATAGTGAAGATTCCAGCATGATGGTGTATGACATGGAATGTTTAGTCACAAGTACTGACTGTAATACAATATAGATTCCAGCATGATGGTGTATGAATGGAATGTTTAGTCACAAGTACTGACTGTAATACAATGAAGATGCCAGCATGATGGTGTATGACATGGGGTGTTTAGTCACAAGTACTGACTGTAACACAATGAAGATTCCAGCATGATGGAGCATGCCATGGGGTGTTTAGTCACAAGTACTGACTGTAATACAATGAAGATGCCAGCATGATGGTGTATGAATGGAATGTTTAGTCACAAGTACTGACTGTAATACAATGAAGATGCCAGCATGATGGTTTATGACTTGGGGTGTTTAGTCACAAGTGCTGACTGTAATACAATACAGATAACAGCATGATGGTGCATGACATGGGATGTTTAGTTACAAGTACTGACTGTAATACAATGAAGATGCCAGCATGATGGTGCATGGCCTTGGGTGTTTAGTCACAAGTACTGACTGTAATACAATGAAGATGCCAGCATGATGGTTTATGACTTGGGGTGTTTAGTCACAAGTGCTGACTGTAATACAATACAGATTCCAGCATGATGGTGCATGGCCTTGGGTGTTTAGTTATAAGTACTGACTGTAATACAATGAAGATTCCAGCATGATAGTGTATGACATGGGGTGTTTAGTCACAAGTACAGACTGTAATACAATGAAAATGCCAGCATGATTGTGTTTAGTATCACCAAGTTTTCGTACCTAGATTAGTTTGTGGTTTTGTGTGTGGCAACTAAAATGAACAGCCTCAATGGACGTCGGAAGCCCTTTCTCCGCCATCCCATTACGTGACCATGAGGTCTGACTTCACCTCTTCCAGGCAGATCCCGGCTTGTTGGCTACTTGATGTACATGTGGTCCTTCACCACCTTGACTGGGCGCTTCCTGTACGTGGAGGACCTGTTTGTGGAAAGGGACTTCAGAAGGAAGGGGGTCGGATCAGCACTGTGGGCCTCTGCAATGAAGGTAACATCATCCAACAGTGCAGAGTATGACGGGCTTGACTCCAGCTGCATGCGTCCTGCAACTTTCATATGACATTTAGCAATATATTAACACATAATAAGCAAAATGTATGAATTAAATTGTTTCAAAACGATAACAATTAAAAACCATTACAGGGCTTTAGGGTGAGGATATGCACATCCATGGACACTGAAGTGAGGGTTGAGATATGCCTTATGCTGTGGGGATTCCGGGTCCCATTAGGCCCCCATTATACCTCATGGTTGTTATGATAGCCAACTGGTCGGGCTTCGTTGAGTGTACATCATACACGATGGCAAGGCTCTTTGATTATATACATGCCTTTGTGATACATTTTCTGACTATTTCTAAATGACGCGTTAAACCACGTGCACTCACTTCCCGCATCAGTAGGGCGTTTACTGAATCCTCGGTACGTTATCTTAAACTGTGGCTAGGCCTGTTTACCTGATACACAGAGCGTGTGACGTGAGGTGGATAGATAACATTGTACACTTGTAGATGTGTAAAGAGGTCAACTATATCTGTCAGAGAGCATGAGCGAGAGACATGTTGGTTGGAGCATCGACAGACAATCTGGGTAATGCAGAAGGCTGCATATTTTGGGAGTCTTCCCATTCTCCTAAAACTTCTGGGTGGGTTTGACTAGGCAGCGCTTCCTGGGAGAAGTCCCAACCAAGCGAAGTGCCATATCAAATCGGCCCAGACACAGTTTTTTAAGGAGTGGCTATCTGAAAGACCACTGCACCTAGTTTATGTGCAGTGTGTTGAGAAATTCGGCAACCCTGCAGAGTCCTTCGCTTGGATGAGGTCGGCTGGCCTGAAAAGTGAAACAGAAGGCTTTCTGTTTGCTGCTCGAAACCGTCAATGTGTGATTTTGCATCAAAATGTAAATGTGAAATGTAGATTATGTAATGAATTTAATGAGGCTACCCAACACATTGTCAGTGGATGCCCAGCTTTGGCACAAACACACTGTCTTAAGCGACATGATGGAATGGTTTGATCATTTCATTACCATCATCGCCATGCTAGTGTTTTGACACAGAGGTCCATCCATGGTACGACCTGGAATATGTAGAGGGCGTCATGGAAAATGATCAAAAAATGCTTTGGAATAGTCCCGTATACAGCCTTAGACGTATCCAGGCCAACAAACCTGATCTTGTCCTTTTTGATAAATCCAATGAAATCATTTATATTATTGAATTTTCTGTCCCTTTTGACACAAATGTGTTTGACAAGATTCAGCAAAAGCTTGACAAATATGCAGGCCTCGCTTTCGAAATGTCACGATTGCATCCCAAGTGCCAAGTTGTTCGACTCCCCATTGTTCTCGGTGCCTTAGGTTTGGTACCTCCCAATCTGGGCAAGGGCCTTGAGCTGATAATGATTCTAACCAGCCTGACTGGCTTTGCTATAGCCAGAAGCCAAATTGACTAGTCTCTTTACTCCACTTGTCTCGTTCCTTCAGTCAAACTGGGGGCGGTGGGGTAGGCTAGTGGTTAAAGCGTTCGCTCGTCACGCCGAAGAACCGGGTTCCATTCCCGAAATGGGTTCAATGTGTGAAGCCCATTTCTGGTGTCCCCCGCCGTGACATTGCTGGAATATTGCTAAAAGCGGCGTAAAACCACACTCACCCACTCAGTCAAACTGACAACTCCGGAGGTATAAAAGCAAAAGTGTCTGCCGTAGTAATCAGATATACCCTCATTGTCAGCTTCCTGTATAAGGAAATACAGCAACAACACATTTATGAACACAAAGATTCACGGGATGAAGACGGGATACGAACCTGCAACCTCTTGATGTGCAGTCCTTCACGCTCCCACCTGTGATAGGGAGATTGTTGTTGTCACAAGTGCAATTTCCTGGTCACCATTAGCTGTGTTTATTTGTACATTTTAAGGCTAACGTTGCACCAAGTTCGTTGTAAGTCCTAGCGGTGTTTAGGTGGTGTTTAGGCTGTGAGCTTATTTCATGTGTTTAGACCCTAAACGTCTTTAGATAGAACAAACCAAATGTGTATTCCGTCCAGGATTGAAACACATTCCTAAACATGTCTTGTATGTGTTTACATTCAAAACACATTTTTACATCGTACATGAGTCAAATTCACAAACCAACTCGTCAAATTGACTTGTCCTTTCCCGATTTGTCTGTGGGATCGACATCGTCATAAAGTATAACGCATCACTTCACCTTGGACAGGCTGCTGAAGTTCCATGATGGTCGCCTATTCACATCCCAGTTAGGATGACCGCTGTTGAACCAATCTAGTCAGTACTCTTTTACGTGTGTCTCTCTGTATCCTGTACCAGGTATGGGTTTTGTTCATGTATTTGTTAGAAAACATTTATCAGACAAATTACCAAATCATGTTGGTTTTTTCAATAACAGTACAGCTACTTTTCCTCGTCGGTACATTTTCAAAGTCGACCCCGTCTTTCAATTTGATTTAGTCGAAATACTTGCTGAAAGGGAGAAACCCCTGTACAGAGCAATGGGATGACGTCACAGGAGGCGTATAATTCGTGTTTCCAAGCATCACGAGCTTCCCTAGTCAATTTGCGTTACTTTGACATATACTATTTTTATTGCCCTCTGACTTGCATTTATCAAATGAAGCCGGTAAAACATTCTTTTGTGATGCTGGTGGTGGATCGACAAAAGGGGGATCATATGAACATTATGATATTTGTATGGTTTTGGTTTCATAAAATATATTTCACTGCCATGGTGCAGGGCTACCTAAAGGGTTACACAAATGAAGGCTGACTCTATACAGTTTTATCCATTTCAATGCAATGATGTAGGGTACCTCAGAGTCACAGTATTAGAAAGTCACACGCCAAATTGTGAAATATGACTCAACAAACACAAGTCATTACTAATATATTTCGCTAAAAAATAACAACCACCTAGATATGACAGGTTCAAAACCTCCTGATATGCCCTCATACAATAACAGAGTCTGGATGAGACTTCGTGATTGAGCAACAACCACGCAATCAATGAAGGCACAGAACAGACCAGCAGACCCACTTTAATCACGTTTTCAATCCGGTTGCCTGGATCTGATGTTTGTATGTATATAGATACGGCCCCTCCTCGATGACAGCGGGACATCCAATCATCTTTTATCCAGTCATCACCGCCATCACCATTCGAAGCCACAGCAGCACGAACTAAGGAAGCAATACCAAGTGTCGGATTCCAAGTACCGGTTTGAAACAAAGCATGGCAACCAGTTGTGTTAGTACCCTGTTTGGATTGGGAATCGGTTATGAGTTGAGATAGCGCAGTGCCAGTGGAACCGAGAAAGGAATATTTCGTTATATTGGCGTTTGTACAAAGAGTTTAAGATCACTCACGTTGTAATGATATACAAAGAAATTTCTGTCAACATGAAATATTATACACGAATCGGTGACTAAAGCGTCACATCGATGTTTTTGCCAGTTACGGAAAAGGACGAATGATGACGAAATGTCTCATTTTCAAGTATGGCCGAGTTTATAGTTAGGGATGCTTGCGTCGATGATTGCGATGAAATACTGCGACTTATCAAGTTGAGGGAGTTGAAGGTGATAGACGAAGACATTGTGCGACTTATTAAGGGGAAAGAGTTGAAGGTGGTATAAGACATACATATTATGGCGGGAGATCAAGTTGTAGGCGATGGACTATGACATACTGTGATTTATTAGGTAAGAGAGTTGTTGTGTGGTAGACGATTTCATAGTGCAATTGTAAGACCGTAAAGGTGGACATGGTCAGATTGGGCTGTAAAAGGTTGACATGATCAGATGGGACTGGAGAAGGTGGTCATGATCAGATAGGACTGGAGAAGGTGGACATGCTAAGATGGGATTGAAGAAGGTTGACATGATCAGATGGGACTGGAGAAGGTGGACATGATAAGATGGGACTGGCGAAGGTGGACGTGCTGAGATGGGATTGAAGAAGGCTGACATGATCAGATGGGACTGGAGAAGACGGACATTATCAGATGGGACTGGAGAAGGTGGACATGATCAGATGGGATTGAAGAAGGTAGACATGATCAGATTGGACTGGACACGTTGGACATGATCAGATGGGAGTGTAGAAGGTGGTCATGATCAGATGGGACTGGAGAAGGTTGACATGCTAAGATGGGATTGAAGAAGGTTGACATGATCAGATGGGACTGGAGAAGGTTGACGTGCTAAGAGGGGATTGAAGAAGGTTCACATGATCAGATGGGACTGGTGAAGACGGACATGATCAGATAGGACTGGAGGAGGTGGACATGATCAGATGGGATTGAAGAAGGTGGACATGATCAGATGAGACTGGAGATGTTGGACATGATCACATGGGATTGTAGAAGGTTGACATGATAAGATGGGACTGGAGAAGGTGGACATGATCAGATGGTACTGGAGGAGGTGGACATGGTCAGATGAGACATGAACAGATGGGACTGGAGAAGGTGGACATGATCAGATGGGACATGATCAGATGGGACTCGAGAAGGAGGACATGATCAGATGGGACTGTAGGAGGTGGACATGATCAGATGGGACTGGAGGAGGTGGACATGGTCAGATGAGACATGAACAGATGGGACTGGAGAAGGTGGACATGATCAGATTGGACTGGAGAAGGTGGACATGATCAGATGGGACTGAAGAAGGTGGACATGATCACATGGGAATGTGGAAGGTTGACATGATCAGATGGGACTGGAGAAGTTGAACATGACCAGGTGGGATTGTAGAAGGTGGACATGATCAGATGAGACTGAAGAAGGTGAACATGATCAGATGGGACTGGAGAAGTTGGACATGATCAGATGGGACTGAAGGAGGTGGACATGATCAGTTAGGACTGGAGAAGTTGGACATGATCAAATGGAACTGAAGAAGGTGGACATGATCAGATGGGACTGGAGAAGGTGGACATGATCAGATGGGACTGGAGAAGGTGGACATGATCAGATGGGACTGAAGAAGTTGGACATGGTCAGATGGGACTGGAGGAGGTGGAAATGATCAGATGGGATTGAAGAAAGTGGACATGATCAGATTGGACTGTAGAAGTTGGACATGATCAGATGGGACTGAAGGAGGTGGACATCATCAGATGGGACTGGAGAAGGTGGACATGATCAGATGGGACTGGAGAAGGTGGACATAATTAGATGTGACTGGAGAAGGTGGACATGATCAGATGGGACTGAAGAAGGTAGACATGATCAGATGGGACTGAAGAAGGTGGACATGATCAGATTTGACTTGAGGAGGTGGACATGATCAGATGGGACTTGAGAAGGTAAGTATAACTTAGACAAATATTGATATAGGGACACAAACTATATGGAATCGAACTTCTGTATTGCTTATCGAGGGGTGGCTGAAAGGTTCTGAGCCTAACTACGAATGACGTACTGTCTGCCATTAACAGCATGTATTAAGTACAACAGTTCCCATGCTTACAGGCTACATGTGAGAGAAATACACAACAGGCAGCACATTTCCGCAGGTATCAAGATTAGGTATCCTCTGTTGCTGAACATGGACACAATTTGCTAGCTCACAGTCATCAAGAGTCTTAAACTGAAAGGACCAACTCCAGCAACCATTCATGCGGATATGGTGTCAACTTTAAGGTATGATATTGAAGCTGAGTTCAAGAGGAGAAGATGGAGCCTCGACAATGATCAGGATAAGAAAAAATATTAATGGATGATGCTATTATATATAGACGTTTCACAACATGTCACATAGCCAATACAGTAGGCATCTCTCATGTGAGAGTTGAGAGCATGTAAGCCACATTTCCAAGACTTTCTTTCATTTTCGAAACTTAGGAGGCATTCAACATCTGCTCACCAAAGGTGCTGCACATCTCATGGCCAGATATTTGGTCCTGTCAAGGCTTGACAATTGTCTGATGGGTAACATCACAAATGAACAGGTCATGAGGCTTGAGCGCATACAAAACACAGATGTACGTATTGTTACGAGAACTTCAAAATGGACACCTATTACTCCTTCTCAGATGTTGCAGAAATGGTTGCCTCTCAAAGCGAGAATAGATTTTAAACTACTTACATAAACCTTCAAATGCTTCAAGGAATCAGCCCCATGGTATCTGATGGAACTTTTGCCGAAATACTAGCCATCCAGGTCTCTCCGTTCTGAAAGTCAACACTGGCTGCAAGTGACAGAAACCCACTTGAAGACCTTTGGTCACAGATCTTTCCAATAGTTTGATTAGAACAGTCTACCAACAGAACTAAAACTCTCACCACCATTCAAGGCTCATCTAAAGAACTACCTTGTCAACCAGTACTATTCAACCTGAAATCAACACCCCTCGCCTTGACGTTTTCCTTGCTGTAGCACAACTTGCTTCAACGTATAAGGCCATTAGCATGATTTCAGTAATGGGATCTGGTGCATTATAAATGAACTAGGCATGTCAAACATAACGAGGCTGAAATTTCAGGACTGGATCGTAGCGCCACCAGTAGCTATTACGAGTCATGTCCCTTCTATGCCCCTCCTATTGACCAAACATATTCCACCACACAAATTGTGGTGCCCACTCAAGACGATCTGATCGCTGATCAAGATCTAATTTGTAATAAAACGTGTCTTACCTTTCAAAGTGCATCAAATCAGGTCTGCAACTTCATTAATGACATTGAAAGATATGGAAAATATCTGTCGACGCCTATTTGTCGGTAAACATCTTTTGCAAATCCTTCAGTCGTCAGAAATCTGCACGTTGAAATCCATGTTGCTTACGAACCGGATGTTTGATTGGACTATGCATAGACTCCTAGTCCAGCCAAAATGTAAAACATTCCAGCCTAGTTCGGCAAGGGTGGAAGCTGGACTTTTATAGTAGGTTAACTTCCTGGCCTCGGGAAGATGCATAACTGCACGTTGGGTTCCGAGGCTTCTGATTCCCGATCAGAAACACTCCAGGTTCATCACTCTTGTGAGGTTTTACATAGTCCAAAAACACTCCCAGCCGATTTTGTAGAGGGATTTGTAACCTTAAATGGATGAGTCTTGGGTACACCACTGTCGACAAGTGACAGTCAACGCAGTTGAAACATCTTGCGCACCCTCCTCCAGGGAAAGCAAAGTCTGTACCAACAACCGGCAAGGCGATGTCTTCTGGGATTCCAAAGGAATCCAACTGGTGGAATACCTCCCAAGTGGTCAGACCATAAATGGCCAATATTATGCTCCTCTGGCTAAACGTCTGGGAAAGCTCACTAAAGATGTGGTGTTGCCCAAAAGACATGCATTGCACCTGTGCCCAAGTCTGTTGTCTCCATTCCTGCAGGGCATGATTGTGGCTTTGAACTCATTGACCATATGTGGCACCGTCAGTTTTCCACCACTTCCCACACTCGAAGAAAGAATTGCCTGCAAGTATTATGCAAATTTTATGCTGATGACGTCATATCTGTTGTGGTGTAAGTTTTACACTATCAGGAGTAATCTACAACAGTGAGAACCAGGCACTCCAGTATCGTTGGCAGAAGTGGGTGGACCTCAAGAGGGGATTATGTTGAAAAATAATCAGCAACTAAGTACATCCATTGTTCGGCCCAGAACGTTTTAGTCACCGCTCGTAGCATGGTCCTGCGTGCGACTCAAAGACATCTTAAACTGATTGGCCCTAAAGGGGTTGTATATGCCCTCTTCTTGGTTTGTGTAATTGTCCCCCAAGTGATCCATACCTACATTCAATATCAGAGTATCTGTTGTATTTTCCCCCAAAATATATGGACGTCAATATCGTGTATGAACACTACCTCACTGAAGTATTGTTGTGTTACGTTACAGGGCTTGGCGGAGTTTGAGAAGAAGCTGCACCTTTTGCGGACTGATACAGAGAGTAAGTTGACATCTGGGTTAACTGCGTCATATAAAGAAAATATTACATAAGAAACACTGAAGACAATATTATCAATAGTGGAATCCTTTATAGTCTTTACCAGTACCTGGGCTGTTGATGATCACACAAAACTAACGTCATCAAAACTGTTACCACAAGATGTAATGGTTGATAAGCAAATAAGCAATGACTTTAACGCTGAGAAATTATTGCAAGTATATATGCACAAACACTGTAACTTGGGACGTTGCAGAAGTAGGGAATATCGAAAATCATATCTGACTTTCTTCAGAAACGACATGCATATGTGGCCTATTTTGTATTGCTACTTGGTGTTAACGGAAAGCCCCCATACGCACCTTTCACTGCGGTTGCATCTTGTGACGGTCCTTTGCACGTGTAAAATATGCATTTAGGATTTTTGCTCTTGTATTGGAAGCTTAATTAAGTCAGTGTGAATCCAGCTGGCCGAAGAGGCTTGATGACAGCACGGTTACAGCACGCACCTGATCATCGTTTTGTGTCCAATGTCTAATGCTAGGCATGCTTCAGATTGTACACTTAATGTGTTCTCAGTCTGTGATTAGCAGACACATTTCTACGTTGAACCAGGACTGTAGAGCTACAGCAGCCATCCAGGGTCGTTTCATCAGGATCCGTCTCGCCAACACCATCTCATTTCATCTGGATCTGTGTTGCATCTGGATCTCGATGATCACGCGTAACCCCACTTTGACCGATCGCCTCAATGTGGCTGATGCCAGTAGGGGAATAGCGGATGGTCATGTGTCCTCTGTCGAATCCAGATTGAGTCTTGACCTCCTTGAACGGCGTACTCGTGTTTGGAAATGTGCCATAGAACGTTAGCAGACGTCAGTGTCTGTCCATCAGTATGACGTTGATGATATGGTCTTGATGACGGACAGAACGCCATTACACAGCGGCCAGGGGAGCGTCACAGGACAGTAGTACCGTGACAACACAGCTCTGCCTATCGGACTTACATCTCGTGTTGACGTGTTGTCTTCCAGAATGAGAATGGACGTGTCCATCATGGTCGGACTATCACTGCATAATCGAAACAGCAACATCACCACATTACACAAATCGCAATTTCCTCCACCGACCACGTATGGGACACCATCGGAACACCTCAACATCGCCTCCACCGTTTTCATTTTCAGAAGAGTTGGACAGGGCATCCCAAAAGACCAGAGGCCAGTTTACCAGAAGCATGCCACGTCGCTTGCAACTGCTTGTTGTATTCCTGATTGGTACTCATGTAAAATGCGTGTTTTAGAATGCATCCTTTGCATCTCGTTTGATGAACCGTTTTCCACTCAATTTCCCTCTTGAATACTTGATTCCTTGGAGAGGCATTTAGAGGTTGGATTAGTTACTTGATAACGGTGTTAGAACCTCCACCGAAACGTATGTGTTAGAGAAATGACTGCTAAGTGTAGCATAAAGTGTATAAACTACAGAGTACAGACATACGACAGCACTGTTGCATATGTACACATACTATGTTATGCGTGTACATGTTATGTGTCTAAATGCTATGTGTCTGCATGTTATGTGTCTACGTGTTATGCGTCTACATGTTATGCGTTTACATGTTATGCATGTACATGTTATGTGTCTGCATGTTATGTGTCTACATGTTATGTGTCTACATGTTATGTGTCTACATGTTATGCGTCTACATGTTATATGTCTACATGTTATGCGTCTACATGTTATGCGTCTGCATGTTATGTGTCTACATGTTATGCTTGTTCATATTATGTGTCTACATGTTTTGTGTCTACATTTTATGCGTCTACATGTTATGCGTGTACACGTTATGTGTTTAAATGTTATATGTCTAAATGTTATGTGTCTACATTTTATGTGTCTACATGTTTTGTGTCTACATGTTATATGTCTATATGTTATATGTCTGCATGTTATATGTCTGCATGTTATGTGTCTGCATGCTATGCGTGTACCTGTTATTCGTGTACATGTTATGCATGTACATGTTTTGCGTCTGCATGTTATGTGTCTCCATGTTATGTGTCTGCATGTTATGTGTCTACATGTTATGTGTCTACATTTTATGCGTCTACATATATGCGTGTACATGTTATGTGTCTACATGTAATCCGTGTACACGTTATGTGTTTACATGTTATGTGTCTCCATGTTATGTGTCTACATGTTATGTGTCTACATGTTATGTGTCTCCATGTTATGTGTCTACATGTTATGTGTCTACATGTTATGTGTCTGCATGTTATGTGTCTGCATGTTATGTGTCTACATGTTATGTGTTTACATGTTATGCATGTACATGTTATGTGTCTACATGTAATGCGTCTACATGTTATGTGTCTACATGTTATGTGTCTACATGTTATGCGTGTACATGGTATGCGTCTGCATGTTATGTGTCTACATGTTATGTATCTACATGTTATGTGTCTGCATATTATGTGTCTACATGTTATGCGTGTACATGTTATGTGTCTACATGTAATGCGTCTACATGTTATGTGTCTACATGTTATGTGTCTACATGTTATGCGTGTACATGGTATGCGTCTGCATGTTATGTGTCTACATGTTATGCTTGTTCATATTATGTGTCTACATGTTATGTGTTTACATTTTATGCTTCTAAATGTTATGTAAGTGTACATGTTATGTGTCTGCATGTTATGTGTCTACATGTTATGTGTGTACATGTTATGTGTCTACATGTTATGTGTCTACATGTTATGCGTGTACATGTTATGTGTCTACATGTTATGCGTGTACATGTTATGTGTCTACATGTAATGCGTGTACATGTTATGCGTCTACATGTTATGCGTGTACATGTTATGTGTCTACATGTTATGTGTCTACATGTTATGTGTCTACATGTTATGTGTCTACATGTTATGCGTGTACATGTTATGTGTCTACATGTAATGCGTGTACATGTTATGCGTCTACATGTTATGTGTCTACATGTTATGCGTCTACATGTTATATATCTACATGTTATGCGTCTACATGTTATGTGTCTACATGTTATGTGTCTACATGTTATGCGTGTACATGTTATGCGTCTACATGTTATGTGTCTACATGTTATGCGTCTACATGTTATGTGTCTACATGTTATGTGTCTACATGTTATGTGTCTACATGTTATGCGTCTACATGTTATGTGTCTACATGTTATGTGTCTACATGTTATGTGTCTACATGTTATGCGTGTACATGTTATGCGTCTCCATGTTATGTGTCTACATGTTATGAGTCTACATGTTATGCGTGTACATGTTATGCGTCTGCATGTTATGTGTCTACATGTTATGCATCTACATGTTATGTGTCTGCATGTTATGTATCAGCACGTTATGTGTCTACATGTTATGCGTCTACATGTTATGTGTCTGCATATTATGTGTCTACATGTTATGCGTCTACATGTTATGTGTCTACATGTAATGCTTGTACATGTTATGCGTCTACATTTTATGTGTCTACATGTTATGCGTGTGCATGTTATGCGTGTGCATATTATGTGTCTACATGTTATGCTTGTTCATATTATGTGTCTACATGTTATGTGTCTACATTTTATGCTTCTAAATGTTATGTAAGTGTACATGTTATGTGTCTGCATGTTATGTGTCTACATGTTATGTGTCTACATGTTATGTGTCTCCATGTTATGTGTCTACATGTTATGTGTCTACATGTTATGTGTCTGCATGTTATGTGTTTACATGTTATATGTCTAAATGTTATGTGTCTACATGTTATGTGTCTACATGTTGTGTGTCTGCATGTTATGCGTGTACCTGTTATGCGTGTACCTGTTATGCGTCTACATGTTTTGCGTCTGCATGTTATGTGTCTCCATGTTATGTGTCTGCAGGTTATGTGTCTGCAGGTTATGTGTCTCCATGTTATGTGTCTCCATGTTATGTGTCTACATGTTATGTGTCTGCATGTTATGTGTCTACATGTTATGTGTCTGCATGTTATTTATCTACATGTTTTGCGTCTGCATGTTATGTGTCTGCATGTTATGTGTCTGCATGTTATGCGTCTACATGTTATGTGTCTGCATGTTATGTGTCTACATGTTATGTGTCTGCATGTTATGTGTCTATATGTTATGTGTCTACATGTTATGTGTCTCCATGTTATGTGTCTCCATCTTATGTGTCTACATGTTATGTGTCTGCATGTTATGTGTTTACATGTTATATGTCTAAATGTTATGTGTCTACATGTTATGTGTCTACATGTTATGTGTCTGCATGTTATGCGTGTACCTGTTATGCGTGTACCTGTTATGCGTGTACATGTTTTGCGTCTGCATGTTATGTGTCTGCATGTTATGTGTCTGCATGTTATGTGTCTGCATGTTATGTGTCTACATGTTATGTGTCTTCATGTTATGTGTCTCCATGTTATGTGTCTACATGTTATGTGTCTGCATGTTATGAGTCTGCATGTTATATGTCTACATGTTATGTGTCTGCATGTTATGTGTCTACATGTTTTGCGTCTGTATGTTATGTGTCTGCATTTTATGTGTCTGCATGTTATGCGTCTACATGTTATGTGTCTACATGTTATGTGTCTACATGTTATGTGTCTCCATGTTATGTGTCTGCATGTTATGTGTCTCCATGTTTTGCGTCTGCATGTTATGTGTCTGAATGTTATGTGTCTGCATGTTATGCGTGTACATGTTATGTGTCTCCATTTTATGTGTGTGCATGTTATGTGTCTACATGTTATGTGTCTACATGCTATGTGTCTACATGTTATGTGTCTGCATGTTATGTGTCTACATGTTATGTGTCTGTATGTTATCTGTCTACATTTTGGACCACAGTGTTTAGTAAGACACAACTGGACCACAGTGTTTAGTAAGACTCAGCTGGACCACAGTGTTTAGTAAGACAAAGCCGGACCACAGTGTTCAGTAAGACACAACTGGACCACAGTGTTCAGTAAGACAAAGCTGGACCACAGTATTTAGTAGGACACAACTGGACCACAGTGTTCAGTAAGACTCAACTGGACCACAGTGTTTTGTAAGACACAGTTTGACCACATTGTTTTGTAAGACACAGTTTGACCACATTGTTTAGTAAGACTCAACTGGACCACAGTGTTTTGTAAGACACAGTTTGACCACATTGTTTAGTAAGACACAACTGGACCACAGTGTTTAGTAAGACACAATTGGACCACAGTGTTTTTTAAGACACAGCTGGACCAGAGTGTTTAGTAAGACACAGCTGGACCACAGTGTTTACTAAGACACAACTGGACCACAGTGTTCAGTAAGACACAGCTGGACCACAGTGTTCAGTAAGACACAACTGGACCACAGTGTTTAGTAAGACACAGCTGGACCACGGTCTTTAGTAAGAGACAACTGGACGACAGTGTTTAGTGAGAGACAGTTGGACAACAGTGTTTAGTAAGACGCAGGGAGTATATCTATACGAACAAAACAGCTCATGCAAAAGTGTATTTACATATAAGTAACTTTACATGGTGAACCAATTTGGCCATGTGAACGGCGACACTATTTACTCAGTGTGTAAAATGACGGCATCTGATCCAACTATAGCTGCGTATTGCACCATGTCTAAATGGCCCAATGATTGGGAGATGTGTCCCATCTAAAGCCCCTTCACAGTTACACCCAGGTATTTCCGATACCTTTAATCAACGCCTTTAGGTTAGCAACTTCGGGGAACTTAATGTGAGGGGAACACATTTCATCCGCAAGTGCAGTACACACATTTTATGCGTGTACATGTTATGCGTGTCTATATGTTACAAGTACACGCATAACATGTAGACGCATAACATGTAGCAGGTATATTTGGATCAAATACTGGCATTTTACACGCTGAGTAAATATAGACAGTACACATAAGTACACAAATTTCTCGTACCCATTTCCACACCGTTGACTTCCCTACTCCAAATAGGTCCCCAACAGTTGGGCACAGTTGAGCACTCAGCACACGATGCCAACCAATAGATTGCTATGGCAACCTGTTGTCCAACGCAAGTGGTTTTCTGATGACTGTTGATTATGCTGGTACAGCCGTAGTGAGTTATTGACACATGAATTAAATGTTTCCCTTGTCACTCTAATATTTACAATCCACTGACCATCGGTGAAAGTTTCTTTCACAATTTCATTCCCCCACTGTCGTGATCTAGGCCTTGTTCAAACGCTCCGTTCCTCTGTTAGTCCTGAAGTTAAACCAGCACATAGGAAATAGGAGAAACTTCTGGGCCTTGATACTGCCAGTCGTGCCATTACGACAGACCAAGAAGAAATGGTCGATTCTCTTGATTTTTAAGGGGAGCAAAACGTGGAGTTGCACACGACACTAATAAAACATGTGAACGCAAAATATCTATACTTTTACATACATAAATAGATTTACTCCACATTCAAATATTCTCCTGTGTATTTCTGTCCATGTGAACAGGGTATAAGATATGTATAAACGGGTACTAATGCATCATATCTGTACATATTCTACTTTTCATTGAGACAAAACGTTGCATCAAAATCACCTTGTTATTCAGACGAATCCTTGTCCTGTCGAACTGCATGTACTCCATCTGTATGTCCTCGATACCACAGCGTGGTGTAGCCAGCACAACAGTAACTGTTAACTACTTTGTGGCGATATCTCCATTCTCACATGTTGATGGTACGATTAATTAAATGCATACGGCTTACATATACCTATATCTGAGAATGGAGAATGGATACATATACATCTATATTGTATGAATATTTACTGTGTTTTCCAGTCTTGGTTATTTCCTACAGCTTTTATTAGACTCACTGAAACTGCATGCAAATGGACTTTGAACATCCTGTCTAGCATCCAGATAGTGTCTATCAATGATCATATGTCTGCTTTTGTGGTGATCAAGTGTGCGAAAAGATGAACCTTTCTATTACAGCTTTGAAAAGGAACGGCTTTGGTGAGGATAAAGTGTTCCACTGTTTTGTTGCTGAAGCGAGGGACCACAAAGGAACAGGTCAGTGATTACAAGACATGACCTGATGTGGTATCTCCAGTTGGTGTGGTGTGCACAATATCAGATATCAGATTGTTCAGAACGCTGTCGGAACCAAAGTATATCAACTCGGCTAATGATCTCTGTCAGAATGCATCGCACACTCCCATCAGTTTTACAATGTCCTTTATTTGCGTTTTACAATTTCACCATCTTGACTAAAATTAACTCTGCAATTTGCTCATATATAAATTATTATTTGGAATTATGTTGCATGTTCAAACATGTTTCCTCTATTTGCGTATTTTGTTATTTGACCCTTCTGTTTCAGACCGACCCCTGCTTGTAGGCTACCTGTTGTATGTGTGGTGTTTCTTCTCACTGTCTGGGCGTGTGTTGTACGTGGAGGATCTCTATGTTGATGAAGACTACAGGAGAAAGGGCGTTCGGTCAGCACTGTGGGCATGTGCAATGAAGGTGCGGACACAACCTCATTCCTCACCCGTTTGCTTTCCTTCTCCAGTAGAATACGTCCCCATCATCCAGGCTTGTCTTATGAGGTGACGAAATAGATCAGTTGGTCAGGCTCGATACCTGGTTTATTCCTTGGCATCGTATCTGACTGTGTGGGCCTTGGCTCATTATATCAATCACTGGTTAATCTGGTCCAGTCTCCGGAACATTTTCAAGCCACCACCACATTACTTAAATATTGCTGGGTGTCACTAGCGTTAAACAACAAATAGACAAAGTTACTTGCTCTCAAATAATTGTTTGTCCAAGACATTTGTAGTAATACGATTTTATAATTCCTATTGGTTGTTGTTAAAGTATTAATTTTGAAGGAACGCATAACGATCTTTCATGAGTATAATTGCAGTAGTGCACAATATAACGTCATATACAGCATGTTCAGTGAGTTAAGCGAACCTGTAGTCTATTGTCTACTGTCTACTCTACATGGACGTGTAACATTCCTGATTCTTTGTAAAAATATGTAACACTCGAACGGGTCACAAGAAACTAATACAGCGCTTGTCACGTTTCCCTATACCGTGTGCACCTTGCAGGTCGCCATGGACAAGCGCAGTGCACAGATGCAGAGGTGTGTGCCCGCTGGAATACATCCGCCATTAACTTCTACAAAACGTTAGGATCAGAGAATCTGGGGAAGAACGAAGAATATATCTCATTTATGCTGAACAAAGACTCTATGAAATCTGCATATTCCAGGATATCACGCGACTGACCTCGTCAGTGTTGGAGGTATACTTGCGAGGCCCTGTGTCCCAGGGGCCACTGGTCGTCATTTGTGTCTTGAGTATCATATTTGGTTTGTCTACACGATACCCCAGCTGGTTCCATAGATGTGATAGATGTTGGCAACATGTTACTATGCTCTCTCGTTGGGGATGTTAGCAGCGCTCTGAGTTTTACTAACAATCTGCGAACATGCAAAGCAGTGACGTCATAGGACAAGCAATCGCTCATCACACAGAAAGCCTAGGTTCGATTCCCAACATGGGTACAATGTCTGAGGCTCATTTCTCTCCCCCACATTGCTACAGCTAGACTATTACAGAATGTCGTAAACACTCCCTCACTAATTCACTTCAATGTCGATGGATATGTTTGTCTCTTTGATATCGCTTTCACACAATTGATAACAACATGGCCTGTACAAAATGTCATCCATAGTTTCCAATACTATAATTATCTCACAAGATGCAGCGTAAATGTAAAACAAAATGTTTGGATGTTTTCACAAGTTTTATTTGATCATATAATTTACAGAACATGCACGATGTGTACGATCAATCTCAAACGATTTTTGTACAAATCTAGATCTACTTTCTACTAATCTGGTTGACAATTCGTTTTATCTAGATTCACAGGATAATATACTGTTTACATTACTATTAATGTTTGTTGAACCAGAGTCACAGTACACAAACATAACCAGGCGACTCAGGGCCACAGTACACTGACACAGTCAGGTGACACAGGGCCACAGTACACTGACACAATCAGGCGACTCGGGGCCACAGTACACTGACACAATTGGGTGATGGAGAGCCACAGTACACTGTAACAATCAGGTGACTCAGTGTCACAGAATACTGACACAATCATGTGACCCAGGGCCACAGTACACTGACACAATCAGGTGACGCAGGGCCACAGTACACTGACACAATCAGTTGACCCAGGGCCACAGTACACTGTAACAATCAGGTGACCCAGGGTCACAGTACACTGACACAATCAGGTGACTCAGTGTCACAGAATACTGACAAAATCAAGTGACCCAGGGCCACAGTACACTGACACTATAAGGGGAATCAGGGGACACAGTACACTGACACAATCAAGTGACCCAGGGCCACAGTACACTGACACAATCAGGTGACCCAGGGCCACAGTACACTGACACAATCAGGTGAATCAGGGACACAATACACTGACACTATAAGGGGAATCAGGGCCACAGTACACTGACACCATCAGGTGGATCAGGGGACACAGTACACTGACACAATCAGGTGAATCAGGGGACACAATACACTGACACAATCGGGTGACTCAGGGCCATCGTACGATGACACAATCAGGTGAATCAGGGCCAGACTACACTGACACAATCAGATGAATCAGAGCCACAATACACTGACACAATCAGGTGCATCAGGGGACACAGTACACTGACACAATCCGGGGAATCAGGGCCACGGTGCACTGACACAGTCAGGTGAATCAAAGCCACAGTACACTGACACAATCGGGTGAACCAGGGCCACAGTACACTGACACAATCAGGTGACCCAGGGCCACAGTACACTGACACAATCAGGTGAATCAGGGACACAATACACTGACACTATAAGGGGAATCAGGGCCACAGTACACTGACACCATCAGGTGGATCAGGGGACACAGTACACTGACACAATCAGGTGAATCAGGGGACACAGTACACTGACACAATCGGGTGACTCAGGGCCATCGTACACTGACACAATCAGGTGAATCAGGGCCAGACTACACTGACACAATCAGATGAATCAGAGCCACAGTACACTGACACAATCAGGTGAATCAGAGCCACAATACACTGACACAATCAGGTGCATCAGGGGACACAGTACACTGACACAATCCGGGGAATCAGGGCCACGGTGCACTGACACAGTCAGGTGAATCAAAGCCACAGTACACTGACACAATCGGGTGAACCAGGGCCACAGTACACTGACACAATCAGGTGAATCAGGGGACACTGTACACTGACACAATCAGGTGAATAAGGGTCACAGTACACTGACACAATCGGGTGACTCGTGGCCACAGTACACTGACACAATCGGGTAACTAGTGGCCACAGTACACTGACACAATCAGATGAATCAGGGCCACAGTACACTGACACAATCGGGTAAAATCAGGGCAATGTTACCCATGCACGGTCGGGTGCATCAGGGGACATAGTACACTGGCACGGTCAGGCGACTCAGGGCCACGTTACCAAGGAACGATCGGGTGCATCAGGGGACACAGTACACAGACACAATCAGCCACAGTACACTGACACAATCGCGTTAATCAGGGCGACGTTATACTGTAACAATGAGGTGGTTCAGGGGACAAAGTACACTGACACAATCGGGTGAATCAGGGACACAGTACACTGACACAATCAGGGGAATCAGGGACACAGTACACTGACACAATCGGGTGAATCAGGGACACAGTACACTGACACAATCGGGTGAATCAGGGCTACAGTACACTGACACAATCAGGGGAATCAGGGCCACAGTACACTGACACAATCGGGTGAATCAGGGACACAGTACACTGACACAATCAGGTGACGCAGGGCCACAGTACACTGACACAATGAGGTGGTTCAGGGGACAAAGTACACTGACACAATCGGGTGAATCAGGGACACAGTACACTGACACAATCAGGGGAATCAGGGACACAGTACACTGACACAATCGGGTGAATCAGGGACACAGTACACTGACACAATCAGGTGAATCAGGACCACAGTACACTGACACAATCAGCCACAGTACACAGACACAATCAAGTTAATCAGGGCCACAGTACACTGTCACAATCAGGTGAATCAGGGGACACAGTACACTGACACAATCAGGTGAATCAGGGGACACAGTACACTGACACAATCAGGGGAATCAGGGGACACAGTACACTGACACAATCAGGGGAATCAGGGGACACAGTACACTGACACAGTCAGGTGAATCAAAGCCACAGTACACTGACACAATCAGTGGAATCAGGGCCACACTACACTGACACAATCAGGGGAATCAGGGCCACAGTACACAGACGCAATCAGGGGCATCAGGTCCACAGTACACTGACACAATCAGGGCCACAGTACACTGACACAATCGGGTGAATCAGGGCCACAGTACACTGACACAATCAGGGCCACAGTACACTGACACAATCAGGACCACAGTACACTGACACAATCAGGTGAATCAGAGCCACAGTACACTGACATAATCAGGGTCACAGTACACTGACACAATCGGGTGAATCAGGGCCACAGTACACTGACACAATCAGGGCCACAGTACACTGACACAATCAGGACCACAGTACGCTGACACAATCAGGTGAATCAGAGCCACAGTACACTGACACAATCAGGTGAATCAGGGGACACAGTACACTGACAAAATCAGGTGAATCAGAGCCACAGTACACTGACACAATCGGGTGAATCAGGGCCACAGTACACTGACACAATCAGGTGAATCAGGGGACACAGTATACTGACACAATCAGGACCACAGTACACTGACACAATCAGGTGAATCAGAGCCACAGTACACTGACACAATCAGGTGACGCAGGGCCACAGTACACTGACACAATGAGGTGGTTCAGGGGACAAAGTACACTGACACAATCGGGTGAATCAGGGACACAGTACACTGACACAATCAGGGGAATCAGGGACACAGTACACTGACACAATCGGGTGAATCAGGGACACAGTACACTGACACAATCAGGTGAATCAGGACCACAGTACACTGACACAATCAGCCACAGTACACAGACACAATCAAGTTAATCAGGGCCACAGTACACTGTCACAATCAGGTGAATCAGGGGACACAGTACACTGACACAATCAGGTGAATCAGGGGACACAGTACACTGACACAATCAGGGGAATCAGGGGACACAGTACACTGACACAATCAGGGGAATCAGGGGACACAGTACACTGACACAGTCAGGTGAATCAAAGCCACAGTACACTGACACAATCAGTGGAATCAGGGCCACACTACACTGACACAATCAGGGGAATCAGGGCCACAGTACACAGACGCAATCAGGGGCATCAGGTCCACAGTACACTGACACAATCAGGGCCACAGTACACTGACACAATCGGGTGAATCAGGGCCACAGTACACTGACACAATCAGGGCCACAGTACACTGACACAATCAGGACCACAGTACACTGACACAATCAGGTGAATCAGAGCCACAGTACACTGACATAATCAGGGTCACAGTACACTGACACAATCGGGTGAATCAGGGCCACAGTACACTGACACAATCAGGGCCACAGTACACTGACACAATCAGGACCACAGTACGCTGACACAATCAGGTGAATCAGAGCCACAGTACACTGACACAATCAGGTGAATCAGGGGACACAGTACACTGACAAAATCAGGTGAATCAGAGCCACAGTACACTGACACAATCGGGTGAATCAGGGCCACAGTACACTGACACAATCAGGTGAATCAGGGGACACAGTATACTGACACAATCAGGACCACAGTACACTGACACAATCAGGTGAATCAGAGCCACAGTACACTGACACAATCAGGTGAATCAGGGGACACAGTACACTGACAAAATCAGGTGAATCAGGATCACAGTACACTGACACAATCAGGGCCACAGTACACTGACACAATCAAGTTAATCAGGGCCACAGTTCACTGATACAATCAGGTGAATCAGGGGACACAGTACACTGACACAATCAGGTCAATCAGGACCTCAGTACACTGACCCAATCAGGGGAATCAGGGCCACAGTACACTGATACAATTAGGTGAATCAGGGGCCACAGTACACTGACACAATCAGATGAATTAGGGCCACAGTACACTGACACAATCAGGGCCACAGTACACTGACACAATCAGGTGAATCAGGGCCACAGTACACTGACACAATCAGATGAATTAGGGCCACAGTACACTGACACAATCAGGGCCACAGTACACAGACACAATCAGGTGAATCAGGGGACACAGAACACTGACACAATCAGATGAATTAGGGCCACAGTACACTGACACAATCAGGGCCAAAGTACACTGACACAATCAGGTGAATCAGAGCCACAGTACACTGACACAATCAGATGAATTAGGGCCACAGTACACTGACACAATCAGGTGAATCAGGGCCACAGTACACTGATACAATCAGGTGAATCAGGGGACACAGTACACTGATACAATCAGGTGAATCAGGGGACACCGTACACTGACACAATCAGGTCAATCAGGACCACAGTACACTGACACAATCAGGGGCATCAGGACCACAGTACACAGACACAATCAGGGGAATAAGGGCCACAGTACACTGACACAATCAGCCACAGTGCACTGACACAATCAGGTGAGTCAGGGGACACAGTACACAGACACAATCAGGTGAATCAGGACCACAGTACACTGACACAATCAGGTGAATCAGGGCCAAAGTACACTGACACAATCAGGGGCATCAGGACCAAAGTTCATTGACACAATCAGGTGAATCAGGGGACACAGTACACTGACACAATCAGGTGAATCAGGGCCAAAGTATACTGAGACAATCGGGTGCATCAGGGCCACAGTACACTGACACAATCGGGTGAATCAGGGCCACAGTACACAGACACAATCGGGTGAATCAGGGCCACGTTACACAGACACAATCGGATGAATTAGGGGACACAGTGCACGGACACAGTCTGGTGAATCATCGCTATTTGTCATGTCACTTTTTGTATTACAATTTCATCGAAACTGATGTCAACTAACACACCTTAAGAATATACTATTTCAATATTTATAAATGTTGCAGAAAAGTCTGGGTACTCGCGAACAAAGCATTGAGAACATATAGCACCGTGATGATCTATATAAAAGCTTCACAAGAACCACATGGAAACAATAGACAGTTAAGTTAAGCATAGCGGAGTTGTGCCCCCTTTCTGTTCCCTAAATGGTTCAAATGATTTGACAGCAAGTCACGTTTAGGAAAAAATAGTAAGTTATTCTTTGCTTTGTATGTGTACCTTTATACATAACCATACAAATGTATTGCATTAGTATGTCGTTCATATATAGAACTCTATTTCCTCCGCTCACGGTGTCAGTGAAGATGTCACGTTATAAGTACCTTTATAGGTGAACTATTGAAAGTTTCAAACTTTGTTGTGTTATTTTACGCAGAACGAAATATTGGACACGATTCATGACTGTCTGCTTTTCAAATCAGTCTTATAGTTGTGATATGATACTGCATGATAATAAAGTTTACATTCGGTCTCCCTGCTGAATTTTATAGAGGTAAATCAAGTGCCACACGAAGACAATTCTCTCACAATTTCCACTTTTAAAATTGATAAAATTGTGCGTCAGAAAAATAACTCGGCATCTAGGGGTAAAATCCGAATCTGTTAAAGAAGACAGTTAATTATTATCGTGCTCATCTTTGAGGGTATATCAGCAGTGTCGGAAATAACATGTCATCCTTACAGTGTTCCCTACCACACTTTTCTGTCACAAAATCGAATTATTAAATACCATGTCATTCATGCGTACTCGCGAGTTCGACGTCTGACGTCTGACGCCTGGAGCCGTTTTTCAGTTCGCGGCATATCGGCTCATTCCTCACCACTCCGTATCTTGTAGATTACGGAATGGGACGAGTGTGCCAAATGGCATAGGGATCATCCGTAAGTGTCCGAAGACTAAAGTCACGAGACACCATGCCTACCCGTAACCTTCGTGTCCGTCACCTCTTCACATAATCAGAGCAAATGATTAAACAAACACTACTGTGGGTATTCTAAGTGTTTTTCCCCCACAGCACGACACATGAGAATAGAGAAACAAAATATTCAGTGAACTTTGTAACATTTCTGTGCACACGTCACATATACACAGGTACATTCTATGTCCGCTTCAATCACTTTCATCCCATTTCTTCACTGACATCAAATGTGGCAATGTGGCGGCACAACTGCAATACTTTCAGCACAACACTATTCATGTGGGGATTATATTACAGAGAAGAAACGGACCATGTCTACAAATTCATGATTTGTAACAACTGTTCATGAATTTGTGCACTCAGTTGTTTGTTGTGCCATTTCTCAGAAATGTAGGAAATGTGTGATAAACTGATCGATTACCGCAGATTAATAATCATAACAATATTCATGTGAGGATACAAAATGTTTCTAATACACAACGGAAACCAGTCAAGAAAACGACACCTTGTTACATTTTTGTACATAACAAACAACACATAGACAGGTAACTTCTATGTCCGCCTCAATCAATACAATCACATTAATAAATGTCACACTTAGAAGTTTACACAATGTCATGTTTATTTTATTTTCTAAGTGAGGGCGTTATAAATAAGTGACTTCTTGGAGTCAGTCATGGTGATGTCCACCCCGCTGACCACCTTCATGTTGACTGTGTAGACATCTGGCTCCCCAACACTAAACATGGGGAGAAGAGACTCCCTCCACTCAACATCCAACTTGGCCAAAACAATCCCCCTGTCAAGATCGATGAGGGCGAGTCTCCCCCTCCCCTCATCCAGCACAACGCCATAGTGGAGGGTGGCCTGTGTGCCGGGTGTGTCAGACATTGTGTTTCTGTAACACTTCCCCCGCTCCCCCCGCTCCCCCTTCTGATCCACCCAGGTACAGATACTATCCCCGTGTGTGCCACATCTTCCTACACTGACACACCAGGAGCGGCTCTGTACACAAACATACCAGTCACTGTCCACCTGGCTCTCCTCCCCAACACCCATCTCCAGGACAACAGGCCACCCAAACCCTCCACCCACGACACCCAACCTGGAGTGGGTCTCCCAGTATCGAGGTGTGTGTGGGGCAGGGGTGACATTAGAGGGGGGTGGGGGAAGGGGGATGGGGGTGGAACTACAGGTACCTCTGTATCTCTGTAACCTGCCACTGTCGCTGTGTCGTGTGGCGGGCGGCGAGTTGACCAGCTCACCGTCTGAAGTTACGTGGCAGCAGTCTGTGTTGGCTCGAGCAGCGTCCAGTTGTAGTTTAGGACCTGGAAATATACATTTTGTTTACAGTTTCCCAAATTTCCTGACTCCAGATAACAAATTGGTCATTTTATTGTGAACCTCGTTTCAATGTTTACAAAACACCGCACTGAACGATCGGCTGCCATGTTCGTCTGTCTGTGAATTTCAACATAACAATGCCCTATTTAATAGCAATAAAGCTGTGAAATTATTTCACCGGGTATTCAAAATGTTTTTCATACATTTTTGTGTGCATTTGTAAACAAATGAATGCTGTTATAAATACTTTTTCACAAAGTTGTAGTTGAGCTGGTTTGTGTTAGCAATCAGAAATAGACAACAGCCTAAATATTCAACATTATTCCACGATAAAACTATCATCATGGGAATTCTAAACTCTTCTTGTACAATACAGTAAACAATAAGATGGAAAAAGCTGTTGTTTGACGATTTTTTTACACTTGAGTGTTAAACAGACACAGTGTGAACAGGTAACTTCTACGTCCGCTTCAGTCACTGGCCACAGTTTCAGCACACTCGCTTGACGGGAGGATGTCGCGTCATGTGTTGTGACTGGGACACGATGTAGTTTATTGTCACATGACGAATATTAAAAATGTTGTCAAGGATATAATTTAATACATTCTCAGTATTTAATGCACCCACTTCTCTAACTATTCCCACAGACGTAAACATAAAATAACTAAACAATATATGATAGCAACGATCTACATTGTGTTAACACCTATATTATCCTGCAGATACACAAGTCAACAATGCTTTCACCAGTCACCCGACCCTGAGATTCACAGAGTTGAACAAATTTAGAAGTTGGAGAACAACAGTAATTCAGTATGTAGATCTAGGCAGCGAATTCCAATTCTTTTGATTTGCATTCAACATCAAAACTTTTACCCATTTACCAGAACTGAAATTCAGAAATCAGTAATCCGAATTGTTTTTCTAATGTTGAACACCGACGCCGCTTTTATCAATATTCCGGTAATATCACGACGGAGAACACCAGAAATGGGCTTCACACATTTCAGCCAAGTGGGAAGTCGAACGCGGGTCTTCGGCGTGATGATCGGACGCTTTAACCACTAGCCAGCCACCGTCCCAATATTGTTGCCATAGCAACAGGTACGGCCTTCATCATCAGTGTCATACACATATGTACACTTACCTTAAGCATGTACATCACAATACATGGGTTTGTTAATACTTATAAACCTTTACAATTATTGTTATTGTGGCGCCGTTAAAAGTGACAATACAATGATATTGAAATCCACATTAGAATTTAGGATTTACGCATAATATATGCCATTAGCACTGACACAACCAAGTCAGCGAGTCTGCCCACCCGATCTTGTTAGTCGCCTTTTACGACAAGCATTGTCGCCTTTTACGGCAAGTTGGTAGTAAAAGATGGAATCAGTATACTGTGGGGTATCCATGTTAAACTGCGGCACGGTAGTTAGCACTTTGATATCGATATTAGTCTAGATTTGTACAAGCAGACACAAACGCGCGCGCGCACACGTACATGCACGTCGCTGTACAAGTGCAATAATTTTGAACGTTAAATCTCATTTCACCTCACAGCATTCAGAAACAGTATTGAAGATGAATGTTAACGGATAAACGTACACAATTAACTGAAAGTGTTTTACAATAATAATATTTCTCAGTCTCATTAACCTCCTCGACAAGGTGAACTGATCAACTGAAATCTACAATGTCATAGTTCTTACGTGAATTTGTGAATCAACTTGTTTGTTACAGTTGGTTGTAGTTTAACGTTTACAATACATATCCATATTTATGATATACGGAATGAACTATAAATATTATCCATGTCATCCTTTCACACACACCATACAAGGGTGACGGGAGGCGGTACAACTCAGTTCCGACATACTAAAAACATTTATAGACTCTGCCACGTGAAATAGAATGACGAAATATCGCAATGATTGATTAACGAAGATAGGAGCATGTGTGATAAAACTTTAGAAGTAAAAACAAGCAATTTTACTTACAGTAATGGCAAAATATAGCAAAGTGCGCTTTTCTAGAAATAACCATTTTGCTTGCGACAAACATCATCACTGAGTTGTGATCTCATTGTTACAATTCGGGTAAGAATCGACAGTCAGGTAACGGCGAGCGGTTATATTTAGCAGTTAACTTGATCAATAGCGTAAAATACTACATCTGCACGTTTTTCTTTCAATTTGTTCCTTATCGGCGGAATGACTTGTTTTCACTATTTAGTAGCTGTCTTTGTAAGATTTATATTTCGTGATTCTATTTTAAGTGGCGAATACTAAAGAGAACAGTCGGACGTTTTTTTGTTGTTGTTAACAATCGTGAATGAAATTTCTCAAAAATGCGCCAACTGAAAACAACTGAGCGGCTCCATGCAATTGGAATACTGGCTATTACAGTTTCTTCTTTGTTGCTGAACGCCGCACTCCCCAGTATTCAAGCTATATAACAGTGGTCTGTAAATAATCGAGTATGGACCAGACAATCAAGTGATTGACATCATGAGCATCGATTTAGGCAATTGGAATACGATGACATGCATCAACCAAGTCAGCGAGTCTGACGACCCGACCACGTTGGTCGCCTCTTACGACAAACATTGTCGCCTTTTACGGCAGGCATGAGTTGCTGAAGTGTTCAAGCTATATAACAGTGGTCTGTAAATAATCGAGTATGGACCAGACAATCAAGTGATTGACATCAAGAGCATCGATTTAGGCAACTGGAATACGATGACATGCATCAACCAAGTTGCTGAATACCTCTTCTACCTCGGATCTTCACGGGTCACTGGATATTACAACGAATGGAAAAAAACCTTGTGGCTAAAGTTCGTTTCCCGAAAAGGGTACATGATACACCTTGAGTATTGCTCCCTCTGTTGGCTCCCTTCCTCCCTCACTCACTCACTCTGTACAACTGGGATACAATAATCGAATACATGGCTGGTTCTCCGTCCACACAGCAAGACACCAGTAGTGAACAGCAAGGATCAATGACGTCAGTGCGTGATGACACACTATCATTCAGGTTGAGTTTCATTGAAGTGTTTTTTTACTACTGATGCGACTGCCTGGCAGAGCGGACAGCTATCGCTATGATTCAAATGTACTTACACATGATGTACATGTATGTGACACCGCTGTCCCCCTTGACGATGTGCGCTGTGCTAGAAAAGCCTGCAAAAGTAAAGATTACAATGTAAAACACAACTTTGGCGCATTTGCTTCTGAAGAAATGTGAATATGGTTTGTTTTCCCAGATGACCTGCACAGTTAGAAGACAGTCAATCTGTGAGGTGTGTTTTTAAAAACTGTATTTCAGTTATAACATGGAGTGTCAGCTTGGTGTGAATTGTTGCGCTTCAGAGGACTGGGTAAACCGTGTCCCGCACAGCGGTTAAGCACCCTCACATAAGTGAAACACACAGCTTAGTCATGTTGTAGTTTCATAATTTTCTTTTCAACCAACAAAAATAGCTGACCTCGTGTTGTCGTCAAACACGAACTGAACAGCTATATAAAATGTGTTTCCTTCTACTGCACAAGCGACGTGGCCATGTGGAGACACCATTCTTTCAAACAGATATTTGCCAAGTCTATGACGGGTTGTGTCTTTATTGCCCCACATTTCTCAATTCGTAAGGATTTTCACATTGCCTGATATTGAATGGGTAAGAAACAACGTAATAACATTTTGTTTTTTTTACGTATCCCTACTTGTCGGCATCCGAATTCCTTAAGTTTAAGGCTGACACGTGTGCATTGAACACACTTCCGTTATACAAAAATACCAAAGGTTTCTGCATTAACGAAATATGGGCTGCCATTACACAATCCCGTCTGCATTTCATAATGTGACCAACATTAAATGCTGTAACAAGAGAATAGAAAGAAGAATTGATTGACCTCTGAGTAATCTGTTTGTGGTAGTTTAGGTATAGTGTCAGTCGTACACAATCTAAGCAAATGACCTATCTACTATACATAAATGATATTGTAGCACTCTAGATGGAACAGGTGGCATATTCTATACTGATAGTAACTCGAATAAAGTTTTGACTTTAGTCTAAAATCAGTTGTCCTGCACGAACCTCGCAAGAAGATTTCACGTGGTACTGTCTCAGTGGAGATGCATGCTCCAATTGTGAGCTGAAACAAAGGTGTTAAGAGATTGTTATATAGTGTAAGCTGTTTTATTTTATAGGATGGACAATTTGAACTTAGAGATTGATTTACCTTTACTGAATGCAACTGAAGATTCAGCGACAGAACATGAGTATGTGATAGGACGTTTTGGTTTGTTGTTCAACACGGCACTCAGCAATATTCCATCTATATGGCAGCGGCATGTAAATAATCGTATCAGGGCCAAACAAACCGATGAACAATGACACGCCATTAACGAGCCTGATCACCTGATCCATCTATTCGCCTGTTTACAATCAGCATTGGTTCTGGGGGCCTATTCAGACCCGCATTCACATGGGGTTATTAAACGTACTTTGGTGACAGCTTCATAAACGTCTTGTGATGTCAGCTGTGCAGGCTGGAGTTCCTGTGATCCAGATACAGTAGAGTCGGATTCCTTGATTCCTGTTGGAAGACAAACAAACATATTTGAACGTTTTTTTACCTGACTCAAATTGTTTAAGCATGTTTACTTAAATCCTACATTTCGAGTCGTTCACGTATGCGTTAGGTACATTGATGTTTTGCTATAAAGACTGAAATAGAATAAGTGATGTATTTAATCTGCTCCTTCCAACCTCCATCCGGGTATCATACAATACCTGTGATGCGATGTATAATCTGGAGAAGCTGACGCCATCGTCCTTCATGCAGCTGAAACGACAACCACAATGTATACCTGTAGGCATTCAACCATCTGAGAGACTGTAATGTGACGTTATTATATAACATAGAACTGGTATAGAACTCCCAACCATGTTCATCAGCCGAATATTCTAATTGATTCCAACAATATTTGCATTCAACGTATTTAGATACATTTAATTTCCTTTTAAACAACATATTACCGCGTTTGTTTCTTGTTCTCTATGTGTCAGCAGGTGTATCTGTTGAAGCAGATCTGAGGACAAATATGGAACAGATATATGCATCGGCTTTTTGTAATGTATATCTAACGTGCAATGTTTACAAAGTCACTTACGACTTATAGATAAGTGTTACACCAACATCTTGGATTAAATGCTTTAGTACCGATGTGACCATAAAGAATAAGTGCAGTTGAGGCATTTAAGCAAATGTTTCAGCAGTGGAATGAGAAACTGGTGAGTGGGTTGCTGAGTATTATCTAAACATGAATGTTCTTAAATATACCTACCTTGATACGTAGGCTGTGTGTCTGGAATATGATCCGAGTCAAGAGAGGAGACAAGGCCACCAAATGTATCGGTGAGTTCCTCCAGGGCTTTCTGGCCTTGAAAGGAAAGGAGGATCCTTGTATCTCTTGTGTCATCTTCTGGAAGTTCCCTCTTGAGATTTTCATCACATTTCTTCAGTATTGCAGCAGTGAGAGTGATGAGCTCCTCTCTTCTTGTGGATTCCAGTGTTCTCTGTGTGTAGTCTATCGTGGAAGTAATGGAAGTATGGACGTCATGTATAGTGTCAAGTGTCTCTTGAACTGTTTTATTTGGGGCCTCCAGACTCATTTTGACCTCTTCCCTCAGTTCTCGCAGTCGATGAAGGAACTTCACAGCTGCATCTTTGCAAACTGCAGTGACATCTTGCTCCAGCTTTCTCTGTTTATCTCCCAGTTCATCTTGGTGACTGTTGACAGTTGCCATTTTGTCTGTGACATCTTTCAGTTTACGTCGTTGATTCTGCAACTGTTCCTCCAGCTGACCTTTTGCCTTTTCATGGGCATGATTCAAGTCTTCTTTCTTGTGATATCTATGGGCCCCATGTAGACATACAATACAGATAGCCTTCTTACATGTGTGGTCATACAGCTGCAGCCTGTTCTCAGGGTGGTCTCTGCAATTAGGTTCCTTCAGCCAGTGCCTCCTGGGCATATTCTCTGTCCGGTTGACCTCCTCCACTCTGTGGTTTCTATTCCGTTTCGGCACGTCATGATGTTTATGACAGTCGGAGCTGAGCAGGTTATCACATTCGTGACAGTACACCTCAGCCTTTGCGTCATGATCTCCCTCGATGTAGTTACATTTCTTGTCTCCCTTAACGTTGGCAGCATAGGCAGCCTCATTGCGTCCAACATGATCTACTTCAGTCTGTTCCATGTTGAACTCACGACCACAGGGACATTGGAGGCACTTCTGCTTCGCTAGGGCGGTGCGGTGATCAATGCATGGTTTGCAGGCAGAATGAAGGCATGGCAGGAGACAAAGCTGACTTTCATCACAGCAGGATTGAGTTGAAAACTGGCACATTCTGTCACTGGAACCTTGGAGTAAAAAAGCAACACATTAAGATGTATATATTCAATATCATACTGAGCTCTTCATGATTAGGCCGCTTCCTTGGTCCAGTGGATAGAGCGTCTTTCTGGTGAGCGAAAAGTCGGGGGTTCGATCCCTGACCAACAGCCGTTAAAAGATGGTACTTGTTACCCTGGGTGGATCTCGATATCAAGGGGCTTAAACAAGAACTGGTGTGCTCGGCGTCTGTATATTTTGTATGATAGGGGTATTCATTCTAAACTGCGGCTCATGGGACGAGCGCTGTAAAATCAACATTACTCAGGAAAAGTACAAGCAGCCACATACGCACGCAAATGCTTACACGCACGCACGCACACACACACACAAACGCACTCACATGCACACACACGCACGCAAGTATTCGCGAAGCTTAGCCCCATTTCTCCCCACCTCTTTATGATTATGTTTCTGACTATTTACGTTTGTGAGATTGATTGTCCCTTTTCTCAGTGTACCTGCATGTTGGACCTGCACTGCAATGTCTTCCATATCTGGGGAATGTACCCTACGGTCCCCTGACAAGGCCTCGTTTGCCTGCTGTTCTTCGTTCAGTCTCTGAAATGACAAGTACCAAATGATTCATATTGTCCTTTTTATGTTACATGTGTAGTTGTGCAACAGTGTTTCTATTTCCGAGTATCTCCTTCAGGATAACATCATTCCTTCCTGTAGGCACGGGTGGCCCAGTCGTCTAAGGCGCCGCGATTCGCTCTGCAGAGTTGGGTCCCTTGGGCTCGCCAGAAACCTATGATTGTGGGTTCGAATCCCGGTTCGCCCCGATTATGTTTCTAGGTTTGTCAGCGCCATACCCGTGCTCGT
Source organism: Haliotis cracherodii (assembly GCF_022045235.1). Lineage (NCBI taxonomy): Eukaryota > Metazoa > Mollusca > Gastropoda > Lepetellida > Haliotidae > Haliotis > Haliotis cracherodii. Next base: position 40,152,978 of record NW_027266330.1, on the reverse strand, counting down.
GGGTTGAAGTGGTAAACGTCTGAGACCTGCATCCTCCCACATTAAGCTGACACGCCACGATATAACTGGATTATTGTTAAAAGCGGCATTAAACCCAACTCACTCAGTCATTCCTACCTTCTTCACGTCGTCACATTCTGCTTGACTCTGCTGCAAATCATCATTTGACTTTGACAGTTTCATTTTCACTGAAATGAGAAAGTTGCAAGGATCGCATCAGTCAATTGCTTCTTTGATCAAAATACAAATTCCTTGGTATGTTTTATTGTAGATGTCGAGGTAAAGTATCTCCAGCAATGGCACCGTGTGGTTAATAATACTATACAGGTCAATGGAAATCAGCAATGCTGCACTGCCAGCATAGGCAAAAGTAAAGTTGCAAATAAAAGATACATTTAAAACCGGAAGGGAAACATCAGCTTACGAGCTTCAACTTCCTCCTTCTGCTTTTCTATCTGTGCTATGTGTCCCTCTATTTCCTTTTTCATTGCTTCCTCCCGTTCAGCTTGGTCCAAGTTTTTTTGTTTTAGTTGTTCCTCAAGTCTTTCCATTGCCTGACAACAGATGTGAACGAGGAGTGATCACCTGAACATCCACAACATATAAATACACCTAGACATTGCAGCTTATCACATGAGGTGCCTGTTTCACTTTTCTCGGAACATGTAATATAAACTTGATGTTTAAGAGAGTTGCAGGAAGCGTACATTCACTAAAATTGCACATCTGATACCTAATACATGTGCAGTACTAATTCATACATATCTATCTCATCTGAATACAGGGGTATCTTAACATGATGAGCAGACAAGTTTTAACTGTGTTCGGACTACTCACAGATTGCAGTTCAGCTATCTGGTCCTCTTTATAACCAAGTTCCTTTCTGTACTGAGCTTCCAGCTTGAACTTGTTGACATAGATTAGATCTGAACTACCTGAAGAGTAGAACATTGTGCATGTAGTAATAATAGCACGAAATGAGATATAACTCGTTGTTTGAAGACTTTTTGTTTCTTTGGTTGGAGTAGCTACTAACAAGACACATCTGTGGCTGATAGCACTTCTCTTTATCGGCATCATACCATATTGCAGTGCATTCATCTTTTTTTAATCATATCATATTTTATACTTTGAATGTTGATGTGTACTGTCATAGACTTACTTCAATGTATTGATATACAACGTCAGATATCATTTGTTGAGTGGGAGAGAATAAAACGATGTGTGACCTCGTGACCTTCTGGCTGTGATCTAAATGTAATATCCAGGCTTAATGTGGTGACCTGGTAGGTGGCAACGTTCAGGATTTAGTTCTCCAAACAACAAATTACATTTCTGATGCACAAAAAACACAGTTACAGAAATACTAGTCCAACTGATAGCTGTATGCTATTGGCAGTTCTGGCAGCTTGTGACAACCTTACTTACATACCTGCTTCCATGGAGGTTACATCAAGCCGTTGTTTGATGAACGGCTGTGAGGAATCAAGGACAGCACACAGTGTCCGGTACCCTTCTGGTCCCTTCTTCTTTAATATTTCTAACAGCCTCTCACATTTTTCCGGCCCAGCCTGTCTACACCTGTCATAGTCTGCCTGTGTGAAGACACCGTCCTCCAACAAAGCGTCCAGCACAGGGTCCACCTGAAGGTACTCCTTCAGGAACTTATGGTTCCTCTGGATGACGACAACGTGGGGAGCAGCCATCTTCTGACGTCAGGTGTGTGGGTATGTCGCTAGGATGAAGGTACAGTTCTAAAAAGTAAAAGGGAAACATTAATAACTTAACATTAAACTCATAATGCGCTTTTATACTGCGTTAGAAGTCCTGGTCAAATTCTTCCTTGCGAAAATCGTACTTTTGATTGCAATTCTCCATGTTGTAGCTCATTTGTCTAAGGAGCCGTGATTCACTGTGCAAAGTTGCGTCCATTGGGTACGCCAGAAACCTATGTTTGTGGGTTCGAATCCAGGTACGCCGCGATTATGTGTTTACGTTTTTCAGCACCATTCCCGTGCTCGTGGGTTTTACCAAAGGAGTAAACGTCTCAGACCTGCATTACTTCGGGCTTTCCAACCAAATAAGCTGACACGCCGTGATATAAATGAAAAAATGTTAAACGCAGCGTTAAACTCACCCACTCATCTAGTTATATGTAGATTTGAATGAAATAAATTTTCAATAAAATATGTAAGTTCTTCTTAGGGCTGCTATATATATAGATTGCAGTCTCAATACAATACTAAATAATTAAATAAAGCGACAGAACCCTTTGAACAAATGTCTACACAGTTAATTTACATGTCAAACATGGGATAGATTTCAACCACAGCACAGCAAAGTGGCTATGTGTGAAGCTGTGTTCGTTGCATTCGTTGTAAAGCTAAGCAGATGACATGAGTGACCCGACTTTACAATACCCCGGCTGTGCCGCTCTAGAAACACATCACTGCAGTTCGTGCACTTGACAGGCATGTCGAAGGTGACGTCAGTGTGGCAGCCATGAATACCCATAGAATGACTTCAGCACCAGGCGTGGCCAGCTTGTGTTACAACATGGCCTGCCATTCCCATCACTCTACCACTACTTGTACACTGCTTACAAAGTGTCTGCAAACAAAGTTGTTTGATCCTTGGCACCCTTTCCAAATCTAAAAATTACAGGGTGGGACATGATCCGTGTTTGACATGGTCAGATCTTCACGTCTAACGAGTGTACATATACTGTTCACACAAGCAGTTGACGAGAGTAGCAGATGTATCCACATACAATACGATACAAGAAACTGTGTTGATATGCTGACTCTTTAACTGACAATAACTGCAATCCTGGGCTATAAGGTGACGTTTTACCAACACTGTTGTGTCCACCTTCCCTATCAACACCCCACCCAACCCGACCTACACCCACTGCATTCCTCCTCATAAGCACACACACACCAGACACAACTAGTTCATACTGATGCTTTAAGATCTATAATGAAAGCCATACAGCTGTAAACATTTATCAAGCGGCAAAACATAATATATGTTAAGAAGATGATAATATAATCACAAGAAATGAATAGATATATTTCACTTACAAGAAACAAACAAGAACCCAATTATGGCCGTCGCCTTGTTCAGCTACAAAACGAAACCAGGACTTTGAGTGTTGCCTACTCGCGTGATGCTCTAGACACCTGCCTTCATTGGGTAAAGATAACGTGTCGTCATTGTCAGGTTATTCAATGACAAGGTTGCCTTCCCAGTAGCACAGTACCAGTTTAGCTGTTATCAGAAACCTCGTGGTCGATCGCAATTCCCATTCTGGTTTCACTATTTCATATTTTTTATCATCAGTATACATGCTGAACGACATGCATCGTTACATAAATCTCTAATCTGGAATGGGTTTCTATCAATACATGTACTAACAACTTTGACTGTCATGTACATCGTAACTAAAATATTGTCCACAAGTGACGTAAAACTCAGACCAAGTCCCGGATGATGATCAAGGCTGAAGTGGTTCTATATCACATTAACGAGTAATAATCTTGTACATTTTAGGGATTTTTAATACAAAACAAAAATATGGATCCGAGATGATGTTCTTAACCCAGCACCCAGCAATATTCAGGGGTATGACAGGTCACCAACACTCTATGTATGTCGTATGAATCGTCCCAGATTCTCAGTGTCCTCACATTGCCTGGTGATTTAAAAGCACTCATTCAATCAAAGTGAATCGTAAGCAATTCATTAAACATATTATTTATTCGATTATGCCACAGTCCTAATTATTAACCCAGGCACTAGTGTTGAACTACACACAGTTGAGATTTCGTCAGTTTGATGTCGGTGACAACACAACCGTCTTACCCTGTGTTCACGTTTACAAGTCTACTGTAGCATGGGGTGACATACACGTGCTGGAACCATGAAGCGATGTTTAAAGTCGACAGCATCTTTTTGCAAACATAGGTAGGCAAACTCCAAAACCTCTGCCAACTTGTGTTTTAAATGACAAATATTTGTTTTTGTTACCTACATTATATGTGGTGATACGAATGCAGGCTGAGTTATAGCCTCACGGTGGTAGGGTTCATGTGGTACAGACCAAGGAATAGGCGTTATCCACTCCACTAGGTTTATAGCTACAGATATTGTTTATACGTGGCAAATAGATTTGAATTCGTGTGGTTCTTTAAAATCACCAGTTGAAGAAACCAAACTTGAACATACTTATATCTAAAGAGGGACCAAGATGTGTCTCTGCTATAATGTCACCTGAACGCAGCCATGATCTGAAACCAAGGATGACAGAAGGCTAATGTTGGCCAGGGGTTTTACGCCTCCTGTCAAGAACGGAATACTAGGCCCCTTTGTAACTGTGACGGCCCAAACACACTGTCAAATACTAATGCAAAATACACCAACTGACGTTGATAGTTAAGTCACGCAATGCATCACCTAACATTGTGCTGGTAGTCGCGGCTAGACATGCTGAGAACACGTAACGTGTTAGCTGTATAAAAAAATCTAGGTAGGGTAGCGTCGTGATCCATACATGGGGTAGGCTATACACTATATGTTGATATCCCGGCAGAATGTATCGTTGCACCAATGAATACATATTATTATGTATTAGTTTCCCTCAAAGTTGACAGTAATGCTTGGTGACGTACAAGTGTATACACTGATTCACTGATGGGTAGAGAACGGTAAGGGATCTATTGTCCGTGTAGCTATTGAATGGTGTAGAGAAATACCGACTTCACAAACATCCATCTGTATACATCAGCACTCATATAAAGGTGTATCATCCTTGTTTCTCTTACCACGACAGAAGGTGTGAAAAGAAATATTTCATAAGTGCAATGAGGAGGCTTTGTGTCAGCTTTGGTAAATCTTTTACAAGCACATAGTTTCACTACGTGGGATGTTTTACACTGACGAGCAACATAAACTATAATAACCTCAGACGTGACTAAACAACGGACAAGAAGATATTCCAAATGTAACGTTTGTGATCATGAAACGAGAAATAGGTTATAATGCACTGGTAGCGACAATAGAGGTCCCAGAACAAGGACAAAGGGATACAGAGTTACAATGCACTGATAGCGACAATACAGGACCCAGGACAACAAGGACGTGGGGAAACAGAGTTATAATGCACTGGTAGCGACAATAGAGGACCAAGGACAACAAGGACGTGGGGAAACAGAGTTATAATGCACCGGTAGCGACAATAGAGGTCCCAGGACAACAAAGACGTGGGGAAACAGAGTTATAATGCACTGGTAGCGACAATACAGGACCAAGGACAACAAGGGCGTGGGGAAACAGAGTTTTAATGCACTGGTAGCAACAATAGAGGTCCCAGGACAAGGATAAAGGGATACAGAGTTACAATGCACTGATAGCGACAATACAGGACCCAGGACAACAAGGACGTGGGGAAGCAGAGTTTTAATGCACTGGTAGCGACAATAGAGGTCCCAGGACAACAAGAACGTGTGGAAACAGAGTTACAATTCACTGGTAGCGACAATAGAGGTCCCAGGACAAGGACAAGGACAAAGGGATACAGAGTTACAATGCACTGGCAGCGACAATAGAGGTCCCAGGACAACAAGGATAAAGGGATACATAGTTACAATGCACTGATAGCGACAGTACAGGACCTAGGACAACAAGGACGTGGGGAAACAGAGTTATAATGCACTGGTAGCGACAATAGAGGTCCCAGGACAAGGATAAAGGGATACAGAGTTACAATGCGCCGGTAGTGACAATAGAGGTCCAAGGACAATAAGTACAGGGGGAAACAGAGTTACAGTGCACTGATAGCGACAATAGAGGTCCAAGGACAACAAGGACAAAGGGATACAGAGTTATAATGCACCGGTAGCGACAATGCAGGACCCAGGACAACAAGGACACGGGGTATAGTGAAACACAATATGATTGAAATTAAAATTCCTCTGCATTAAAGGAATCAATATAGTCACAGTCGATAGCGTTCGTGTCCGCCATTGACGACGTCTTGCATTGCTGAGTGCATTAGACGCCGAAATACGAGGGGTGTTCAATAAGTTTTGCAACTTGGGCATTTGTGTTTACACAAACAATGTCAACTTATGGCAGGTATGACACTAGTCATAACAAGTTCTAGACACAACAATTAGTAATGGCTTCATTCGCCTAAGGGTGGTCACAATCATGGATTCTCTCAAACATGCACATCGCGCTGTAATAAAATTCCTTACCAAGGAGGGATGCAAAACAAAAGAAATCCATAGTCGCATGTGTAAAGTGATGGGTAAGGTTCTCCTGACTATTCCACAGTTTGCCGTTGGTCTCTGCAGTTTAAAAGGGGTAGGGAGTCCATAGACGATGACCCAAGGTCAGGCAGGCCTTCAGATGCCACCCAACCGGAAACCATTGCTGCTATAGAAAAAAGAATTTTGTCTGACCGACGGGTGAAAGTATCTGAACTTTCTAGGGAATTCCAAATATCAGTTGGCACCATTATTCATGAGCATCTTGGTATGTTTAAGGTTTCTGCAAGATGGGTACCTAGAAACCTCAACGCTCAAGATCGCTATCAGAGAACTGAAAGTTGTTGACACCTCCTGGATCTCTATACTGCTGATGGAGCTGGATTTCTTTCTCGTCTGGTGACAGGTGATGAAAAATGGATCCACCACTGGGACCCAGAAACTAAATTTGAATCGATGCAAATGAAGCACCCAAATTTTCCGCCTCCGCCTTTTTCGCACTCAACTATCGGCTGGGAAGGTAATGGGCACCATATTTTTGGATGCAAGACTCTTAGTACTGATTGATTACATGCCACCAAAACCTACAATCAATGGACAGTATAATGCTAATGTAATGAAAGAATTGCGAAAATCTATTCGCAAGAAACGCCGTTGGATGTTAACACGTGGTGTTCTGCTTTTGCATGACAACGCTCCGGTTCAAGAATTGTACAGGCCGCCATATGTGAATGTGGATTCGAACAGTTAAATCACCCACCCTACAGCCTAGACTTAGCCCACAGTGACTATTTCCTGTTCCGACAAATGAAATCTGCCCTACGTGGAAAACGCTTCCAGGATGACGAGGACATAAAGGCTGCCACAGAGGCGTGGTTAGAGGGCCAATCTGCGGATTTCCATAAAAGTGGTATTAAAAGCTTGAAGGACAGATGGAATAAGTGCATTGAGGTGAATGGAGATTATATTGAAAAATGAAAGTGCAAAAGATATTCTGCGACTTGGTCTTTTTTTGAAGTTGCAAAACTTATTGCACACCCCTTGTAGGAGGGTGAGGTCGTGTTCCAATCTGAAGGTCAAGATGGTCCTAAAGATCTTCAATCGGCGACAATTGAGGAGAGCGACGCTTAACCACAGGTTACTGACCTGCTGAATGCAACGGCCGATACGTTCTGTATATGGACGTGCGTTGTCATGTTGGAACGTGGCTTCTGTTGTTGGAAGGTAGAACTACACAACACTACGTCGGTGTCACATTGTGCTGCTAGATTCAACACCACAAGTTCCGTCTTTTCCTGTCCACAAATCCCGACCCAAAGCATTCTGCTGCCACGTCCAAAATACAGTCCTCTGACACAAGAAGGTGCCGTGCCTTCTTCCCGACGACGATACACACGTATCTGTTCTGAAGAGCTGGAACCTGGTGTTTTCAGAAAACATGACTCAATGACAGTTCCTGTTCTTCTATAGTTGTACAGTGCGCGCCTACCTCGGTCCTTTGACGTCGATGCTGCCAAATAAAGCGACAAAACCCTTCCCATACCCAATAGAAATCTTTGCATAAAGCAGAGTACATTGTACAATTCCGACTATATTAGGAGCATGTGTTTATGAATCACTATCGTGATCCTCTGGGCTTGAATACCATGGTCAACATCGTCGTCTAGATACAGCGACGCGGCTGACAACATGTCGAGAGCAGTTGACCCTGATAACGTCACAACCAAGAGGCGGTTCCTCAAATGAAGAGTAGGCAAATAAGGATGTTTGTTGGGTGTAACACGCGGTCTGCCTTCCCTGAGTCGGCCCTGTCTGTGGGCATCGTGACATCAACCTTGTGATTGTTGTACGAGTGTCTCACAACGATGTCATGCATGGCGCACAAGTCACATACCAATACTCTCCGTTCTGCCGATACCCATGGCATGTTACTGTTGATGTCTGGGCGAATTTCTGCTTTGACGAATATTGTGAGTTGTTCTTTTTATATCCATATGTATCTTGTGACCATGCTGTTCGAACACGCGACTTTACACAGAATTCAGTGAACTACATTAAAATATATTCAGTTGGCGCCATATCTGTTGATTTTCTGCGATTGGTTTTACAGTTGTAGCTGTATCACGAGGGGAACATGGGGAGTCGCGCGTTAGGTTTGGGATGCATAAAAACCCCACGTGCCCTGAGTGATCCTGCTACAACGAACATATCTTACCTACATTTTTTATTATAACAGTGTAAAAGAATTGAAACAAATTAAAAATTGATCGATTGAGAAGAGGATAGCTTGTGCTATGTGACGTGACTTTCACTGATTCGGAAAAAGCTTCGATGTCGGGGTATACGGGATTTATTCTGCCTCTCAGAAATTAATTTCCCACCAAGGCTGGAAACATACTATTTTATCAAGATCACGTAGACCAATCAGATCTCATCATTCTGACATGGAGGTATGATAAAGTATTTTATCAAGATCGCGTAGACCAATCAAATCTCATCATTCTGACATGGAAATATGATAAAGTATTTTATCAAGATCACATGGACCAACCAGATCTCATCATTCTGACAAGGAGGTGTGATAAAGTATTTTATCAAGATCACGTAGACCAATCAGATCTCTGACATGGTATGATATCACATAGTGTAATTTCTTTTGCTGGTCAGTATACTACCTTTCACTGAATCAGAATATGTTTATTCTAGAAACCACAAAAAGTGGTACAAAACATATTAAATAAATAAGTATGTATATGTAGAAATAGCAGACAAGATCGCAGTTAAGAACAACATGTGATTACCTAGCATTTTTAATACTAATGGACATTTGTTCAGTAAATCTCGATAAATTCTTTAAATCCTATGTGTTTTTTGTTGATAAGAGTTTTACAAATTTTATAATATTTGGCCATTCAGTATAGTATGATGATCAAAATGTTTGACTCTCTCTTCAAAACAATTACATCTGAAAAAGTAGCGAAATTAATCAGCAATAGATGGAGAATTACATAATTTACAGGTTCTATTTTCCTGGATTATTTTCCATCGACCAGTCTCATTAGATAAATTATGATTACAGCTTCGAAATCGTAGTACTGGAATTGATATTCGTTTTGGTAATAGAAGATATTTATCGAGAACCGGAGTGTCCTTTAAATGTTTATAATATAATCCTTTAGAACTAGAATTAACGTCACTTCTCCATTTCTGAAAAAAAAATATCTTTAAGTATTTGCTTTTCTTCTGACACTAGCCACTTTGTTGTGCAAATTGACGGATTGCTAAATACATTAGATAATCCAATGGTGTCTAGTATATCCATAACACGTCTAAACCAGGGGTTTGTTGATGCAATGGTCCTGTTACTAAAAAGTGACAAATATTGATATAACAGCTTTGAACGTTTATACACACCAGTTTGATATGTTAATTTGTGTCAGAAAAAAAATATCCACACACTCTGACCTGTACACATATCCACACACACTGACCTGTACACATATTCACACACACTGACCTGTACACATATCTACACACACTGACCTGTAAACATATCCACACACACTGACCTGTACACATATCCACACACACTGACCTCTACACATATCCACACACACTGACCTGTACAATTATCCACACACACTGACCTGTACACATATCCACACACACTGACCTGTACAATTATCTACACACACTGATTTGTACACATATCCAAACACTTTGACTTGCACACATATCCACACACACTGATCTGCACACATATCCACACACTCTGACCTGCACACATATCCACACACACTAACCTGTACAATTATTCACGCACACTGACTTGTACACATATCCACACACACTGACCTGTACTCATATCTACACACACTAATCTGCACACATATCCACACATTCTGATCTGTACACATATCCACACACACTGACCCGTACAATTATCCACACACACACTGATCTGTACACATATCCACACACACTGACCTGTACACATATCCACACACACTGACCTGTACAATTATCCACACACACTGACTTGTACACATATCCACACACACTGACCTGTACACATATCTACACACACTAATCTGCACACATATCCACACACACTGACCTGCACACATATCTACACACACTGACCAGTACAATTATCCACACACACTGATCTGTACACATATCTACACACACACTGATCTGCACACATATCCACACACACTGATCTGTACAATTATCCACACACACACTGATCTGCACACATATCCACACACACTGATCTGCACACAAATCCACACACACTGATCTGTACAATTATCCACACACACACTGATCTGCACACATATCCACACACACTGATCTGTACACATATCTACACCCACTGATCTGCACACATATCCACACACACTGATCTGCACACATATCCACACACACTGACATGTACAATTATCCACACACACACTGATCTGCACACATATCCACACACACTGATCTGCACACATATCTACACACTGACCCGTACAATTATCCACACACACAATAATCTGTACACATATCCACACATACACTGATCTGTACACATATCTACACACACTGATCTTCACACATATCCACACACACTGATCTGTACAATTATCCACACACACTGATCTGTACACATATCTACACACACACTGATCTGTACACATATCTACACACACACTGATCTGCACACATATCCACACACACTGATCTGTACAATTATCCACACACACACTGATCTGCACACATATCCGAACACACTGATCTGCACACAAATCCACACACACTGATCTGTAAAATTATCCACACACACACTGATCTGCACACATATCCACGCACACTGATCTGTACACATATCTACACCCACTGATCTGCACACATATCCACACACACTGATCTGCACACATATCCACACACACTGACATGTACAATTATCCACACACACACTGATCTGCACACATATCCACACACACTGATCTGCACACATATCTACACACTGACACGTACAATTATCCACACACACACTAATCTGTACACATATCCACACATACACTGATCTGTACACATATCTACACACACTGATCTGCACACATATCCACACACACTGATCTGTACAATTATCCACACACACACTGATCTGTACACATATCTACACACACACTGATCTGCAAACATATCCACACACACTGATCTGTACAATTATCCACACACACACTGATCTGCACACATATCCACACACACTGATCTGCACACAAATCCACACACACTGATCAGTACAATTATCCACACACACACTGATCTGCACACATATCTACACACACTGATCTGCACACATATCCACACACACTGATCTGTACAATTATCCACACACACACTGATCTGCACGCATATCCACACACACTGATCTGCACACATATCCACACACACTGACCTGTACAATTATCCACACACACTGATCTGTACACATATCTACACACAAATTGATCTGTACACATATCTACACACTCTGATCTGCACACATATCCACACACTTTGACCTGTACACATATCAACACACACACAGACCTGTACACATATCCACACACAATGACCTGCACACATATCCACACACACTGACCTCTACACATATCCACACACACTGACCTGTCCACATATCCACACACACTGACCTGTACACACATCCACACACACTGACCTGTACACATATCCACACACACTGACCTGTACAAATATCCACACACACACACTGATCTGTACAATTATCCACGCACACTGACCTGTACACATATCCACACACTGGATGGTTGCTTGTTGTTTAACGCCGCACTCAGCAAAATTACAGTAACGGCTCGTATATGACGGCGGTCTGTAAATAATCGAGTCTTGACCAGACCATCCAGAGATTGACATCATGAGCATCGATCAACGCATTTGGGATACCATGACATGCATCGACCAAGTCACGGAGCCTGACCACCCATTCCCGCTTGTCGCATCATCCGACAAGCATGGGTTGCTCAAGACCTATTCTACCCTTACACACGCACACACGCCCACCCCCACCACCCCCAACCCCCCAACACACACACACACGCCCCACCCCACCACCCCCAACCCCCCAACACACACACACACACACACACACACACACACACACACACACACACACACACACACACACACACACACACACACACACACACACACACACACACACACACACACACACACACACACACACACACACACACACACATGCATAGACAAATGCATACATAGGTAGACACAGGCATACATAGGTAGACACAGGCACACATAGGTAGATACAGGCATACATAGGTACACACAGGCATACATAGGTAGACACAGGCATACATAGGTAGACACAGGCATACATAGGTAGACACAGGGATACATAGGTAGACATAGGCATACATAGGTAGACACAGGCATACATAGGTAGACACAGGCATACATAGGTAGACACAGGCATACATAGGTAGATACAGGCATACATAGGTAGATACAGGCATACATAGGCTGACACAGGCATACATAGGTAGATACAGGCATACATAGGTAGACACAGGCATACATAGGCTGACACAGGCATACATAGGTAGACACAGGCATACATAGGTAGACATAGGCATACAAAGATAGACATAGGCATACATAGGTAGGCACAGGCATACATAGGTAGACACAGGCATACATAGATAGACACAGGCATATATAGGTAGACAGAGGCATACATAGGTACACATAGGCATACATAGGTAGACACAGGCATACATAGGTAGACACAGGCATACATAGGTACACATAGGCATACATAGGTAGATAGGCACACGTGGGTAGAGAGGTAGAGCGGCGTTAAATAAAAAACAAGAAACAAGTTCTGATACACCTCATGGCCAACCGCAATTCCCATTCTGGTTTCACTACATCATATTGTTTATCAGTAGCAAACATGCTAAACGATGTGCATCGTTCAATTTACCGGTTCTCGAATCGGGAATGAGTTTCTATCAATACATGTATTAACACGTTGCGTTGTCATATAATAAGTACTGTATAAAAGTTACCGAGGAAGATCAGCATTTCATCTTGTACAGTTGGGGTTATTTTCCACTCAAAACCTAAATTAAGAAAGAGCACCCATCATCCCTGGATAGAACAAGACACATCACTCCATATCCTTTTCGCACTAAGTATCCCAGACTCTCAGTGGGCATTCCAGGGTACAACAGGTCCCCAACACTCTATGTTTGTGTATGAAGTATCCAAGACTCTCAATGGACATTCCGGCTTGGAACATGCACCCAACACTCGATATTTGTCCATGCAGTGTCCCAGACTCTCAGTGGACATTCCGGAGTAGAACAGGTCACATCACTCTGTGTTTGTCTATGAAGTATCCAAGACTCTCAGTGCACATTCCGGGGTAGAACAGGTCACCAGCACTCTATGTTTGTCGTATGATATGGAAAGCATACACCACTACCTGTCATTTTAATTTATATTTAATCCTTCTCTTGTCACGTGACGTGTAAAAAAACACATCTCCTAATACTTAACCTGCAGTCCTTTTGTAGTCCATGTTAAGGGGTGTCCGTATGTGTGTTTACAGGGTTTTGCCACACACGAAGGCAACCTTCATCTCTTGAAGACCAATGTCAAGAGTAAGTGAGCTTTGTTTCTCAATAGAAAACTACGAACATTCTGCCTCCAACGTTCTCAGCAGAACATGCCTGTAGTGCTAGTTGCAACAGCAGTAGTTGTTGTAGTAGCAGTTGTAGTAGTAGTAGTTCTAGTAGTAGTAGCAGCAGTAGTAGCTGTAGTAGTAGCAGTAGTAGTAGTGGGAGCAGCAGCCTGTAGTACAAGTTGCAACAGCAGTAGTAGTTGTAGTAGCAGCAGCAGTAGTAGTAGTTCTTGTAGTAGCAGCAGCAGCAGCACCAGTAGTTGTAGTAGTTGCAGCAGTAGAAGTTGGAGCAGCAGCAGTAGTAGTAGTAGTCGTAGTAGTAATAGTAGTAGTAGTAGTAGTAGCAGTAGCAATAGTAGCAACAGCAGTAGCACTGACACCAGTGGTTGATGTGCAGTCAACAAGTGTGCAGCTGTAAGACGGCGACCTGTAACTAGTCTCGTCTGGGGCACTGACACCAGTGGTTGGTGTGCACTCATGGTATGTGAGACCATTTCAAATATACAGTAAACTACGTTTATAACGAACACGCTTATAACGAACTGGCGGATATAACGAACTGTTTTTTTTGTCCCAGCCATTAGCGGTATATATGCTGTATATATGTTTATAACGAATTACGGTTATAACGAACTAAAATTAGTGGTTCCTTTTAGTTCGTTATAACCGTAGTTTGCTGTATTGACCTTCAATTTGTTTATGAAGTTAACCCTGCAACTGTAGCAGGGAATCCAAGGATAAACTGGACTTCTCAGTATTAGATGCTGTCACCATGGTGATTGATGCGGCATTAATCCATCATATAATAGTAGCAATATCTTTTCTCCAGGAGAGGAGCTTTAGCAGAAGCTGTTCTTCAAGGAAATAGATGTTATATTCTACTGACGACATATTGGTGGTGTTGAGTTCTGGTATAGGGTGTTGATAAATTCTTCATCTGACTGCATGTGTACTGTGTAGGGGGACTGTTAAAACTCACTGGCTGAAATCATTCCAGCTTTGAAAAGAGATGGCTTTGGAGAGAAGAAGGTGTTCGATTGTTTCGTGGCAGAAGAGACACAATCAACAGGTGAGTCACGTCAAGCCCACCTTGATTCACTGATGTGTTCTACAGAACACCGTGTTAACGGACGTGTAATGTGTCGACTGTAGTCCCGGTCAGCGCGACGTGCTCTGAACTCGGTTGTCAATCGCTAGTGTTTCTAAATGCGACATATATATATATGAATTCCCCGACTCACTGCACCCATCAGTATCAAGTGAAGCAAAGCACTAACGTCATATCCCAAGCATATTGTTCATAAACTCAGATTCGCCGAACACCCACAACTTGACGACGATACACTGACGACTGTTTTTGCATCTGTTGTTTGGAACAACATGTAACGCTATTGGTGTATGACATGGGGTGTTTAGTCACAAGTACTGACTGTTATACAATTGGATGCCAGCATGATGGTGTATGACATGGAATGTTTAGTCACAAGTACTGACTGTAATACAATTAAGATGCCAGCATAATTGTGCTTAGTATCACCAAGTTTTTGTACCTAGGTTAGTTTGTGGTTTTGTGTGTGGCAACTAAAATGAACAGCCTCAATTGACGTCGGAAGCCCTTTCTCCACCCTCCCATTACGTGACCATGAGGTCTGACTTCACCTCTTCCAGGCAGATTCCGGCTCGTTGGCTACCTGATGTACATGTGGTCCTTCACCACCTTGACTGGGCGCTTCCTGTACGTGGAGGACCTGTTTGTGGAAAGGGACTTCAGAAGGAAGGGGGTCGGATCAGCACTGTGGGCCTCTGCAATGAAGGTAACATCATCCAACAGTGCAGAGTATGACGGGCTTGACTTCAGCTGCATGCGTCCTGCAACTTTCATATGGCATTTAGCAATATATTAACACATAATAAGCAAAATGCATGAATTAAATTGTTTCAAAACGATAACGGTTAAAAACCATTACAGGGCTTTAGGGTGAGGATATGCACATCCATGGACACTGAAGTGAGGGTTGAGATATGCCTTATGCTGTGGGGATTCCGGGTCCCATTAGGCCCCCATTATACCTAATGGTTGTTGTGATAGCCAACTGGTCGGGCTTCGTTGAGTGTACATCATACACGATGGCAAGGCTCTTTGATTATATACATGCCTTTGTGATACATTTTCTGACTATTTCTAAATGACGCGTTAAACAACGTGCACTCACTTCCCGCATCAGTAGGGCGTTTACTGAGTCCTCGGTACGTTATCTTAAACTGTGTCTAGGCCTGTTTACCTGATTAACAGAGCGTGTGACGTGAGGTGGATAGATAACATTGTTCACTTGTAGATGTGTAAAGAGGTCAGTTTGTAAACTATATCTGTCAGAGAGCATGAGCGAGAGACACGTTGGTTGGAGCATCGACAGACAAGGGCGGAGTGGGCAAGCGGTCAAAAGAGCCAGGCTAGCAAGTCCCGGGTGCTTAGATCATATCGTTCCAGTGACGTGGGACCAACAATGTTCACATGTCTTTTCAAAGTTGTCAATACCCCCAGTGTACAGTACATACACCCGGTGCACTCAAAATAACCCACTGGCAGATGATGGTGGAAACACGAATACTATATACACCCGAAATACAAGTGTCAAAACGTGTGGTGTCACCCTGAGCAAGTGATTTAGTTCAAATGTGCCTCTGTATCCGACATGTGAGGCGGGTGTTAAAAACCCTCTAGCGCTCGAAGGCAGCTTATGTTGTACACTCCCCAGGGAGTTGAGAATGATAACTGGAATGCAAACTGATCCACTTGCCGGGGAACAAATAAAACCGCATTTGGCGACTCTTATAACAGTTGTCAACCACAGCCGCGTAAGTAGGTCAAGGCTGGTTTCCTGTCGTCGTGTCAGCGTGACCTGTTTACTATGAAATATATGCAGTAATCTCACCCTATCTGCCTGACTCTATTTGTGTTTCATCCTCACTGCCATCGTTTTCACTGTTGTTTTGCAGTTAGCCCTGTCCTGGGGTTGCGGATATATGCAGTGGATGGCCAAACGAGGGAACACAAGCGGTATCAACTTCTACAAACAATTAGGTGCTGTGGAAACAAACACGGATAACCTTATGACATTCACGTTAGACGAAGACGCCATGACAACGGCCTGTTCAAAGATAGTATCAGATTGAAGTAGTGAACTCTGAACACGTTGACCTCATGGGGGTCAGCTATATGTGTTTTATAGCAAAATATGGGACGAATGAGTTAATCAATTTCAAGTAGTGTTGCCATCCACAGACAGATTACATGTCACCAGGCCAGTCGAACCTATACAGATAATGTACCAGTAGAGGGACAAGATAGTGCTTATTCAAAAAGTAGGCTTCACCTTGTCAATATTCAAAAGGGAAAATCTTTTGTTTCAACACTACGGGTAGAGCTGTTCATAAGAAATGAAATGTATATGTTTTGGCCTAGAGACTGTGTCTCACGACATTTCTTCTGGAAAGTCTGCAACATTAGTTAGATAAGGAAACAATAAAATGGTAAACAGGAATATGCAAGCAAACGACAAAGGCTTCCATACAACCTACCAGCACGATGAACATGAGGGGAACGGAAAGACATGTTGGATGTTTGTACCAATAGAATGGTGAAGTGTTATGAAATTATTTCTTCATTGGTCAGGCCAACTTCTGAGCCTTTGTGGCTATATTAATTCTTTTTAAAATCCTGGTCAACAGGCGGGAAACATAAAAAAAGACATTGCAGTTTTTCATTCTCCAAAAGGTTCTCTGAATATGTTGGCATGTGGGCAGTGTTAGGCAAGTTTGTCCCTTCAGTGTCGGAGGTTGTCATCTTGTACGCAAATTGGTTTTGTGATAAAACATATATTTAACTTCAGTGGAAATGAAACTTGCTTTCCCGGAAATATTTTTGCTTCCACTCTTCTTTATTTTTGGATAGGCCGAATCTACAAATTCAGAAAAACTTTGCCTAATATTTTTTTTTCTGCATACCATTTACTTACTGCTCATAAAGGTGTGTAATGCTACATGCAGACGCTTTCAATGTGGCAGCTATTTTTTATGATAGACAAGTAAAGTCAGCAATTATTTTACAAATTATTGTTGGGTTTATACACACAAACCATCAGTTTCATGAACAGAATGAAATAAAATTAACTCAACATAAGACGTCAACAGGCCCACGTGTACAATACCTTCACCCTGTGCACTCAAAAGAACCAACTCGGCCGATGGTGGAAACACGAATACGTACATACACCCGAAACAGAACGTGTGGTGTCACACTGGGCAAGTGACTTAGTTCAAATGTGCCTCTGTTCACCCGGCAGGGGATGGGTACCCGATGTGTGAGGTGTAAAAACCTTCTAGCGGACAAATAAAACCACATTTGAGCAGATACTAGTACCTGGATACCTATGGTATATAATAATAATAATAATAATAATAATGATGATGATGATGATGATGATGATGATGATGATGATGATAATAATAATAATACGATAAAAAAACAACAAAAAAACCCATGGCAAATATATGACATGACCTGATGTGGTATCTCCAGTTGGTGTGGTGTGCACAATATCAGATAGCAGATTGTTCAGAACGCTGTCGGAACCAAAGTATATCAACTCGGCTAATGGTCGCTGTCAGAATGCATCACACACTCCCATCAGTTTTACAACGTCCTTTATTTGCGTTTTACAATTTCACCACCTTGACTAAAATTAACTCTGCAATTTGCACATATATAAATGATTATTTGGAATTATGTTGCATGTTCAAACATGTTTCCTCTATTTGCGTATTTTTGTATTTGACCCTTCTGTTTCAGACCGACCCCTGCTTGTAGGCTACCTGTTGTATGTGTGGTGTTTCTTCTCACTGTCTGGACGTGTGTTGTACGTGGAGGATCTCTGTGTTGATGAAGACTACAGGAGGAAGGGCGTTGGGTCAGCACTGTGGGCCTGTGCAATGAAGGTGCGGACACAGCCTCATTCCTCACCCGTTTGCTTTCCTTCTCCAGTAGAATACGTCCCCATCAGCCAGGCTTGTCTTATGAGGTGACGAAATAGATCCGTTGGTCAGGCTCGATACCTGGTTTATTCCTTGGCATCGTATCTGACTGCGTGGGCCTTGGCTCATAATATCAATCACTGGTTTATCTGGTCCAGTCCTCGGAACATTTACAAGCCACCACGACATTGCTTAACTATTGCTGGGTGTCACTGGCGTTAAACAACATATAGACAAAGTTATTTGCTCTCAAATAATTGTTTGTCAAAGACATTTGTAGTAATACGATTTTGTAGTTCCTATTGGTTGTTGTTAAAGTATTAATTTTAAAGGAACGCATAACGATCTTTCAGGAGTATAATTGCAGTAGTGCACAATATAACATCACATACAGCATGTTCAGTGAGTTAAGCGAACCTGTAGTCTACTGTTTATTGTCTACTCTTCATGGACGTGTAATGTTCCTGATTCTTTGTAAAAATATGTAACACTCGAACGGGTCACAGCGCTTGTCATGTTTCCATATACTGTGTGCACCTTGCAGGTCGCCTTGGACAAGCGCAGTGCACAGATGCAGTGGTGTGTGACCGGCTGGAATACATCCGCCATTAATTTCTACAAGACGTTAGGATCAGAGAATCTGGGGAAGAACGAGGAATAAATCTCATTTATGCTGAACAAAGACTCTATGAAATCTGCATATTCAAGGATATCACGCGACTGACCTTGTCAATGTTGGAGGTATACTTGCGAGGCGCTGTGTCCCAGGGCCCACTGGTCATCATTTGTGTCTTGATTATCATATTTTGTTTGTCTACACGATACCCCAGCTGGTTCTATAGATGTGATCGATATTGACAACATGTTACTATGCTCTCTCGGTGGGGATGTTAGCAGCGCTCTGAGTTTTACTAACAATCTGCGAACATACTAAGCAGTGACGTCATAGGACAAGCAATCGCTCATCACACAGAAAGCCCGGGTTCGATTCCCAACATGGGTACAATGTCTGAGGCTCATTTCTCTCCCCCACATTGATACATGTGAATCAGGGCCACAGTACACTGACACAATCAGGTGAATCAGGGCTACAGTACACTGACACAATCAGGTGAAGCAGAGCCACGGTACACTGACACAATCAGGTGAATCAGGGTCACAGTACACTGACACAATCAGGTGAATCAGGGTCACAGTACACTGACACGATCTGGTGAAGCAGAGCCACAGTACACTGACACCATCGGGTAAATCAGGGCCACAGTACACTGACACAATCAGGTGAATCAGGGGCCACTGTACACTGACACAATCGGTTGAATCAGGCTCACAGTACACAGACACAATCGGGTGAATCAGGGTCACGTTACAGAGACACGATCTGGTGAATCAAAGTCACAGTACACTGACACAATCAGGTGAATCAAAGCCACAGTACACTGACACAGTCAGGTGAATCAGAGCCACGGTACACTGACATAATCAGGTGAATCAGTACACTGACAGAATCGGGTGAATCAGGGCCACAGTATACAGACACAATCGGGTGAATCAGGGCCACAGTACACTGACACAATCAGGCGAATCAAGGCCACGTTACCCAGACACAATCAGGTGAATCAGGGCCACGTTACACAGACACAATTAGGTGAATCAGGGCCATAGTACACTTACACAATCGGGTGAATTAGGATCACATTACACTGACACAAGCAGGGGAATCAGGGCGACAGTACACAGACACAATCACGTGAAGCAGAGCCACAGTACACTGACACAATCAGGTGAATCAAAGTCACAGCACACTGACACAATCAGGTGAATCAGGGACACAGTACACAGACACAATCGGGTGAATCAGGGCCACGGTACACTGACACAATCAGGTGAATTAGGGCCACAGTACACTGACACAAGCAGGTGAATCAGGGCCACAGTACACTGACACAATCAGGTGAATCAGGGCAACAGTACACTGACACAATCAGGTGAATCAGGGCCACGGTACACTGACACAATCAGGTGAATCAGGGCCACAGTACACTGACACAATCAGGTGAATCAGGGCCATAGTACACTGACACAATCAGGTGAATCATAGCAGCGTCACACAGACACGATCTGGTGAATCAGGGCCACGTTACACAGACACGATCTGATTAAAGAGGGGAGAAAGTGCACAGACACAGTCTGGTGAAGCATGGCTACTTGTCATGTCACTCTTTGCATTACAATTTCATCAAAATTGATGTCAACTAACACACCTTAAGAATATACTATTTCAATATTTATAAATGTTGCAGAAAAGTCTGGGTACTCGCGAACAAAGCATTGAGAACATATAGCACCGTGATGATCCATATAAAAGTTTCACTAGAACCGCATGGAAACAATAGACTACAGTTAAGTTAGGCATAGCGGAGTTGTGCCCCCTTTCTGTTCCCCAAATGGTTCAAATGATTTGACAGCAAGTCACGTTTCGGAAAAAAAAGTTATTCTTTGCTTTGTATGTGTACCTTTATACATAACCATACAAATGTATTGCATTAGCACGTCGTTCATATATAGAACACTATTTCCTCCGCTCACGGTGTCAGTGAAGATGTCACATTAAAGTTTCTGGTACTAATTAAGTGCCTTTATAGGTGAACTATTGAAAGTTTCAAACTTTGTTGTGTTACTTTACGAAGAACGAAATATTGGACACGATTCATGACTGTCTGCTTTTCAAATCAGTCTTATAGTTGTGATATGATACTGCATGATATTAAAGTTTACATTCTGTCTCCCTGCTGAATTGTATAGAGGTAAATCAAGTGCCACACGAAGACGATTCTCTCACAATTTCCACTTTTAAAATTGCTAAAATTGTGCGTCAGAAAAATAACTCGGCATCTAGGGGTAAAATCCGAATCTATTAAAGAAGACAGTTAATTATTATCGTGCTCATCTTTGAGAGTATATCAGCAGTGTCGGAAATAACATATCATCTTTACAGTGTTCCCAACCACACATTTCTGTCACAAAATCGAATTATTAAATACCATGTCATTCATGCGTACTCGCGAGTTCGACGTCTGACGTCTGACGCCTGGAGCCGTTTTTCAGTTCGCGCCATATCGGCTCATTCCTCACCACTCCGTATCTATTAGATTACGAAATGGGACGAGTATACCAAATGGCATAGGGATCATTCGTAAGTGTCCGTAGACTAAAGTCACGAGACACCATGCCTACCCGTAACCTTCGTAAGTGTCCGTCACCTCTTGACATAATCAGAGCAGATAATTAAACAAACACATTTCAGTGGGTATTCTAAGTGTTTTTCACACACAGCATGACACATGAGAACAGAGGAACAAAATATTCAGTCAACTTTGTAACATTTCTGTACACACGTCACAGGTACACCGGTACATTCTATGTCCGCTTCAATCACTTTCATCCCCTTTCTTCACTGACATAAAATGTGGCAATGTGGCGGCACAACTGCAATACTTTCAGCACAACACTATTCATGTGGGGATTTAAAACAATTATATTACAGAGAAGAAACGGACCATGTCAACAAATTCATGATTTGTAACAACTTTTGATGAATCTGTGCACTCAGTTGTTTGTTGTGCCATTTCCCAGAAATGTAGGAAATGTGTGATAAACTGATCGATTACCGCAGATTAATAATCATAACAATACCCATGTGAGGATGCAAAATGTGAGGATGCTAACCTTGTTACATTCTTGTACACAACAAACAACACAGACAGGTAACTTCTATGTCCGCCCCAATCAATACAATCACACTACATTTGACAGTTTGAATAAATATGTCACACTTACAAGTTTACACAATGTCATGTTCATTTTATTTCCTATGTGAGGGCGTTATAAATAAGTGACATCTTGGAGTCAGTCATGGTGATGTCCACCCCGCTGACCACCTCCATGTTGACTGTGTAGTCATCTGGCAGCCCAACAGTAAACATGGGGAGAAGAGACTCCCTCCACTCAACATTCAACTTGGCCAAAACAATCTCCCTGTGGAGATCCATAAAGCCGAGTCTCCCCCTCGCCACATCCAGCACAACGCCATAGTGGAGGGTGGCCTGTGTGCCGGGTCTGGCAGACATTGTGTCACTGTAACACTTCCCCCACTCCCCCGGCTGACACACCCTGGTACAGATACTCCCCTGGTGTGTGTCACACCTCCCTACAACGACACACCAGGAGCGGCGCTGTTCATAAACATACCACTCACTGTCCACCTGGCTCTCCTCCCCCACACCCATCTCCAGGACAGGCCAGCACTCACCACCCACCACACCCACCCTGGAGTGGGTCTCCCAGTATCGTGGTGTGTGTGGGACAGGGGTGACATTAGAGGGGGCTTGAGGAAGGGGGATGGAGGTGGAACTACAGGTGCCCATGTATCTCTGTAACCTGCCGCTGTCTCTGTGTCGTTTTGCGGACCGCGAGTTGACCAGCTCACCGTATGTAGTTACGTGGCAGTAGTCTGTGTTGGCTCGAGCAGTGTCCAGTTGTAGTTTAGGACCTGGAAATATACATTTTGTTTACAGTTTACCAAATTTCCTGACTTCAGATAACAAATTGGTCATTTTATTGTGAACCTCGTTTCAATGTTTACAAAACACCGCACTGAACGATCGGCTGCCATTTTCGTCTCTCTGTGAATTTCAACATAACAATGCCCTTAATAGTAGCAATAACGCTGGGAAATTATTTGAGTGGGTATTCAAAATGTTTGTCATGCATTTTTGTGTGCATTTATAAACAAATGAATGCTGTTTCGAAAAATTCGTTTAAACAAAGTTGTAGTTGAGCTGGTTTGTGTCAGCAATCAGAAATAGACGACAACGGCCTAAATATACAAGTGTTTTCACATTATTTCACGATAAAACTATCATCATGGCAATTCTTAACTCTTCTTGTCCAATTTTGTAAACAATAAGATGGAAAAACCTGCTTGACGATATTTTTACACTTGAGTGTTCAACAGACACAGTGTGAACAGGTAACTTCTACGTCCGCTTCAGTCACCGGCCACAGTTTCAGCACACTCGCTGGGCGGGAGGATGTCGCGTTTTGTGTTGTGACTGGGACACGATGTAGATTATCGTCACGATTATTAAAGATGTTGACAAAGATATAATTTAATACATTCTCAGTATTAAATACACCCACTTCTGAAACTGTTCCCACAGACGTAAACATAAAATAACTAAACAATATATGATAACAACGATCTACATTGTGTTAACACCTATATTATCCTGAGGACAGACAAGTCAACAATGCTAAATGTTAACTGACTAACTTGCCGTTGTGTTGTTATTTCTTTCACCAATCACCCGGCCCTGAGTTTCACAGAGTTGAACAGATTTAGAAGTTGGAGAACAATAATGACAGTAATTCAGTATATAGATCTAGGCAGCGAATTCCAACTCTTTTTATTTGCATTCAACATCAAAAATTTTACCCATTTACCAGAACTAAAATTCAGAAATCAGTAATCAGAATTGTTTTCTAATGTTGAACACCGACGCCGCTTTTATCAATATTTCGGTAATATCACGACGGAGAATACCAGAAATGGGCTTCACACATTTCAGCCAAGTGGGAAGTCGAACGCGGGTCTTTGGCGTGACGATCGGACGCTTTAACCACTAGCCAGCCACCGTCCCAATATTGCTGCCATAGCAACAGGTACGGCCTTCATCATCAGTGTCATACACATATGTACACGTACGATAGGCATGGACATCAGAATACATGGGTTTGTTAATACTTATAAACCTTTACAATTATTGTCAGACAAGTGTTGTGGCGCCGTTAAAAGTGATAATACAATAATACTGAAATCCGCATTAGAATTTCGGATTTACGCATAATATATGCCATTAGCACTGACACAAAGTATAATAATGTGTCCAAAAAGGATGAAATGCAATATTACAACCAATATGTCAAATTATGTTATACTCAGAAACAGACTGCCTCCGTGGTCCAATGGTAGAGCGTCCATGCGGGGAGTGGAAGGTCCGGGGTTCGTTACCCGGCCGCATCATACCAAAAGACGTTCAAATATGGTTGGTTTGTTGTTTTACGCCGCACTCAGCAATATCCCACCTATATGACGGCGGTCTGTAAATAATCCAGTATGGACCAGACAATCCAGTGATTTATAGCATGAACATCGATCCACGCAATTGGGATCGACGACATGCATCATCCAAGTCAGCGAGCCTGACCACCCGATCCTTTTACGACAAGCATAGTCGCCTTTTACGGCAAGATGGTAGTAAAAGATGGAATCAGTATACTGTGGGGTACTCATGTTAGACTGCGGCACGGTAGTTAGCACTTTGATATCGGTATTAGTCCAAATTTGTACAAGCAGCCACAAACGCGCGCGCACACACGTACATGCACGTCGCTGTATAAGAGCAATAATTTTGAACGCAACTTTAAACCTCATTTCACCTCACAGCATTTAGAAACAGTATTGAAGATGAATGTTAACGGATAAACGTAAACGTACACGATTAAGTGTTTTACAGTAATAATATTTCTCAGTCTCATTAACCTCCTCGACAAGAGGGAAAACTCCGTCAGGTGAACTGATAAACTGAAATCTGCAATGTCATAGTTCTTACGTGAATTTGTGAATCGACTTGTTTGTTACAGATTGTTTTAGTTTAACGTTTTCAATACATATCCATAGTTATGATATACGGAATGTATTATAAATGTTATCCATGTCATTCTTCAGTGCACACCATACAAGGATGACGGGAGGCGGTACAACTTAGTTCCGACATACTTAAAACATCTATAGACATCTATATCACGTGAAATAGAATGACGAAATATCGCAATGATTGATTAACGAAGATAGGAGCATGTGTGATAAAACTTTAGAAGTAAAAACAAGCAATTTTACTTACAGTAATGGCAAAATATAGCAAAGTGCGCTTTTCTAGAAATAACCATTTTGCTTGCGACAAACATCATCACTGAGTTGTGATCTCATTGTTACAATTCGGGTAGGAATCGACAGTCAGGTAATGGCGAGCGGTTATATTTAGCAGTTAACTTGATCAATAGCGTAAAATACTACATCTGCACGTTTTTCTTTCAATTTGTTCCTTATCGGCGGAATGACTTGTTTTCACTATTTAGTAGCTGTCTTTGTAAGATTTATATTTCGTGATTCTATTTTAAGTGGCGAATACTAAAGAGAACAGTCGGACGTTTTTTTTGTTGTTGTTAACAATCGTGAATGAAACTTCTCAAAAATGCGCCAACTGAAAACAACTGAGCGGCTCCATGCAATTGGAATACTGGCTATTACAGTTTCTTCTTTGTTGTTGAACGCCGCACTCCCCAGTATTCAAGCTATATAACAGTGGTCTGTAAATAATCGAGTATGGACCAGACAATCAAGTGATTGACATCATGAGCATCGATTTAGGCAATTGGAATACGATGACATGCATCAACCAAGTCAGCGAGTCTGACGACCCGACCACGTTGGTCGCCTCTTACAACAAACATTGTCGCCTTTTACGGCAGGCATGAGTTGCTGAAGTGTTCAAGCTATATAACAGTGGTCTGTAAATAATCGAGTATGGACCAGACAATCAAGTGATTGACATCAAGAGCATCGATTTAGGCAATTAGAATACGATGACATGCATCGACCAAATCAGCGAGTCTGACGACCCGATCACGTTAGTCGCCTCTTACGACAAACATTGTCGCCTTTTACGGCAGGCATGAGTTGCTGAAGTGTTCAAGCTATATAACAGTGGTTTGTAAATAATCGAGTATGGACCAGACAATCAAGTGATTGACATCAAGAGCATCGATTTAGGCAATTGGAATACGATGACATGCATCAACCAAGTTGCTGAATACCTCTTCTACCCCGGATCTTCACGGGTCACTGGATATTACAACGAATGGAAAAAAACCTGGTGGCTAAAGTTCGTTTCCCGAAAAGGGTACTTGATACACCTTGAGTATTGCTCCCTCTGTTGGCTCCCTTCCTCCCTCACTCACTCACTCTGTACAACTGGGATACAATCATCGAATACATGGCTTGTTCTCCGTCCACACAGCAAGACACCAGTAGTGAACAGCAAGGATCCATGACGTCAGTGCGTGATGACATACTATCATTCAGGTTGAGTTTCATTGAAGTGTTTTTTTACTACTGATGCGACTGCCTGGCAGAGCGGACTGCTGTCGCTATGATTCAAATGTACTTACACATGAAGTATGTGACACCGCTGTCCCCGTTGACGATGTGCACTGTGCTAGAAAAGCCTGCAAAAGTATAGATTACAATGTAACACACAACTTTGGCGCATTTGCTTCTGAAGAAATGTGAATATGGTTTGTTTTCCCAGATGACCTGCACAGTTAGAAGACAGTCAATCTGTGAGGTGTTTTTTTAAAAAACTGTATTTCAGTTATATCATGGAGTGTCAGCTTGGTGTGAATTGTTGCGCTTCAGAGGACTGGGTCAACCGTGTCCCGCACAGTGGTTAAGCACCCTCACATAAGTGAAACACACAGCTTAGTCATGTTGTAGTTTCATAATTTTCTTTTCAACCAACACAAATAGCTGACCTCGTGTTGTCGTCAAACACGAACTGAACAGCTATATAAAATGTGTTTCCTTCTACTGCACAAGCGACGTGGCCATGTGGAGACACCATTCTTTCAAACAGATATTTGCCAAGTCTATGACGGGTTGTGTCTTTATTGCCCCACATTTCTCAATTCGTAAGGATTTTCACATTGCCTGATATTGAATGGGTAAGAAACAACGTTATAACATTTTGGTTTTTTTACGTATCCCTACTTGTCGGCATCCGAATTCCTTAAGTTTAAGGCTGACACGTGTGCATTGAACACACTTCCGATATACAAAAATGCCAAAGGTTTCTGCATTAACGAAATATGTGCTGCCATTACACAATCCCGTCTGCATTTCATAATGTGACCAACATTAAATGCTGTAACAAGAGAATAGAAAGAAGAATTGATTGACCTCTGAGTAATCTGTTTGTGGTAGTTTAGGTATAGTGTCAGTCGTACACAATCTAAGCAAATGACCTATCTACTATACATAAATGATATTGTAGCACTCTAGATGGAACAGGTGGCATCTTCTATACTGATAGTAACTCGAATAAAGTTTTGACTTTAGTCTAAAATCAGTTGTCCTGCACGAACCTCGCAAGAAGATTTCACGTACTGTCTCAGTGGAGATGCATGCTCCAATTGTGAGCTGAAACAAAGGTGTTAAGAGATTGTTATATAGTGTAAGCTGTTTTATTTTATAGGATGGACAATTTGAACTTAGAGATTGATTTACCTTTACTGAATGCAACTGAAGATTCAGCGACAGAACATGAGTATGTGATAGGACGTTTTGGTTTGTTGTTCAACACGGCACTCAGCAATATTCCATCTATATGGCAGCGGCATGTAAATAATCGTATCAGGGCCAAACAAACCGATGAACAATGACACGCCATTAACGAGCCTGATCACCTGATCCATCTATTCGCCTGTTTACAATCAGCATTGGTTCTGGGGGCCTATTCAGACCCGCATTCATATGGGGTTATTAAACGTACTTTGGTGACAGCTTCATAAACGTCTTGTGATGTCAGCTGTGCAGGCTGGAGTTCCTGTGATCCAGATACAGTAGAGTCGGATTCCTTGATTCCTGTTGGAAGACAAACAAACATATTTGAACGTTTTTTTACCTGACTCAAATTGTTTAAGCATGTTTACTTAAATCCTACACTTCGAGTCGTTCACGTATGCGTTAGGTACATTGATGTTTTGCTATAAAGACTGAAATAGAATAAGTGATGTATTTAATCTGCTCCTTCCAACCTCCATCCGGGTATCATACAATACCTGTGATGCGATGTATAATCTGGAGAAGCTGACGCCATCGTCCTTCATGCAGCTGAAACGACAACCACAATGTATACCTGTAGGCATTCAACCATCTGAGAGACTGTAATGTGACGTTATTATATAACATAGAACTGGTATAGAACTCCCAACCATGTTCATCAGCCGAATATTCTAATTGATTCCAACAATATTTGCATTCAACGTATTTAGATACATTTAATTTCCTTTTAAACAACATATTACCGCGTTTGTTTCTTGTTCTCTATGTGTCAGCAGGTGTATCTGTTGAAGCAGATCTGAGGACAAATATGGAACAGATATATGCATCGGCTTTTTGTAATGTATATCTAACGTGCAATGTTTACAAAGTCACTTACGACTTATAGATAAGTGTTACACCAACATCTTGGATTAAATGCTTTAGTACCGATGTGACCATAAAGAATAAGTGCAGTTGAGGCATTTAAGCAAATGTTTCAGCAGTGGAATGAGAAACTGGTGAGTGGGTTGCTGAGTATTATCTAAACATGAATGTTCTTAAATATACTGGAATACCTACCTTGATACGTAGGCTGTGTGTCTGGAATATGATCCAAGTCAAGAGAGGAGACAAGGCCACCAAATGTATCGATGAATTCCTCCAGGGCTTTCTGGCCTTTAAAGGAAAGGAGGATCCTTGTATCTCTTGTGTCATCTTCTGGAAGTTCCCTCTTGAGATTTTCATCACATTTCTTCAGTATTGCAGCAGTGAGAGTGATGAGCTCCTCTCTTCTTGTGGATTCCAGTGTTCTCTGTGTGTAGTCTATCGTGGAAGTAATGGAAGTATGGACGTCATGTATAGTGTCAAGTGTCTCTTGAACTGTTTTATTTGGGGCCTCCAGACTCATTTTGACCTCTTCCCTCAGTTCTCGCAGTCGGTGAAGGAACTTCACAGCTGCATCTTTGCAAACTGCAGTGACATCTTGTTCCAGCTTTCTCTGTTTATCTCCCAGTTCATCTTGGTGACTGTTGACAGTTGAAATTCTGTCTGTGACATCTTTCAGTTTACGTCGTTGATTCTGCAACTGTTCCTCCAGCTGACCTTTTGCCTTTTCATGGGCATGATTCAAATCTTCTTTCTTGTGATATCTATGGGCCCCATGTAGACATACAGTACAGATAGCCTTCTTACATGTGTGGTCATACAGCTGCAGCCTGTTCTCAGGGTGGTCTCTGCAATTAGGTTCCTTCAGCCAGTGCCTCCTGGGCATATTCTCTGTCCGGTTGACCTCCTCCACTCTGTGGTTTCTATTCCGTTTCGGCACGTCATGATGTTTATGACAGTCGGAGCAGAGCAGGTTATCACATTCGTGACAGTACACCTCAGCCTTTGCGTCATGATCTCCCTCGATGTAGTTACATTTCTTGTCTCCCTTAACGTTGGCAGCATAGGCAGCCTCATTGCGTCCAACATGATCTACTTCAGTCTGTTCCGTGTTGAACTCACGACCACAGGGACATTGGAGGCACTTCTGCTTCGCTAGGGCGGTGCGGTGATCAATGCATGGTTTGCAGGCAGAATGAAGGCATGGCAGGAGACAAAGCTGACTTTCATCACAGCAGGATTGAGTTGAAAACTGGCACATTCTGTCACTGGAACCTTGGAGTAAAAAAGCAACACATTAAGATGTATATATTCAATATCATACTGAGCTCTTCATGATTAGGCCGCTTCCTTGGTCCAGTGGATAGAGCGTCTTTCTGGTGAGCGAAAGGTCGGGGGTTCGATCCCTGACCAAAAGCCGTTAAAAGATGGTACTTGTTACCCTGGGTGGATCTCGATATTAAGGGGCTTAAACAAGGACTGGTGTGCTCGGCGTCTGTATATTTTGTATGATAGGGGTATTCATTCTAAACTGCGGCTCATGGGACGAGCGCTGTAAAATCAACATTACTCAGGAAAAGTACAAGCAGCCACATACGCACGCAAATGCTTACACGCACGCACGCACACACACAAACGCACTCACATGCACACACACGCACGCAAGTATTCGCGAAGCTTAGCCCCATTTCTCCCCACCTCTTTATGATTATTTTTCTGACTATTTACCCTTACCCTTATCCCTTTTCTCAGTGTACCTGTATGTTGGACCTGCACTGCAATGTCTTCCATATCTGGGGAATGTACCCTACGGTCCCCTGTCAAGGCCTCGTTTGCCTGCTGTTCTTCGTGCAGTCTCTGAAATGACAAGTACCATTGATTCATATTGTCCTTTTTATGTTATATGTGTAGTTGTGCAACAGTGTTTCTATTTCCGAGTATCTCCTTCAGGATAACATCATTCCTTCCTGTAGGCACGGGTGGCCCAGTCGTCTAAGGCGCCGCGATTCGCTCTGCAGAGTTGGGTCCCTTGGGCTCGCCAGAAACCTATGATTGTGGGTTCGAATCCCGGTTCGCCCCGATTATGTTTCTAGGTTTGTCAGCGCCATACCCGTGCTCGTGGGTTGAAGTGGTAAACGTCTGAGACCTGCATCCTCCCACATTAAGCTGACACGCCACGATATAACTGGATTATTGTTAAAAGCGGCATTAAACCCAACTCACTCAGTCATTCCTACCTTCTTCACGTCGTCACATTCTGCTTGACTCTGCTGCAAATCATCGTTTGACTTTGACAGTTTCATTTTCACTGAAATGAGAAAGTTGCAAGGATCGCATCAGTCAATTGCTTCTTTGATCAAAATACAAATTCCATGGTATGTTTTATTGTAGATGTGGAGGTAAAGTATCTCCAGCAATGGCACCGTGTGGTTAATAATACTATACAGGTCAATGGAAATCAGCAATGCTGCACTGCCAGCATAGGCAAAAGTAAAGTTGCAAATAAAAGATACATTTAAAACCGGAAGGGAAACATCAGCTTACGAGCTTCAACTTCCTCCTTCTGCTTTTCTATCTGTGCTATGTGTCCCTCTATTTCCTTTTTCATTGCTTCCTCCCGTTCAGCTTGGTCCAAGTTTTTTTGTTTTAGTTGTTCCTCAAGTCTTTCCATTGCCTGACAACAGATGTGAACGAGGAGTGATCACCTGAACATCCACAACATATAAATACACCTAGACATTGCAGCTTATCACATGAGGTGCCTGTTTCACTTTTCTCTGAACATGTAATATAAACTTGATGTTTAAGAGAGTTGCAGGAAGCGTACATTCACTAAAATTGCACATCTGATACCTAATACATGTGCAGTACTAATTCATACATATCTATCTCATCTGAATACAGGGGTATCTTAACATGATGAGCAGACAAGTTTTAACTGTGTTCGGACTACTCACAGATTGCAGTTCAGCTATCTGGTCCTCTTTATAACCAAGTTCCTTTCTGTACTGAGCTTCCAGCTTGAACTTGTTGACATAGATTAGATCTGAACTACCTGAAGAGTAGAACATTGTGCATGTAGTAATAACAGCACGAAATGAGATATAACTCGTTGTTTGAAGACTTTTTGTTTCTTTGGTTAGAGTAGCTACTAACAAGACACATCTGTGGCTGATAGCACTTCTCTTTATCGGCATCATACCATATTGCAGTGCATTCATCTTTTTTTAATCATATCATATTTTATACTTTGAATGTTGATGTGTACTGTCATACACTTACTTCAATGTATTGATATACAACGTCAGATATCATTTGTTGAGTGGGAGAGAATGAAACGATGTGTGACCTCGTGACCTTCTGGCTGTGATCTAAGTGTAATATCCAGGCTTAATGTGGTGACCTGGTAGGTGGCAACGTTCAGGATTTAGTTCTCCAAACAACAAATTACATTTCTGATGCACAAAAAACACAGTTACAGAAATACTAGTCCAACTGATAGCTGTATGCTATTGGCAGTTCTGGCAGCTTGTGACAACCTTACTTACATACCTGCTTCCATGGAGGTTCCATCAAGCCGTTGTTTGATGAACGGCTGTGAGGAATCAAGGACAGCACACAGTGTCCGGTACCCTTCTGGTCCCTTCTTCTTTAATATTTCTAACAGCCTCTCACATTTTTCCGGCCCAGCCTGTCTACACCTGTCATAGTCTGCCTGTGTGAAGACACCGTCCTCCAACAAAGCGTCCAGCACAGGGTCCACCTGAAGGTACTCCTTCAGGAACTTATGGTTCCTCTGGATGACGACAACGTGGGGGGCAGCCATCTTCTGACGTCAGGTGTGTGGGTATGTCGCTAGGATGAAGGTACAGTTCTAAAAAGTAAAAGGGAAACATTAATAACTTAACATTAAACTCATAATGCGCTTTTATACTGCGTTAGAAGTCCTGGTCAAATTCTTCCTTGCGAAAATCGTACTTTTGATTGCAATTCTCCATGTTGTAGCTCATTTGTCTAAGGAGCCGTGATTCACTGTGCAAAGTTGCGTCCATTGGGTACGCCAGAAACCTATGTTTGTGAGTTTGAATCCAGGTACGCCGCGATTATGTGTTTACGTTTTTCAGCACCATTCCCGTGCTCGTGGGTTTTACCAAAGGAGTAAACGTCTCAGACCTGCATTACTTCGGGCTTTCCAACCAAATAAGCTGACACGCCGTGATATAAATGAAAAAATGTTAAACGCAGCGTTAAACTCACCCACTCATCTAGTTATATGTAGATTTGAATGAAATAAATCTTCAATAAAATATGTAAGTTCTTCTAAGGGCTGCTATATATATATAGATTGCAGTCTCAATACAATACTAAATAATTAAATAAAGCGACAGAACCCTTTGAACAAATGTCTACACAGTTAATTTACATGTCAAACATGGGATAGATTTCAACCACAGCACAGCAAAGTGGCTATGTGTGAAGCTGTGTTCGTTGCATTCGTTGTAAAGCTAAGCAGATGACATGAGTGACCCGACTTTACAATACCCCGGCTGTGCCGCTCTAGAAACACATCACTGCAGTTCGTGCACTTGACAGGCATGACGAAGGTGACGTCAGTGTGGCAGCCATGAATACCCATAGAATGACTTCAGCACCAGGCGTGGCCAGCTTGTGTTACAACATGGCCTGCCGTTCCCATCATTCTACCACTACTTGTACACTGCTTACAAAGTGTCTGCAAACAAAGTTGCTTGATCCTTGGCACCCTTTCCAAATCTAAAAAATACAGGGTGGGACATGATCCGTGTTTGACATGGTCAGATCTTCACGTCTAACGAGTGTACATATACTGTTCACACAAGCAGTTGACGAGAGTAGCAGATGTATCCACATACAACACGATACAAGAAACTGTGTTGATATGCTGACTCTTTAACTGACAATAACTGCAATCCTGGGCTATAAGGTGACGTTTTACCAACACTGTTGTGTCCACCTTCCCTATCAACACCCCACCCAACCCGACCTACACCCACTGCATTCCTCCTCATAAGCACACACACACTAGACACAACTAGTTCATACTGATGCTTTAAGATCTATAATGAAAGCCATACAGCTGTAAACATTTATCAAGCGGCAAAACATAATATATGTTAAGAAGATGATAATATAATCAACAGAAATGAATAGATATATTTCACTTACAAGAAACAAACAAGAACCCAATTATGGCCGTCGCCTTGTTCAGCTACAAAACGAAACCTGGACTTTGAGTGTTGCCTACTCGCGTGATGCTCTAGACACCTGCCTTCATTGGGTAAAGATAACATGTCGTCATTGTCAGGTTATTCAATGACAGGGTTGCCTTCCCAGTAGCACAGTACCAGTTTAGCTGTTATCAGAAACCTCGTGGTCGATCGCAATTCCCATTCTGGTTTCACTATTTCATATTGTTTATCATCAGTATACATGCTGAACGACATGCATCGTAACATAAATCTCTAATCTGGAATGGGTTTCTATCAATACATGTACTAACAACTTTGACTGTCATGTAACTAAAATATTGTCCACAAGTGACGTTAAACTCAGACTAAGTCCCGGATGATGATCAAGGCTGAAGTGGTTCTATATCACATTAACGAGTAATAATCTTTTACATTTTAGGGATTTTCAATACAAAACAAAAATATGGATCCGAGATGATGTTCTAAACCCAGCACCCAGCAATATTCAGGGGTATGACAGGTCACCAACACTCTATGTATGTCGTATGAATCGTCCCAGATTCTCAGTGTCCTCACATTACCTGGTGATTTAAAAGCACTCATTCAATCAAAGTGAATCGTAAGCAATTCATTAAACATATTATTTATTCGATTATGCCACAGTCCTAATTATTAACCCTGGCACTAGTGTTGAACTACACACAGTTGAGATTTCGTGAGTTTGATGTCGGTGACAACACAACCGTCTTCACTTTGTGTGCACGTTTACAAGTCTACTGTAGCATGGGGTGACATACCCGTGCTGGAACCACGAAGCGATGTTTAAAGTCGACAGCATCTTTTTGCAAACATAGGTAGGCAAACTCCAAAACCTCTGCCAACTTGTGTTTGAAATGAGAAATATTTGTTTTTGTTACCTACATTATATGTGGTGATACGAATGCAGGCTGAGTTATAGCCTCACGGTGGTAGGGTTCATGTGGTACAGACCAAGGAATAGGCGTTATCCACTCCACTAGGTTTATAGC
The DNA here is from genome assembly GCF_022045235.1 of Haliotis cracherodii. Classification (NCBI taxonomy): domain Eukaryota; kingdom Metazoa; phylum Mollusca; class Gastropoda; order Lepetellida; family Haliotidae; genus Haliotis; species Haliotis cracherodii. Next base: position 40,117,372 of record NW_027266330.1, on the reverse strand, counting down.
TACAGATATTGTTTATACGTGGCAAATAGATTTGAATTCGTGTGGTTCTTTAAAATCACCAGTTGAAGAAACCATACTTGAACATACTTATATCTAAAGAGGGACCAAGATGTGTCTCTGCTATAATGTCACCTGAACGCAGCCATGATCTGAAACCAAGGATGACAGAAGGCTAATGTTGGCCAGGGGTTTTACGCCTCCTGTCAAGAACGGAATACTAGGCCCCTTTGTAACTGTGACGGCCCAAACACACTGTCAAATACTAATGCAAAATACACCAACTGACATTGATAGTTAAGTCACGCAATGCATCACGTTGTGCTGGTAGTCGCGGGTAGACATGCTGTGAACAGATAATGTGTTAGCTGTATATAAAAATCTAGGTAGGGTAGCGTCGTGATCCATACATGGGGTATGCTATACACTATATATTGATATCCCGGCAGAATGTATCGTTGCACCAATACATACATATTATTATGTATTGGTTTCCCTCAAAGTTGACAGTAATGCTTGGTGACGTACAAGTGTATACACTGATTCACTGATAGGTAGAGAACGGTAAGGGATCTATTGTCCGTGTAGCTATTGAATGGTGTAGAGAAATACCGACTTCACAAACATCCATCTGTATACATCAGCACTCATATAAAGGTGTATCATCCTTGTTTCTCTTACCACGACAGAAGGTGTGGAAAGAAATATTTCATAGTTTCACTACATGGGATGTTTTACACTGACGAGCAACATAAACTATATCAACCTCAGACGTGACTAAACAACGGACAAGAAGATATTCCAAATGTAACGTTTGTGATCATGAAACGAGAAATAGGTTATAATGCACCGGTAGCGACAATAGAGGTCCCAGGACAAGGACAAAGGGATACAGAGTTACAATGCACTGATAGCGACAATACAGGACCCAGGACAACAAGGACGTGGGGAAACAGAGTTATAATGCACTGGTAGCGACAATACAGGACCAAGGACAACAAGGACGTGGGGAAACAGAGTTTTAATGCACTGGTAGCGACAATAGAGGTCCCAGGACAACAAGGACGTGGGGAAACAGAGTTATAATGCACCGGTAGCGACAATAGAGGTCCCAGGACAACAAGTACATGGGGAAACAGAGTTACAATTCACTGGTAGCGACAATAGAGGTCCCAGGACAAGGACAAGGACAAAGGGATACAGAGTTAAAATGCACTGATAGCGACAGTACAGGACCCAGGACAACAAGGACGTGTGGAAACAGAGTTATAATGCACTGGTAGCGACAATAGAGGTCCCAGGACAAGGATAAAGGGATACAGAGTTACAATGCGCCGGTAGCGACAATAGAGGTCCCAGGACAACAAGTACATGGGGAAACAGAGTTACAATTCACTGGTAGCGACAATAGAGGTCCCAGGACAAGGACAAGGACAAAGGGATACAGAGTTAAAATGCACTGATAGCGACAGTACAGGACCCAGGACAACAAGGACGTGTGGAAACAGAGTTATAATGCACTGGTAGCGACAATAGAGGTCCCAGGACAAGGATAAAGGGATACAGAGTTACAATGCGCCGGTAGCGACAATAGAGGTCCCAGGACAACAAGTACATGGGGAAACAGAGTTACAATGCACTGATAGCGACAATAGAGGTCCCAGGACAAGGACAAAGGGATACAGAGTCACAATGCACTGACAGCGACAATAGAGGTCCAAGGACAACAAGGACAAAGGGATACAGAGTTATAATGCACCGGTAGCGACAATACAGGACCCAGGACAACAAGGACACGGGGTATAGTGAAACACAATATGATTGAAATTAAAATTCCTCTGCATTAAAGGAATCCATATAGTCACAGTCGATAGCGTTCGTGTCCGCTGTCTTGCTGAGTGCATTAGACGCCGAAATACGAGGGGTGTTCAATAAGCTTTGCAACTTGGGCATTTGTGTTTACACAAACAATGTCAACTTGTGGCAGGTATGACACTAGTCATAACAAGTTCCAGACACAACAATAAGTAATGGCTTCATTCGCCTAAGGGTGGTCACAATCATGGATTCTCTCAAACATGCACATCGCGCTGTAATAAAGTTCCTTACCAAGGAGGGATGCAAAACAAAAGAAATCCATAGTCGCATGTGTAAAGTGATGGGTAAGGATTCTCCTGACTATTCCACAGTTTGCCGTTGGTCTCTGCAGTTTAAAAGGGGTAGGGAGTCCATAGACCCAAGGTCAGGCAGGCCTTCAGATGCCACCCAACCGGAAACCATTGCTGTTATAGAGAGGAGAATTTTGTCTGACCGACGGGTGAAAGTATCTGAACTTTCTAGGGAATTCCAAATATCAGTTGGCACCATTATTCATGAGCATCTTGGTATGTTTAAGGTTTCTGCAAGATGGGTACCTAGAAACCTCAACGCTCAAGATCGCTATCAGAGAACTGAAAGTTGTTGACACCTCCTGGATCTCTATACTGCTGATGGAGCTGGATTTCTTTCTCGTCTGGTGACAGGTGATGAAAAATGGATCCACCACTGGGACCCAGAAGCTAAATTTGAATCGTTGCAATGGAAGCACCCCAATTTTCCGCCTCCGCCTTTTTCGCACACAACTATCGGCTGGGAAGGTAATGGCCACCATATTTTTGGATGCAAGACTCTTAGTACTGATTGATTACATGCCACCAAAACCTACAATCAATGGACAGTATAATGCTAATGTAATGAAAGAATTGCGAAAATCTATTCGCGAGAAACGCCGTTGGATGTTAACACGTGGTGTTCTGCTTTTGTATGACAACGCTCCGGTTCACAAGTCAAGAATTGTACAGGCCGCCATATGTGAATGTGGATTCGAACAGTTAAATCACCCACCCTACAGCCCAGACTTAGCCCACAGTGACTATTTCCTGTTCCGACAAATGAAATCTGCCCTACGTGGAAAACGCTTCCAGGATGACGAGGACATAAAGGCTGCCACAGAGGCGTGGTTAGAGGGCCAATCTGCGGATTTCCATAAAAGTGGTATTAAAAGCTTGAAGGACAGATGGAATAAGTGCTTTGAGGTGAATGGAGATTATATTGAAAAATGAAAGTGCAAAAGATATTCTGCGACTTGGTCTTTTTTTGAAGTTGCAAAACTTTTTGAACACCCCTCGTATCAATGTTCCTATGCTTGTAGGAGGGTGAGGTCGTGTTCCAATCTGAAGGTCAAGATGGTCCTAAAGATCTTCAATCGGCGACAATTGAGGAGAGCGACGCTTAACCACCAGGTTACTGACCTGCTGAATGCAACGGCCGATACGTTCTGTATATGGACGTGCGTTGTCATGTTGGAACGTGGCTTCTGTTGTTGGAAGGTAGAACTACACAACACTACGTCGGTGTCACATTGTGCTGCTAGATTCAACACCACAAGTTCCGTCTTTTCCTGTCCACAAATCCCGACTCAAAGCATTCTGCTGCCACGTCCAAAATACTGTCCTCTGACACAAGAACGTGCCGTGCCTTCTTCCCGACGACGATACACACGTATCTGTTCTGAAGAGCTGGAACCTGGTGTCTTCAGAAAACATGACTCAATGACAGTTCCTGTTCTTCTATAGTTGTACAGTGCGCGCCTACCTCGGTCCTTTGACGTCGATGCTGCCAAATAAAGCGACAAAACCCTTCCCATACCCAATAGAAATCTCTGCATGAAGCAGAGTCCATTGTACAATTCCGACTATATTATGAGCATGTGTTTATGAATCACTATCGTGATCCTCTGGGCTTGAATACCACGGATACAGCGACGCGGCTGACAACATGTCGAGAGCAGTTGACCCTGATAACGTCACAACCAAGAGGCGGTTCCTCAAATGAAGAGTAGGCAAATAAGGATGTTTGTTGGGTGTAACACGCGGTCTGCCTTCCCTGAGTCGGCCCTGTCTGTGGGCATCGTGACATCAACCTTGTGATTGTTGTACGAGTGTCCCACAACGATGTCATGCATGGCGCACAAGTCACATACCAATACTCTCTGTTCTGCCGATACCCATGGCATGTTACCGTTGATGTCTGGGCGAATTTCTGCTTTGACGAATATTGTGAGTTGTTCTTTATATATCCATATGTATCTTGTGACCATGCTGTTCGCGCACGTGACTTTACACAGAATTCAGTGAACTACATTAAAATATATTCAGTTGGCGCCATATCTGTTGATTTTCTGCGATTGGTTTTACGGTTGTAGCTGTATCACGAGGAGTACACGGGGAGTCGCGCGTTAGGTTTGGGACGCATAAAAACCCACGTGCCCTGAGTGATCCTGCTACAACGAACATATCTTACCTACATGTTTTATTATAACAGTGTAAAAGAATTGAAACAAATTAAAAATTGATCGATTGAGAAGAGGATAGCTTGTGCTATGTCACATGACTTTCACTGATTCGGAAAAATCTTCGATGTCGGGGTATACGGGATTTATTCTGCCTCTCAGAAATTAATTCCCACCAAGGCTGGAAACATACTATTTTATCAAGATCACGTAGACCAATCAGATCTCATCATTCTGACATGGAGGTATGATAAAGTATTTTATCAAGATCGCGTAGACCAATCAAATCTCATCATTCTGACATGGAAGTATGATAAAGTATTTTATCAAGATCACATGGACCAATCAGATCTCATCATTCTGACAAGGAGGTGTGATAAAGTATTTTATCAAGATCACGTAGACCAATCAGATCTCTGACATGGTATGATATCACATAGTGTAATTTCTTTTGCTGGTCAGTATACTACCTTTCACTGAATCAGAATATGTTTATTCTCAAAAACCACAAAAAGTGGTACAAAACATATTAAATAAATAAGTATTTATATGTAGAAATAGCAGACAAGATCGCAGTTAAGAACAACATGTGATTACCTAGCATTTTTAATACTAATAGACATTTGTTCAATAAATCTCGATAAATTCTTTAGATCCTGTGTGTTTTTTGTTGATAAGAGTTTTACAAATTTTATAATATTTGGCCATTCAGTATAGTATGATGATCAAAATGTTTGACTCTCTCTTCAAAACAATTACATCTGAAAAAGTAGCGAAATTAATCAGCAATAGATGGAGAATTACATAATTTACAGGTTCTATTTTCCTGGATTATTTTCCATCGACCAGTCTCATTAGATAAATTATGATTACAGCTTCGAAATCGTAGTACTGGAATTGATATTCGTTTTGGTAATAGAAGATATTTATCGAGAACCGGAGTGTCCTTTAAATGTTTATAATATAATCCTTTAGAACTAGAATTAACGTCACTTCTCCATTTCTGAAAAAAAAATATCTTTAAGTATTTGCTTTTCTTCTGACACTAGCCACTTTGTGGTGCAAATTGACGGATTGCTAAATACATAAGATAATCCAATGGTGTCTAGTATATCCATAACACATCTAAACCAGGGGTTTGTTGATGCAATAGTCCTGTTACTAAAAAGTGACAAATATTGATATAACAGCTGTGAACGTTTATACACACCAGTTTGATATGTTAATTTGTGTCAGAAAAAAAATATCCACACACACTGACCTGTACACATATCCACACACACTGACCTGTACACATATCCACACACACTGACCTGTACACATATCCACACACACTGACCTGTACACATATCCACACACACTGACCTGTACACATATCCACACACACTGACCTGTACAATTATCCACACACACTGACCTGTACACATATCCACACACACTGACCGGTACACATATCTACACACACTGACCTGTACACATATCCACACACACTGACCTCTACACATATCCACACACACTGACCTGTACACATATCCACACACACTGACCGGTACACATATCTACACACACTGACCTGTACAATTATCCACACACACTGACCTGTACACATATCCACACACACTGACCTCTACACATATCCACACACACTGACCTGTACAATTATCCACACACACTGACCTGTACACATATCCACACACACTGACCGGTACACATATCTACACACACTGATTTGTACACATATCCACACACTCTGACTTGCACACATATCCACACACACTGATCTGCACACATATCCACACACACACTGATATGTACACATATCCACACACACTGATCTGTACACATATCCACACACACACTGATCTGTACACATATCCGAACACACTCTGACCTGCACACATATCCACACACATTGACCTGCACACATATCCACACACACTGACCTGTACAATTATCCACACACACTGACCTGTACAATTATCCACACACACACTGACCTGTACACATATCCACACACACTGACCTGCACACATATCCACACACACTGACCTGTACACTTATCCACACACACACTGATCTGTACACATATCTACACACACTGACCTGTACACATATCCACACACACTAACCTGTACAATTATCCACACCCACTGACTTGTACACATATCCACACACACTGACATGTACACATATCTACACACACTAATCTGCACACATATCCACACACTCTGACCTGTACACATATCCACACACACTGACCTGTACACATATCCACACACACTGACCTGTACAATTATCCCCCCCCCAACATACACACACACACACACACACACACTCGAGTAGACGTCCTCTTGGCTCTGTTGACTGACACTCGTGGGGTGTCTTTTCTCGTCTGATGCTGGAACACCGCCCTGGATAACTCTATCTTTCGTAGGTCACGGAAACGAGTGATCACAATGTGATAATACAGCTTCAAGTATGGCCGACTTTTCAGTGAGAGAAGCTCGCGAGGACGACTGTGATGAGATAGTACGGTTGATGCAGGTGAGCGAAACAAGCTGAGCTATAGGTAGACACAGGGATACATAGGTAGACACAGGCATACATAGGTAGATACAGGCATACATAGGTAGACACAGGCATACATAGGTAGATACAGGCATACATAGGTAGACACAGGGATACATAGGTAGACACAGGCATATATAGGTAGACACAGGCATACATAGGTAGACACAGGCATACATAGGTAGATACAGGCATACATAGGTAGACACAGGCATACATAGGTAGACACAGGCATACATAGGTAGACATAGGCATACATAGGTAGACACAGGCATACATAGGTAGACACAGGCATACATAGGTAGAGTGGTGTCCCAGACTCTCAGTGCACATTCCAGGCTACAACAGGTCACATCACTCTATGTTTGTGTATGAAGTATCCAAGACTCTCAATGGACATTCCGGCTTGGAACATGCACCCAACACTCGATATTTGTCCATGCAGTGTCCCAGACTCTCAGTGGACATTCCGGAGTAGAACAGGTCACATCACTCTGTGTTTGTCTATGAAGTATCCAAGACTCTCAGTGCACATTCCGGGGTAGAACAGGTCACCAGCACTCTATGTTTGTCGTATGATATGGAAAGCATACACCACTACCTGTCATTTTAATTATGTTTAATCCTTCTCTTGTCACGTATTATGTAAAAAAACACATCTCCTAATACTTAACCTGCAGTCCTTTTGTAGTCCATGTTAAGGGTGTCCGTATGTGTGTTTACAGGGTTTTGCCACACACGAAGGCAACCTTCATCTCTTGAAGACCAATGTCAAGAGTAAGTGAGCTTTGTTTCTCAATAGAAAACTACGAACATTCTGCCTCCAACGTTCTCAGCAGAACATGCCTGTAGTGCTAGTTGCAACAGCTGTAGTTGTTGTAGTAGCAGTAGTAGTTCTAGTAGTAGTAGCAGCAGTAGTAGCTGTAGTAGTAGTAATAGTAGTTGTAGTAGTAGCAGTAGTAGTAGTGGGAGCAGCAGCCTGTAGTACAAGTTGCAACAGCAGTAGTAGTTGTAGTAGTAGCAGTAGTAGTAGTAGTTGTAGTAGTTGTAGTAGTTGTAGTAGTTGTAGTAGTAGCAGTAGTAGTAGTGGGAGCAGCAGCCTGTAGTACAAGTTGCAACAGCAGTAGTAGTTGTAGTAGTAGCAGCATTAGCAGCAGCAGCAGTAGTAGTTCTTGTAGTAGCAGCAGCAGCAGCACCAGTAGTTGTAGTACTTGCAGCAGTAGAAGTTGGAGCAGCAGCAGTAGTAGTAGTAGTCGTAGTAGTAATAGTAGTAGTAGTAATAGTAGTAGTAGTAATAGTAGTAGTAGTAGTAGTAGCAGTAGCAGTAGTAGCAGTAGTAGCAGTAGTAGCAACAGCACTAGCACGGACACCAGTGGTTGATGTGCAGTCTACAAGTGTGCAGTCTCGTCTGGGGCACTGACACCAGTGGTTGGTGTGCACTCATGGTATGTGAGACCATTTCAAATATACAGTAAACTACGTTTATAACGAACACGCTTATAACGAACTGGCGGATATAACGAACTGGTTTTTTTGTCCCAGCCATTTGCGGTATATATGCTGTATATATGTTTATAACGAATTACGGTTATAACGAACTAAAATTAGTGGTTCCTTTTAGTTCGTTATAACCGTAGTTTGCTGTATTGACCTTCAATTTGTTTATGAAGTTAACCCTGCAACTGTAGCAGGGAATCCAAGGATAAACTGGACTTCTCAGTATTAGATGCTGTCACCATGGTGATTGATGCGGCATTAATCCATCATATAATAGTAGCAATATCTTTTCTCCAGGAGAGGAGCTTTAGCAGAAGCTGTTCTTCAAGGAAATAGATGTTATATTCTACTGACGACATATTGGTGGTGTTGAGTTCTGGTATAGGGGGTTGATAAATTCTTCATCTGACTGCATGTGTACTGTGTAGGGGGACTGTTAAAACTCACTGGCTGAAATCATTCCAGCTTTGAAAAGAGATGGCTTTGGAGAGAAGAAGGTGTTCGATTGTTTCGTGGCAGAAGAGACACAATCAACAGGTGAGTCACGTCAAGCCCACCTTGATTCACTGATGTGTTCTACAGAACACCGTGTTAACGGACGTGTAATGTGTCGACTGTAGTCCCGGTCAGCGCGACGTGCTCTGAACTCGGTTGTCAATCGCTAGTGTTTCTAAATGCGACATATATATATATATATGAATTCCCCGACTCACTGCACCCATCAGTATCAAGTGAAGCAAAGCACTAACGTCATATCCCAAGCATATTGTTCATAAACTCAGATTCGCCGAACAACCACAACTTGACGACGATACACTGACGACTGTTTTTGCATCTGTTGTTTGGAACAACATGTAACGCTATTGGTGTATGACATGGGGTGTTTAGTCACAAGTACTGACTGTTATACAATTGGATGCCAGCATGATGGTGTATGACATGGAATGTTTAGTCACAAGTACTGACTGTAATACAATTAAGATGCCAGCATAATTGTGCTTAGTATCACCAAGTTTTTGTACCTAGGTTAGTTTGTGGTTTTGTGTGTGGCAACTAAAATGAACAGCCTCAATTGACGTCGGAAGCCCTTTCTCCACCCTCCCATTACGTGACCATGAGGTCTGACTTCATCTCTTCCAGGCAGATCCCGGCTTGTTGGCTACCTGATGTACATGTGGTCCTTCACCACCTTGACTGGGCGCTTCCTGTACGTGGAGGACCTGTTTGTGGAAAGGGACTTCAGGAGGAAGGGGGTCGGATCAGCACTGTGGGCCTCTGCAATGAAGGTAACATCATCCAACAGTGCAGAGTATGACGGGCTTGACTCCAGCTGCATGCGTCCTGCAACTTTCATATGGCATTTAGCAATATATTAACACATAATAAGCAAAATGCATGAATTAAATTGTTTCAAAACGATAACAATTAAAAACCATTACAGGGCTTTAGGGTGAGGATATGCACATCCATGGACACTGAAGTGAGGGTTGAGATATGCCTTATGTTGTGGGGATTCCGGGTCACATTAGGCCCCCATTATACCTAATGGTTGTTGTGATAGCCAACTGGTCGGGCTTCGTTGAGTGTACATCATACACGATGGCAAGGCTCTTTGATTCTATACATGCCTTTGTGATACATTTTCTGATTATTTCTAAATGACGCGTTAAACAACATGCGCTCACTTCCCGCATCAGTAGGGCGTTTACTGAGTCCTCGGTACGTTATCTTAAACTGTGGCTAGGCCTGTTTACCTGATACACAGAGCGTGTGACGTGAGGTGGATAGATAACATTGTACACTTGTAAAGAGGTCAGTTGGTAAACTATATCTGTCAGGGACGCATGAGCGAGAGACAGCATGGAGCATCGACAGACAAGGGCGGAGTGGGCAAGCGGTCAAAAGAGCCAGGCTAGCATGTCCCAGGTGCTTAGATCATACCCTTCCAACAATGTTCACATGTCTTTTCAAAGTTGTCAATACCCCCAGTGTACAGTACATACACCCGGTGCACTCAGAATAACCCACTGGCAGATGACCAGATGGTGGAACACGAATACTATATACACCCGAAATACAAGTGTCAAAACGTGTGGTGTCACCCTGAGCAAGTGATTTAGTTCAAATGTGCCTCTGTATCCGACATGTGAGGCGGGTGTTAAAAACCCTCTAGCGCTCGAAGGTAGCTTATGTTGTACACTCCCCAGGGAGTTGAGAATGATAACTGGAATGCAAACTGATCCACTTGCCGGGGAACAAATAAAACCGCATTTGGCGACTCTTATAACAGTTGTCAACCACAGCCGCGTAAGTAGGTCAAGGCTGGTTTCCTGTCGTCGTGTCAGCGTGACCTGTTTACTATGAAATATATGCAGTAATCTCACCCTATCTGCCTGACTCTATTTGTGTTTCATCCTCACTGCCATCGTTTTCACTGTTGTTTTGCAGTTAGCCCTGTCCTGGGGTTGCGGATATATGCAGTGGATGGCCAAACGAGGGAACACAAGCGGTATCAACTTCTACAAACAATTAGGTGCTGTGGAAACAAACACGGATAACCTTATGACATTCACGTTAGACGAAGACGCCATGACAACGGCCTGTTCAAAGATAGTATCAGATTGAAGTAGTGAACTCTGAACACGTTGACCTCATGGGGGTCAGCTATATGTGTTTTATAGCAAAATATGGGACGAATGAGTTAATCAATTTCAAGTAGTGTTGCAATCCACAGACAGCTTACATGTCACCAGGCCAGTCGAACCTATTCAGATAATGTACCTGTAGACGGAAAAGATAGTGCTTATTAAAAAATTAGGCTTCACCTTGTCAATATTCAAAATGGAAAATATGTTGTTTCAACACTACGGGTAGAGCTGTTCATAAGGAATGAAATGTATATGTTTTGGCCAAGAGTGAGTGAGTGAGTATGGCTTTACGCCGCTTTTAGCAATATTCCAGCAATATCACGGAAATGGGCTTCACACATTGTACCCATGTCGGGAATCGGTTTTGGCCAAGAGACTGTGTCTCACGACATTTCTTCTGGAACATCTGCAACACTAGTTAAACAAGAGTTTACCACTAACGTGGCTATATTCCCTGCCCCTGTTGCAGAATTTATGAGATAATTAAATCTAAACAAACCCGAACCTTTTTTAACCGAGGTGGAACTTGTCATGGAAATTGTAAAAAAAATAGAGTTTGGAACCTAAGTCCATCTTGTTGCCATGGAAACGTAAAAAATAAAAAAATCTAAAATTTCTAAATAGCAAAATGCACCAGTTCAGCATGTATCTGACAGACCTGCAAAGTTTGATAAAAAAATATTGAACGGTTTATGAGTTGTGCTCCGGAAACGAAACGTGACGGACGGACTGACGGAGCCCGTTTCTATATCCCCCGCCAACTTTGTTGGGCGTGGGGATAATAAGGTAACAATAAAATGGTAAACAGGAATATGCAAGCAAACGACAAAGGCGTCCATACAACAGATCAGCACCATGAACATGAGGGCAATGGAAAGACATGTTGGATTTTTGTAGCAATAGAAGGATGAAGTGTTATGAAATTATTTCTTGATTGGTCAGGCCAACTTCTGAGCCTTGTAGCTATATTAGATCTTTTTAAAATCCTGGTCAACAGGCGGGAAAAATAAAAAAAAACGACATTCCAGTTCTTCGTTCTCCAAATTGTTCTCTGAATATGTTGGCATGTGAGCAGTGTAAGTAAAGTTTGTCCCTTCAGTGTCGGAGGTTGTCATCTTGTACGCAAATTGGTTTTGTGATGAACACATAAGTTGAACTTCAGTGGAAATAAAACGTGCCTTTCAGGAAATATTTTTGTTTCCACTTTTCTTTATTTTTGGATAGGCAGAATCTACAAATTCAGAAAAAACATACCATTTACTTACTGCTCATAAACGTGTATAATGATACATGCAGACGCTTTCAATGTGGCAGCTATTTTTTTATAATAGACAAGTAAAGTCAGCAATTAGTTTTGAAATTATTGTTGGGTTCATATACACAAACCATCAGTTTCAAGAACAGAATGAAATAATAATAACTAAAAGTAAGATTAAAATGTCAACAGCCCCTTGTGAACAGTACCTTCGCCCTGTCCACTCAAAAGAACCAAACCCACTCGTCCGATGGTGGAAACACGAATACGTACATACACCCGAAACACAAGTGTCAGAACGTGTGGTGTCACACTGGGCAAGTGACTCAGTTCAAATGTGCCTCTTTTCACCCTGCAGGGGATGGGTACCCAACATGTGAGGTAGGTGTAAAAACCTTCTACAGCTGGCAGCCAGCTTGTGTTGTATACACCCCAGGGAGTTGAGAATGATAACTGGAATGCAAACTGGCCAGGGAACAAATAAAACCACACCACATTTGAGCAGATACTAGTACCTGGATACCTGTGGTATAATTATAATAATAATGATAGCAATAATAATCACCAAACCAAGCAAGTCTGACCACACAATCAGCCAACCCAGTAAGCCTGACCACCCAACCCAGCAAGCCTACCACCTAATCAGCCAACCAAGCAATCCTGACCACCTAATCAGCCAACCCAGCAAGCCTAGCCACCCAACCCAGCAAGCCTGACCACCTAATCAGCCAACCCAGCAAGCTTGACCACCCAATCAGCATACCCAGCAAGTCTGACCACCCAATCAGCATACCCAGCAAGTCTTACCACCTAATCAGCAAATCCAGCAAGCCTGACCACACAATCAGCCATCCCAGCAAGCCTGACCACCCAATCAGCATACCCAGCAAGTCTGACCACACAATCAGCCAACCAAGCAAGCTTGACCATCCAATCAGCCAACCCAGCAATTCTGACCACCAGATCAGCCAACCAAGCAAGCTTGACCACCCAATCAGCCAACCCAGCAATTCTGACCACCAGATCAGCCAACCCAGCAAGTCTGACCACCCAGTCAGCCAACCCAGCAAGCTTGACCACCCAGTCAGCCAACCCAGCAAGCTTGACCACCTAATCAGCCAACCAAGCAAGCCTGACCACTGGATCAGCCAACCCAGCAAACCCGACCACCCAATCAGTAAATCCAGCAAGTTTGACCACCCAATCAGCTAACTAAATGAGCCTGATCACCCAACATAGCTTACCCGACCACCCTATCTTCCCAAGTCAAGGGAGTTAACTGACTATAAAAGTCCACTTTCCATGGGACTTTTAGTCAGTTACCTCCCTTGGCTCGTGAAGATGAGTTATGCTATGTCCCTCTTAAGCTTGGTTAACGATGTTCCACTTCATTGCATTATCTGTTTCTTTGTGAATGTATTTGGCCCTTCAGATGTTATTTGGCCGCCAGGAGACTTTCATCCCTACCCATCTCACTACCAAAACCCTGCCTCACATCATATTGTCACAAGATGCCCTATCCTACAGCCACGCTTGATGTGAATCACATCCATCAACAGTTCATAGACACAAATTCCTTGAAAAGTTTCACCCAAAAATGAAATGCCAATCGCCTCAGACTTTTAAAAAATTATGTATGAACATCTCATAACTAATTTATTGTGAACTTACAATGTTTGAACTAACATTTTAACTCAGTGGCAGACTGCGTGAGTTTACGCTTTACATCACATTGGCTATATTTCAGCCATAGTGGCCGACAAATTGGGAATCATATTACAGTGGCACTACAGAATCTGTAGTAGCAATGAGGACAGAGTGGAGTTGGACTTCTTCTTCTATTATATTGCTCTTTCTTTCAATGCCACATTTTGGTACAGATGCTAGTACCTTTATCGAACAATTTATGTCACCCATATGGCTTCTTCAAATCTCAGGGCCTGGAACTGAACCCCCCATATGGCTTCTACCAATTCCAGGACCTGGAAGTCAACCAACTTACTGGTTCCTGTAAAATAGGCCTCTCCACAAATAAACAGGGCTTTATTTCTCTTGCTATTGTGTAATCATATATATAATTCACAATGAGCAGTCACAGTACAACACTACTTGCTCTGCCGACCCATGAAGATCCGGGTTAGAAAAGGTCTTCAGCAACCCATGCTTGTCGTAAGAGGTGACTAACAGGATCAGGTGGTCAGACTGTCACCTGGCTGATACAACTGTACATGTCAACATATCCCAGTTGCTCATGATGTCAATCACTTGACTTGTCTGGTCCAGACTTGTTTATTTGCAGACCGCCACATAAAGCTGGAATATATTGCGGAGTACGGTGTAAATCAAGAAACAAACAAACAAAACTTGCTTGTATTGCAGAATTACTCCTGTTAATGTAAGGAGAAATCATGTTTCTAAAAATGATGTACGTACATTTGCAGGAAAAGGTATTTCAGTGAAAATTGCAAACATATTTTACAATGACCTTCTATATATCTTGTACCAAGCTTCACTGACCTACAGTAAACACATTTTTTCAGGGCTATCAATGACCTTGAAGACAAACTTTATTCTTCACATGACCAAACAATGTCTTGAAACATATTGCACTGGTAAAGTAGAAAAAATACTTGACATACAGATAGACGTAACATAGAAGATAGACTTGATAAAGAAGACATACTTGTGAGGACATTCCTGAGATGTCCAAATACTGCACGATTTTGAACAAGTGTGGTAACGGTGGTCAAATTGTGACAAAACTGTAAAGTATAGACAATACACATTTACATGTGATTGCTTAATGACAAGCCTGATTCACACAATATCACATACTTACAAATTAATAATGTGTTTTCATCAGGCATTCCACTAGATTTCTGACACAGTAACCATGACAACTGCAAACTGCACTCTCATTATGGGTCTGGTTGTTGACTTATCCAAAATAATTCCTCTTCAAGAAAAAGCCATATGTTCAGACAGACTGGGCGTAAACCATCCTCGCTAATCCAGGATATTACTTCTCTATTCTATTTTAAAAACACCCCTGACCTATTTATTTCGGAAGTGACGCCACAACCTGGAATGCTGTTATCTCTAAGCTAGCTCAGAAATCCTCTTGCTTGTGAAAGTATTACTAAAGATGTACTACTTGAATCATGCTGGGAACGTGGATATGGTATCAAATGAGTCCAGGGTACTTATCACAACTGAATGGAATTGAAGGTACAAGATGGGCATTGTGCATTGTGGACATCAACAAAACACATTTAGGAAAGTTACGGACACAGATTTAAATGCATCAAAACTTATGTTAACCAACATGAAGATCCGGGTTAGAATAGGTCTTCAGCAACCCATGCTTGTTGTAAGAGGGGACTAAAGGGATCAGGTGGTCAGACTCACTGACTTGGTTGATGGCATGTCATCTTATCCCATTTGCTTAGATCGATGATCATATCAATCACTGGTTTGTCTGACCCAAACTTGATGATTTACAGACCACCATCATATAGCTGGAATATTGCTGAGTGTGGTGTTAAAAAACAAACATTCATGTTTGACAAAGAGTTAACAAGATAAGTCATTAGCATATTTAGCTTTTTATTATGCATGTCATCATAATCAGTATTCAACTATAAGTAAATCTGTAGTTTTCTACTCATTTACACATCCTACATACAAGGCTGTCCATATTTGTTTTGGTGTTTCCCATCTCCTGCAAGCTTTGAATATTCATTCCAACGTGAAATAAGTAGTTATCATATCTCAATTTTCCATGCTGCTGTGGAAATTAATGCCCCAAAGTGATAAAAGAAAATGCTCCTACTATTGCACATTCATAAAAAATAGGTCAACTTTATAAGTCTCCAAACAAAAGCAAATCCACTGGACTGGTACCAAATGTTCTAGTTCTTAAAATGTCATAAAGTAGGTTACACAATTAGTGAAAAACAGATTTT
Organism: Haliotis cracherodii; assembly: GCF_022045235.1. Classification (NCBI taxonomy): domain Eukaryota; kingdom Metazoa; phylum Mollusca; class Gastropoda; order Lepetellida; family Haliotidae; genus Haliotis; species Haliotis cracherodii. The sequence continues at coordinate 40,101,112 of NW_027266330.1, read as the reverse complement.
TAATTTTTTTTCACAAGCCTGCTTTGATGTTTGAGGCTGGAGATAAGAAACATGTAAAAAATATGGATAGCCTTACCCACAGAAAATATTCTCTTTGTGGCATAGAACAGCATGGTATGAAAGACTTCCATGTTCATCTCAAGGAAAGACTGAAGTCATGACAAACTGTGCCTTGGATGATTTTATGAACATATGTAACAGTAGTATTCAAATGTCTCCAGAACAAAAACAAATAAATACAAAATTTGCATCTAAAATGTCTATATTGGTAAAGCATAGAATATAAGCAGATCATATTGCATTATGTGAGTAAGACAATCAAGGGCAACACGATAAAGCAACTGCCACACCCATTCAAATAAATAACACCCAACAATCTTGATATCAACACAGGATCTGTTAACTGTGTTTACTATTCTGAGGAGTTAAAACATGATCTCACAATTCTGTTCAGTAGAGTTTGTTAGTGAGTTGCAGACCACTCAAGCAATGATAATTCACTAAGTCGGCAGCAAAATTATCACTGGAAAGTTGTATCAGAAGAAAATGCTCCTGCTAACCGAAAGTGGTCATTTTCTACCAGAACACAGAACATCTTCTGTGGAAGCACCCTTGAGTAAGGAGCAGGCCTTGGTACCATAGCTCTCAGTATATATTCGCGGGCTGTTGGTCGTGGGAAGTCGGGGACAGTGCTAGCAGGTTTATGTGCATCTTTCTCCACTTCTTCAGTCGGCTCCTCATCCTCATCTAGCAACATGTAGGAAGCCTTCTGTGACTGGACAAACAGTTTGTGAATGATGGCACCTACAGGACCACACGGACCACCTCGGACTGTAACCTCTGGGTGTTGATGGAGACAGGACACAAAGTGATGGAGTTCACTCTCGGCACCTCGTTGTTCGAGAAGGTCTTCAGAAAATTTGGACCTCAAGGACACTGTTCTTGCTATCAGGGTCTCTGCCATTTCGATGAGTCGGACCAAATGTTCATACTTTCTGACATCAGCCATTGGGTTTCTTGTCAGTTTTGCCCCCTTGGACACTATCTGGTCAACCAGAGTCTTCACAGCAGGCACATCGGCATCTTCATTGTCAAGGACCTTTACTATAGCAGCATGCGTTAACATTGGCATTAAGTTAAAAACAACAGTTGCCGGCTTCATGGAGCTAAGCCAATGGAGGACCTTTTCAGCTTCTTTTGTATCGTCAAATAACCTTCTTTGTCGTCTTGCAGGAACTGGTCTTGCGCTCTGCCATACTTCCACCCACATGTTTCCAGGGATTTGCATTCTTTGACTAAGGCAGCCTTTTATTTCCTTTTTACCATCTTCAGTTTCGACTTCATCCTCAATATAATCTCGTGGGGAATACCATCGAACAAAATCTTCCAATGTGCAACCAGGATTAGCAGCTTTGAAAGACTCCATATCGGAGAGAAGACAGGCACTCTGCATTCTGGCACGCAGCTGTGTGCTTTCTTGAGATGATCCAAGTTTAGAGAGAACATCAGCATGTTCTTCAAGCATGTCTTCTGTCATAGGTGATGGTTCCTGTGTGATTGGGACATACATCTGCTCACTAGAACCCTGCAGTTTCATGTTCTTAAAAGGTGCAAGTCTACCTTCAGGTTTATGGGAAACACTGTCTTTAAAGGACGATTCGCTGGCAACAGATGCTGACTCGATACTTTCCTCCAACTTGGCTCTGTCCTCTGAGCTGTCCCTGTTCCTGCTATTCTTTCGGTCAGACTTTGTCTTCTCCTTTGGGACTGAAGCTCCATCTGCATCATCATCTTCATCATCATCACAGTCGTAGAATTCATCATCACTAACACTTCCTATACTGCCGACACGTTCAGCAATTACCTCATCAACTCGACCTTCAGCTGGGGAGGTGTCTTGTTTGTCGGACACACTGCTGAAAGGATCACCAGGACTATCAGGGGATGCTCCAGCAGAGTTGTCATATTCTGAACCATACCCGTAACCCAAAGACTCTCTCTTCATCTTCCTCTCGATGCAGCAGTTAAGCATCTGAAGCTTCTGGTGCAGAAGACAAGCTCCAAGGTTGGGTTGACACTTTTCAACTCCTGATACAAAGTGATTATTCTCCCAACGAAATCTCATCTCCAAGACAAACTCTTGCCACAAGTGTGCAACAGCTCTTAAACCACCATAATTATGGTTAACTATAGAAAAACATACAGCCAAGCGATGTGTTAAACTATCAAGAGGTGCAGTTTTCATCTGTTTCTTTAGCTCTGCCAAAACATCTATGTACCTGGCAGTTTTTTCTTTAACTTCTTCATCTCCATTCTCATCCTCCCCTTCACATTTTGGCCCTTTGGCATCAGGAAATAGAAATAGTAGTATTTGGTTTAGCATGTCCGAAGCTATTGGTGCTTCTTCTGGTTTTATTTTCAGTCGTGTAGTTGCAGTTGACACTACAGATCCGATGGAAGGCATGGCATATGGCATGTTAGGTTCAGTCAAACGTTGCAAAGCCTGGCTAAGGTCTGCATTTTCTCCATCGTCAGACACAAGGTTTCCAAGGAGTTCATCTGTTGTTTCCTTTCTCTCAGTAAGGGTAAGGAATTCTCTGATATAATCCCCCAGGAGACACAGTGGATCATCTACCATGTTGATTCGAACAGACCACTGTGGCGCTTGTAGGGGGTCAAGATCCGAGTAAACATGATTCTCCACAATCATATCCTCTGAGAGACTTGGCCAGGTGCAAGATAAATGTAGGTCACTCACTGGGTCCTCACATGCTCCGAAAGGAAGGTTGCCAAAATCAGAACAGCCAACTTCATCTTCCATCAATGACGACAAGTCTGGAGGAGCCTGGGGCCAGGCAGAACATGACCAATCAGACAAGATGTATGTGAATCTCACAGATACTGACACTGGAGGCATAGAGATATACACACATCCTAGTTTAGATTTGAACACATCTAGGAGACCAGCTAGATGGTCGTATTGGGAGGGAATCTTTTTCAGATGAACCATTTCAAATTCAACAATTGCTCCAGGAACAACACATGTTCCACAGTATAGTTTCCTCCAGTTGTGCGACTGCTGTACAAACACTGGCACACTGCAGGTGGTGTTGCTCATAGCAATGGAGGCGGAGCTGAGAAGCAGCTTGGTTCTACTTTCAGTATCAATAATCTCATTGTTAGCTGCTGGTGATAAGGTGAGGAATTCCTGGAGGCCATACCACCTACACAGTGGGTGTGCACGGGAAGGAAAATCATTGTCAAGGTTCATTAAATCAGAATAAACTGTTGGTGTTTTCTCGTCAAAATCTTCTGTGTCGTCGTTGTCCTGGGCTCCATCCTTCTCCTCTGAACTTCTACCTTCAGTTGTCACAACGCACGATTTCAGGAATTTATGGGTAATCTTAAATTTGAAATCAGCAAATTGTAGCTCTTCAGTACGTTCATCCCAGGCTCCATTTGAATATTCGTCCTTTGGCGCAGGGGGGAGTGGCGGTCGATTGGCTAACTTCCATTCGTGGATGATTTCTTCGAAGCGAGCGATGAACCTCTCCCAATCTGACGCAGTTGTAAAGTCAGTGATTTCAAACACGTCTGCATCCTCATCCGCCCCGATTGAATTCATTCTATTCATATCTCGCATATCTTCATTGATACCCCATGCAATACGCAGACTGTATCCTGTCAAATGTTTCCATTTGATAACAAAATCAGAAAATACTTTCAGTCTGGCATATGTTGACAAATCATCAAGGGGAAGTAACTCAAAACAAACTTGTCGTATTTACGTTACGACTAGTTCACATACACATTGACAGCAAGAAACTCTAGATGGAATATGAAATAACTCACGACATTAAAGGTTATGGTAAGGGTAGGATATTAAATTATGTCCGTGCCAATGTCTGTGGTGTTTATGCTATATCATGTGACAATATGACTGTCAATATGAGGAATTATGCCCGGTCCTTGCGAAGATCTGCTCAAATCTCTCACGACGTTTTAAAAGCCAAGCTGCTTTTTGAATTATATAATGCGTTTTGTAGGTACATGTATATAGTCTATGGTTTTGTTACTAACGGAAACTATATATCTTGTATGTATAATAATGCAAATACATATCGGACCCACATTGAACTCTGAGTGGTGTACAATAAATTATTCGTCGTTTTTCGTAATGGAATGAATATCTTTGTCTTATCCACTTTTCTCATTTGGAGAAATACAGTATCCTTCAACCAATAATTGTAATAGTACTTTTCAAAGTAATAAAATGGCGGTAAAAGTCAAAACCTGACAGTTACAATAAATAAGAGAATGTGAATAGAATTACCAGCTTCATATCCAGATCATACATGTTACAAATAAGAAAAAACCCAAGGAATACCATTCAGACTGAACCAACCCTAGGCAGTTTGGTCTGAACGTCACCATTACTCGCCAAGACCTGGTTGTCTACATAGCGCCTCATTGTCAAATTGGACACATGCTTAGTGAATAAACATTAAGTACAGTTTTTTCCCCGAATTTGTAGGAATCGTTGGTCGACTGTCGAAGCCTGGATTGGTAATCAAATATATTCTGTGTCATAAAATTATAATGATATTAAATTATTCCAAGAAGTGTTTTACCGCATCCATCTCACTCCATGTCGATTGTCAGACACAGATGCTTCTCAAGAAAGGCAAGTAGCTGATGACGTCATCAAGTCTGCTGGTCCAGAATCATAGAAGACACTAACATACTGTTAATATTAGCATAACAAACCACATGGGTAACACTTAACCTTCACTGGCGTCAATAGTCGGTTTAAATATACTTACTCATTCAGGTACTCAGTGCCAAGTGATAATTCTATCCGCAGTGTTTCTGTTGCGGGTTGCGACAGACTTCACCTTGGCATCAAGAAAGGATATATATTGATCAAGGATTCTTCCAGCTGATCAGCGTTACCTACTGAGTGGGATTCCAACTATGGAACGTGCTTGTTTGGTTGATTGACTGTTGTTTAACGCCGCAATCAGCAATAATCCATTTATATGAAGGCGACGTGTAAACAATCGGAGATGAACCAGACAATCCAGTGATTGACATCATCAGCCTGAGAAATTAGCACTAGTTCTGTTGTCCTTGTCAACCCCCCCAATAGTTCAGGTATCATAAGGACTAGTAGAAATTTACCCTTTTTAAGGGTGTTGCTATATGCTATCATTATAAGGGCTAAGGACTAAAACTGTTAGTTTCTAACACTGATCATGGACATCGATCCACGCTATTGGGATAAGATGACATGCATCAACCATGTCAGCGAGCCTGACCATCAGATCCCGTTAGTCGCCTCTTACGACTATTACGGCAAGCATTGGTTAAGTTTATATCTAATAAAAGATGCATAAAGTGCTGAGTGAACTCCTGTTAAAGTTAAAAGTAAGGTATAGTTGATTACAAAAGGAATACAGAACACTTCAACTAAATGACGTATTTTGCATTTTGCATTGATTTGGGATATGTGGTGAAGGGGGCTGGGATGGTGGGGCCTGGGAATGTTTTTTCGAATAATCTTTACATATTGCTTTGACAATAATCTATTTTATTCCGAATTATACACTTAAAAACTATTTATTTTACTGTGCACAATCTATTCATTTTCACTACTGACACAACAGCGGAGGTCAAGCGTGACCTTCATATTTGTGATTAATAATGTAATAAGTTGTACAGAATATAATATATAGACATTGTTATCTCCCAAGCTCCTTCCCAGCGCGTGACACCTTCGTTACACTCTCGGTAACATCGCTGCCACCAGTGTGGGCGCGGCCATTACAAGAATCTTGAAATTTGCCCTCCAACCCCATATGTAGTAACGTTTATACTTTTGTTTATGTCTTTGGGAATGCCATCATATTTCAATTTGAAAAGGTTTACGACTGACCATGTTTTCCAGACGAATTTACTTTGTTGTTTTGATAAACAGATTGGTTCGAGATTGCAGACTAACGGAAAATCAACCAACTTCTTCCTTACATTCTTATTATATCAATAACACGATAGTTTTAATGAAACAGAAATTCAAACTGACAAACGAAGAAAGTAATTTAGCAGCGATAAGTGTATTCGGCGCACGACAGTCGACACTTGTTTGTAAACACAACGGTCATTCGGTTGCGAGTTCAACTCCAAGCAGGTTTGTGGCCACCTATTCACAGTGGGGAGTTTTGACTGGTGGCAGCGATAGTATAGAGAGCTCCGGGAACGTACTATCGCTGTGAGGAGCTTGTGTTATCTCCCTTACATATATATCGCTCAAGCAAATAAAAATGATGTTATTAGTTTAAAGGTGCTATTCCGTTTAAACAGACATCTAAGTTACCTAGCCAATCCATGTTCCTTTTGAGAATGATCGTTCGACTAATGCTTGTGTCATGCTTAGTGTGTAATGCGATTCATTGCCGTAAGCGATGCAAATGATGTAATCAAAGTGCGCGAGCACCGAGGGCAAAGTGCTTCCGCTTCCGTATTTAGATTACAGATACAGACAAATCTGACCGTGGAGAAGAATAACTGTGTCCAAATGCTATCAGTTTACGGATCTTCGGGATTCTGTAAGTGTAACACGAACAAACGGGGTCACAAACTGTGATATTGTGGAATTAAAAGAATTTCTAAATATTCGTGTCACCTCACTGAGTGACAGTGACTTGAAACACGCTTTATAAAAGCTATAACATTTTACACATACAATCAGTGACATTACTCTGTGATATGTGAACGTCTTGTAATTTGCTCTATTGAATATAATTCTTTAGTGGGATAATGAACATGTTCTTTCCCAAACCTTAAAAAAAGAAGAAAACGATTATAGTGCATTTACAACTAGTGGTGTAACTATACGGCGATACAGTATTGTATCCCGATGCACAGCCCACGATACGATGCATCGATTTGGAAAGCATGTATCGCGATACATACGATATTTTCATAACAGTTTTACTTACCGTATTTTCTTGAGTATAGTGCACACTTTTTTTCAAAAAATACAGCTGTGTAGAAGGGGATGCGCATTATACACGAATTAATGAGTTTTGAATTTTTTTCCCCCATGGAAAGACATTACTGTGAGCACGTAACACTGGAAATACCATGTCAACAAATCCATACTGAAGTTCGCAAATTATTCGTGTAATTACACTGTCTGGCTATAAAAAGTGTTCTTTGTATATCTGGTCTTTTGTTTGTAACTTATTTAATTAATTTTATTCAAAATTCCTTATAATATTGTTTTAATTAATTTCGGCGAAATCGTGTGTGAAGCGATCGGAAGATCGCACAACTCACCGTTATTAACAGCAACCATGGTCAGATTACCGCCATTGACGCCTTTAAGCGAACTTTAGTTGACAGTGAATGGATACATATGTCATAAATGCCATACTTTTCGTCATTCATTAAAAGTCATATTTGTTTTTGTTGGACGATTCTATGTCAACACGTAATTCTTGCGATCAAGCGATCACGTGCACGGGAGCCTTGACGGTGACTGGTCAGACTGGTTGCATGTAAAAAATAATACCCGGCAATAGCGATCAGCTGCTTCGCTTAGGGTTATTATTATTTTAAATATGTTTAGTAAAAGCTGCACATAAATTAACAAGATATTGGAATATATTATTCCTGATAAAAAAAATAGTTTCAGATACAACTTTTGCCGATCCTTGCATTAACATCCTGTAAAGTTATATCATTGGGTGTGTCTTGACCGAATCACTGGTAGATTCCAAGAAAACGTGTGTAAAGCTGATTGCTTTGTCCGGCTTAGTTTACGAGAAAATACACAAGGTAATCTTAATCCCTGGATATAAAACAATGCCTAGCTGAACAAAAAATACAATTTAAACGGTAAATCAACATGTCTGGTGATTTTTTATCTCAAATTTCGAATTTGTACTGGCGAAGTTTCTCATCACCCGTTCGTTTGCCAGACTTCGCTGAAGGAGTACAGTGTAATTTTTTCTGCGCATAATATTCAATTTTTTTTTTCTCCAAAATATTGAACCCGCTAGAGGGGGGTGCGCATTATACATTGGTGCGCACTATACACAAGAAAATACATGAAATACGTTTAACAGTTTCAAAGCCAGTTTGTTGTTTCAGTAAAACATACTGTATTGCTGACAATTTGCTATAACAGTAAATAAACACATTAAATCTTCTTCAACTGTACTTGTCACATCTTTTAGAGAGCAGAAAGACATCAACTTGGCTTAGCTTGTACCAGTAAACACTGTATCATGATACGTATCGTATCGCGACCCGTGTATCACGATACGTATCGTATCGCGACCCTCCCGTAGCGTTACACCTCTATTTACAACCAACCGGTAACACTAGCTCAGTTGGGCCAATCTTTGGTTGACATTTGGAACAACATCCCCCAGGCTGTTTTCAATCGTCTGGTGTCTTCAATGCACTACCGCTGCCTTGCCGGTATCAACTCAAATGGTGATCATACCCAATATTGACATTGTTAATTGAGTTGATACACCACCCCTCTTTTAGGGCATGTTGCTTTGTCTCCTATTACCAGGTTTGGTATTTGTCGATTTGTCATCTGAGATAGAACATGTGACAACTATTTTTTCATGATGTTCATGTTTGTTTGTAAAAATGCTTTGAGTTGGAAAACAGTGATCAATCAACTTTTTATCTGTTAAACCTTGTTTTGCAGCACAACTGATAATCCCTGTCTTGTTGTGCTGTCGTGTGCATATTGCTCAACAGGGAATTAATTCACCACATCAGACCTGGATTTATAACCCAATCTTATATTGAATAATTACCCCCAACCTGAAAAATGCCAAATGGGAACCACTGATTGCTATATATCCTAGGGACCATCATCTGAATAAACACACACATCAGAGGGCAAGGATAAACATTGATCACAGCATGACAGTGGTCATGTGCTTATTGGGTTTTTGTGCAAGATAGAGTAAACAACATAGAAATAAGTAAACATCGTAAACAACCATTTGATGTTGCAATTGACGTGAGAGGAGTGTAACCATGGTAACTGTGAATGCCGGTCATTTGGATGTCCTGAAATGGTTAGATACAGCAAGTAGCACAGTTCTATTCTGTGTTTCTGTGGTGATAGCTTTATTAGAAGAACAGCATGTAGTATACACAGATAATATCTGTTGATGCTTGAATTTGTTTAAAGTACTAGTGGCCACCATCATGTCAATTATCAGTAACATAGTGTGACTAGTCATGGTAATGCTGCTCTGTTTCCAGACAAAGCTCCAGTGAGTAAGGGTCTTGTGTGGCTGTCCCTGGCGGCATCCTTTGCTTTCTCCTTCCCACTACAGCACTACAAGAGCTACCTCCTGTACAACCCACAGCTGCTGCTGGAGAAACACCAGGTAACACACACCACCACAATGTACCTGTATGACCCACAGGCAGTTTATACTCATGTCAGTTTATACTCTTTGCTGTTTATACTCATGGCTGTTTATACAAAGGCAGTTTTCACTCATGGCTGTTTATACTCTTTGCTGTTTATACTCATGGCTGTTTATACAAAGGCAGTTTTCACTCATGGCTGTTTATACAAAGGCAGTTTATACTAACATCAGTTTATACTCATGTCAGTTTTCACTCATGGCTGTTTATACAAAGGCAGTTTATACTCATGGCTGTTTATGCTCAGAGGTGAATTGTCCTGAGGTCATTCAAACAGAGGACAGTTTGGTTGTGGATAATGCAGTAGTGCAGGCTATTGGTCCATTCTACATTGCAGAGTTTACAGTGTGAGAGAAATTGTAATATGTAATATGTAATATATATGTAATTTAAACAAGTTGCAACCTCATTACATATTAGTTTATGGATGGATTAGGTAGACATACTGTCGTGCTTCAATCAGCTGCACATGTCAAGTGGTGTGGGTTTTGTTTCAGATATGGCGGCTTCTCTCCTCCCGCGTGGCCTTTCTTGATCTCAAGGATCTGTTTGTGTGCTGCATGCTGGTCTATTACTTCAGGATCTTTGAACGCAGATTTGGATCCAGAAAGTTTGTAGTATGTGGTCTTCAGCTTCTTGTTATCCCACGAACAAGCACTACAAATTGTCCTGCTACATGCACCAGCTCCTTGTTATCCCCAGAACAAGCACTACAAATTGTCCTGCTACATGCACCAGCTCCTTGTTATCCCCAGAACAAGCACTACAAATTGTCCTGTTATATCCACCAGCTCCGTGTTATCCCCAGAACATGCACTACAAATTGTCCTGTTACATCCACCAGCTCCGTGTTATCCCCAGAACAAGCACTACAAATTGTCCTGTTATATCCACCAGCTCCGTGTTATCCCAAGAACAAGCACTACAAATTGTCCTGCAACACGCACCAGCTCCTTGTTATCCCCAGAACAAGCACTATAAATTGTCCTGTTACATGCACCAGCTCCGTGTTATCCCCAGAACAAGCACTACAAATTGTCCTGTTATATCCACCAGCTCCGTGTTATCCCCAGAACAAGCACTACAAATTGTCCTGCAACACGCACCAGCTCCGTGTTATCCCCAGAACAAGCACTACAAATTGTCCTGCTACATGCACCAGCTCCTTGTTATCCTCAGAACAAGCACTACAAATTGTCCTGTTACATCCACCAGCTCCGTGTTATCCCCAGAACAAGCACTACAAATTGTCCTGTTATATCCACCAGGTCCTTGTCCCCAGAACAAGCACTATAAATTGTCCTGTTATATCCACCAGCTCTGTGTTATCCCCAGAACAAGCTCTACAAATTGTCCTGCTACACGCACCCGGTCCTTGTTATCCCCAGAACAAGCACTACAAATTGTCCTGCTACATGCACCTGCTCCTTATCCCCAGAACAAGCACTACAAATTGTCCTGCTACATCCACCAGGTCCTTGTTGTACCCAGAACAAGCACTACAAATTGTCCCGCTACATCCACCTGGTCCTTGTTGTCCCCAGAACAAGCACTACAAATTGTCCTGCTACATCCACCCGGTCCTTGTTATCCCCAGGACAAGCACTACAAATTGGCCCGTTACATCCACCCGGTCCTTGTTGTCCCCTGAACAAGCACTACAAATTGTCCTGCTACATCCACCAGCTCCTTGTTATCCCCAGAACAAGCACTACAAATTGTCCTGTTATATCCACCAGCTCCATGTTATCCCCAGAACAAGCACTACATCTATGTATACAGTAGATTAGTGATCTATAGCTTTCACCGAGTTTTATGGCGATAGTTAAATGGCTGACATAACTGCCTGAATGTTGTGTCAGTCTCTAATTCATTTTGCCTGAGAATTATCAAAGCACAACTTAATGGATTAATTTTAAGATTGCCTCCGATGTGTCTGTATATCCGTAATCATGATAACGAACTGTCTTCAAGTCCTAACCCAAACAGTAGTAATACACATATTTTTAACTTTTCCTGCATTACTCCTTAATACATTTACTGCTTACCTTACCACAAAGAAAGATGGCGCTTTGCGATGGTCCTTGATAAAGTGTTGTATCTTTGTTTGAAGCATTAGACTTCATGATCATAGAGCTTGCTTCAACCAAGCCTGAGAAGACAGTATACAATTGACAAAATGGAGAAGATCAAATACTTGTCTTGATTTATTGTTGTCATGTATTTCAGTCGTACCTGATGTCGTCAGGAGCCCTGGCCTGTGGTGTGGAGTTGGTGTCACTGTGGGTGTGTCAACACCTGGAGATATCCGTGGAGAATCTGCCAACAGGACCGTAAGTTACGCTGCTTCTCAGTCAGTCCACCCGGCTTTTACTCAGGATGTTTCTTAAGAATTGATTAAAAATGTCTTACAGGGAACATCCATTAGTCTGTAGGTCCCGAGACCATGTTGTCAGTGTTACAGAAAACGCCCACTAGTCTGTTAGTCCTTCAGTGCTACAGGGAACGCCCACTTGTCTGTGAGTCCTTCAGTGTTACAGGGAACGCCTACTAGTCTGTTAGTCCTTCAGTGTTACAGGGAACGCCCATTAGTCTTTGAGTCCTTCAGTGTTACAGGGACACCCACTAGTCTGTTAGTCCTTCAGTTTCACAGGGAACACCCACTAGCCTGTTAGTCCTTCAGTGTTACAGGGACACCCACTAGTCTGTTAGTCCTTCAGTTTCACAGGGAACACCCACTAGCCTGTTAGTCCTTCAGTTTCACAGGGAACACCCACTAGCCTGTTAGTCCTTCAGTTTCACAGGGAACACCCACTAGCCTGTTAGTCCTTCAGTGTTACAGGGACACCCACTAGTCTGTTAGTCCTTCAGTTTCACAGGGAACACCCACTAGCCTGTTAGTCCTTCAGTGTTACAGGGACACCCACTAGTCTGTTAGTCCTTCAGTTTCACAGGGAACACCCACTAGCCTGTTAGTCCTTCAGTGTTACAGGGAACGCCCTCTTGTCTGTTAGTCCTTCAGTGTTACAGGGACGCCCACTAGCCTGTAGGTCCCAAGACTTTGTTGTCAGTGTTACAGGCAACGCCCACTTGTCTGTAGGTCCCAGGACAAGGGTATCAGTGTTACAGAGATTGGTACAGATTTTGTTTTCCAGTGCATTATGGTGTACAGAGACTCCTTCAAGTGAATGAAAGTGCAGTTAAATAGCCAAATGTTGGATAGACAGAGCCAAATATTTCTGAGGTCCTCCCCACATTGTTAGTGATTCCCCCTGAACCCTGTCCCCAGTTACCATATCCCCTCTTCCGTATACCTGGTATTATCAGCTACCGTAGATATTAACGGTCTTTTTCTGATGAGTAGATTTATTAACCTGATTGGTGAGAAAAAAAACATCTTCATCATGTTCATGATAATCCCCTAGCCCCAACAACCTCTTACCTCCAAAGTCGATTACCACCACTCACCCACAACCACCACTCACCCACAACCACCACTTACCCACAACCACCACTCACCCACAACCACCCACCACTTACCCACAACCACCACTTACACACAACCACCACTCACCCACAACCACCACTTACCCACAACCACCACTTACCCACAACCACCCACCATTTACCCACAACCACCACTTACCCACAACCACCACTTACCCACAACCACCACTTACCCACAACCACCACTTACTCACAACCACCACTTACCCACAACCACCACTTACCCACAACCACCACTTACACACAACCACCACTTACCCACAACCACCACTTACCCACAACCACCCACCATTTACCCACAACCACCACTTACCCACAACCACCACTTACCCACAACCACCATTTACCCACAACCACCACTTACCCACAACCAACCACCATTTGCCCACAACCACCCACCATTTACCCACAACCACCATTTACCCACAACCACCACTTACCCACAACCACCACTTACACACAACCACCACTTACACACAACCACCACTCACCCACAACCACCATTTACCAACAACCACCATTTACACACAACCACCACTCACCCACAACCACCAATTACCCACAACCACCACTTACACACAACCACCATTTACCCACAACCACCCACCATTTACCAACAACCACCACTTACCCACAACCACCACTTACCCACAACCACCACTTACACACAACCACCACTCACCCACAACCACCACTTACCCACAACCACCACTTACCCACAACCACCACTTACCCACAACCACCACTTACCCACAACCACCACTTACTCACAACCACCACTTACCCACAACCACCACTTACCCACAGCCACCACTTACACACAACCACCACTTACCCACAACCACCACTTACCCACAACCACCCACCATTTACCCACAACCACCACTTACCCACAACCACCACTTACCCACAACCACCACTTACACACAACCACCACTTACCCACAACCACCACTTACACACAACCACCACTTACACACAACCACCCACCATTTACCCACAACCACCATTTACCCACAACCACCACTTACCCACAACCACCACTTACCCACAACAACCAACCATTTACCCACAACCACCCATCATTTATCCATAACCACCACTTACACACAACCAGCCACCATTTACCCACAACCACCATTTACCCACAACCACCACTTACCCACAACCACCCACCATTTACCCACAACCACCCACCATTTACCCACAACCACCACTTACCCACAACCACCACTTACTCACAACCACCACTTACCCACAACCACCTCTTACCCACAACCACCACTTACACACAACCACCACTTACCCACAACCACCACTTACCCACAACCACCCACCATTTACCCACAACCACCACTTACCCACAACCACCACTTACCCACAACCACCACTTACACACAACCACCACTTACCCACAACCACCACTTACACACAACCACCACTTACCCACAACAACCAACCATTTACCCACAACCACCCATCATTTATCCATAACCACCACTTACACACAACCAGCCACCATTTACCCACAACCACCCACCATTTACCCACAACCACCATTTACCCACAACCACCACTTACACACAACCACCACTTACCCACAACCACCACTTACACACAACCACCACTTACACACAACCACCCACCATTTACCCACAACCACCATTTACCCACAACCACCACTTACCCACAACCACCACTTACCCACAACAACCAACCATTTACCCACAACCACCCATCATTTATCCATAACCACCACTTACACACAACCAGCCACCATTTACCCACAACCACCCACCATTTACCCACAACCACCATTTACCCACAACCACCACTTACCCACAACCACCCACCATTTACCCACAACCACCCACCATTTACCCACTAACACCATTTACCCACAACCACCACTTACACACAACCACCCACCATTTACCCACAACCACCCACCATTTACCCACAACCACCACTTACCCACAACCACCACTTACACACAACCACCACTTACACACAACCACCCACCATTTACCTACAACCACCACTTACACACAACCACCACTTACCCACAACCAACCATTTACCCACAACCACCCATCATTTACCCACAACCACCACTTACCCAGAACCACCATTTACACACAACCACCACTCACCCACAACCACCACTTACCCACAACCACCACTTACACACAACCACCACTTACACACAACCACCCACCATTTACCCACAACCACCACTTACCCACAACCACCACTTACCCACAACCACCACTTACACACAACCACCACTTACCCACAACCACCACTTACACACAACCACCACTTACACACAACCACCCACCATTTACCCACAACCACCATTTACCCACAACCACCACTTACCCACAACCACCACTTACCCACAACAACCAACCATTTACCCACAACCACCCATCATTTATCCATAACCACCACTTACACACAACCAGCCACCATTTACCCACAACCACCATTTACCCACAACCACCACTTACCCACAACCACCCACCATTTACCCACAACCACCCACCATTTACCCACAACCACCACTTACCCACAACCACCACTTACTCACAACCACCACTTACCCACAACCACCTCTTACCCACAACCACCACTTACACACAACCACCACTTACCCACAACCACCACTTACCCACAACCACCCACCATTTACCCACAACCACCACTTACCCACAACCACCACTTACCCACAACCACCACTTACACACAACCACCACTTACCCACAACCACCACTTACACACAACCACCACTTACCCACAACAACCAACCATTTACCCACAACCACCCATCATTTATCCATAACCACCACTTACACACAACCAGCCACCATTTACCCACAACCACCCACCATTTACCCACAACCACCATTTACCCACAACCACCACTTACACACAACCACCACTTACCCACAACCACCACTTACACACAACCACCACTTACACACAACCACCCACCATTTACCCACAACCACCATTTACCCACAACCACCACTTACCCACAACCACCACTTACCCACAACAACCAACCATTTACCCACAACCACCCATCATTTATCCATAACCACCACTTACACACAACCAGCCACCATTTACCCACAACCACCCACCATTTACCCACAACCACCATTTACCCACAACCACCACTTACCCACAACCACCCACCATTTACCCACAACCACCCACCATTTACCCACTACCACCATTTACCCACAACCACCACTTACACACAACCACCCACCATTTACCCACAACCACCCACCATTTACCCACAACCACCACTTACCCACAACCACCACTTACACACAACCACCACTTACACACAACCACCCACCATTTACCTACAACCACCACTTACACACAACCACCACTTACCCACAACCAACCATTTACCCACAACCACCCATCATTTACCCACAACCACCACTTACCCAGAACCACCATTTACACACAACCACCACTCACCCACAACCACCACTTACCCACAACCACCACTTACACACAACCACCACTTACACACAACCACCCACCATTTACCCACAAACACCCACCATTTACCCACAACCACCATTTACCCACAACCACCACTCACCCACAACCACCACTTACACACAACCACCCACCATTTACCCACAACCACCATTTACCCACAACCACCACTCACCCACAACCACCCACCATTTACCCACAACCACCACTTACCCACAACTTTCACTTAGATCCAACCACCTCTTACCCCCACCAACCTCTTACCTTTAACACCTCTTACACACAACCACCACTTACCCACAGCCACCACTTACACACAACCACCATTTACCCACAACCACCACTCACCCACAACCACCCACCATTTACCCACAACCACCACTTACCCACAACCTTCACTTAGATCCAACCACCTCTTACCCCCACCAACCTCTTACCTTTAACACCTCTTACACACACGCCTCTGTGGTCTAGTGGTTGAGCGTCCGCCCGGAGAGGGTAATGTCCGGGGTTCCATCCCCGGCCACGTCATACCAAAAGATGTTAAAAGATGGTACTTGTTGTTACCCTGACTGGCACTTGGCATTAAGGGGCTTAAAACAAGGACTGGTCGGCTCGGAGTCAGTATACTGTGTCTGAGTGGGGTATTCATGTTAATCTGCAGCATGGTATCTCAGTGTGCTGGCACTATAAATCGGCATCAGTCCGGACTAGTACAAGCAGCCACACACACACACACACATGTGCATGCACATCGCTATATAAGTGCAATAATCTCGGACGCAACGTTAAACCCTATTTCACCTCACCTTCCACACACTTACACACAACCAACCACCATTTACCCATAACCAACCGACACTTACCCACAACCACCTCTTACCCATAGCAAATGTCTTACCGACAACAATCCCCTATCACCGATATAGGGAACATACAAATCAAGTTCTTTTGCAATGTAAAGGTGATGCTTACATAATTGCTTGATTTTTAGCCGATTGAAAAGTATACTGCTCTAACATCCCCTCTGTAAATCTTTTGTCTAGGATCTGCTTCGTGTTTCCTCTGTTTGTGCCGTACTACTTTGATATTCCACGTGTCGCCATGACTCACATTCTGGGCGTTCCAGTCACAGGGAAGACGCTGACCTACATCCTGGGTCTACAGGTGAGTCTGGATTCGTCTTAGATGCCAGGGAAAGATATCAGCTGATGGCAAATACATGGCTAAAATACATAGTGTCGGTTCTCAGGCACTGCCCCTTCATCATGAAGTCTGTCTCAAGTAGGTACTTATTCTTCATCTTGAACACATGACCCCGACAGTGAAATGCTGCTCTACTTAAAAAAATAAAATAAGGTAATGCAATATAGAGTGCTGTTTCTTCCCTTTTCATGCACACTGCCTCACTGTGCATCTTGTGTAATGGTCACAGCGCTGTAGGAGTTTGTGTGTTGCTTTTGCCGTTTGAACATTAGGTCAGTGGAAGTATGAAATTGGCACTAAAGCATGATGATGACTTTGGTACCGAGAGAGGCCATAAGGTTTGAACATGTATTCTGATGTAAAATTAGGTCACGAATCAAAGCAGTGGTTTCAGCCCACGAGAGGTCGCTGAAGTGATGACTCAGCATTTTGTTTACGTAAACTATTGCACTCTTCCAAATGTTATTTACCAACTACAAATACTTATCTTTACACCAAATGACAAGTAAATGTTTTATATGCAGAGTTTGATACTGCATGTGTGTATTGCATTAGTTACAAACATACTTAATGTTATGGCCAATACCATAACTGAAAAGAATTTTGAATGCAGTATTAGGAGGCTTTGTACATTGTTGTATCTCCAGTGACTTATGTTCCTGTTCACGGAGAGTTCATGGTGAGTTGGTGCAATGTGCGGATCAGTTCAGACACGACTGTGCCGAAATTAATGTAACTAATATTGAATGAAATCTGGAATAAGTCCAGATATATAATGAACACTTTTATAGCCAGATAGCGTAATAACAGGACTAACTTGTGTACTTCAGTACAGATTTGTTGACATGCTTCTTCTGGTGTTAGGGGGCACGGGTCGCCCAGTTGTCTAAGGCGCCGCAATTCGCTGTGCAGAGTTGCGTCCCTTGGGCATACCTGTGCTTGTGGGTTTCACCTAAGTGGTAAACGTCTGAGACCCGCATCACTTCGGGCTTTCCTCCCACATTAAGCTGACGCGCCGTGATGTAACTGGAATACTGTTAAAAGCGGCGTTAAACACAACTCACTCTCTCACTCACTCTTCTGGTGTTACATGTTCAGCAAAACATGCTCCTCCATGTAAGATTGTAAGATTGGGATTGCTCTGACATAACATTAATTCAATACATTACGTTATGCAGATTCACAAACTGTTTGTTCATGGTGCCACCTGTTTTGTTTGATTTCTAAAATGAACGCATGTGTATCACATCCTGATTCTGTCACCAGGTTGCGAGTCCCACGTTTGAGACAAGACTTGTTGCTGTCTGTGGAATTGTAAGTCAGACATAAGCTATAGCAATCCACTTAATAGTAACTGAAAATCAATCAATTTTTAGACATTCATTATATCTGCTATTTTTATGTAAACTTACATCTATGTTAAGTTTGCTCTTTTCCTGAATATTTATTTGAGAATATCTTATATCATGTTCAAGTAAGACTACTTTGTAGATAGTCCATCTATTTTCCCCCCTAGATTGGTGGGTTGCTGTGGAGACTGAACTTTCTGAAAGTGAAGTCCCTGGTGGTGATCCCAAGGTGTGTGGCCTCCATGCTGGATGCGACGCTGGGGCGGGTGCTGCAGTCGCCACCCCCGAAGACGCCGGAGCTGCCGATGGGCGCCACGCTGGAGCTGCAGAGACAGGAGCAGCTGGACCGGCTGGAGCAGCAGATGGTCATGGCCTTCCAGAACTCACAGCCGGCCCACCGCCCAAACATCGATATCCCCAGGCCACAGCCACTGGTGCGTTCTCTTGTTGTCCGTATAGAGGGGGGGGAGTCGGCAAGCCATATGAGGTGCCCCAATTCCTACCTGCCAGAAAGCTGCCATGAACATAGGCACGAATCCCAGATTCAACCTAGTTATGTGTTACCAAGAATGTCAGTACCATACTTGTACCATACTTAGCTGTGCTAAACCAAATGCTCTCGTGGGGGAATGAGGGTTTATTGCAACATTCAAGCTCTATGACAGTGGCCAGACAATCCAGTGATTGATATTATGAGCAACGATATATGTCATACATGTCATCAACCAAGTCACTGAGTCTGACCACTAGATCCACTTAGTTGTCTCTTACGACCAGATAGGTTGCTTGGGACCGCATCCATAGAGATCCAAGTAGAGAATACATCTTCAGCGACCCATGCTTTTCGTAAGATCGTAAAAGGCGACTATGCTTGCCATAAGATGCGACTAACGGGATCGGGTGGCCAGGCTCACTGAATTGGTTGATGCATGTCATGGTATCCCAGTTGCGTAGATCGATGCTGATGATGTCAATCACTGGGTTGTCTGGCCCAGACTTGATTATTTACAGACCGCCGTCATATAGCTGGAATATTGCCAAGTGCAGTGTTAAACAGCAAACAAACAAACAAAGCGAGGGACCATTTCTAATCTGTAATCCCCATCCCCACAGAGTATTTTGATGAGACGCAAAGCAGTAAGAACATGATACAAATAAAAATAAATACTTTATGACTTGCTGGATAACAGTACTAGTATTAGCACCTTCACTTAAACTTTGCTCCTAATTGTAAAAAATGAAGTTGTTCATACATGTCTTTACTTACTTAGAGATCCAACTTTTAAATAATTCCTCTCAAAAAAGTTTGTTATGGCTCCTGTATACTCATGCCAGTAATGCATACTTCCATGTCTTTACAGAATGTAGCAAACGGTCCTGGTATATTTGGTAACCCTGACTTTCTGTTACCACCTGGCTTACGTCAGCGCAATAACATGGGTAGGTACATGGATATTTGCCTGGATTAATACAATGTCCCTGTGATTGATGCTGACAATAATTAAGACACCTGCTGAGTCCTGAGTCATCTGAGACTCACGCTGACATGTCCTTGTGTTTTGTGTGTGTGTCTGAGTCATCTGAGACCCACTCTGACATGTCCTTGTGTTTTGTGTGTGTGTCTGAGTCATCTGAGACCCACCCTGACATGTCCTTGTGTTTTGTGTGTGTGTCTGAGTCATCTGAGACCCACCCTGACATGTCCTTGTTGTGGTGTGTTAGAGTCATCTGAGACTCACGCTGACATGTCCTTGTGTTTTGTGTGTCTGTCTGAGTCATCTGAGACCCACTCTGACATGTCCTTGTGTTTTGTGTGTGTGTCTGAGTCATCTGAGACCCACGCTGACATGTCCTTGTGTGTTGTGTGTCTGTCTGAGTCATCTGAGACCCACCCTGACATGTCCTTGTTGTGGTGTGTTAGAGTCATCTGAGACTCACGCTGACATGTCCTTGTGTTTTGTGTGTGTGTCTGAGTCATCTGAGACCCACCCTGACATGTCCTTGTTGTGGTGTGTTAGAGTCATCTGAGACTCACGCTGACATGTCCTTGTGTTTTGTGTGTCTGAGTCATCTGAGACTCACGCTGACATGTCCTTGTGTTTTGTGTGTCTGTCTGAGTCATCTGAGACTCACGCTGACATGTCCTTGTGTTTTGTGTGTGTGTCTGAGTCATCTGAGACCCACCCTGACATGTCCTTGTTGTGGTGTGTTAGAGTCATCTGAGACCCACCCTGACATGTCCTTGTTGTGGTGTGTTAGAGTCATCTGAGACCCACTCTGACATGTCCTTGTGTTTTGTGTGTCTGTCTGAGTCATCTGAGACCCACCCTGACATGTCCTTGTTGTGGTGTGTTAGAGTCATCTGAGACCCACCCTGACATGTCCTTGTTGTGGTGTGTTAGAGTCATCTGAGACTCACGCTGACATGTCCTTGTGTTTTGTGTGTCTGTCTGAGTCATCTGAGACCCACTCTGACATGTCCTTGTGTGTTGTGTGTCTGTCTGAGTCATCTGAGACCCACGCTGACATGTCCTTGTGTTTTGTGTGTCTGTCTGAGTCATCTGAGACTCACGCTGACATGTCCTTGTGTTTTGTGTGTCTGAGTCATCTGAGACCCACGCTGACATGTCCTTGTGTGTTGTGTGTCTGTCTGAGTCATCTGAGACCCACGCTGACATGTCCTTGTGTTTTGTGTGTCTGTCTGAGTCATCTGAGACTCACGCTGACATGTCCTTGTGTTTTGTGTGTCTGAGTCATCTGAGACTCACGCTGACATGTCCTTGTGTGTTGTGTGTCTGTCTGAGTCATCTGAGACCCACGCTGACATGTCCTTGTGTGTTGTGTGTCTGTCAGAGTCATCTGAGACTCACGCTGACATGTCCTTGTGTTTTGTGTGTCTGTCTGAGTCATCTGAGACTCACGCTGACATGTCCTTGTGTTTTGTGTGTGTGTCTGAGTCATCTGAGACCCACCCTGACATGTCCTTGTTGTGGTGTGTTAGAGTCATCTGAGACCCACCCTGACATGTCCTTGTTGTGGTGTGTTAGAGTCATCTGAGACCCACTCTGACATGTCCTTGTGTTTTGTGTGTTAGAGTCATCTGAGACTCACGCTGACATGTCCTTGTGTGTTGTGTGTGTGTCTGAGTCATCTGAGACCCACTCTGACATGTCCTTGTGTGTTGTGTGTCTGTCTGAGTCATCTGAGACTCACGCTGACATGTCCTTGTGTTTTGTGTGTCTGAGTCATCTGAGACTCACGCTGACATGTCCTTGTGTGTTGTGTGTCTGTCTGAGTCATCTGAGACCCACTCTGACATGTCCTTGTGTTTTGTGTGTCTGAGTCATCTGAGACTCACGCTGACATGTCCTTGTGTGTTGTGTGTCTGAGTCATCTGAGACTCACGCTGACATGTCCTTGTGTTTTGTGTGTCTGAGTCATCTGAGACTCACGCTGACATGTCCTTGTGTGTTGTGTGTTAGAGTCATCTGAGACCCACGCTGACATGTCCTTGTGTTTTGTGTGTCTGAGTCATCTGAGACTCACGCTGACATGTCCTTGTGTGTTGTGTGTCTGTCTGAGTCATCTGAGACCCACTCTGACATGTCCTTGTGTGTTGTGTGTCTGTCTGAGTCATCTGAGACCCACTCTGACATGTCCTTGTGTGTTGTGTGTCTGTCTGAGTCATCTGAGACCCACTCTGACATGTCCTTGTGTGTTGTGTGTCTGTCTGAGTCATCTGAGACCCACTCTGACATGTCCTTGTGTGTTGTGTGTCTGTCTGAGTCATCCGAGACCCACTCTGACATGTCTGATGTACCACAAGTGCAAGATAATGTCAGATGCTCCTGATTTTTCTGAAAGATGAAAGAAGTTTGGCTTTGCAATATGATGCACAGTTCGTCCATGATCAAGAGATACTCATAAAAATGAAATGGGTGTCACAATTAGAATACCATTAACCCCCGCTGCATGAAAGTTTGATCTTGTGCCTACCAGCATTGCCTCAGTCTTCTTGTCATTCAGTTGTATTTTGTGTGTAGACGATGTTCCCCCTGACAACCACAACTCTGCCTCCGACCTCTCAGGACCACAGCTGGAGGAACAGGTCAGCACCCTTCTCATCTAACATGTCATCATGTGTCCCTAGTCACGTCTCTCATCCAGCATGTCATCATGTGTCTCTAGTCACGTCTCTCATCCAGCAGTAAAGCACAAACTCACTCACTCAATCACTCTCATCCAGCATGTCATCATGTGTCCCTATTCACGTCTCTCATCCAGCATGACATCATGTGTCCCTAATACGTCTCTCATCCAGCATGTCATCATGTGTCTCTAGTCACGTCTCTCATCCAGCAGTAGAGCACAAACTCACTCACTCAATCACTCTCATCCAGCATGTCATCATGTGTCCCTATTCACGTCTCTCATCCAGCATGACATCATGTGTCCCTAATCACGTCTCTCATCCAGCATGTCATCATGTGTCTCTAGTCACGTCTCTCATCCAGCATGTCATCATGTGTCACTTAGCACATCTCTCATCCAGCATGTCATCATGTGTCCCTAATCACATCTCTCATCCAGCATGTCATCATGTGTCCCTTATCACGTCTCTCATCCAGCATGTCATCATGTGTCTCTAATCACGTTTCTCATCCAGCATGACATCATGTGTCCCTAATCACGTCTCTCATCCAGCATGTCATCATGTGTCTCTAGTCACGTCTCTCATCCAGCATGTCATCATGTGTCACTAATCACATCTCTCATCCAGCATGTCATCATGTGTCCCTAATCACGTCTCTCATCCAGCATGTCATCATGTGTCACTAATCACATCTCTCATCCAGCTTGTCATCATGTGTCCCTAATCACGTCTCTCATCCAGCATGTCATCATGTGTCCCTAATCACGTCTCTCATCCAGCATGTCATCATGTGTCACTAATCGCATCTCTCATCCAGCATGTAATCATGTGTCCCTAGTCACGTCTCTCATCCAGCATGTCATCATGTGTCTCTAGTCACGTCTCTCATCCAGCATGTAATCATGTGTCCCTAATCTCGTCTCTCATCCATTATGTCATCATGTGTCTCTAATCACATCTCTCATCCAGCATGTCATCATGTGTCCCTAGTCACGTCTCTCATTCAGCATGTCATCATGTGTCCCTAGTCACGTCTCTCATCCAGCATGTCATCATGTGTCTCTAGTCACGTCTCTCATCCATTATGTCATCATGTGTCTCTAGTCACGTCTCTCATCCAGCAGTAAAGCACAAACTCACTCACTCACTCACTCTCATCCAGCTTGTCATCATGTGTCTCTAATAACGTCTCTCATCCAGCATGTCATCATGTGTCGCTAATCACGTCTCTCATCCAGCATGTCATCATTCGATCTAATCACATCTCTTATCCAGCATGTCATCATGTGTTTCTAATCATATCTCTCATCCAGCATATCATCATGTGCCCTTATCATGTCTATCTTCCAGCATGTCATCATGCGCTCTAATCACGTTTCATCCAGCATGTCATCATGTGTCTCTAGTCACGTCTCTTGTCCACCATGTCATCATGTGTCTCTAATCACATCTCTCATCCAGCATGTCATCATGTGTCTCTAATCACGTCTCTCATCCAGCATGTCATCATGTGTCTCTAATCACATCTCTCATCCAGCATGTCATCATGTGTCTCTAATCACGTCTCTCATCCAGCATGTCATCATTCACTCTTATCACGTCTCTCATCCAGCATGTCATCATTCACTCTTATCACGTCTCTCATCCAGCATGTCATCATTCACTCTAATCACGTCTCTCATCCAGCATGTCATCATGTGTCACTAATCACGTCTCTCATCCAGCATGTCATCATTCACTCTGATCACGTCTCTCATCCAGCATGTCATTATGTGTCTCTAATTACGTCTCTCATCCAGCATGTCATCATTCACTCTAATCACGTCTCTCATCCAGCATGTCATCATTCACTCTAATCACGTCTCTCATCCAGCATGTCATCATGTGTCACTAATCACGTCTCTCATCCAGCATGTCATCATTCACTCTAATCACGTCTCTCATCCAGCATGTCATCATTCACTCTAATCACGTCTCTCATCCAGCATGTCATCATTCACTGTAATCACGTCTCTCATCCAGCATGTCATCAATCACTCTAATCACATCTCTCATCCAGCATGTCATCATTCACTCTAATCACGTCTGTCATCCAGCATGTCATCAATCACTCTAATCACATCTCTCATCCAGCATGTCATCAATCACTCTAATCACATCTCTCATCCAGCATGTCATCATTCACTTTAATCACTTCTCTCATCCAGCATGTCATCATGTGTCTCTAATCACGTCTCTCATCCAGCATGTCATCATTCACTCTAATCACGTCTCTCATCCAGCATGTCATCATTCACTGTAATCATGTCTCTCATCCAGCATGTCATCAATCACTCTAATCACATCTCTCATCCAGCATGTCATCATTCACTCTAATCACATCTCTCATCCAGCATGTCATCAATCACTCTAATCACATCTCTCATCCAGCATGTCATCAATTGCTCCAATCACATCTCTCCTCCAGCATGTCTTCATGTGTCTCTAATCACATCTCTCCTCCAGCATGTCTTCATGTGTCTCTAATCACTTCTCTCATCCAGCATGTCATCATGTGTCTCTAATCACTTCTCTCATTCAGCATGTCTTCATGTGTCTCTAATCACATCTCTCCTCCAGAATGTCTTCATGTATCTCTAATCACATCTCTCCTCCAGCATGTCTTCATGTGTCTCTAATCACTTCTCTCATCTGGCTGATTTCCACCGGTTCCTAAACTGAAAGAACACCTTTGTGGAAAACAGTACAGTGACAACGATGACCTCCAAGGTGCTCTGAATGGGTTTTTCATCGTGGCTTCAAAAAACTTCTTTCTGACTGGAATTGAAAAGCTTCACTGTTGATATGACAAGAGTATTTACAAGCAGGGAGATAAAGTTGGAAATATAAATAAAAACACCTTCACAATTTTTGGATTTTTAGGCATGAATGTCAAGGTTGTCGTAGACCTGAGGTCAAAGTGAAAGAGTTAGGGGGTCCCCAGATTCAAATACCATAGGAGCAAACCTTACAAACATCAGGACCCCCTCAGTTTCAAACACTGCATGTGGATCATGCTGCTATAGCTTAACTGAACTTAAACATTTGTACAATTGTTGTTTTTTGTAGCTAGTTTGGTTTTCTCCTTGTAGGTGCAACGACTTGTAGAGATGGGATTTAGCCAGGACCGAGTAAGGCATGCTCTCCAGGTTACCAACAATGACATTTCCATGGCAACCAATGTTCTTCTACAGGAGACATAACACAGGATTGATGATGTCAAGCAGGGATGTTTTATTAAACTGCCATAGATGATTACATGGACAGTACTTGCTGGGATGGAAGTTGCACTTCTGATAATGAACACCGCTCACTTGTGTTGCTGCATGCCATTGGAGGAAGTGGAAGTTTACTCTGAATCATGAAATTTGATTGGACCAATTACTTTCAACACTCTCCTAGCATGTTTACGTGTGGGTCAGCATTTTAGATTTACCCCATGGATGTTAACTTGCCGAGAAAAGAATTAACATGCTGTGTCGGGAACCTGGCCAGGTCCTCATGGTCCAGACCCATTGTGTGACTATGTGTGACTGTCTGTGTGACTGAGTGTGATTGTGTGTGTGACATCAGTCAGTCATTACACGTGCTTATATACCAGAGTACTGACAGATACAAGAATAGTGACAGATACTAGAGTACTGATAGATACTGAAGTACAGACAGATACTAAAGTACAGACAGATACTAGAGTACTGGTGGCCTCGGAGAACAAAGGTGATGGGGAAAGGTATTGAGTATTTAGTTTTAGGATCATACGTGAAGGCTGCGAATGTAAACTGTCACAATTTCAGTGCTGACTCACAGATAAAAGTAATTTATACCAATTGAGATTCACTAATCAGTTTGTTTACTGTAGTGGCAATGTTGATACGTTGCAGATTGGATTCACTGTTGATTCACAGATGAAAGTAATTGAAACTCACTCAGTTTCACTAATCCGTTTGTGTACTGAACTACAGTGAGTATATTCCATGTACGTTTGATGGTTCACTGCGGACTGACACTGATGGAGTTTGTCACTCATGTTAGAATATATTAAGAGTTATGACTCTTTGGTGTGAAAAATCTTGGTTTGTTACTCAGAATTTGTTACTCACATGAATTTTACATGATAATATATAGCAGTCAGGACTTTAGAAACAGTTACCATAGGTGTTATTATGTTAAAACCGTGTT
The DNA here is from genome assembly GCF_022045235.1 of Haliotis cracherodii. Classification (NCBI taxonomy): domain Eukaryota; kingdom Metazoa; phylum Mollusca; class Gastropoda; order Lepetellida; family Haliotidae; genus Haliotis; species Haliotis cracherodii. The sequence goes on along the minus strand of NW_027266330.1, from coordinate 40,073,684 downwards.
CGTTTATAGTCATGTTCTACTGTATATGGATCAATAGTCCTGATGCACATGGATAAACATTCTCAATATGTAGCCTAGTTAATCTTTGAGCATAATTAAAATGGCACCCTTATATGAAGTGAGGGAAACATAATGAGACTTCTGAAGTGACCACAACTGTCCGTGATGACAAAATGTTCTACACAGGCATCGGGATGCAGTAGAGTGACATCACTGTCCGTGATGACAAAATGTTCTACACAGGCATTGGGGTGCAGTAGAGTGACGTCACTGTCCGTGATGAAGAAGTACCAAATGGCAGGTCTCTTGGACTTCCTTGAGCTGAATCCGTAAGCCTCTCCATGCTAGGAGTATTATGGCATGAGGTCATGAAGCAATGAATTATATTCTATTTATCAGTGTAAAAGTTAATTGTCTGTGGTGATTAAATTATCAGGTTCTTGTGTATTGTAGTCCTACCTTGATACATCGTGTATCATGTCAGCGTGACAGTGCATCCCTGTTATAAATACAAGTCTGTTTATGAAGCTATCATATTCTGAACCTTGACTCTTGCACAGCATACACTGGTGATTAATAGTAACTTTGTAACTTTGCATAATACTAATAGGAACACTAATAAGAACACTGATGACAGTTGTAAGGTTCCACAGTGGCGTGTGTTGTGTGAGTTCCTTGTTCCATATTCTTACTGTAAGGTCCTATGTTGACATGTGACTTCATGGGTTGACATGTGACTTCATGGGTTTGACATGTGACTTTTTGGGTTCACATGTGACTTCATGGGTTAACATGTGACTTCATGGGTTTGACATGTGACTTCATGGGTTTGACATGTGACTTAATGGGTTGACATGTGACTTCATGGGTTTGACATGTGACTTTTTGGGTTGACATGTGACTTCATGGGTTTGACATGTGACTTCATGGGTTGACATGTGACTTCATAGGTTGACATGTGACTTTATGGATTCACATGTGACTTTTTGGGTTGACATGTGACTTTTTGTGTTGACATGTGACATTTTGGATGGACATGTGACTTTATCCCCTAAGGCAGCTGAATGTAAGGTGGGTAGAAAGTTTGAGATCCTGTTGTGAATGTAGTAAATATTGTATCAAACATCTTGATTAGCTGACACAAGTGCTATATTGCAACAGAAGATCATTAATACTGCTTGAATCATGTTAACAAAGGGGGGCATGGGTGGCCCAGTCGCCGTAAGGCGCCGCGATTTGCTGTGCAGAGTTGCGTCCCTTGGGCACGCCAGAAACCTATGTTTGTGGGTTCGAATCCCGGTTCGCCCCGATTATGTTTCTAGGTTTGTCAGCACCATATCCGTGCTCGTGGGTTTCACCGAAGTGGTAAACGTCTGAGACCTGTATCACTTCGGGCTTTCCTCCCACATTAAGCTGACATGCCGCGATATAACTGGAATACTGTTAAAAGCGGCGTTAAACCTAACTCACTCACTCATGTTAACAAAGAATACATCGCAGCGAAATGAATCTGAGTAAGGTAACTATTTTATGGTTTTTCAGTCTGTGGTATTTTCGAATGTAATAAATGCTGACAGTATATGACAATAAGGTTGATGTGTGAATTAATTGTAGTAGGATCTCGGGCCAGTTCCGATGTCACCACCACTCACTAAACAATAACCACAGACTGTCAGTTGATGTCATGGGAGAATGAATGTAGAGCATGAGGGACTTCAATTGTGAATAAATGCTTTCAAAGAGATAATTGTTTATTGTATGTTCAATACAAAAGCAACAAATCACAAGAAAGGATTGAAGTCAAAACTCTAATAATGATGATTGTTCTTTGCACAGATGGGCTTCCACCATAAAAAGAAACGTAGATGTACTTTTAAGACTACTGAAATAGTGCCTCCATCAACTGATAGCCTGGAGCCAGGAAGAGAAACAGAGACATACATGTACACCTCAGTCTGGTCAAACAATGCTTCCATCCACTGATAGCCTGGAGCACTGAGAAAGAAGAAACAGAGACGTACATCTCAACTCACAGAAATGTACATCTCAGATTGCTCAAACAGTGCTTCAATCCATTAATAGCATGGAGCACTGAGAAAAGAAGAGAAACAGACTTTCATCTGACTGCTCAAACTGTGCTTCCATCCACTGATAGCCTGGGACACCACGAAAGAAGAAACAGAGACGTACATCTCAGAGTCAGAGAGGCTCAAACAATGCTTCAATCCATTAATAGCTTGTGACACTGAGAAAGAGGAAACAGAGACGGACATCTAAGACTGCTCAGGCAGTGCTTCAATCCATTAATAGCCTGGAACACTGAGAAAGAGGAAACAGAGACGTACATCTGAGCCTGCTCGGGCAGTGCTTCAATCCATTAATAGCCTGGAACACTGAGAATGAGAAAAGAGAGACGCAGATCTAAGACTGCTCAAACAGTGCTTCCATCCACTGATAGCCTGGAACACTGAGAAAGAGGAAACGGAGACGCACATCTGAGACTGCTCAAACAGTGCTTCCCTCCACTGATAGTCTGGAACACTGAGAAAGAGGAAACAGAGACCACATCTGAGACTGCTCAAACAGTGCTTTCATCCACTGATAGCCTGGAACACTGAGAAAGAGGAAACAGAGACGCAGATCTAAGACTGCTCAAACAATGCTTCAATCCATTAATGGCCTGGAACACTGAGAAAGAGAAAAGAGAGATGCACATCTGAGACTGCTCAAACAGTGCTTCCATCCACTGATAGTCTGGAACACTGAGAAAGAGGAAACGGAGACTACAACTAAGACTGCTCAGGCAGTGCTTCCATCCACTGATAGCCTGGAACACCGAGAAAGAGGAAACAGAGACGCACATCTAAGACTGCTCGGGCAGTGCTTCCATCCACTGATAGTCTGGAACACTGAGAAAGAGGAAACAGAGACGCAAATCTAAGACTGTTCGGGCAGTGCTTCCATCCACTGATAGTCTGGAACACTGAGAAAGAGGAAACTGAGACGCACATCTAAGACTGCTCAAACAGTGCTTCCTGTCACTGATAGCCTGGAACACTGAGGAAGAAGAAACCTTTCTTTCCCTCTGTATTCACCTCAGCAGGTACAACATATATATACACATGTCATGTCAATAAAATTGTGGTATATGTTATAGATATAAATTCTTGCCTATAAAGTCAACGTGACTATCAGTATGTATTACATACTGATTTTAAACAAAATTTGGGAGAAAGACACGAGACTCAAAAAAGTTTGCATAGTTACAATTTGTAAATGCCATTACCTTTGTAGCATTGTAATAAGTAATTGTCTCATTCATGATGATGTGCACATGCAAAGTCTGAAATCTTTCCAAAATCTGGCTTTGAAAATCTTACCATTCTATCCATAAGGCCTCAATGCAGGAGGTGTGCATGAAGACAATTTGTGTAGAACAGTCTCAAAATATCATGTCGCATGTTGAGGTTCTAATCCCCATGTTGGTTAAATGTTTTGAGTGAAGGATAGAATAAGGTTCTGTGGGCTTCTCTTTGTTGTTGGGTTTCCACTGCCGCGCTTGCTTGCTTGCATTGTTGGGATCGTATTATTAAGCTCCCTCCGAACGTTCGCTCATATGAGGTGGCTAGGTCGTATGGAATCTTGCACACCTGCTTAATAATAGTGACCTTGATCAAACAAAGGCCACATATAGTACTTGGCAGATTTTATTTTTGTACCTAGTTGCTTCAAGTATCTATTCCTCATTTGGGTGACTTTCTTTTATCACAATAATATATTTTTCTCTCCCAACAAGTAATTCTGTACCATTTATAATACAATGGGTAACACGCTCAGCAGAAAGCAACTACTTTTACAAGTTATTTAAAATAATGGGCCATCCAAATGAGATAACTGTCAGACATTCCAGACCGATTTATAGTGAAGACTTGCTTGAGTTTAATCCCATACATTGTCGCCACAAGTCCGGTCCCACCCGTGTTTATGGGTTCCACCAAAGTGGTGAAGGTCTGAGATCTGCATCACTCTAGGATTTCCTCCTGCATTAAGCGCCGTTATATAACTGGAATAATGTTCAAAGCGGAGTTAAACCCAATTCACTCACTCAAAATATAACTTTAAAAGGACTAGTTGAGTGTATCCATCCTCACAAATTATTGTTCTGTTTGCCACAGGGATCTTGGCCACTTTTTATATCGCCATTAAAAGTATTCCAGCTATATTTTTTAGAATATTAACAGTAAGGGCAAGGGCGGTCTTTTAACTTGTAACCTTCATTCCAGAGCAAGTTTCAGAATTGACACCTGATCATGATGAGCATTGCACACCGATAGAATATCTCATGAAGATCGACCGCCTTCGTGGTCTAGTGGAAAGCGGGAGGTCGAAGGTTCGATCCCTGGCCGCGTTAAACCAAAAGACGTCGAAAGATTGTATTTGTTGTTACCTTGCCTGACGTTCGGCATTAAGGGCCTAAAACAAGGACTGGGAGTCAGCATACAGTGTCTGAATGGGGTATTCATTTTAAACTGCGGCTAGGTAACTCAGTTGGCTAGCGTTATTAAAAATCATAATCTTAGTCAGGACACGCAACGTTAAACCCCATTCACCTGAGCTCAGATCTGATGAAGATCTTACACCACTGATGGCTGCTGATCACAGTGTACAATCCAATGACCCACTCAGTTACCAAGGTATCTATAGCAACCGCTGACCATTCTAGGTCATGTCGCACAGAGGAGGGGGTTGACAAATTAAGGGTTAAGTATTCATAAAAGTACTCCGGAATTTGGCTACTCCAAGTACTAGCGACCACACATGGCCACGTGATGGGTGTAATAGCTATTTACTGCATTTGATTTCCAACACCCCTGTCTGCTTCTATCCCAACGTACGTGTACCTTTTGTATTTGGTGCAAAGAATCAGAGGAATTAAGCCGTTGAAGGGGATAGTAAAAAGCCTCATGACAGTTATATGTCACCATGGGCTTATTTAAATGAGGGGGCACGGGTGGCACAGTCGTCTAAGGCGCCGTAATTCGCTGTGCAGAGTTGCGTCCCTTGGGCACGTCAGAAACTTGAGATTGTGGGTCCCAACCCCGGTTGCCCCCGATTTTGTTTCTAGGTTTGTCAGCACCATACCCGTGCTATTTGGTTTCAATATTAATCTTATAACTATGATAAACAGAAAAAGCAGTTTTGTAATTTATTGGAATCAGTCCAACTTTGACAGATATTGCAGCATGGACACCCGAAAATTTCACGGCAACGCTTGATAATTAAAGTACGGAGCATTGTAATATAGATCGATAAACAATTCTGATCGATCCTGTAGAGCAAATTGTTTTGGGTACAATGTGAGACATTATGTTTGTTTTCTAATCCCAGATCCTGTCCGAGTCACCTTGCTTTCAGGGAGGCCCAGGAGCGGCGACATGACGTATGGCCATGTCTGAAAGTGTTTCTGCAATACCTTGGGGCCTCAGATGGCCAACTCCCACAGGGGATGAGCTCCGCGCCACTCCGTCCTCTGCCCAGATTAAACCTTGTCATCCACGTAGATGATTTAGTAATAATTCCCTTTTCTTAATCTCGCCTTAGTCCCATAAATAAGATTTGTAGAAATCTGATCGATTATAAGGTGTCGGTGTTTGAAAGGTTTCGTGATTTCCCTATTTGCTGGAGAGATAACAGTCCTTTTTCTTCTGACTTTGCAATGCTTGTATGAGTTGTTTGCGGTGAGACACCGTCATGGACAGGCTTATAGGCCTGTATGTATATCTTGTAGCAGGGAGTACGTGTGGCATTCTAGGACAGAAAGGTGAGTTTGTAATACATGTGGGGTGGTGTGGTAGTGTAGTAGTTAAAGCGTTCGCTCGTTACGCCAAAGATCAGGGTTCGATTCCCCGAATGGGTACATTGTGTAAAATATTGAAATACAGAGATTATAGAAATCGATCATCCACTTTATTACCCATTCAACTGCTTCCTGTATGACTGGAGGGATGACTTCAATTTTCCAATCATCAACTTCCCCTTCATGTTAAGCAATATTCCTGCAGCTCCAGCCCTTGGTGTTTTGAGATACAACCGAGCTCAGGAGGTGTTTGGTCAAGGTTACAAAATTCAAGGCATCAGTGAAGATTTTTATGTTAGACATGTGGAAGACATTTCCAAATTTGAAATGATATCCGATGCTATTCCCTATCGTGACTTGTACTATTTGTTTCCGTGTTTTTTAAGCTAACAATTGACTTGCTTCTGCATGTGTTTGTGACAAGTGCCACCGGTGGGGCAGGACACGCTCACCTTTTCGCGAACAAATGGTATCATCGCTATTTGTTAGTGATTCACCGTCTCATACTCATGATGTCGTATAATCCATAATGTATGTGTGTGTGTGTGTGTGTGTGTGTGTGTGTGTGTGTGTGTGTGTGTGTGTTTATCGTTCAGTGAAACTCTGCAGAACGAATAAATTAGGAGGGGCTGCGTGGTGTATTCTCCCTGCATTGTTTTATTTAGGATATGAACATACTGTGTTTTCAATGGCGTTACATGTGCTCAAGCAGTTTGTTTAGATCGTAATACTTCACTCGAACATATGAAAGCATGAGGTGGGAACCCCTAAAGGAATCTAAGCAGGCTTTGCAAAGCATTTCGTTCTACACCGCAAGTCACCATTATCACGTCATATCACTTATTGTGACGCAAAAGATATGACGTCACAGTTGTATATAGAAAAGTGCCAAATTATCTCTGTTGTCCCCAAAACGTACAATACATTCTTACCCGTGAAGATCCGGGGTAGAAAAGGCCTTCAGCACCCATGCGTACCGTAAAAAGCGACTATGCTTGTCGTAAGAGGCGACTTACGGGATATTGTGGTCAGGCTCGCGGACTGTATTCTCACTGCGTGGATCGAAGCTCATGCTGCCAATCACTGGATTGTCTGATCCAGACTCGATTATTTACAGACCGCCGTCATATAGCTGGAATATTGCTGACAACAAAAACAACTACAATACAGTTTGTAGGTTTCTATCATGTTTTCTGCACGAAATGTATTGCCACACATCCTTTGAAAACCATAGTAAACGCAACTTTGCATTTTGTAACCTATATATGTAGATATAATTATTTAAATATCTAAAAAAATCGGTATTTCCTGAATATTCTCACAAACACAAACTATAGACAGCCATTATCTGTACCTTTTCTCCCATTACAGATTGATATATCTGGCCCATTTTTGGGTGAGATCGTTCGGCCTTCGTGCTTATCTGCGTTGCCCAGATACATCTAAGGGCAACAACTCTCTACCCTCTCAAAAATAGCGTCATCCAATGTACAACATCTTCAGGTTGGGATCATGTGTTCGAATACACAGAAATGATGCCATGGTAGAATACTAGTCATTTTTAATCCTGAAATAAACCAGGCCTCGTTTTTCGTTGTTCTTTGTGATGAGCTAGCTCACATATGAATATAAACATCGGGTGATGCTTAACTTATGCAACGTGTATATATGATCATTTTCGAGGATGGTAAACTCTTATACGAGACCTTAAAACTTTCTGTGGTACTTGTGTGTATCATGATTAATATTCATGATACAACGCAGAAAAGTATGATTCACTAAATGTCTCTGAATGTTTATATATTATCTAAATTTATCTGATCGAAAAGATAATGCAGATATGAAACAATGATCACACTTACTGCACTGAAACAAGCCATGTTCCCGTGTTTATCACATAAATCTTCCTGCCATTTACAAACGTTGAACAGATTAATTAATCGGAATAATGCGTAGAATGCATATCCTGTGTTTACAAACTATTAACACATACTTGCCTTGATGGACTGTGTCTGGATATCTGTACAACACAATTATTAAATTATTCATATTCTGTCATCCTCAATATCCACGTGGTCTCCTGTGTTTTATTTTTCCGTTTTACATCCATCTCAGACCTTCACGGCTATGACATGTTTCACTTCCTGTTCTGGTGCTTTCCAAACTCGTTTCTATTTTTGAAGGCCATTTGTACACACAGAGAGACTCACTCACTCAACATTCACTGCTTACATGTATATACACACATAGAGAGAATATCTCGCATGAATAAACTAGGTGTTATTAATCAGTGTACTTTGGAGTGAGATACTGTTTTCAGTCATTAAGATGGCGAAGCATATGAAATTGGAATTTCTGCAGCGTTGAGCATAGGACAGTGTATTGATTTAAAATAGCGTTACTCCACGTCAGAAGGGATACACTTATGTATAGTTGTGATAGTCATCTTCAGGTGTCTACGTGCACTGCAAATACAGTACCTGCAACACACACGTGTACAGTGAGTGTGTCTACGTGCACTGCACATACAGTACCTGCAACACACACGTGTACAGCGAGGGTGTCTATGTGCACTGCACATACAGTACCTGCAACACACACGTGTACAGTGAGGGTGTGTACGTGCACTGCACATACACTACCTGCAACACACACGTGTACAGTGAGGTTGTGTACGTACACTGCACATACAGTACCTGCAACACACACAGTACCTGCAACACACACGTGTACAGCGAGGGTGTCTACGTGCACTGCAAATAAAGTACCTGCAACACACACGTGTACAGTGAGGTTGTGTACGTGCACTGCACATACAGTACCTGCACCACACACGTGTACAGTGAGGGTGTCAACGTGCACTGCAAATAAAGTACCTGCAACACACACGTGTACAGTGAGGGTGTCTACGTGCACTGCACATACAGTACCTGCAACACACACATGTACAGTGAGGGTGTCTACGTGCACTGCACATACAGTACCTGCAACACACACGTGTACAGTGAGGTTGTGTACGTGCACTGCAAATAAAGTACCTGCAACACACACGTGTACAGTGAGGGTGTCTACGTGCACTGCACATACAGTACCTGCAACACACACGTGTACAGTGAGGGTGTGTACGTGCACTGCAAATACAGTACCTGCAACACACACGTGTACAGTGAGGGTGTGTACGTGCACTGCACATACAGTACCTGCAACACACACGTGTACAGTGAGGGTGTCAACGTGCACTGCGCATACAGTACCTGCAACACACACGTGTACAGTGAGGTTGTGTACGTGCACTGCACATACAGTACCTGCAACACACACGTGTACAGTGAGGGTGTGTACGTGCACTGCACATACAGTACCTGCAACACACACGTGCACAGTGAGGTTGTGTACGTGCACTGCACATACAGTACCTGCAACACACACGTGTACATTAAGGTTGTGTACGGAAACCACATGATTGCCGCAGTGATAAAATGGCAAACCCACATTGTAGGACGTTCAAAGCAGAGCCTCAATTTTGCATCAGAAGCCTAGGCGCATATCATATCATGGTTTCAAGTTGAGTCACTGCGTGAATATATGGTAGAGGAGCACAGTAAGTTCACGTACTGCACAACATGGCACACGGACAAGAAATACACATGGTATTAGTTACACAGAAATGAGCAAAATTATAATAGTCATGATGATGATATTAATAATTTCAACAATCATTTTAGTGACATATTCATCATAAATATACGCTGCTTTATAATATTAAATGGAGCAATGAAATAATGAGTCAGTGGGTGAATATTGCGTGACGCGGCACTCAACAATGTTCCACCTATACCATGACCTTTGGTCACTTCCTACCACCTGCAATCGGGGACCGGGGACCTGTTTCAACTCATGCAAGCACGGAATATCATTGGAAGTATGAAACTTCCTAAACTAGGCATGCTGATCAGTCACAAGTGTGTTGCCTCTCTGTGCGACTAAACCGTAGTCATTTTCTTCAAGCTTCTCTCTCAACATTACAGGTGTACACAGTCTATGTATGTCTCCCAACTCTCTGTACAGCTTGTACGTCTCACACCATCTTACAGGTGTACACTGTCTATGTATGTCTCCCAACTCTCTGTACAGCTTGTACGTCCCACTCTACCTTACAGGTGTACACAGTCTATGTATGTCTCCCAACTCTCTGTACAGCTTGTACGTCTCACACTACCTTACAGGTGTACACAGTCTATGTATGTCTCCCAACTCTCTGTACAGCTTGTACGTCTCCCACTACCTTACAGGTGTACACAGTCTATGTATGTCCCCCAACTCTCTGTACAGCTTGTACGTCCCACTCTACCTTACAGGTGTACACAGTCTATGTATGTCTCCCAACTCTCTGTACAGCTTGTACGTCTCACACTACCTTACAGGTGTACACAGTCTATGTATGTCTCCCAACTCTCTGTACAGCTTGTACGTCTCACACTACCTTACAGGTGTACACAGTCTATGTATGTCCCCCAACTCTCTGTACAGCTTGTACGTCTCCCACTACCTTACAGGTGTACACAGTCTATGTATGTCTCCCAACTCTCTGTACAGCTTGTACGCCTCACACTACCTTACAGGTGTACACAGTCTATGTATGTCCCCCAAATCTCTGTACAGCTTGTACGTCTCCCACTACCTTACAGGTGTACACAGTCTATGTATGTCCCCCAACTCTCTGTACAGCTTGTACGTCTCACTCTACCTTACAGGTGTATGTACACAGTCTATGTATGTCTCCCAACTCTCTGTACAGCTTTTACGTCTCACACTACCTTACAGGTGTACACAGTCTATGTATGTCTCCCAACTCTCTGTACAGCTTTTACGTCTCACACTACCTTACAGGTGTACACAGTCTATGTATGTCTCCCAACTCTCTGTACAGCTTTTACGTCTCCCACTACCTTACAGGTGTACACAGTCTATGTATGTCTCCCAACTCTCTGTACAGCTTGTACGTCTCACACTACCTTACAGGTGTACACAGTCTATGTATGTCTCCCAACTCTCTGTACAGCTTGTACGTCTCACTCTACCTTACAGGTGTACACAGTCTATGTATGTCTCCCAACTCTCTGTACAGCTTGTACGTCTCACACTACCTTACAGGTGTACACTGTCTATGTATGTCTCCCAACTCTCTGTACAGCTTGTACGTCTCCCACTACCTTACAGGTGTACACAGTCTATGTATGTCTCCCAACTCTCTGTACAGCTTGTACGTCTCCCACTACCTTACAGGTGTACACAATCTATGTATGTCTTCCAACTCTCTGTACAGCTTGTACGTCCCCCACTACCTTACAGGTGTACACAGTCTATGTATGTCTCCCAACTCTCTGTACAGCTTGTACGTCTCCCACTGCCTTACAGGTGTACACAGTCTATGTATGTCTCCCAAACTCTCTGTACAGCTTGTACGTCTCACACTACCTTACAGGTGTACACAGTCTATGTATGTCCCCCAACTCTCTGTACAGCTTGTACGCCTCACACTACCTTACAGGTGTACACAGTCTGTGTATGTCCCCCAACTCTCTGTACAGCTTGTACGTCTCACACTACCTTACAGGTGTACACAGTCTATGTATGTCTCCCAACTCTCTGTACAGCTTGTACGTCTCACTCTACCTTACAGGTGTATACAGTCTATGTATGTCTCCCAACTCTCTGTACAGCTTGTACGTCCTACTCTACCTTACAGGTGTACACAGTCTATGTATGTCTCCCAACTCTCTGTACAGCTTGTACGTCTCACACTACCTGACAGGTGTACAAGTCTATGTATGTCTCCCAACTCTCTGTATAGCGTGTACGTCTCCCACTACCTTACAGGTGTACATAGTCTATGTATGTCTCCCAACTCTCTGTACAGCTTGTACGTCTCACTCTACCTTACAGGTGTACACAGTCTATGTATGTCTCCCAACTCTCTGTACAGCTTGTACGTCTCACACTACCTTACAGGTGTACACAGTCTATGTATGTCTCTCAACTCTCTGTACAGCTTGTACGCCTCACACTACCTTACAGGTGTATACAGTCTATGTATGTCTCCCAACTCTCTGTACAGCTTGTACGCCTCACACTACCTTACAGGTGTACACAGTCTATGTATATCTTGTAAGTTTATCACCGTACTGTGTATTCTGCGGCACAGCCACCTGCCCCCCGTATGGAGTGGTGTATGGGTCGAGGTGCATCTGGACCAAGGATAACGACAACGGCAAGGGTATACAAGATAGTCAGGCAACATGCAGGCGGTATGGAGGCAGTCTGGTCACATTCAGCAACATGACGGAGATCCGGACGATGATGACCATCACAAAGTTAGGTGAGTCACCACGAACTGGATAGATAGAAAGATGTTATGCAAGGTTTAGATGCATATTTAGACATGTCTTGGTTAACAAGTATTTCGTCTACAAGACAAGAGTATGGAATAAACGAATTGACGATCTACAGGGCGATAGCTATCTTTTGAATGACATCAACGACCATCCTGTCGCTTCCGTCGCTGGCTGCTACGGCAACTTGGGACGTGTAGAGACGGAGCCAAGCCTAAACTGTTCTCTGTTGCACCTTCATCCAAAGAAGGTCGTTTTCTACTGAATGTCTGACACTAGCGCAGAGTTTGTTGTGAAGCTTTAGAATATAAACTACTGATCAGTTTGCATCTAAGACACGAAGTGACACGATGGTGTATTGCCCTACCTCTTCTGTAAGGTAAGGAAACAACTTGCATTCTGTGAACCTGGGATGAGATCGATCCAATGAAAGCAATACACTTGGATTCAAATCCAACAAATACCATACTGCGCAAAAAAGTTAAGCAAAACTCTTTTATGTTATACTAAGAAAATCGATATTGATAGATTTTATTTTTATTTATAATAGCGTTATCTTGTTTTCAAGAGTGTTCTTCATTTGTATTGACGTGAAACACCACTGATATTCTTTTTTTGAGAAACGAGCGTGCAGCCCGCGATATTTGGTGTCACACAATACGAGGGCAAATGCATTTAGAAATCATTGTGTCCTTCAAACAATGTTGAGACAATCATTAGGAGTAAACGAGTGTCACAAGGAGTGCTGCTCAGATGGGGTACCGACGCGGAATGCCTCTAAACCAACGTCATGAGGCAATCGGAAGGTTGCAAGTTGGACAAACTATCATCATCATCATCATCATCATCATCATCATCATCAATGCACAAACTATCCGTAACCGTTACCATGAATTAACCGGTTGATACATTTGTTAAACTATGACAAGGAATACTATGGGTGATAACTTCTTTATCATACATACGCAGCCTTTCAGGACTACATTTTGCTCTTCATCAGGAAGAATGACATGGTGGGACAACATGACAATTCATTTGTATCTCCATGGATTATGTATATTATCATATATTAAGCACAACCCACCAGAAATGACTGGTGTTTTTTTTATGGAAATATGACAAAACAGTAGAGCACGGTTGTTATAAATACTATATTGGTAGTGTAACCTTACATACATCTGCAACACATGGACATCAGCATTTCCCTTCACACCTGTTTTAGTAATAGATGAAAGTGTGGCAGTAAATCAAATATACCAGATAGATCTACCATCTGTGCATCAAGTGCAATATGGATACCTATAGACATACACTACTGCATAAAAGTTCATTCCCCTAACACGCGTTGAGAACGCGTGTAACACGCATGTGACACGGGTGCTCAACGGGTTGCACACGGGGTGAGCACCCGTTGCACACGGGTGTGAAAACGGGTGTGCATCGCGTGTGCAACCCGTTGCACACGCGTGTGCCACGCGTGTAACACGGGACCAGGTTCCAGTTGAAGTTGACAAAATTATCAAATGAATAGTGAGATAAAACAAAACAGTGAGATGTGAAATTTGAGTAAATGAGCGGCCATTGAGCTGTGTTCACCAGACCGTAAATACAAGGTCGGCCCGTCTTAATCAGTGTTCGGTTGTTAGACTTTTATGGCATGAACCATTCCACTAGGGTCCAGTCTAGCCATTGTGGCTAGCCGACAGTAGAACAGTAGTGAATTTAGATGCAAGTTTATTGCTAGGGGAACCCCCGTGTTGACACGATTGTCGCGGGTTGATAAATGTTCGCCATTAATAAAATGATTGTTTGTGGATTTGCGAACATATTCATTTGCCCACACGAGTCATTCCATTTGATTGCAAATATAACGTTTTTCGTTCGCCAAATGTATACTTTAGACAGTACAATTATGATATAGCCGTCACCACTACTAATGTCTCATTATTTCACGTAGGAATATGTCCCATTTCCCCACACCCCACTTTCTGTTTTGTATTTTGAAAGAATAAATAAAAGAAGGTGACTGACTGATATAAAAGATTTAACGTGCGCTTTCCGACTACAGCGTATTTCGCACACGGGCCTGGTCGGACCATTTAGTGTATTCCGAGAAGGGTGAAAGTGGTGTGTGCAACCCAAGAGGGGGCTTTTAGGGGTTGCTTATATTGATTTTTTGAAATTTTTAAATTTGGAATTAATGCCGAGGTGGGTGGAGGAGGGAACTAAGGGAGCCGGGTGAGGTGGGTGTTTGTATGTTTATTGGATTTTGGATTGGTAGATTAATTAATTTTTAGATGCGCTTAATTAGGTTTGTTTTGATTAGGAATACGCCTAGGGCCTTGAAGTTTTCTAGTTTATTTTGAGGGTTTAGTATTTCATCTAGAGTAGGAACCTTATTTAGATTGAGGGCGGTTTGTAGTGTGGTTCTGTGTGTTTGATAGTGGGTGCAGTGAATGAGTGCGTGTTCTGTGGTTTCGGGTTGTTTGCAGTGGGGGCAGTTGCCTGTGGTGTGTCTTTTAAGTTGTTTTAGGTGGTTATTTAGGTTGGTGTGTCCTGTTTGGAGTTTTGTAATTAATCTGTCAATTTTTTTATAGGGGTGTAGGATTTTAGGTTTGGCTAGTGGTTTTCTGAGCACTTTTTTGATTTGGCTATTTGAGTTTTGATATTGATTATGCCATTTTTTGGTTATTTTTTGTTTGTTTACACTTTTAATTTCTGATTTTGAGATGGGTAGGTTTAGGCTTATTTCTGGTATTTTGAGAGATAATTTAGCTGCTTTATCGGCGCTTTCATTGCCGTAAATTCCTACGTGGGCGGGGATCCACAAGAAGGTTATTTGTTTGCCTGCTTTTGTTAGGTCGTTGGAGCTTTTAAGTATTTGGTTTATTAATTTAGGTCGTTTTTTGGTATTTTTGTTTTGGAGGGCTTGTAGTCCACTAAGGGAGTCAGTGAGAATTAGGATTTTTTTGTTGTTTTTAGATTGTTGGTTATGCAGGGCTGAGGCCATGCCCATAAGTTCGGCCGTGAATATAGATTGGTTGTTAGGGAGTCGGTAAGATTGTGTGGACATAACTGGTTGTGTGGTATGGACTCCGAAGCCTGTGTGGTTGGAGATCGGGTCTGAAGATCCGTCAGTGTATATGTGACACCAATTTGGCCAATTTTCGTGTATGTATGCAAGTGTGGTGGTTTTAGCTATGTTTGGGTCGGTTTGTTTATTTATTTGGTAAGCTAGCGTTGTGTCTATTTGGGGTATTTTGAGTTTAGGGGTGAAGATATTTGATTTTTTGCAGTTTTGTTTAAGATTTTGAGTTTGGTGTTCATTGAGGTAGTTAGTTATTCTTTGGGATATTGGGGTGAGTAAGGGGTGTTTGCGAGCTAGAGCTTGGTTTCTTGGGCTAATGTTTTGGTTAATTAGGTTTTGGATGAGAGGGTTTGTTTGGGACGCGGCCCAGAAATTAAGGCTTAGATGTTCCCTGCGTAGATTTAGTGGCATTTCTCCTGTAAGGGCCTGAAGTGAGGTGTAGGAGGTGCCATGTTGGGTGCGTGTAATTAGTTTGAGAGCCTGATATTGTATTGAGTCAAGTTTATTAGAAAGAGAGTTGTTTAGGGTATTGTATATGGCACAGCCGTAGTCTAGTTTTGATCTAATTAGTGTTGTATATAATGAGAGGAGGGTATCTTTGGAGGCTCCCCAGTTAGAGCCGGTGAGACATCTTAATGTGTTAAGGTCTTTGCTGCATTTAGTTTTTAGGTTTTGGACGTGAGCCTCCCAGGTGAGGTGTTGATCGAAAATAAGTCCTAAGAATTTTGTTTGTTTTTGGAATTTGATTGTTTGGTTGTTTAGCTGGAGGATTGGGTAGGCAGGTTTCATGTTTTTATGTTTGAATACTACTCCTGTTGTTTTATCTGAGTTAAGGGAGAAGCCCCATTTGTCTGCCCATTGTTGTATTTTATTTAGAGATTTTTGGATTAAGTTTTCTGCCATTTTAATGCTTTTAGTGCGGATCCATAGGGCTCCGTCATCCGCGAATTTTGAAGTGTTTAGTTTAGGGGATAATCCCTCGAATAGATCATTTATCATTATATTGAAGAGGGTTGGGCTGAGGATGCTGCCCTGGGGAGTGCCATTTTCTAGGGGACACTGGTCCGATAGTGTATGGTCTATACCCACGGTAATTTTGCGATTGTTTAGGAAATCTTGGATGAAGTTTATTATTTGACCTTTTAGTCCTATTTTTTTTAGTTTTTGTATTAGCCCGTGGTGCCATACCATATCGAAAGCTTTAGAGAAGTCGAGGAATATGCCTATGGTGTATTGCTTGTTTAGCTGTCCTGTTTTTATATCCTGTTCTAGTCGGGCAAGGTTATCGAGAGTTGATCGGCCAGGAGTGAAGCCGCTTTGGTCAGGATTTATGATGTTGTTTTGGTCTAGGTAGTGCTGTAGCCTATTTTTAGTCATAAGTTCCATTATTTTGCAGAGATTTGAGGTTAAGGAGATGGGCCTATAGGAGTTTGCCTGATCTGCTGGTTTATTTGGTTTAGGTATTGGGATTACTAGAGCTTCCTTCCATGAGGTTGGGACCTGTCCGTTTAGGTAGACTAGGTTGTATAGTTTAAGTAAAGTTTGGAGTAGTTTGGTAGGTAAGTGTTTGATTATTTGGTAAGAGGTGAGGTCTAGGCCAGGGGCTGTTCCTTTTTTTCTATTGTTTAGTACGTGATTTAGTTCTTCTATGGTGTAAGGTTGATTTATTTCTAGGTTGTCTTGTCTGTTTTCTTTGGAGAATTTGGTTTCTTTATTTAGTTTATCTTGGAATTTCTTACTGAAGTTACTGTTGCTGCTAACTTTAGAGAAGTGTTTGGCTAGGTTGTTGGCCTTTTGGGTGGGGTTAGTTGAGTTGTTTATATTGGGGCTTTTTTTGTGCCGTTTGATGCCTCGGATGGCGTGAATTTTGCGCCACACCTTCCTAGCGTCGGTGTGGTGATTTAGCTCCTCACAGAATTTTTTCCAGTTTTTGGTTTTAGCAGTTTTAACTAGGTATTGCACTTGGTGGTTAAGTTCATGAGCTGTTTTGAGATGAGAGGGGTCTCGTTTAGCTCTGTTGAAAGCTGATTTGCGTTTTAGTCTAGTTAGCTCTATTTCCTCATTCCACCAAGGGACAGTGGGTTTTCCTGGGTTGGATGATTTGAAGGGGATTGCGGATTTGGCTGCGTTGATTATGAAGTTAGTTAGGTTTTGACAGAATGTTTCGGGGTCTGTTGTTTCTAAATCGTTTAGATTAGCTTCGTTGCATAATTCTTGGAATTGGTCCCAGTTGGCGTTTTTGTACTGAAATTTAGGTTCCTGTTTAGGGGTTTGATTTGGTATTTTTATATTTCCTAGGGTTATATTTATGGGAAAGTGGTCGCTGCCTAGAGGTACTGGGTGGACGTCCCACATCAGACTTTGTGCTAAGTCTGGCGTACATATTGTTAAGTCGATAGCCGACATGGTGTGGTGGGTTTTGTCGAAAAAGAAGGTTTTGTGTGGGACACTTTTATACTAATTATAAGAGGATGTTGTAAATGAATATGAACAGCCATGCGGGGCACGTCATGTCTGACTGTTGATAGAATTTGAGATCTTCACAATCACCGGGTGTGACCATGTAGACAGAATCTCGTTAGGGTTTGTGATTTTTACATTTGCCCAATGACCATAGTGAGTATTGCTGGGGATACCAAACGTAACAGTTTATTATTAGAGGTTGTGAGTACCTATACCACGTAGATAGGATATATTTAGGATTTTAATCCTTCTTTGGGAGGCATTTAGAAGTTGGAGTACTACGTTAGGATAAGATTTATGGGTGACTTTAATCCTTTCTTTCTCTGTGGGTAATCCTTTCACGTTGATTGGACGAAGTCACTCAACCAGGTCATGACAGGTCGTGAGTTTACTCACTAACTACTGTGAGCGTTTTTGGCATAACATCTTTTCTTGTATAAACATAGAAACGATGCTCACTCACTGTTAATCTTCTGCAGTTTGCTGGCAAAGTGGGGATAAACCTCAGTGTCAAAGACGATTAAACTTAGTTCGAATCCTTGTTTATATGTGACATCTCTCAAATGGGGACATGTTCATAAACTTGGCAAGTGATGATGAATTTTAATATTAATATTATTATAGTTTATGAAATTGTTAATAAAACTTTAATAAAATTGTGCTTCACTCTCACGAAAAATATATTGTCTGTGAGTAAATTTATATGTCACTTTTCATCGGCATTTTTCAGTGATATTGGGACTACATGAAACATGGCTGGTTTTACATTTCTGATACAGGTGCTTGACTGACTGAGTAGTTCATGATCAATTAGATATGTTTAAATCAGTCAAGTTTGCAACAATAGACGAATAAGTTGATACATTTGGACCGCAGTTACCGATTAACAACTTAAGACATAGAGATAGGGAGGAGATATATAACCAAACCTATGGTCCTGTTGAGACAGTTGACAGTTAGAACGTTGGATTAAATGACATTAACTAATTTGAACATTCCCCAGTAATATCATAAAATACATCATAACTCATAACAGTCCGAGAAACAGCTTCCAGCCATATACTAGTATTAAAGGGACAATCGCTTTTGACAGTTTAAAAATAAACTCACCTTAAAGTGCTTGGCAAGTCAAAACTGACCTCCCTGAATATGTTTTTTAGGTTTGACAGCAACTATGCTTGTGGATTTCAGAGATAGACATGATTTGTTAGCTAGATGTTATTACAATAAGCGAAAATGTCTTAAAAGTCCACAGTTTGTTTAATAGTACAAAAAGTGTGTTATAGATCTATCAACGTTTTCTTTTATTGAACATAATATTTGCACTATATTGCTGTTAGCTGTAAATAATCTAGCCTCCCCATGTACGTAACTTACATATATTTATGTATGACCAGAACAGCAAATAAAGTTCTGGTAGATAGGTACCCCGGAGATTTAACGTGCGCTTTCCGACTTAAGCCTATCTCGCACACGGGGAAGCACTTATACTATTAGGGTAAAAAAGCGTAATGATTAAATAAAGAAGTGCCCCCCCCCCCCCCCACGAAAAAAATATAAGTTTACAGCCTATTGTAATAAAGTTAAAGGGGTTGGGGTTTGGCTGGGTGGGAGTGGGTGATAAAAGAATATTCAATAATATGGAAAAGTTTGGGCCTGGGGGTGGGGGGGCAAGCGTGGGAAGGCACGGCGTCGGCTGGCGAGCATGTGTGGCTAGAAGTCTAGCGGCGGTATCCTTCTAGTAGTCTCTTAGTCAGCTTCTCATCCTGGGGGTTGGGATTCTGGTAGAGACTCTTGGCAAGGAGGGCGGCGGTATTGGTGACGAAGTGGTTTGAGGTCGGTACGCCACTACTCTGGAAGAAGTAGTACAAGTCTGTGTAGTTTGTGATGTCGTACTCGATGTCCTGTCCCCCATTCTTGTGCACCATGACGAAAGGGACTCCTTGTTTGGCGTAGAGATGTTCCTTTGGGGTGTTGATCTGGTCAACCTTGTGATCCGGCCGGGCCTGGTAGTGGTTGATCGGAATGTCTGACTTTTCCACTAGTAATTAAAGTTCTTTGGTATGACCTCTTTTATCCCTGCTGACGTTATCCTAATGTTCAATTTCAGTCTGCCTCACCAAGCGTAAGAAAGCATTGTACATGTTCTGATAAACCATACTGATGCAATTAAGCAAATGAATATTTGCTGTGGGCAAATATCTATTTTCTATATATATATTTGTGGATATGAAGCATTCTAGTTAATTGTGGATACACTGGGCAGACAGAATTGTGTTTATTTCCAGGCCATCCTGATCGTCGTTTACTACTATAAGGTGTATGTTTTGAGGCAAGATCAAAGGCGCCGCACAGCATTTATTAGATAACAGACGGGGTCGTCCGTTTCGCTTTAAACAACCACCCCACCCTGTCTGTAGGAGTTATATAATCGGTGCGCAAATAACTGTGTCAAGTCCACTGCCGGGCTGATGCGGTGTCAGTGTCAGCGATGAACATGAATGCTCAAATTATAGACCTGTAGCACTCACAAGTTGCTCAGCCAAAATATTTGAAAAGTGTATATTCAATTCTCTGATAACAGCAAATATAACCTTAGAAATAGATTCAACATACAAACAATCAAATGTAGAACACAGACCTATGCTTAATAATAATTTCTTCTGGATATGATCAACCTGCGGAACCCTCTATCCGATGAAGTAACTAATGCTCGCTCATTAAAAGAAATCAAATCATTAATTAATCGTTCTGATGCAATTACTAATAATTTTGACTTCAAATATTTTCATAGATCATGCCAAATTGTCCACTGTCGCCTTAGGCTCGGCTGCAGTGACTTAAACGCTGATAAGTTTAGACGACATGTATCAGACATACCAGACTGCACTTGTGGATATCACCTTGAAGATGCAATTCACTTTTTCTATAACTGTCAAAAAATACGATAATATCAGAAACACTGTGTATTTCTACACACATGGGTATGGTCTAAAAATGATATTACGTGGCAGTAGTTAAGCAGTTCTACAAACATGACTCTTCTTAAATCAGTTCACGACATCATTGTCAAAAGCAAAAGGTTTGAGTAGCTTAATTTTATGCATGTAGTAAAGGAAAACTGCATTACCTTATTTCACAGACACCACTTGCTTCAGTGTATTGGCTTCGTGTATTTCATTTGTGCATTTTGTATGTTTATGTTCATCACTCTCTTATATATATCCAGCTGTTGTTAAGTTGTTACCTGGAGTGGTATTACATAAGCAAGTTTTGCTTGTTTACCGATCCAGATTTCTTTTGAAATAAAAATACGTTTAAGCCAACACAGCTAACCCTAAAACACATGATTGTAAACTATTCACAAAGGGGCACTAATCTCTGGCTTCTTCTCGGGTGTCGGACTCAAACTCAAACTCATTTATTCTTAGAATAACATGACATACAATTATCTACAATTTTTATTATGTACAATTTAACAAAAATAATAAAAATAGGATACGTGGATACTAATACAATTTACCAATTGTATTGTACACATTGTTAAGGAATTTAGATAGGCCTTTTAGATTTCTTACACTGTTAATGGTCATAATTTTCTTAAATGTTTGGAAACTTAAGATATTGCTTATTTAAGAGTTCATATCGCCGTTGGTGAAAAGCTTCACATTGGAATAACTAATGCAATTCATCTCCCATAGCGATAGATTCACAGAGTGGACACTGGCTGTCTTCCCTGGGAATGTTCAGCCATCGACCTGTTTCAACTGGTAATCCTTGGTTAGAAAGTTCTGACTTTAATTTTGAGAGCAGTAGATATTTCGCAAATGAAGGTTGATTCTTCAAGTAATACGACCTTTGGATTTCCGCTTGGGCTTTCTAGATGCCGTGAGTCAATTTGCTCGTTAACGCAACCGAGCGTGACAAGAGACTGGGCTACCAGTCTGCAAGGACAGCTAAATAAGCTTACGCATTTTTGAAAACTGATTGGTTACCCGTGATCTATGAAGATTTCAACAAAGGGCGCATGGTAATTAATTTCTTCAGCCTGAACAAACAGACACATAACGGCGAAAGCTCATCGGATGTCGTTATTTGGAAATACCCCTGATGGTTACAGTTTAATAATAAAAAAGTATCCCTGAGTGAAAGCATTTGCGGATTTCGGATTGCGTGGATGATACAATTACTACTCCCTTGTTGTCATCCACATTTTCTGGTATAACCCTACACTTGTGTATTTGTCGTAATTCACTTGCTGCTCAGTTAATGAATTTATAACATGTATACTTAGTTGTAGCACCACTCAGATTATAAAGGTTCAAATTTGGTCTTTCTTGTACCTGGGGTAATTATTCAATCTAAATCCAGGTTTGAAGTGAGGTGGAATGTGAGTTATGTGATACGCACGTGGCAGCCCAGCAAGAGATGTATGGTCAGTTGCTTTACTTTTTTTGTAAATCAACTGATCATTCCCAGACATCAAAGGATCAACAGGAAATACGTTGATTGATTAATTACTGTTATCTTGCACAGTGGATATGTCAAAAGTAAGTGTTTACATGTGAAGGTAGGTTTACTAAACCTAGGCAATACACTCATATCATGGCGTGAAGTACAGATGTAAAAACAACGTACTTTGTTCAAAGGGTAACCGATAATACACTGACTGGTTGTTCACTGTTATCTAACTCAATGTATGTTTTTAAGAACCGAGGACATTATAAAAATAGTTGTCACGTGGGCTTTCTCAGCTAACTTGGCAGCTATGTGAAACAATTGAAACAAACTAAGTGATCAGCTAAGAAACAAACACGGGTTATAATATTCGATACATTTGAATAACGTTTAAAATGATATATTTAAATATTTTAATATATTTCATATATATTCCAAATATTGTTTCCAAATAATTATTATTAAAGTATTTGATTCTCACATAGACATTTGACATCGAATAAGTATTTTTGTACAGCTGCAGACGCAATGGATATTGTTCCTTTATGTTGATATTCCCGGATACATTATAACTTTGGTAGGTTGTTATAATTATATTTGCATTTTGTTTTCATTCATTCGCTGCAGCTTTGAACAGAATCATTCTTGTTCCTTTCCGTTTGTTTGGGAAGTTTTTCGATGCGCGATAGACGTTGTTTTCACAAGTATTTTCTTTTGTAAGCGTGTATATGTTACAGTCAATGTGTAAAATATGATTCACTCAGGCAATTTATTAAATATCTAAATATTTCAGTCATTTTACAAATTGACTGAATAATCCATTCATTTATTTAACCGACAGGCTAAAAATGATAAAGACGATCAAAAGAGCTTAAACACATCACAATATATTAATTATGCTAAGAAAAGAAGCCCAACAATACAGAACTGTACTTGGTGATGATATTAAACATAAACAAATATTTGGAATTCGTTATCATATTAATAAAGATGGACATATTTTTCAGTTAATTTGTAAATTAAACTGAATATTTAGGCGTTTAATAAATTTCCTTAGTGAAATATGTTTACATTTTGAATGTAAACATATACACACGGTAAAATAAGCAATGTTCAGATGAAATATTTACTTTGTGTTGCAAGTCAAAATAGTGTACACAAATATCGCACAATTACCAAGCAAGTGACTTACCAAAACTGCATCACCATTACCGATGCTCCCCACAAATATACCTACATTTCCAAAACTGTATTTCATTTTTGTTGATCAATGTGACCATACGTCCTTCTACTTTCAATAAAAATGCGCTTACGAATGGCGAGCACAGGTCGCGAACAAGTCTAGATTTCTGCTATATCATCCGGGTACTCACTGGGAAAATACAGTAATGCACAGGTAACAACTACTCCTGCGGAATTGCTTTAGATCAGTGCTCCTTTGTACGTTGAAATACTATATATTGTGAATGCCAAAATGATGTATCAAGGATCAAGTAGAAGATACATTGACCGTAGCGCTGGGAGTTTATTCAACAGACCCGTGAAAATAACACTGCTGTTTCTTACTATTTATTTTAGATGACGCAGTCAAAGCTCACTTCTCCTGGCGGCCATTATCGAACGGCCAGCTAAAACACAACCCCGCGCTTACGTCTACAGGTCTCTTCCTGTAGTACGGTAATTAGTATTCTCTCCCTCAAGTGTATCCTCAATGATATAACCCACCCTCATTAATTACATGCTGCTCTTTCCCAGCCTCACTGCTATGGAGCTGAGATAAAGAGTCCAAGTCATCATAAAGTAATTAGGGTCCAATAAAAACAATGCGCCGCCAAACCTCATACATATTATCACTGAAAGTCGTACTACAGACGGTTAATGTCAAATCACAATAAAAGCATTTCAATTGCAATAACATGTTCCAGGACCATGTATTCTCTTATAACACCATCGGATTTAGAAGCAATGGTCGTATAAAACAAGACAGATCTATTTAAACACAACAGTATTCATGTTATTCCCACAAAATCACATAAAGAAAGGAGACATTAGCAAATACATGTGTATTATCATTTTTCGTCAGGATAACAAAATTTTCTCTCCTTGTTACCACCTCCAGGGTCAGCTTAAGACGGGTCCCCCTTTGGTCAAAAGTTTGTTCCCCCTCTAATGAGTGTGTCACGCGTTGCACACGAGTGGCGGACGGGGTGCACACCCGTGTGCAACGCGTTGCACACGGGTATCACACGCGTGACCAACCCGATGCACACTGGTTGCGTAACGCGTTGCCCATGCGTGTAAGGGGAATGAACTTCTAGGCAGTAGTGTAGTTTCGATATAATTTGTTTATTCTGTCGTTATTAAATATGTCATTTTATCTCATGACCCATAAATTCCCTTACAACACGTGTCGCATCCTGCCGATATCCTGACTTACACTAGACAGCACCTTTTCTCATCTGTAGTATTCAGGTCTATTTGTCAGGCCTGATGTAGCAAATATGATTTGTTTCCATATAATATCTGCCTATACTCTAATATTTTTCAACATTTATTCAAAGTTATTTCCATAATCATTCAATGTGTATATGACGTTAATGAGCAGGAGATATTTTTGAATATATACTGAACAACAAAAGTTCCTGTGACATTGAATAAGAATTAATGCAAAGTTATGTTTTTACCAAAACTGAAACAATTTCAGTTTACAACAGATAACACACTCCTGTAAGTGTTCAAATGGTTTAATTTGCCATACAGTCTTCAGAAAATGCGTGATTTCATAAAAAAATCCATGAGCATGCCAAAATGTCAATTTACAAATCAATAGCGTTTGTTTCCATCTCTGGTTGCGATGCAAGCAACACATATTCGTCTCATGGAATGGACAAGGCGTCCTGTGGGATATCTGTCCATATCTGCTGGAGCATGTTTCGAAGTTCCTGGAGTGTCTGTGGAAACCGTGGTTGACGTCGAAGGCGCCAATCAATCTCATCACACATGTGCTCGATTAGTGAGAGATCAGGGGAGCGAGCCGGCCAGGGGACGACATTCACGTTGTTGAAATGAATCCTGAACAAGTTCAGCAATATGAGGCCGGGCGTTGTCATGTTGAAAGGTAATGTCTGGGCCATGACGACGCAAAAACGTCCATTGAGATTTCCCTCTACCACTATCAAACGGGTCCACTGTCTTGCTGTAATCCACCCCATACCATAACCCTGCTGCCCCCGAACCGATCTTCTTCCATGACACAATGATTGACGTAACGTTCACCTCGACGTCGGTACACTCGAATCCGACCATAGCTATGGCTGAGGTGAAAACGAGACTCGTCAGTGAATAGAACTTGTCCACACTGCATGGCCGTCCAGGGTAGACGCTGTCTGCACCACTGTAGACATGCTTGACGGTGGTTTCCTGTCAAAATGGGACATCTGGCGGGTCTTCTGGCGACAATCCCTGCACATCTGAGGCGGCGACGTGCGGTTTGTGAAGACATTCGTCGAAGGCCAGGGATGCCAGTCACTGTTGCTGGCTGGAATCGATTTCGTAGGTGTGTTGTTCGAATCCAGTTGTCTTGTCGATTATTGGTTACGCGTGGCCTGCCACTCCGAGGATGGTCTCTTTCTGCATTCGTCTGTTGCCAACGTTGCCATAAACATCAAATGGTTTTTCTGTGAACGTTAAATTGCCTTGCAACATTCTTGTTGAATAATTGCGTAATTTTGTTGTTTTTCTGAGTGGTTGTTGTCAGCACGATGCTTATCAATGCATATGGAATCCCGTTAACGCATATGTTTTTATACCCATTCTTGGGTAGTGAAATGCAATGGGCTTGCATAAAAGTAAACTTTTGCATGGAATGCATGCTTTTCTGTAGCAGTTTCGTTTTTGTGACTTGATTCCATACATGTACTACAATACTGAAAACCAAACGTTACTTGTTTGAAAAAATACACTACAATATTGGTGTCACAGGAACTTTTGTTGTTGAGTATACTAGATGATACTGATAATGACTGCTGAATGTCAAGCAAGTGCAAATATACATATATATCAAATGTTTTTAAAATGTAATATCATTACATATGCATTTCAGATGTACATATACATTGAAGTAAAAAAGAAAGCAAATTAACTTTACTGGTTTGTTTATGTGGAACTTTGACAAATGATAATCATTTTAGAAAATGGAAACAAAAGCTTAAGACCCAAAGATAAGTGTACTAATCTGATCTTTGTCAAAGCAAACTGGATTTATAGTCAATGTTTTGGTATGATACGTTCACATATGACAAATACATAAATAAATATTGAACCCGATATTATCTACTCAATGTACTTGCGACATTTTCTCCTTCAACCTCTATTATGTCTTCACAAGATATGGACAACGCTAAAATAACTATAAGGATAAGTTGATATCACATAATTTATTTTCAAAAACAGTTACTGTTGAAATATTAATGGATACTTTTTCACGCCCTGCACCTTTGATAGCAAATAAATTAAAGATTTGGTAAATACATTGGTACAGAAGGAGGAAAGAAAGAAAAAAAGTTGGTATATTTTGTAAATAAAATGATAAGATAGAAGGAATTCTTTTTTTTATATATTTGGTAAAATAAGAATAGAAAAAATAAAATGATAAAAAGGGAAAAGAAAAGAAAAGAAAACAGAAAACAAAGAAATACAGATTTGGTATATATGGTAAATAAAATTATAAAAAGAATAGAAAAAGAAAGACTTTTACTTCAGAGTACTAAATATGGAACAACATTATCAAAGATAAATATTGCGGGTTCCCCGTCTATATTCATCTCATATTGTTAAATAGGTTTATGGGGCAAATGTGCAGCGGTCTATTTTAAGAAATTGAGTAAGTGAAAGATACTTTTCGTGGCATCGACACCATTGCATCAGTCGGGCGAATATTTTCATAAATGTGAGAAACAGCTTACAACATATAATCTTCTTCGATTTTTGGTTAAGGCATGTAGAAGTCTGAATGAGAAGAACCCTCAAATGTTTTTACGCTCTCAAAAATTGTGAAACGGGTTGCACGCTGAACCCTTGACAAGAGGTATGCCCATTATATATGTTTAGATCCGGGATCATTTAAAAACAGTTAAAAAGCTTCAAATGAATACTCAAGTTTCAAATGAGTGAGAGCTTTCAAATTGTCAAACGATAACCGAACCCCGACGGCATTCAATAACCGTCACCATATAGCTGGAATATTGCTGAGTGCGGCGTTGGAGAGCAAGCACATGCAAGCATGCATACACGCACATCCAATGACGGCCATCACTAACATAATTTTAACCCATTGCAAGAAAATTACTCACTTCAATGTTTCCCTTCTCATGTGTTTACATGTTCCTCCAGAACCGAGGAGGAGATAACATAATAAGATAATATAGACACTTCTAGTTGGGTGTACCAATGCTTAATTCTAATTCTATGTTGACGGCTCCTTAGTGACGGATGTGATTATCGGAGCCACCCGTGTGGAGGTGAACGGCAGCATGACCTACTACTGGCTGGACACGACAACTGAGCCCTTCTTCGCCAGATGGGACAACATAACAGATCAGCTGGAGATAAACCATACATGTCTCGCTTTTATATCGGACGACTTAAGAGCCATCCCGTGCAATTCCTGGATCAGATACCTGTGTGAGAGAGGTAGGTGTTGTTTCTTTAACCCCTGGATCAGATATCTGTATGAGAGGTAGGTGTTAATCGTGTAACCCCTGGATGAAATACCTGTGAGAGGGGAAGGTGATGTTTCTGTAACCCCTGGATCAAATACCTGTGTGAGAGGGGAAGGTGATGTTCCTGTAACCCCTGGATCAAACACCTGTGTGAGAGGGGAAGGTGATGTTCCTGTAACCCCTGGATCAGATACCTGTGTGAGAGAGGTAGGTGTTGTTTCTGTAACCCCTGGATCAGATACCTGTGTGAGAGAGGTAGGTGTTGTTCGGGTAACCCCTGGATCAGATACCTGTTTGAAAGGGGAAGGTGTTGTTCGTGTAACCCCTGGATCAAATACATGTGTGAAAGGGGAAGGTGTTGTTTCTTTGACCCCTGGATCAGATACCTGTTTGACAGGGGAAGGTGTTGTTCGTGTAACTCCTGGACCAGGGACTTGTGTGTGAGAGGCAAGTGTTATTTTTGTTACCCCTGGATCAGATACCTGTGTGTTTTCCACATTGGTAACTGTAGAATACTAAACGTAACGACATATATACACAAATACACTCATTACTCGTTGAATGTGTCAGAGTAAGACTTTTCTGCTCTTGTTTAACTAATTTTCTCCGCGTTAAACACGAGCATGGTATTTTGCTTCAAGTATTGCTTCTTCTTGTCGGGGGATCTGGCAGTTTCAACTTGTCCTTATCATCAGAAGGCACATACATTAGGGTAATATCCTCAAGTCCAAGCCATCTGATACCACAGAAGGCACATACATGTGGGTAATGTCATCAAATCCTAGCCATCTGAAACCACAGAAGGCACATACATATGGGTAATGTCATCAAATCCTTGCCATCTGATACCACAGAAGGCACATACATATGGGTAATGTCATCAAATCCTTGTCATCTGAAACCACAGAAGGCACATACATATGGGTAATGTCATCAAATCCTAGCCATCTGAAACCACAGAAGGCACATACATATGGGTAATATCACCTAGTCCTAGTCATATGATACCACAAAAGGCACATAAATATGGGTAATGTCATCAAATCCTAGCCATCTGAAACCACAGAAGGCACATACATATGGGTAATGTCACAAATCCGAGCCATCTGAAACCACAGACGACACATACATAAGGGTAATATCACCTAGTTCTAGTCATATGATACCACAGACGACACATACATAAGGAAAATATAATCTAGGCCTTGTCACTGACTCCTGGTCATCTGATAACGTAGGCGCTACATCAGTAAACGTAATTATTATTTTAATATATTTTACATTTATATACCGCAGGTATCCACGTACTAGTATCTGCTCAAATGCGGTTTTATTTGTTCCCCGACCAGTGGATCCGTTTGTATTCCAGTTATCATTCTCAACTCCTTCGGGAGTATACAACCCAAGCTGCCTACGAGCCCGAGAGGAATTTCACACCCCTCTCACATATTGAGTATCTATTCCCTATATATACAACATATTATTTGTAATCTTCTCTCAAACATGTTATGCCTTACTATATTTTCGTGATATTGAAATGATTACTTTGCAATGTTAAATGTTCCGATTTCTGAATGTTGACAGCCAGTTCAGTTGTGATTATCTTTTACACGTCGCACACCAAGTTCACTCAATAATATGTTACATCAAAACTCAGGAAAGGTGACCTAGTGATGTCACTGTTATCAGATATGAGCGCCCCCCTGCCCACGTCGAGCGGCTCCACTAACGCGGCCTCATCCACAACGCCTGGGTGTGTCACCGCTATGCCCGGGGCAGGCTGTGGGGAGACCTTCATCACCCCCAGATATGAAGCCAACACACCCACCATCGGCTATGTCACCACCCCCACCACGTCAACATCGACTGCTACGGACACAACACCTGGTATCATCACTGATGTAACCATGGTAACCACACATGACAGGACTACGCAATTTAGAAAATCGCAGGTGCTTCACACATTGACATTGTTCACATCTATGGTCTAATCTGTAGTCAATCTAACACATTGAAATATATTTCTGAATATCCTGTCTAAATACTCCCGTATTATATACATGGAAATCAAATATAATTAATATCCTACAGATTTCCCTGTGTTAATTTGCTGTACGCCACCGTTGTCATGCATTGGTCAATAATTTGATTATGTCTTCCAACACGACACTAACATCATGCACACGCAGTATTGTCATGAACTACCGATGGACGGACATCGGTGGATTGGTAACTTAACTTCGACGTATAGTACTCTAGGTAAGTATGACCCATGGATGATATTAAATATTATTTTCGACTGCTGCAGATTCCTAATAAGGAGATGGAAGATACGCTGACTAACATCGCCTCGTCACCAATTTCCAACATGTCCGACTTTGAGGTGAAGGCCCTTGTCACACAGTTTAGTAGAGTTGTTTCTAACGTTGGCGCTGCAAGCCAATCAGATGTCCGAAAAATGACGGATGCAATAGTCAAGTTATCAGCAATGGAAACATGTGATAAAAATACCTTTCAGGTAAATATATGACAGCGAGTGAATCCAGTCATAGACACTAATTTAAATATAAAGCACTAGTTTTAGAACATTGTTCTACACAGTCGATTCCGCCGTCTGAAAGTTTGGCTTGGACATGCACACGAACCTCAATGTGTCGAACTTCGATATCCCAACTATCCAAATTAAGCATATAATTTTCCTGATGTTTTGAACCCCGGATAACTCGAACTTTATTTCAGGTTCCCACAAGCTCAACATAGCGAGGTTCGATTGTATATATTTGTATGACGATGAAAAAAGCCTAGTTTCCATTTGTATAGACAGTGAAACCCTGATGAAGGGACCTGGACTGTTTCTTCTTAACATTGATGTGAGACATATGTAACTTACATAATAGTCATGACGTTTTTCAGTCTGTATTTCATCTTTAAATTTAATTCTGAATTGAATAAGTTTTAACATTTTCACTCCAGAACACAATTTGATGTGTATTACCTTTTCAGAGCTCCTTAGCGAGATGAACTTAATGTAAACCCAGTATGGTTTAGGGATTAACATGGCAGGTATTACCGGGTGGGGATATGCTTTTATTATTCAATGGAGTATTGACGGCTTAGTCAGAAGTGAATTTACAACCACACTGACAGCTATTCAACTTATCATGTCGAATTTACTACGTAACGTGTCTCTGGGGACCAAGGGAATGTAGCTAGATATCAAGCGTTTCGACACCAGATTTAAAATAATGATAATTGTATAAAACGAAGAGAAGTTATGGATATCAACTTCTTTATCACGAGGGACACATCTAGATAATTAGCACCGACAATGATCAAAGCAACAAAACCCAAGCAATGGGCAGATGTGATCCCTTGTCACGGTTCATGGCTGGATGGTGACTCCTGATGTCAATGGCTTGTTGTTGTTGTTGGTAGACAGGACTTAGGTGGTTTCCTACATGAAGGTTGGTGTCTTGATGATGTGGTCGGAAATAGCGGACTTCTGGTCTACTTTGTTGACAGAGGTCTGATGTTCTTTGAATCTGGTGTTGAGCGGTCTAAGGGTTTCTCCAATGTATTGGTGGCCACAGTTGCAGGGGATCTAGTACATACATCCTCTAGGGACTTGCGCTGCTTGTGCCTCTGCTATTGGTTGGTCTTGATGGACTTGGAAAAGGTGATATTATGTTGGCATTGCTCTTGATGAGGTGGGAAATCTGATGAATGACAGGGCCGTTGTGGGGTATGGTGATTCTGATGGGCGATGGGGAAGGTTTGGGCCTGGGATCGGAGTTCTTGAGGGTTTTGCGGATGAGGGTTTTGTAGAAACTAGGAGGGCAGGGTGAATGTTGAGGGAAGTGAAGGTTTCCTTGAGATGGTCCAGTTCACTGCTGTGGGCATCAGGTTGGCAAGTGGATGTTGTTGTTGTGTTCCCCATAATAAATATGTTGACATTCAATAATTCTCTTCCTTATGTGTATCACTTCTAAATGCCTTTTAAAGACTTGATAATTATATTGTGAGGATGCCGGGACTAAAGGAAAGTATCTACATAAGAGGTATGTCAACTTATAAGGTATTCAATTGGTCACGGAAACTATACTGTCCCGTTATTTGCTCACATTTGTATCAGCATCGTACGCATTAAGGTGTACAGTGCAACCTCCGTGTACACTGTTGGACTTGTGTTCAGATGTATGCCACGAGCGTGTCGACCGTCCTGACCATGATGGAGCCACATCAGGAGCAGGACAATGGCGGTGTGGCACGGGACGGACAGGTCAGGCAACGTGTGGTCCACACAGTGGAGGTTTGGGGATGTGTTTCATGATAGTGTGAGAGGTCGAACAATTGTGAAAGGAGGTGTGTGCATAGATTTATGTACTTCATTTGGAAGTGTGCATGTATGGATGTAGTTGGAGGTGAATGTGAATGTGGATGTGTATACTGATGTTGATGTGTGAGTGGTTGTGATTGCGTATTTGTATGGATATGTGTGGGTGGATGTGCAAGTGTATGTGGATGTATGGATGGATGTGGATTTAGAGGTGGATGTTTCGGTGGATGTTGATGTTTCGGTGGATGGGGATGTATAGGTGAAGGCGGATGTATAGGTGGATATGAATGAATATGTGGATGCTGATGTGTAGGTGAATTGGGATGTATAGGTGGATGTGTTGGTGGAAGTGTGGATGGATGTGGATGTGTCGGTGAATATGTCGGTGAATGTAGACGTGGATGTGTTGGCGAATGTGGTTCTGTAGGTGCATGTAGACGTGGATGTGTTGTGGAAGTGTGGATGTATGTGGATGTGTAGGTGAATATGTCGGTGAATGTAGACGTGGATGTGTTGGTGGATATGGATCTGTAGGTGAATGTGGATGTGTTGGTGAATGTAGACGTGGATGTGTTGTGGAAGTGTGGATGGATGTGGATGTGTCGGTGAATATGTAGGTGAATATAGACGTGGAGGTGTTGGTGGATATGGATCTGTAGGTGAATGTGGATGTGTTGGTGAATGTAGACGTGGATGTGTTGTGGAAGTGTGGATGAATGTGGATGTGTAGGTGAATGTAGACGTGGATGTGTTGTGGAAGTGTGGATGAATGTGTCCGTGGATGTAGACGTGGATGTGTTGTGGAAGTGTGGATGTATGTGGATGTGTAGGTGAATGTGTCGGTGAATGTAGACGTTGATGTGTTGTGGAAGTGTGGATGAATGTGGTTGTGTCGGTTCTTGCAGACGTTGATGTGTTGGTGGATGTTGATATGTAGGTGAATGTGTCCGTGGATGTAGACGTTGATGTGTTGTGGAAGTGGGTATGGATGTGGATGTATAACTGTGAGATGACTGGTGGATAAGATTGTGAAGGTGGAGGTTAATTGTCATGTGGAAGTGTATTAGGAGTGTGGGCGTAAATGTGTACGATGGATGTGTCATGTTATCATGATTGTACCACTTACACTTATGCTAACGTTATGCAATCTATTTAGCCTGATGCAATTCTGGAAGCCATGGAGCATGTGCTGTTCGCGACGAGGATATTATCAATGGAGGAGATATATGACAGCTTCTGTAAGTAGTATCCAATGTGTCATATACAGGTAGACAATTTAGCTATATGCTTTCCCAAACATTGAAAAAATACCCTTTTCATTAGATATGTATCAGTGAGTTAGTTTTGGATGTACGCAGGTATCCAGATCGTATCATTGAATGGCAGCCAGGACGAACTGGACATCCATGAGGGGAACTACTCTGATCACATACAACTGTCATCCTCGGTCACTGCCGGATATGGTAAATAGACCTGACATCTGAAATGAGCCTTACATATATATACTCTGCATTAAAAGAAAAGCAAAAGTGATTTTAGATGTATATTTAATATATCATATAAGTAATCAACAGATGGTAATCGATTGTTCACAATTGGCACACATCATTGTCATTGACTCAGGTTTCATATGGCACAGATGGAACAGTAGATTGTCAAGGTGAAGGTCATCTGTTCTCAATATCTTGTATGGCCCACTATTAGAGTCTAAGAGTGACTGTCATAGTCGTCCAATGGAAGCAATCAGATCCCGAATTGTGGCATGAGGAATGTTCACCCACTCTGCCTGCAGTGCTTGTGCCAACTGTCGGAGGTTCTTTGGTTGTTGCTAACGTGCTCGCAGTCGTTGATCAAGTACATCCTATAAATGTTTGATTGGGTTTAATACTTGGAGGGCCATGACAGGACCTTGATGTTGCGATTCCTGAAAAAGACTGTTGTCAGTCTTGCCGTGTGAGGCCGGGCGTTGTTTTGTTGGAAAATGGCGTTCGCTTGTTGCATAATGGGAAGAACGTGTGGCCGAAAAATCTCACCTGTTTAACGTTGTGCCGTTAAATTCCCCAGAACTTGCAAAACGTCTGTTCTACCAGGATAGGAGATTACCGCCCACATCATCACACTGCCACCACCAAATCTGTCCACTTTCTGTATGCAGTTTCGTGCATAACATTCCCCGCGACGCCTGTAAACACGACGGCTACCATCCGCACGGTGAAGCATAAAACTGGTCTCCCTCGCATTTGTCACTCTGTGACCTTGACACCATTGACGCTGCAGCCGAGATCACGGGTCCATCAAAATGACATCTCGAACTGGTCGTCTAGCGCGAATACTTACAGCGTTTAAACGGTTCCTTATTGTCTGGGGTGATATTCTACGCAATCCTGGTATTTCTGTTGTTGTAGAAGTTGCCGTGGTGATTCTTTCACGTACATGACGTAGCCTTTTGAATCTGTCCTATGCTGTAGTAGTGATACGTGGTCGACCGGATCTGGGAAGGTCCCGTGCGTCTGAAAACGGTTCCACAGTTTTGTAATGACTGGAAAACGTTTGCTGAGTGGAAAATCCTTGCTACAGCTGAAAGTGACTCTCGTTTGCAGTCGACCGATGGCGTTGTTGCGTTGGGCTTCCTTTCGTCAGTTGTGGAATGTTTTCGCCGTTCTCTTGCTGTAAGATTGTGATGGCATGCAAATGATGATTCAAACAAGATATGTTGTACGTGCATGTCATGTTTGTGTGTTTCGGCGCCAGGCTCTAACGTGGTTATATTCTTGTGATTTTCCCATCTTTTCACCAAATTTCTGCGGTACCTCGTTCTTTCTACACAAATGAATCCCAATCCATGCAGAGATGACCAATTCGTGTTTGGTATTATTTTTGTATCTATGTCGGTAACACCAAGTCAGATATTAATGATTTTACTACTTTTTTTTCTTCTTTATTTTTTGCAGAGTATGTGTATAGAATGTAACCTCACTTGTACCGTTTATTATGTATCTACTGTAAATAATAGTTCATTAGCGACTCTTAACTTATGCAATCAAACACATGACTATCGTATAGGGACGGCGATGACCACCATCACACTTCTCACGTCCCCCCTTGTTGACTGCTTCCGTGATTTTGACCAGGGCGAGTATCCACTGTTGTATACCAGAACCTGCACCGGAAGATGTCAAAAAGGAGCCGGAAGTACCGAAAGGCCAAGCTGGGGAGCAAGGTCATCTCTGTGTCTGTGCAAGATGCGAAGTCCCCTCACAAGACGAAAGTAGAAACACCAAACGCAATCAACTTCACAGTTGCACGAGTTGACAGAAAGGTTGCCAATGGCTTATGTGTATACGTAAAAAAGTACCAACACATATTCCTAATGCAGAAATCTAGAATATACCCTTTTAGCCATGTTGATGACACTCAAAAAAGTAATTGCTTGGGAAATACAGACGTGTTTGTCAGTGTGAAAACTCATTATATGTGAAATCTATGTGTATATTTGTCTGTTGCATAATATATATATGTGTCTGGCAGAGCGAGGAGGAGAAAACGCGCATCTGTGCCTTCT
The DNA here is from genome assembly GCF_022045235.1 of Haliotis cracherodii. Taxonomy (NCBI): domain Eukaryota; kingdom Metazoa; phylum Mollusca; class Gastropoda; order Lepetellida; family Haliotidae; genus Haliotis; species Haliotis cracherodii. Next base: position 40,037,808 of record NW_027266330.1, on the reverse strand, counting down.
GGAACACCCACGAGGCTGAATGGTCAGATGTCGGGTGTCATCTACTGAGTCAGAATAATACCCACACGACCTGCGCGTGCGACCATCTCACAAGCTTCGCTGTTCTTGTCCTGTACTACAATGATGATAAAGTAAGTTATTTGTGTCAAATATATGATATATGGCACAAAATTGAAATAAATCACTCAACTACAAAGAATTCCTTGCACTGCTTGGAACACAATGGTAAATTAGACATGGAGCTATCCTACTTCCAAATAATAATTTCTGGTCTTGCGACACGAAACATATTCACATATTCACAGTTTTGAACTTGCTTTACGAACTGATAAATGAGATCGACCTCTGTCTTTAGTTATCTGACATCAACGAGCGAGTGCTGTACATCCTGTCAGCGGTAGGATGTAGTTTGTCCATCCTGGGGCTGGCCATGACCCTCTTCAGCTTCACCTATCTCAGGTACTGGTGTGCAAGAACCCTCCCTCGCATGTAATGTAATCTGCATGTTTATCTGATGTCCGTGCAGGACGTAACACATGCCTCTCTAAAATACATTGCATCATAAGCATCGACAGATTGATTATTAACACTACAAATGCATACTTCAAACATTGTAACTAACAAGCTGCCTGTAATACAGGATGCTGCATCGGGAGCGGATCTTGATCCATGCAAATCTTGCAGGTTCTCTGATGTTTGCTCAGATTATCTTCGTTGCTTCAAGTGACGCCCACAAGAGTCAGGTAAGCCTTCTTCCACCCTTCGTTCTTGACTACCTACAGCATGACTGTCATGTATCTGTTATCATCAACGGTCTAAGGATGACTTTGCCATTCTAAGCTCTTGACTACACATTTTCCTGGTACAAAAGAGTACTTTGTGTATGGTCTTGAATTTGTCACTTCCTTTTTTGTGACAGACATATGAATAAGAATACCGATAGGGAATTGACGGTTGCCCTGTCCAAGCATCATTTCATTAGACTACGAATGCTTAACATGTGCTTTTACAGAATTGTACCATTGCTTCATCTGATCAAGTCATTGCATTGCTACGTTGTTCCTCCCGCACTGTAGGTTCTGTGCAAGGTGGTGGCGATTTTGATGCACTTCTTCTTCATGGCCGGCTTTACGTGGATGATGCTTGAAGGACTTTGTCTTTATCTCAGCTGTCTGCGAAGTCACCACATCTACGGTGACATGCGCCTCAAATACGCAGTCATCGGCTGGGGTGTCCCGATTATCATTGTCATCCTCTCCGTAGGTATACAGTTCCCTCACTACGGCGACGGCCCCGGGGACAGGTGGGTGATACGAGATTACGGTGCTTAGTATGCATAGTGTTGAATGCAGTGTGCTGTTCATTGTGAATGGTAGGTTGTGTCGTTGAATGATGATTTTTAATTTGTGTGTGTGATTTAATATGGTTAAGCGTATGGTATGTGATGATATGTAATTTATGGCAGCGTCTAATAATGTTGGATTGAATAGAAATGGGTACACAGTTGCTGAAGTGCAGAGTTCTGAAACTCGATAGAGATGTTTTAGCTCACAACTCCCAGATCGTTGTACTGTGACCGTCAACATACGGATCCATCAATATCTACCTCCATGACTTCTACTAATCCAGCCCTTCATTACCAATCAGCTGTTGGCTGTCTGCGGAACACGGACTCATCTGGGCCTTCATGGCGCCCATGCTTCTCATCGTCATCGTAAGTGTGATGAACTCTGCTTATCTTACACTGCAGCAAATCATATCCCATCAATGACTTGATCAATGCATTTGCAACTATTTTAGTGTTCATGTTCACCAGGTCATTTTACAATCTTTAGTCTTTAGGCATTTCGCAACACCATATCCTTACATTAAACTGTTTTTTCTACGATTATGCTACACTATATTCGAATTGACGTATATCTTGATTTTCTACGTTATCCTCCATTCTTGACATGGCCGTGTTCAATAGTTCTGCTGTGAAAACTGAAGATGTTATTGAACCACTGGAGATGTCCGAATTCCCACGGTGCAGTAGTATACACGTGAAAATTGTCAGTGAAAAAGAACATGTGGTCTTGATATTTCAATGTGTCTTGCAAAGCCCTACCAGACCTCTCTAGTTTTTCTTTATTACATCCCCGTATTTGTTTCTATTTGGAGATAGTATATGTCAGTGTAGCAGTTGATTTGGTGGCAGGTTTTGGTGGAACAAATCTCAACGATCTGCCAAATGGATAAAACCGAAGAGCATTGATGCTGATGCCATGTGACAAATAGCAAATACAACATCTTCCTGGTACTCCCCCAAAACAGACAGTGAACTGACTTTTATTCCTTTACAATCGTCTGCGTTTTATGTTGCTTGTATAATATGTGTCGGCCAAAGAAGCGAGAGCCAGTCTGAACATTAAATCTGCCATCGGCTTCTACTCTCTGTGATCTGTGTGTCTGCTGTTGTAGTTCAACCTGATCATCCTGGGTCTGGTCATCAAGGTGTTTCTGACTCTCAAGGCCAATTCTCAGAAGTCAGAGGCTGCTCGGATCAGGTATACGTAGTAAACTACCCGCCAGTGTGTTGCATGGAATTACAAATTCCTTAGTTCTGAGTCTTTTAGTCAGACAGAGATCCTTAATTTCGATTTGTGACTGTACTCATCTTTCCCATAGTCAGAAAGAAACATGGACGTGACAAACGTGTATAACGTAACGTTATCATTTGCGACGCCATGGGAAGATGAGGTGTCATACTTTTCACAAGGTCATATATTGTTTCAATCAAGTGTCCCCGGATCCTTTGACGCAATGTTGAAATCCAAGGCTTGCCCTGAAATTGATCCTTGGGTTGTGTTCATCTCAGAGCAAACCGGTTATCACGTCAGGCAATACTCACACATTAAACTGACGATAATTACTGTTCAACGCAGCAACGCCCAACTCGCTTTGTCATCCCCAGAGCCAGCCTGAGAGCCATGTCCATGCTGCTGCCACTGTTAGGCGTCACGTGGCTGCTCAGCATCCTCGTTCCCTACAGCACCATCTTCCACTATCTGTTCGTCATCGGCAACTCTCTACAGGTAGACACACACACATATCTTGGCCCAGTGTCAAATATAGTATAAACAACAACGACAGTATATTTGGATAAGATCGCCAGTGTTTGCTTGTTGCCGGGGTCATGAATTCCCCTGGTGTAACAGTGTTTATATGCGGATAGGCTTTCAATCTAATCTTAAGAAAAATATGAATCTCTTTGCCGGTGAACACTTCAGCACCTGCCCATGTAGATATATTAAATCGTAAACTAAAAGCATATTATGCTTTGTTTGTTGTGTTACGCCAGTATTCCAGGTACAGCAGGGCGTTAAATTCGCACGCGAATCAGTGTGAAGTAATCGTTAATAGAACAACTAGAACATGCTCGTTTACCACATCCGTCTAATTATAGAACACTGCTCCTAACGAAACGTGGTTGCATAAAATTTAAGAAGTATGACTTCTCAAATGCCGACGTTTCCATAAATTACCTCATCCATAAAATGTATCAGGGTTATAAATATATGACTATCTATCACTGTACAGACTGGATATTTCGTTTCAGGGGTTGTTGATTTTCTTCCTGCACTGTCTCTGCAATGAAGAGGTGAGTTCCTCCATGGCTTGTGACTTTACCTTATATGTCAGTTATCGTGCACCCAGGAAATAGTATTGTATTATATGTTTTTCTGATGACTACAATGAAGGTGCAGGTAAATAAAAAACCACCCCAAGCACAATTTATGACAGTTACAACAAATACCAAATACGTTTAATACAGTTCTAATTCTAACAATACAAAATTAGTTCAGAATTGTAAATCTTAATAAACTGGCACCAAAGGAAATCTAACTTTTTGACGTTGTATATATTCAGGTACGGAAATTCCTTGCTGCCAAGCGAGCCACACCCACCATGGGGACGGCCACCTCCGACATCGACGATAGCGCATTTTGGAGACGTCGACGGTCGGCGGCGGTAGGGTAGATAATATAGCTCGCTAGACTGTTCTATACTTGAACGTTTGAACATCAGTGTGGTGAGAACCAATCGCTTGTTTGATAGTATTGTTAAATCTACGTTCGTCCGTCCCCAGATAGGTCGATACAGAGCAACACAAATGTTCTCAATCACTCTGTTGCCTGGAATAGGCGCATGTAATCCTGTCGCAGGGACTCGCATTCAGAATAAGTCCCCCAGCAATCTCTGCTTGTCATTTGATACGACAAAAGGGGTCGGGTGGTCGGGATCGGTGTCTGACCTATTGCATGTCATCGTACCTCGACGACATGGGGCGTTGGTCAAAATATCAGACACTGTTGCAAACCTAGACGCGTAGTCACACATGTAGTTTGCACATTCCCAAAGAAACAACAAACAGACATATAAAATTCAACGCTTCACAACTATGTTGCAAGCTTTACAACTACTGTTTTTCCAAAGTGGATACGTATGTGTATTTTACATCTACAAACTCGTTGAATCGACCTCAGTGAACCGACAGGTTTATGAAAGAAGATGGGATCTCATCATTCACATGAACGGCAGTCATGCGAGATCTCTTAACTGCACACACCTCGCCTTAAGTCACCAATACGGGTAATAACCTACATATTTATATACGCGTACAATGCACATCATTACATGTCCCATGGCTGTTTCAATATTCGGTTTCAGGCTCTCAGCTTTGATGATGTACAGTCCAGATGTCAACCCAACCCACCAGGTGAATATTGAAATGATGTGACTCACTTATTTCTGAACTCGTTGTTTCAGTGTCAGAATACGGAATTCGTTGTGGTTTTACAACAAGTGAACAGGCACTTCATTATAGATACGAGGGGCGTTCAATAAGTTTTGCAACTTCAATATAAGACCAAGTCGCAGAATATCTTTTGCACTTGTATTTTTCAATATAATTTCATTTGCCGGAACAGGAAATAGTCACTGGGGGCTAAGTCTGGGCTGTACAGTTAAATCACCCACCCTACAGTCCATACTTAGCCCCCAGAGACTAATTCCTGTTCCGGCAAATGAAATCAGCCCTACGTGGAAGACACTTCCAGGATAACGAGGACATAAAGGCTGCCACAGAGGCGTGGATAGAGGGCCAATCTGCGGATTTCTATAAAATTGGTATTAATAGCTTGAAGGACAAATGGAATAAGTGTATTGAGGTGAATGGAGATTATATTGAAAAAATACAAGTGCAAAAGATATTCTGCGACTTGGTCTTATATTGAAGTTGCAAAACTTATTGAACGCCCCTCGAACCTATGTGTGATCAAGCGTGGGGGGTTAACACTATTTTGTATCGCCAACTTCGAAATTCCGTTCAGTTAAAGGAGTCTCACACCTCCAGTCAAGGCAAAGGGCAAAGGTTAGTCGTTTATCACTATAGTGCGCGTCAGCAGAGGCAATTTTGAATTTGGATTTGGACTTGAATCACGAACTGCCTGACCAAGGTCCCATTCAAAAACTGGGTCTTTCTTGTTGTAGGTCGCCGACACGCATGGACATGAACGTAAAGACACTAAGCGACCACCAAGGATTGTGCTTACGTACATGTAGTGTCTCACCCACTCACATGTTGACTCTTGTGTGTAGCGGCTTATCTGGTTACGTCAAGTGACCATGCCATTGTTGTGGATTCAATGTCGGACTGAAGGATATTGACAGGCTACACGCATACATGTGTGTCATTCATAAAGGAATAAAACTCATTACGAACACAACATGATTTACGTATATCAATTAAAACATCTATCGTTTATGATTAGAGCATTGAAACGTTGTACTTGGCGACTAGGAAATTGATCGTCCCCAACTCGGCAATGTATGTATGTATGAAACTGTACACCTAGATCTGCATTCATCGTGCACAGCCCATTGGCTGTCATGTTTACGTGTCAAGCAGTCTATCAGTCTAACTTTCCCTTGGGACTCAAAGCTCTAACAAAACAGACCACTCTCATGACGGACCTGTGCAGCGATTCACACTTCACAGCGCACAGGATAGACATAGCATATTTCACTTAGTCAAGGTAAGGTATTTAGAGTTTTAAAAACCCCATTATCAGTGAATATTTGCCACATTGACCGATTACACGATTTCGTGAAATGTATGTCACGTGCATGTGGGTTGAAAACGACCGAGGAGATATGTTTAACACACAATGTCTGCGTTCAACCCCTAATGCCACCTACGCACGTTCACAACATACTAATCTAATTACCTGGGTACTCCAATAATAGTATCTTTGTAATAGTATCAACAGTTCACTGTTGCACATATTATTGTGCGATTTTGATATTATCGGATTAGTTTCCGCTTGCACAGTGCAAATACGTTCCCGGACCATTCAAGTCACGACTGGAAATTGGAATTCTTTTGTATTATTTATTAAGTGAATGCAAAATACCATCCGCGCTAGCACGGCGTCAACAGGTTTAATGTGCAGTGCATATGAATCACCACAATGATGAGCGTAAGCGAAGTGTGGCGATGTTGAAACGTGGTGGCACATGGTCCTGTGCAGAGCGGACAGGTCACAAATCAGGCGAAGTTAAGAAACGTCGGTCATTGAGAGTCTTTGGATCACAGATCCTCGTTATTTGTCAGTAAATAAAAATATATACCCCCTATACATAAGTAGAGAAAAGGGGCGTCACTCGCCATCTTGCCGGTTTGTTTACACACAGGTCGATGTTTTTATGTTGACATGGTAAATATCGGCCTACCTTTAGAATTTATACCACTATGAAACAATATATATCACTGTTTAATGAGCCCATATTAATGTATATTTTTGGTGCTTAACAAAATGAGGATGATGTTTCAAGTTATGTAGATCTCTATTTTATTTCTTATTAATGCAAACGTAATAAATCTATTTGGGAATAATGGGGATAACTGTAACAACATTCAAATGAAAATAAATGAATACAGTGTTTCATTTAAAGGTTTGGGTGATCCTGGCAGTCAGGCTGGTTCGGCTCATCTATTATTGGCATGACATTGTAATATGTAATTAGATAATTAAAGGGAAGCTAAATCATGAAGTTATTAAACATGAGGGAATACATAGCTTGAGTTGATATTCACCTACCGTTGATACTCGAGGTGAAAGCAGCACTAGGCCACGAGGTCAAGGGGTCTATCAGGTATCGTGGTAAGAATAATAAGGTTAGAAATAACATATTGTGAAGTAGGAACCGGGTTTTAAGGTGAGGGAAGACCCTCTGCAGTCTGGTGCGCGTCCGCTCTTGCCTTACAGTCACTAAACTCGTACTCTGAAACAATAATATTCAGACACCAGACTTTTGTGCTGAGACTGAAGCCTTGTGGCCGAAGTCTCTTAATTGAGTGACTAGTAGAGTGGGTTGACCAGCTACACAAAGTGTGAATAAAAGCTGTTGAAGGAGAACTTCCTTTGATGATTGTTGCGTGAACTACGGTAACAAAGATCCAAGGTGCCTTTGGTACTGACAAAGTACCTCTCGCTGATTCCAAAGTTGTCAGGACCCGGAACGAGGGTTTACCGGATGTACGCAAAGTCACCTTCCAATTACGATTTATTAACACTCGAAAATACCTTAGACACATCATCAGCTCAGAGCCCTTGCCCACTCTACACGCAGCCCAGACAGCGAATGAGACGTCTCACAGGAAGTGCTGCCCAGTCGAACAAACCAATAACTTTTCGGAGAATGTGAAGACTCCCCAACACTGCAGCCTTCTGCATTACCCAGATTGTAAGAAGAGATGTATTTCTGGCAGCAAGCCCGGGTTTTCTCCTAATGTCAGACAAAAAGATTTGGAGGTACCAAACCTGAGATACCGAGAGCAATGGGGAGTCGCACAACTTGGTACTTGGGATGCAAGCGTGACATTTCGAAAGCAAAGTACGCATATTTGCCATGTTTTTCCTGAATCTTGCCAATCACATTTAGTGTCAAAAGGGACAGAAAGTTCAATAATATAAATGATTTCATTAAATTTATAAAAAAGGACGACGTCAGGTTTATTGGCCTGGATAAGTCTGAGGCTGTATTCGGGCCTATTTCAAACAATTTTGTATTCATCATTTTCTACGACACCCTCTACATATTCTGGGTCGCACCATGGATGGACCTCTGTGTAAAAAACACATAATGGCGAAGAAGGTAATAAAAGGATCAAGCCACTCCATCACGTCGCTTAAGATTCTGTGTTCGAGCAAAAGCTGGACAGGCACTGACAATGTGTTGGACAATCTCATTAAATTAATTGCATGATCTACATTTCATATTTACATTTGGATGCAAAATCAACTAGACTGGTCCTCATCAGCAAACATAAAACCTTTTGTTTCACTGTTCAGGCCAGCCGACTTCAAAGGACTCCGCAGAGTTGCTGATATTCTTAACACATTGCACATAAACTCGATGCATGGGCGTTCAGATAGCCTCTCCTCTGGGCTGATATGATATGGCACGTCACTTGGTTGACACTAATGTCTGTACCGCCCAGTAGTACAGAACCATCAACTAAATCAACATTGACATTGAGATTATGTCCCACATCCTTGGCTCTTTTGAGAAATTTGCGAAAGTCTTGGTTTCATCATGAGTCTTGACATGCTTCACAAGAGTATAATTAGACACAAAAAAACGTGTGAGTGGACAATAAAATAAATCCTGTCATGAAGAGGTCCCCGTTAATCATACCACGCCCTCCCATTATAAAATTGTTAATCTAAAGCTTGTGATTACAACTTGCATCATGTTTGATGACTAAACCAAATGATTATATCTATTCTTTGCAATACCCTCCAAGGACATAGATAAGTAATGGTGCTTTTCAACACACAGAACTTTTCATATGATATTAGGGGGCACGGGTGGCCCAGTCGTCTAAGGCGCCGCGATTCGCTGTGCATAGTTGCGTCCCTTGGGCACGCCAGAAACCTATGATTGTGGGTTCGAATCCCGGTTCGCCCCGATTATGTTTCTAGGTTTGTCAGCACCATACCCGTGCTCGTGGGTTTCACCGAAACCTCACTTCGGGCTTTCCTCCCACATTAAGCTGACACGCCTTGATATAACTGGAATACTGTTAAAAGCGGCGTTAAACCCAACTCACTCACTCACTCATATGATATTAATATTACATGTTATATTTTCAACAAAACTCAAAATCGTAATTCTGTTATAAAATAGCAAAAACTTAAATAATTCCTGAATTGATGTATGATGTTCTTCTTGGTTTTTTTTTTACAATGAACACTGCATAATTAGTAACGTCCCACTCTATGGTCGTCACAGAGTCAACGAAGTTACAAAGCTTGACCCCCTGATCCATTCAGTTGCCCCCCCAAACAAGAACAGGTAACTGGGCGCCTGTTGTAACCCGAAAACCCGAGCTAGTATGTTACACCGACCGAAACGAAAAAATAATAATAAGCAATGATGATCAGATCCGTGGCATTGATTGATTCGGTTTCGCCCAACATGGCGGGAACAGAAATCATCGTATAGTGCACAAGGTGGAATGGAGGAGCACAGACAGCATAAGTTATCTCCCTTCACTCAATACCTTTATAATACCGTCTCACTTTGTACACATACAGCATATAATAATTCTTAGCCTTCATGCCGTGTGTACTTACTGCAACATCCATGAAGATCCGGGGTAGAATAGGTCTTCAGCAACCCATGCTTGCCGTAAAAGGCGACTGTGCTTGTCGTAAAAGGCTTTCTAGTGTTCCCATACATGACACAGTCGTGTAAACATGATCTAGGGCGTAGTCTGGTGTTTGATTGGAATACATACCAGACATAAATAGAAATAAGTGATGATGATCAGATCCATGTCATTGATCTAGTCGGTTTTGCCACACATGGCAGCTACAGAAATCATCGTGTCGTCACACGTGAAACCTTGCGTCACGTCACAACTAGTCGTGACTTGATAATTACATGTCAACCGTCTGTCGATTAACATCATTATCATGGGACAGTATTAATAAAATAAAAGGGGACCGAATTTCTTAATTCAATTTTAGCATTAAACACCAGACAAAATACGACCAATTCTCAAGCGCTAACAGGTATGATGTACATCTGCTTACAAAGTTTCTTTGAGAAATATATGAGTTATGCTCCCCAATACGAACCTTAAATTTGAACCTTAGTCAAACTGTTATTGCCTTAGAAACACGAAATCTGAGCAAAACACAAAACTGAATGCAAAAATGTACCTGTTTAGCATTTGCCTGATGTGTATACAAAATATATAAAAGAAATTGGAAATTGAAAATTTAAAGTCCAACAAAATAAATTTGAAAAACAAATCCTGTATAGCAAATGACCTAGAAATAAAACGTGACGTACGCACGGAACACGTTTCTGTACACTCTGCAAAACTTCGGGGTAAAGAGATCGCTAAACGAGTGTCTGTCGCACGTTAGATGCGCTTTGAAACAACTCGTTTTAAGATAATGGTGTGTTACGGGAACAAGTGCATCTAATGGATGCATATTTTGTCTAATCTCATGATCGCAGTGACGTATTAATATAAACACAAGAGTCATGAATGACGTCATCCATCTTACTGCTTATTACTCATACCTAGTGTTGCAGCTATATCTGAGGATTATCAAGGCGATGGTGATAACGCAAACAAGATAAAGAACATAAATTAAACACTCGAAATTCATAATGTTTCGACACAGACGTAGAGGTGAATTCGACTGGGGCACGAGAAATTTATCATTTGAATTACAATCACGAAGTTCGTCATTGACTGATCTTGAAGTAGACAATCACAGACCTGGAATTCGATCTCACAATTAATAATGACAGCAGTTATCTCCAGTAGATTTCTCACCCATGTGTGTGTAAGAAAACGAGTGACATCGTCGGACGACAGGAAACAAATGAGTTGCAGGCAGGGTATGATTGTGTGCACAACGCCAGCACAGGGTCGCTTCAAACGCCCATGACATTTGCGGCAAAGGTGTAGATGTCGCCAGGCCAGAAAGCCTTTCAGAAGTGTTGCTCTATTTACAACATCGCCAACTGGGACGAGTTTTTATTCTGTCTAGGTATATAACGTTTGCATGATACATTTACTGAAATGGTTGAAAATTTATTGTCGCGCTGTTATTTGCCGATAAACAAATACGGAATTTATACTATGTCAAAACTGTAATGTCGGAGATATGATTATCGAAATCAAATTGCACAAATTTAACGATTTTAACAGGTTCCTAATATGAAACGCTTTCCCAAAACGTAGCTCGGGAAAGTTCAAGAAAATTACACGTTGATGATCGCATAGGTCTTAACCTGTGTGTGTTTGAAACTGTCAGGATATGTCGGGAACAAATGTGCGAAATTGATTCATTCGTGTCATGTTTAATGAAGCCTCGACTGTTTAAAAATCACCCACCCTCTTTGCAGCGCCTTACGCTAACATTTATCCAGCAGACAGGGCAAGAAGCATGAAAACAATTCAGCAGGCTAAGGTTAACGGCTCATCGCTAATGTGATGAAATACGACTGTGTACATTGTTCCAATTACGAACTGTGCTAACGCCAACGTGGCGTCATCCCGAACTACAGATAGCAAGGAAGTTCCAGGCAGTACCAGATTCTAATATCTTCATATTGGACAATTAACAAAAGTTGGTGTCAGCATTAAGATCTAAAAAAAAATCATCATAAGTATTGAGGACTAACACAAATACTAAATTAGAATCGAACAAACTTTTGACGTGATCAAAAGAAGTCCAATGCATGCCAAAGTTCAACTTCCTGGGTCTGGCATATTTCAGAGAAGATTTTGCGATAAACAGGACATATGTGGTGACTCCCAGTATATTCCAAATTTCATTATATTTTGAACACAAAATGACTTCATTACGATCTTAAAGAGTTGTTTTCATTTAGCTGACATGTGGCCAAATAGAAAATGAGACTGGAACCTCTTGAACACTTTGTGGCTTTTCAATGGTGGAAACAAGCATGGGAAGAATTACCTTCACTGGTCCAGTGGCTTGCCAAATAGGTATCAACGAGGACCTGTTTTCGCTATCATCCGTTTTCACTTGTTTTCAAAAGGCTCCGTGGGAAGTCCAGGTTAGAATATGTCCCCGGCAACCTTTCAGAACGTGTCATTTCTCCATAAACAACCACTGGTGGTACAAAAGCAAAATATTATCTGGAAACATTCAAGTATATCAAGTATATCACAACAAAATCTCATGAAGGCGACAGACGTTATCTGAACGTCTTCACAGACTCTTTCTAATCCATCCTTACCAACAATGCTTCTGTTTAATAGTGCGAATACTGTTAGGTTGTGTCTGAATGTTCCTCAAAATGTTAAATCTTCTTATTTCTTTCAGCTTATCAGTTTCTGTTTGGTTTTCTTTGAGGAAAGTAAGAAATATGTCAAAGTTTATCCACTTTGTTGAATTGTAATCAGTGATAATTTTGATGACGTCCCGAAGATGTTTTCCCATATGTATGAATTGTCACATTTGAAGATTAATATATTTCGAAATAACATTCATTTGGTACATTTAGTGAGAAAAACTACACAAGAAAAATTATCTCCCTTGTAATATTATACATAAATGATACATTATACCTTAAATAATTAATATATTGATATTTTTATAAACCTTTGTAATGTGTTTTAAACATATATATTTCATAATGAAATGAATTATCTTGATGCCGCTCTTATTAAACAAACTTGAAAACATATTGCATGACATACCAAATGTAAACAATTAATTTAAATATATATTATTTGCTAAAACCAGATTCCACTTCAATAATATCAGTTAAGCAAGAATACAATCATTAGATTATGAATAGATAAGAGAAATTTAAAGCAGTATTGATTACAGTTAACTACGTTTATAACGAACACGCTTATAACAAACTGACATATATAACGAACTGTTTGGGGGTCCCGTCCATTTGCTGTTTATATGATGTATATATACGTGTAACGAACTACGGTTATAACGAACTAAAATTAGCAATCATGATATCAAACATCTACAAGTTGATACATACTTGTACGTTCAGATTTTATAAACTAATGCTGTTTCAGTTGGCTATTGCACATAGTTTAGTCGTAATCTTGTAATTTTCCTTTCATTACTGCCCTTGTGCTGTGAAGATGTTCATCTTATCCGTTTATCTTGCAGATAAAAGTGAAGCGTATTGGGAACTAATTGGTCAGTCAATAGGAAACGTCAGTTACGAATATGTACACTGTAATTGCAGGAGATTTGATAGATATAGGGGGTTGCTACAAAACTGGGAAACTTAAAGTTGTGGTTATGCTCCTTGCCAATAAGGGAACACAACTCTTCAGAACGACACGACAGAGATCTGCTCATCCATAGGGATACGCCCGGGCCCGACTTATGTCACCAGCGGTGCACATTAAACCTGTCAACAATGTGTCGACTTTGGCATGGAATATTTCTGGTCTGCACAATACAATGAAATCCACTTATCAGAAACATGGTCACACTTCCAGGATATAAATGCTTTCATTTACCCGGTATTAATCTATCACAATTTGGACGCGCCTCGGGAGGTATAATATTGTTTATGTCAAAATATATCAATTGTGTCCGGTACTTTGAAAATGCTATTTTCACGCTGTTTGACTATAATTTCTCATGTGAAATACATGCACATGTATTGTGTATCTTAACATATGTTCGGCGGTACGGATGGCCCAGTCGTCTATGGGTCCACAATTCGCTGTGCAGAGTTGCGTCCCTCGGACACGCCAGAAACCTATGATTGTGGGTTCGAATCCCGGTTCGCCCCGATCATGTTTCTAGGTTTGTCAGCACCATACCCGTGCTCGTGGGTTTCACCGAAGTGGTAAACGTCTGATATCTGCACCACTTCGGGCTTTCTTCCAACATTAAGCTGACACGCCGTGATATAACTGGAATACTGTTAAAAGCGGCGTTAAACACAATTCACTCACACTTTACATATGTTCAACCAGAAGGATCAAGATGGTATGACGATAAGCGTTCGAAAATGGATTTGGCCTCGTCTTAGACACTCATATTGATTTTACAGCTAACTTGCCACCTGTTGAAACTATACTTTGTGATGCTAGAACTGAACGACTTGATGATTACGCTGATGATAATTTCAGACATTTAACAGATGATGATGATTTAATAACGGAACTAGTATCAGATGGTTTTGACAGACCTAGGTTCTCCTCTGACCAGGAGGAAAATCTGTAATTGTTGAGTGTCGATTTTTGGATTTGCACATTCTAAATGGTCTATGTGATGCTGACAAAGAAAAGGCGATTATACATTTGTTGGACATAATGAATGCAGTGTAATTGATTATATCATTGGATCATGCTGGTTATTTGAGAAAGTTCTGTCTTTGAAAATTGTTTAAAGAAGTGAATCAGAACATCTCCATATAGCATTTAATCACTCTACGAATATTGATTTATCAGAGACTACAACAGAGGTCCGTTTACAGGTGACCATATGACTAGTACTACTACGTATTCATTGAATGAGGATAAGAGGTATATATTCATTGAAATGTTAGCATTGCTCAATGAAGAATTTGAGGATGTGGTACACATGGCCTTAACAGACATTAATTACGGGATTAAGGTACTCACAGATATCCTTTTGCGATCAGCTGATTGTATGAAGCGTTGTGCAAGATCATTTTCAGGTTTAAAGATTGGTATGATGCTAAATGTGAATGATTTAAAAAACAAAGATGTCATTATCGCAATGTATTTCGTAAATAAAAAGACAAAGTGTCTCTTCAGCACCATCTTGCTGCAAGAAATAAGTACAAAGCTGTATGTAGGAATGCTAAAAGCTCTTTCGAGATTAAACGTCAATCTGAATTGATAGAATAAATGAAGGATTCCAAAACATTTTGGCACAAAGTTCAAGCTTATCAGGTACCACTTAGGATAAAATAAAATAAATTCAGACTTGGTACGAGTATTTTAAAGACCTGTTCAGTTTTGCAGAGCCAGACATATCTACTTTTTATGAAGACGATACACCCACCTTGAATACTGAAAGTGTACTTACGGATGACTATACTGGTACTAATTGGGTTAAGTCTGTCACTGATGATATATTTAATGATATATTGAAATATAATAAAGCAGCTGGAACAAACTATGTCATTAGTGAAATGTTTCAATGCTCAGATAATATCCTTGTTCCATATTTACTTGTATGGTTCAATGCTCTATATGATATGGTTTTCCTTCAGAATGGTCAGAAGCAATCATTGTTCCATTGCATAAACAGGGTGATAAGGATAATGTTGATAACTATCGGGGAATGTCTGTACTAAATTGTTTTGGAAAATAATATACCATGATTCTTAATGGCAGATTAACGTTTTGGTCAGATGCAATGGGAAACATATATCAAGAACAGGCAGGATTAAGAGCTCGATATTCCACAATGGACAATACAAGTATGTTTGATTGCCCTTTGGGAGTGGGTCAGGGTTGCGTCCATTCTTGTTCTCTTTCAGTGGTATACAGTTATATCCAGATCTAATAGAAATATTCCTTTTACTTTTTGCTGACGATGTTGTCCTTTTCTCTGATTCGGTAATTGGTCTTCAACGTCAAATCAATATTTTGGAACATTATTGTGACAAGTGGTGACTGTCCGTCAATCTGAATAAAACTAAAGTTTTTGTTTTTAAAAGCGGTGGGAAATAGAAATATGCATATATAGAGGTAGTTTCATCTTATACTTACCTTGGAATATTGTTTACTAGGACTTTGAGCTGGAATACATATCTAGAATCTACATCTGTTAAAGCTAGGAAAGTGTTGATGTCAATTGTTAAAAAGTTTGTTAACATATGATAATCTGCCCTGTAATTTATACTTCCAAATTTTTTATACAAAGATAATGCCAATTTTACATTATGGATCAGAAATATGAGTGTATATAAAAAGTTCATCTTTATGCATGTAAACGTGTATTTGGCGTTCGATCCTCCACCCAAATGGTGTTGGACTTGGGGAATGTGGCAGATACCCATTGTATATATTTTCGCTTAAGCGCTGTATAAATTATTAGTTAAAACTAACGACTCTTCCACCCACGCGATACCCATTGAAAGCCTAAAACATGCTATTCTATTTCGATCAAAATGCCAGTCACTCACGCAATTAAAATAATCCAAAAATTGAATATTTGCACATGATGGATGGACTTTCACAAATTATTAGAGAACCTACGAGGATCACCCAACATTCCAGTACGTTCATAGATTTACTTTTTATGACAGACGTTGATAGTGTCATAGTTCTAAAATCACTATATTTAATCCATAATTATTGTGGCCATATGTCAATAATAAGTTTTGTATTTTCCCAAATATCGTATCTTACAACTAGCGAAACCTAAATATACTTCTTCAGATAATGCTGGTCAGCTGCCGTCCACGTAACTGACCGACACAAGCCAGTGAGGCTGGGTTACCAAACTCTAGGGTTATGCCCCAGGCTGTAACATGCTGTGCATAACCGGACGCCCAATCATTTTAATATCAGATTTAATATCAGGTTAGGAATATAAGTATATTACAGGGTCAGTACACTCCGTAACTAACGAATAATTGTAATTAATACACCTGACATTTGACAGATTTAGATTATAGCTGCAACATTAGGTAACTAACGCATTCTACAGAAGGCCTGAGTCCCTATATATATATATATATATATATATATATATATATATATATATAATATATATATATATACGGAGTCCAGTGGCCATGAATAAAGACTTTAAGGGACGCAGCAGCCTTCTCTCTGTTTTAAGGTGATAGACGAATAATCAGCTCTACCAAGTTAATTCCCCCACTATCTTAGTCATTGTGGCGTAGCAATCGGGACCACGCCCAGACAAGGCAAAACGGTCCCAAACCAAGCTACCTCAATAGTGTACGGGACTCGGTTGTACTTCATCCAGTTTGTAGTGGCCACTGTCCAATTTGAGCAATCATAAAATACAGAATCTCTAAATGTCATTCCTTTAAACGTAAAGCGTATAATTATTCCTTACCAGACCTGACCGCCTCCGTGGTCTAGTGGTAGGGCGTCCGCCCGGGGAGCGGAAAGTATGGGGTTCGATCCCCGGCCGCGTCATACCAAAGACGTTTAAAGATGGTTACAATGTCTGGCCCTCGGCATTAAGGGGCTAAAACAAGGACTTGTCGGCTCGGAGTCAGTATACTGTGTCTGAGTGGGGTATTTCTGTTAAACTGCAGCATGGTATCTCAGTGAGCTAGCACTATAAATCGGCATCAGTCCGGACTAGTACAAGCAGCCATACACACAAGCATGCACGTCGCTATATAAGTGCAATAATCTTGGACGCGACGTTAAACCCAATTTCATCTCACCTCACCTCACCTTAGCAGACCTAGAGTGTTTAAACACTGACTTGCTGAATATTGATAGTGGTTTATTATTTTTCCTCGGGAGATGTGAATACCGATGAACTTACATTTCAAATGATAAAATACAGGTTTATGATAAACATATACCTAATTAAACTATCACCATACGATCAAAGGATCCACAGTGGATCTATAATGAAATACGCTCCTTAATAAGAAAAACGAAATCTCCAACATGAGAAAAACGTATTACTTCAGCTGATTGGACAAAGTTTAGGTTGTTAAGAAATAAAGTAATTTACTATGTCCGTAAGGCAAAGAAAACATGCGCATCTAAAAGTGATACTGTAATTAATAGTTCTGAAGGTACGGTGGCTTGGTGGCGTTTAGTAAAAGAATTCTTAAATTTTGAACTGCTAGACACAATTTCTCCCAGTTGTATTTGGGGATAGGTTGTATGATAATTCAATGGATATTGCTATTTTTATCAATAACTTTGGATCATTTATTGTTTATTACTTATATCAATGGCATTGTTGAAGGAATAAATCGTAATATGAGACGGCAGGATACATAGGTCCTGGGTTAGAATGAACCTCACCACAACAAAGTAGACAAGCTAATAAAAAGACATAGCGTTCCAAAGAAGCGAGTAATGTTTTTCATTTCACGCATGTGGTTATCGAGTACAACAATTCAAAAGCTCACGGCCACCGCCAGCCTGTACTGATTATTATCAACCGGCATCGTCAATGCAAACTGTAAAGAGAATTGTTACATTAAGGCTGGCGATGAGACCTTGACAAGTACCATAGTCTTACTGAATAACACACGCAAACTATTGTTGGATGTCAATGACCACAAGGTAGGACGGAACATGAATTAGACATGAGAAATTGGACATATTCCAAAGCACCAAAATAAAGACAATCGAAAAAAACACCCCAAAGAGTGGAACACCTCTGTGCACTTGAACACCAAGTCGTGGTGGTGGCAAAGTAACCCACAGAACCGGGCAATCAACAGTGTCAGAGTCAGAGTCGGACAAAGGAAGGCGGCGAAGGCAAGTTGACTCTTGGGCAGCTGATGGGCTGGACTGGCTGGTCTGTGTTCGTCTCTCCTTGTCCCTGGTTTGCCTTTCTGCTGCTGTGAATGCGCTTCTTCGATGGTTGCCGGCTCTGTCTTGTTACCCCAACCTGCCTGCTTTTAAAGGCAGCAGATTATTATTCTGCTGAGCTGGTCAATTCTGACTAACTTAATATTTGTAATGTCAGCAATTATGCTGGTTATCTACATGTAAGTATGTCAGCTGACCGATTATTATTCCGCTGAGCTGGTCAGTTCTGATTAACTAAATATTCGCACTGTCAGCAATTATGCTGGCCATCCAAACTCGTGGAGTACACCGAATTGGTCTTCTGTTTCTCACTGTTCATGTACTTTGGACCCTTTGCTATGTCCATCGACTAAACAGTGTAGTTGGTACAGCTCACAAAATGCCCATCACAAATAGTGTTACAAGAGTCGGTTCACAATACAGTCGTGCCTCGTTTATACGGACACTTGCGTCATTTCTCAATTCGTCCGTATGAACGAATTTCGTATAACTGAAACCAGCTTCTTACTGGAAGAGTTACTTCCCTTCAATTATGCAACTCATGACAGATGATAGAGCAAACAGATACATCCTTTTAATCCAGTTTCATCAATGTTAAAAATGTCTTGCACCTCGTTTTCTTGCAGTACTTTTCCAAGATCTTCCCTTCCTCTCACAACAGCGTCCTTGTCCGCACTAGCAGCCTCCCCTTGAAATTTTCTACATGATACACTATGTCTGGATTTGAATCGAGTGAGCCACCTACGAGAATATGCAAAGTCAGAAATGTCCATTTTTCCACCAAAATCGCGAGCTTTTTCTATCAGCATTTCATCATTAACGGGCACATTACGACTTGTCATGTCACACAACCAAAGATATAATGCATCTTCCATCTTCTGGTGTTTTCCTACACGGGATCGTTATAAGTTATTTGAATTTTCCGGGAGATTAAGCCACTTCTGTTTGTCTTTTAAAAGTCACCAATTGTTGATTTTCCTATGGTATGTCCAAATTCAGTGCCATAATGCTTACTGATGGTTTCCAAACTTGCTGAAGGGTGTTTTTCCTTAAACAGACAAATTTCCCTTTTTCGCATGCTGTAACTGCGTGTCGCTTACGTTTCGCTGGTTGACAGGCCATACTCACAGTTTGAAGTCACAACTTTGACCTCTGACCTCCACAGACGCCATATTTATCGAATGGGATTACATGTACATGAGTAGAAAAAGGAGTAAATAATCCTGAGTTGGGGCCTGTTGCAAGGTATATGTAAATGATATATTGTAGGAAGAGTAGAAAATTAAGGAAAATTGTCTGAAGTTTTAGGAAATAAATCAATGATCACAAAGACAAGCAAACAGTAAGAAAAAGCGAAATATACAAGATTTGAAAAGAGAGAAACCCTTATCTACAACCGAGATAACCGGTTATCCGGTAACCGAAGTGACCCGGTCACGGTGACATATATCAATAACATAATACTGACGTAACTACACGAGAAGCTCGTGCTGGCTTGGAAACTGTAGCAGCTTACCAAAAAACAGTCAATTAGGGTAAGAATGTTCAGTATTTGAATATATCAACAATCGTTTAATGAGTTTAGCTTCAAAATGATATACATATAATTTGAACAATGCAGCGTAGTGATAGATTACACCGGGGTTTCCTCGTGCAATATAGCGTGTGCAATGAAGCATGTGCATGCACGGAAAAATCGATAAAATCAAAAGTCATTCACAATACATGTGAAAAAGAGAGCGAAGATAGCCCTGAGTTGGGGTCTGTGCAAGGTATATGTACATAACATATGTTTTGAATAAATTAAGGTCACAAGGACAAGCAAACAAGCAAACCCTTGTCTACAGTAACCTGAGTGACCCGGTTTCCCGTTAATGGCGTCAGGTGTGTAGGCCGATCATGGTGACATAGAAGGCATAATATTTTCGTGCTGGCCAGTGACGTTGATAATGTGACAAAAGGACTGGGAGACTGTAGCAGCTAACCAGTCAATGTTTAGTGTTAAGCACGATATCTGTATTTATCATATAAAGGGGAGGTTTCTCGGCAGGATAAAGCCTACGGATAAAAACGATATCCGTTGGGGTCATATGCGGATAGAGATGCAAATATCAAAGGTCAAATAGGACTACTTTCACTGTTTACAAACAAACATGGCGTCGCCCTCGTCTTTCGGCGATCGAGTCAGACTTAACCATCGGGAATCTGGATAAACTAAAGGCATAATTGCTATCATTATCAAAAGAACAATCTAATATACTGAAAATCAGTGTCTAACTGTGACGTAGCTAAGGCATTTTATAAGTTTTGGCAACTATAGAGATATAAATTTCGAAACAATTTTGCGAGGGCACGAGGCCTAGCCAAATCTGTGCTTGTAGACCTCTGCGGCTTGAACCCTTCTACACAAATTAAAATAGTTGGATTTTGCCGAAATATGTTTGAATTGTTACCTTGTTTCGTTTTGCTGCTGTGTGTACATCTGGCTTCACTTTATAACAGGACAGACCGACTGTCAACAACGTCTGACCGTGGCCGTGACGTGTCATAGACTAGGGTTAGAGTAGCTTCCCTTTGACAGAGGGCAGTTACTCCAGCGGACAGACCGATAGATAACCGCGGAAGGCAATTAAAAACAACATAGCCAAGGCTCACATAATACAATGTTTATTCCTAATGCAGGATATTTACCATCCCCAAACAGACTCGCGTGATAACCTCTATTTACCCAGTGAATACACAGTAATATGTCCATGATGATAATGGGTGTTAAAAATCATTCATTGGATTGTCAATTGTTGAAAAGAAAGTAACGCATATTACAAG
Organism: Haliotis cracherodii; assembly: GCF_022045235.1. Lineage (NCBI taxonomy): Eukaryota > Metazoa > Mollusca > Gastropoda > Lepetellida > Haliotidae > Haliotis > Haliotis cracherodii. The sequence continues at coordinate 40,016,372 of NW_027266330.1, read as the reverse complement.
GTAATATGAATCATGCATATGTTTCGAGAGGACGTAAGTCCGGTACACAGGAACTGCATGACATAGCATATTTTTAATTACTAGCTGTGTCGTCGACGTCGTCGTTCGCGACTTCGTCGGTGTATTCCAGAAGGCCTGTAGTTCCCTGGGATAGGTTCATCCTCATCTTCAGTTTGAGAAACTCTATCACTTAGTTTGACACTGCCGTCGAGCTTCTTCACAAAGATGATCCTATGTCGAGCCCAGGTGAAGCTATTCTTTCATCTGCTGCCAGTTTCTGAGCCTCAGTTGCTAGTCAGATCGTCGTTGATGAACATTCTCGGTGTTTTGTTCTTTACTTTCGATAATTTCCTCATGACACTCTTCTTACTCCTGTAAGAAAGGAACTTCACCAGAATTGGTCGGGGTTTATTCACTGAGTATTTTACTGGATCGCCGGTTCTGTGAGATCGGTCGATGAGACCCAGTTCAGTGGCGAGTTCCAATACAATGGTGTCTGTATTCTCACCGATGGTTTCTTTGACTAAATAGATACGAATATTATTGCAGGTACCATACTTGTACATTTCGTCCAATTGGTTGTCCTTTGCCAACAGCTTCTTGCTGAGTGATTCAACTTGATTTTCGTAGAGGGTTATTCTGTTATCACTTTCCTTTAGTTTATCGAATATTGACTTTAGTTTGACGTCTAAGTTTGTATTGATTTGCGGGATAAGCATAGTCGTCAGAGTCTGGCCAAATTTCTCCTGAAGTTCAGGCGAATTAAAGGCCTCGATTATCTGTGGTGTTATCTCGTTGGCCATGGCTGACGTGTCAAAGCCACTTACACTAGCCAAAAACACAGAACTGTCTTCCATTTAAGGACGTTGATACTCCTGACTGGAGAATTGGGCGAACTGCAGCGACGTTTTGACAAATTTGCCGAGTCAGACATTTAGCCTTAATTACAATTAGGAGCAATATGTTTCGTGTCCGCATGGCAAACAAAATAATTCCTGATACACACTTGAAGATAGAATTGTGTATATTAATGTAGATATAGACGCAGTGAAGCAATAATACTCACTCGAGTTACATACGAGTTCAGTTCAGTTCAGTCCCTCACTGTTCAAAATGGCGTCATTGGTGATGGTACGCATAGGTTTTTCTCAATCCAGTGATATGTTCAATATTTCCAGCCATCCATCGAAATTTTGTCACTAGACCCAACAGTTAGTCCACATATATTATCCCGACAATGCTTATTTCATTCCCCCTCAGGATTTATTTGACATTTTGAACTGGAGCTCATCACCAACACGTCCACTCAGTTTTCCCATCATGCAACTGTCAATGACATTTGGTAACGTTTTTCAAAATATATATGAATATGAATATCTTTGTAGGCTATTTCCTAGTAAGTTTCAGAAAGCACACATTATAACATAAGGGATAAAGCTAATCTTTAACAAAACAAAAGCAAATGCAAATTCATTTATACCAGCTACAACACAACTTTGGAATATGCTTCAAGAAAACCTAACGGTTGAAGAGACCGTTACACAATTTAAGAAGTTGCTACATGGAAGGGGAGATAATTGTGTACACTGGGCTTTAAATTATGGAAATAGGTTATGTCAAGTTAGTCACAGTCGCCTAAGGTTTTGCTGCTGCAATTTTAACGCAGATCAGTATAATAGACATATTTTGGACACTTAAATTTGTTCCCGTGGATATCGTAGCGAAGATTCTTTACATTTCTTTTTGTGTGTACAATGACTATTTTCTTCGAAATTAAATGTATTTTTACAACATGTATACTCTTTACAAACAGTGCTAGACGAAAATTCGTACTTGAGTAAGGAAGATCAAATCGAAATATTAGATTCTATACAAAACTTTATATTAAGAAATGGCAGGTTCTCAATTAAGTAAATGAATTGATTAACATATGCTGCAAATATTTTTATTATATCATCATAGAGCAAACACTTGCTTAATAATTCATATCGAAATGTAAAAATAATATTCAAAATTTATAAAATACACAAAGGTATCTTTGCAGTCAATCGTCGGACTTCTCTCATGAATGAGAGTAACTCACTTAGATTGTAAAAGCATGCCGCCAGACATAGTTGTACGAGTCGGCTATAATATCAGTCTGAAATGCTGCTGGCTCAACTAAACGCCAGCCTTTGTTTTTTGTTTGTTTGTTTTGTATTACCATAATTCGCTAAACGGTAGACACAAGTTAGGTAACCTATGAGAATATTGTATCAACCAGGAACAACAAATGGAATAACAAAGGAACTAATGGTGACAATAAATAAAATAATGTCTTCAAAACTTAACCAATCAGAGATTGCTATGCGTCCTCCACTATATAAGTAGGTGCAGTTTGACCGTGAGAAAGAAAGCCCTAAATGGGTCAAAAAGGGATAAATCAGCCTTCGCCCAAGTCCGAGCAGCCAGGACAAAAGTAAGACAGCTCATGGACGATTCTAAAAAAAAGTCATGGCAGACCTACTGCAAATTTCTAAATGAAAAAACAAATGCTGAAACAGTCTGGAGCAAAATACACGCAAACAGGGGTAAGTGTAAACCTACAAATTTTCCCAAGTTAGCCAACGCCCATACAGTCAAAGAAAAGGCCAACATTCTAGCTGAGCACTTCTCATCTGTCAGCAGCAAAGAATTCGAACAGGAAAAATGCTAATGCTTAAGATATCAAAACAGCCGCAAATCAAGCATCTGGTATACAATATACCATTTACTTTGACAGAGTTTAATAATGCTATACAACATTGCACAGCACCTGGTCTTGACACAACCAGTCACGAGATATTGAAAAACCTACCTGATCAAACCCAAAGCTTACTCACTGAGTTGTACAACACGATATGGTCCAAAGGAGAAGTCTCAAAAGCATGGAAACATGCTGCAGTTATCCTGCTTCTAAAGCAAGGGAAAGACAAAGCCCTACCAAACTCTTATGGACCGATCGCACTCACATCAAACATGTGCAAAGCTATGGAAGCCATGGTTACAAAAAAGGCTTATGCATCACCTTGGAACTGGCAACCACATCAAACCTTATTAAAGCGGCTTCAGGAAGGGATACTCATGTCTTAATACAATTGTAAGACTGGAAAATGAAATAAGAAATAAAAAGCTCAATTAAATAGGCAATACCTAGACGCACTATTTCTGAAGTTCAGCAAAGCCTTCGGCATGGTATGGCATGACGGACTCCTCACAAAACTAGCACAAAATGGAGTAGAAGGGAACATGGCAAACTTCATAGACAGTTTCCTGCAAGAAAGGTCGCTATCAGTTAAAATAGAGAACAACCAATCTGATCCTATGTCACTGGACAATGGTACGACACAATGCAACAATATAAGCCCAACCCTGTTTAACATCATGATCAATGATCTTTTTGATCATGTCAACTCTCCTACGCAAACTTCAAAATTCAACACCTCACTTGGCGCAAAGATATAGAATATGTGGAAAACATATGTCAAAAAGACCTGAACGTATTACGGGCAATTTCAGGGACATCTTGGGGCACATCAAATGTCACTCAGCTGGACCTCTACAAAACACTTATCAGATAAAAAATAGACTATGTTTGTGATGCCTCGACAGAATAAAAAACAAAGCCCATATGCCAGCCAGGGGTGCAGCAACAGGTACTTCACTAGAACTTTTGCCAACTACATGCGTTGGTTCATTGTCAAGTTACTGTTCAATGTATTTTTGAATTTTCCATAACGTTTTGAGATTGTTTTGAAAACCAATGTAATCTGCATTCTTCCCAATATATGTCACCTAAGTAGGTTGTAGTGTAAATTAATTTCGATGAACATAATATGAACATAATTATTCCTGATCAACATATTGATAACCGTCTGATAATTATAGAATGCTCGTAGAATACGAGTATACTCGTACCTCGTGGTTTATTCTATTTATTACCCATAATTATATTTCAGACATGTTTCATATAATAATTAGCTTATTAAAAGAAATTGAACTGTTAGAGAAATTTTGAATCTGTGTAAATAGTTACCATTTTACTGTATTAGTAGTGTTTAACTTGTAACTGAGATTGTTTGTGTCTGTATCCTCAAAGGTGGTTGAAGTACTGTAAAATTACTGTCCCCCCGAGACCACATCATTCGAAGTAAGTTTATTCCTACTACCGTTTTAGTCGTAGTATACTTGTTTGTTTTAGTTTTGGCTAAACTTGATGATAATCGCCAGCAGCTAAGGGGTGGCGTAAATCCTGCTGGGGAACCGTTCAGGTAGCAAAGGTACTGTAAGCTCCCACGGTTCCTAGTATGGTGGCCTACCTTTAGTTACTCGCGATCCCTAGCCCCGTTTTTATAATATATTGTTATTTATCGTGATATCTTTTTATGGCTGCATACTCGTCTTAAAATATTAATCTGTGATAATCTATTTATTTTACTGTCCTTTGAAGACAGGTTTTATAATCAAATTGTATGTATTATTACTGTCTACATGGCTAAAATATTGCCGGTTTGACTATAAATATTCACTCACTCACTCACTGATACAAAACAGCTGATTCTTTACCGGCAACAGTTTTGTTGCTTGAAATATGTCTTCAATAGGATTATGGGTAATAAAAAGAATAACCCTCTCGGTACGAGTGATTACGGAAAATATGTAACTCCAGAAATTAAAATGTTCCTTGCTAAAGCTAAAAAAACATTAATTTCATTCGTGACATTTTCCGTAATCACTCATATCTCGTGGGTTATTCTATAAATATGTTATGTCGTGAATATGTGTAGATTCATTGCTGACTTAGTTAATAGTTAATAGTCAGTCAGCTTTGTTCTTTGTAGGAAATGATGAAATACCTGTAACTTGATATTTGTAGCTAAATGCAAAACGCTCGCATGCGAGCTCTGCATAAAATAACTAATGATGACACTTGTATTAAAAGAACTCGGTAAATTGTATTACCGTGCTACATCTACAAGTTGTACGTCAATCATTAATGTTGCATCATTTCGGGCTGATATTGGCATGGTGAATCTAATATGTATGTTTTGGTTATTGTACCGTTTTTAAAAGTTAACAACACGTTCCAGTCTGATACTATTTATATATTAATCTATAATGAAATGTACGATTATTTGATATTATGATAGGAATAACTGAAATGAAATGCTTAGTGATTTAAATTCTGCTTATCATGAATAGTTATGTTATAAGAAAGCAAGACATTTATGACTGTCATCTGTAATAATATGATTTATGGTTATTAGATATGTTTATATGATGAATTGAATTGAAATGTTTATTGATTGGCTCACTGCATCTGAACAAATCTTGGAACGCTTGCAACTCTGATGTCATCATTTATCCTCAATCCATCAATTCTATTTTAAGGAAATATTACCGTGAGACAACCCGTTCTCACTATATACACATCTAGTTTGGCATGTACAATTCACTTGTTACATTCAACCTTCAGTGATGTGTTATTTGTGTCATATATTATGAGTAATGGAGCAGTATTAACACAAGCGATCCGCTCGTTTAACGATCCATTTTCATATTTGTATGAAACTAAATATGTTTAAATCAAATAAGAAAGGAATAATATGTACGAATGTAGTGCCACAAGAGCAGGGTGGCTAATTTGAAATGTATCTATCAGTTTTATGTGAACTTAAATCGCTTCAACCTAATCTGAGTCGAGAATTTATCTATTTCCGAAATCCAAATTGATGTATTTTGTAAAGCCGTTGTATAGTCAATAAAAAACAACAAATATTTGCTCAAACAATGTTCATGAATTACAGAGGGTTTTCAGTGTAAAGTTGTACTTTTTGTAAATACGGTTAAAGTCTTCTTATCTATTTGACGACAATGTACATTCAAACGCGCATCGTTTAAGTACACAATTATCGTATTCAATATATTATCTGCTATCGTCTAGCTCGGTATATATAGGAAACTCACTAGTCAATAGCAACATCGCCTTCGTGATACATTACCGTAGTCACAAAAATAATAAGTACTGAAATTTAATTATTCTCTCACTAAAAACTGAGCTATATCTTTCGTGTACCTTCGTATCTTTATTCGGATCAATCAACCTACTATTTTACCTACCGTAATTGTCGAAATTATTACGTCGCCTAAGTGATACATTACCACAGTCACCAAAATAATCACAACTTAGTATTCTCTTGCTAAAACTAGAGCTTAATCTTCTACACTACAATTGGTGTTTACATGTATTTATCAAACATAACATGTACCTGCAATCCATTCTCAGCGTAGCATCATAGTAGACATTGTGCAAGTATGGAGACTATTGCGTTGACGGCGTGATAGTCCCATAAAACTCCTAATTAGTGCCATAAAGCAATAAAATAGTTTTCACAGAACACAGCGGATAACCGCGGATTATTTGATAATTATTTGCAAATTATTCGCACATTATTTGCGAATTATTTACAACTTATCCGCGGATTATTCGCAATTTTACTACAGAACACGATAACAAACGTTTGCTTTGTAGTTAACCATGTACCTTCGTATCTTTACTCTGAACAGATACCACTATTTGGCCATTGCTCTTGGGTTATCCCAGTTGTAAGCACAAGACCTACCAGATTGGGGTCCAAACAAAATTGCAGCAGGTCAAACCTTTCGTGTCTACATTTCACAGTTTTTAGGTACAATCGAGCATTCTCTTTCTACGAAGATTTCAAAGAGTGTCAATTGACTCTTTCTCAAACGTTGCTTGCTCAGCAAATTTATTGAAAAGTGGAGGACTACAACTTTGAAGCATCAGTTGCAAAAATGATTTCTGATGCATGTCCCTATTTGGACTTCTACCATACGTTTCCGTGTTTTTTCCTGTGTGAAAATTGACTTGCCTTTGTATGTGTTTGTGAAGGTCGGACATGATTCACTCACCTCATTGCGAACGCCTGGTATCATCACTATTTTGTTTTGATTCATAAACACATGCTTATCCTATGGTTGGAATCGTACACTGGACTCTGCTTATGGTAGATATTACTAGTATGGAAATATTTTTGTTGCTTTCATCTAATTATCATATTGATAGTTGCCTATTATTGTCGTTCTATATCATCACCTATCACTTACTGCATTTCTATATATACGTATTAAGATACTTTGTGTTAGCTTTAGCAAAATTCCAATGATTTATGTTATGTATATTGTAATCTACTTCCTTTTTTCAGAAGAACACGTTTTCTGGCTCTTGTATAATGTTTACTCATCTTTATACTTTGTCGAGGTTGATTCGTTTTCCTATTCTGTCAAGTAAAGAATTCGCCTTTGGCTAAGACCACAAAACAAAAATTATAATTCTGGGCTCACCCTCGTCATTTTGAACACCCGCATCGGGCTATTGTATTTCAGGATATTTAACCAAGGGCAAGTAACACTAACCTGCTCCCCTAAAATGGAAGTGCAAACTTCGCAGTGCAGGGTGCAGGTTGTGTGTTTTGAGGAGAGTGGGGTGAGCTTGTGAAGTGCGCTTTGGACATCATTCTCCTGAATGTGTATGGATCGCTGGGAAAAGAGTATCCTAGTACCAGAGACAACACCATTGTCCCCCAGAATACGAAGATTGCACCAGTTGGGTCAGTTGGGTCATGCAAACGACTATCTGGATGTCATCAAATTCGTCAGTTTGAGTCACCAGCATAGCCATCATATCACACTTCACTCACAAAGCAATGAAGTCGGGTTAATCTAATCGTCTTCTTGGACGGCAGACATTCAAACGTGGTCCATACAAGATTATGTTCTGAATAAAGTTGTTGGATGAGGATCATAATCTTTGAATGTGTTGTCATCTCACTTCAACGAGTTCAACAATTCAGTACTTACATTCCACTGAGTACATGCATAGCTAAGATTCATGTCCGCGCCTGCAAGGAAGTCGTAAATAAACATTTTCGAGGGAATTATTGATGTAAAGTTTATCGAGCATGAAGGCCGCTTTCTTTCCGTCACGTCAGCTTAGGCATCAGGAAATCTCTCCCAGAAGATGCATTAGGTGTGGGATGTATAAACTCCAGGTTTGAATACATGAATGAGTGTAAAGATATTTACTAATGTTTTCTAATCAATGCCAACATTTATCCAAAATGTGTTATTATTTGTTGTCATGTTTAAATATATACATCTTTTATGGGGCATGGCAACAATTATCTGCAAGATAATTCATCAGGATAATGCACCGATGCACTGAGTAATAACTACTCACACGAATAGCGGTTTCACTAAACCGAGGCCGTTTTTGCTTGTATAAATTTCAACGCGCACATATAGCTAGCCAATCGGATGGCTTCAATCGGACACGGGTTCGTTGAGTGCGGGGTCTCAGCAGCCATTTGCTTCGAAGTGTTTGATGTGACGCGACAGCGTAAACCTAAAGCAGTAAGCCACACAAAACAAGGGTAACGTGTGTCAATATCAACATTCTTCTATTGCAAGCAGTGGAACACTACGTGTACAGATTGGAGTGTCAGACATGGTCAAAGGTTACACAGGTAAGAACTATTGGACACCAGTTATGACGCATCAACTGTTTAGGTCATGGCGAGGCATATATCAGGCCAAATGGGCCGTTAAAACCAAATCGGCTAGTCCTGTTTTTACTATAAAACCGAGCGGTTAGTCCCGGTTGATGTAAAACACGAATCGTTAAACGAATTTGAAACGTGTCAAACACATGCATTGCTCAGACTTGCAACTGTTCGACATGGGTGTATATACTATGCAAAACTGAACAACAGTAAGTGCATATAAGCTCGTTAAAGGAAGCTGTTTTTCTCTCTGTACTCTCAACGCAGCCAGACACTTCAATCTTACACGGACCAGGCAGTGTAACGCACGTAAAACTCTAGAATAATGCTTATCACGTGTTTAATGTTCATTGATTCAAAATAGTATCACATGACATTTGATCCTTTCAGGATAAAATAGTTCATTTCAGTACTGCAAAGGTGATTTAAATGTATGCTGTGTACAGACGTGCTGTATAAATAGGATATGGTCCAATGGGGACTCCTGGTGTGTAAAGTCTTTGTGTGTTGCGTAGTCAAACGAAAGCTTGCTGTTTGCTGTATTATAATTAGGGTAAGGGAGGTTATCAACGGAGGCTAGAATGTTGAACAGCCTCTTGCTTTTTTTCTTCGCCATTCTGGAAGTAGCAAATGTAAACAAGGAGAAGTCCTTGGAGTACCAAAAGAACCAAGTCATCCGCTACGTCGGTCTTGAACAGCATGGCACCTGTGAAGCAGGCTCAAATCAAACCCTTAAACATTCACCCTGGAGTCATTTGAGCCAGTTCACACCTGGACAGGCTGACCTAGGCTGAGGCCAGTCCCCTCGGCTAGGCCCAAAACACTCACTCAAGGCTCCGATAACTCTCCTTTGGCTTAAATCAATCCTCTAAATTTTACCAGTATTCTACTTCTGTTCAGTCTTTGCATACAGTTCTGAAGCTTTTTTGATAGGCATTTAGAAGTTGGAGTACTCTGTAAGGATGAGAATTTATGGATGAATCTACATTTGTAGACAGTTCGTAGGTATGCATGAAATGATCCGTATATATGGCTTTTGAATTCACATGTGACATCAATTGCTCGTTCCTGTTCCGAAAGGATGTATAATGTTACCATGGACAGAATCAGATCTCTCAAATCAGAGGATATTATTATCGAACACTGTGTTCTTTACATAACATATACTTGTTAAAAACCAACACACGTTTGTCCTGTTTACCCAGTACATGGTATCCTCTGTTCGAGCTTCTGCTGAAGGGTGTGCACCTGTAAAGACCACATTCTGTAGTTAAATAAAGAACATCTTCAACACCTTATATTGCATGCTATGAAATTTAAAAAGGAACCAGCTAAAGAATGTGAATTTGTGAAGGAAAAATAACTCATTATCCCCGTGTTCAAATCTTACACAATGAGAAGTTGATATTTAGAAATATACATAAATTCATCAAACGTTCAATCAGTTTTCAGGCATCAATGTCATGTTTTGCATTACCGATTAAAATGATTATTTCACTGCTGTTGAATAAGTTTAGGTATTGATTATATCAGATTTTACAATTTGCTTTGAAATTCATATTCCTACGAGGGTGAAGTGCTATGAGCCTAGGGCTCAGCCTGGGCCAAATCACTCCAGAGTGATATCAGCCTGGGCCAAATCACTCCAGAGTGATCTCAGTCTAGGCCAAAGCACTCCAGAGTGATCTCAGCCTGGGCCAAATCACCCCAGAGTGATCTCAGCCTTAGCCAAATCAATCCAGAGTGATCTCAGCCTTGGCCAAGTCACTCCAGAGTGATCTCAGCCTAGGCCAAGTCACTACAGAGTGATCTCAGCCTGGGCCAAATCACTCCAGAGTGATCTCAGCCTTGGCAAAATCACTCCAGAGTGATCTCAGCCTTGGCAAAATCACTCCAGAGTGATCTCAGCCTGGGCCAAGTCACTCCAGAGTGATCTTAGCCTGGGCCAAGTCACTCCGGAGTGATCTCAGCCCAGGCCAAGTCACTCCAGAGTGATCTCAGCCTGGACCAAAGCACTCCAGAGTGATCTCAGTCTAGGCCAAGTCACTCCAAGAGTGATTTGAGCTGGGGATTGAGTGTGGCCTCCTCCTTCGTCTCGGGGCAGACATTCAAGGGCTCAACCGTCTGGCGAAGAGTATGTGGAAATTCCATTTACTGTAGAAATAGTTTCAAGGAATGCTTTTTTAAACCCCTCCAATTAATCTGCCCATTCCAGAGGGGGAGGTATCAGCTCAGATCCCTATTCCTTCCCTCCCAACTGTTGTCTGGCGCGAGTTACTTCCCCTTATGACTCACTGCAGGGGTAATGATCTGACAGCCAATGTGCCGGATAGACTTTGGTAGCAGATATGGTAGCATGAGAATATCAACCTTAATTTATTGCTCAAGTCTGACAGGAATTAAATGATAACGCCAGCATGTCTGCAATCTTTGTTGACATCAATTAACTTGTTTGAAAAACCAATAGGTCTGGCCGAAAGGATTAAGTCGATATCAGAGTGGAAGACGGTTTTTACGGTCTATGATAGCAAAAGCATCCAGACAAAGGACAAGTCATAATAAAGTACATGCACACTGTGCTGAACTATGACGAACAGTTCATGCTGCGACAAGCCAGGAATCCACAGAATTCATGGGGTAGGATCAATGTTGAACTTTGGATGTTTTCCATGACATCCTAGCATCAACTATTGTGATAACACAAGGGAAGGATTCAACACTGACTCTATTTGACCTGTGTAAATTCAAACACAACTGCGTAAATTGTGTGAATGGCTTTCACCCATCATCACAGTCAGAGGATGGTCCCCAACTGTCTGGACTTTACACGCCAGACTGGAAACCAATCAGACCTGGAACAAATGGCAAGGAACTACCCCAATGACGAAGCAGCTCAGCATCTGGTTAAGATTTTTCCACGGATTTATACCTGGTTATCATGGTCCTGTCATTACAACATCAGCATAACGTCAGTGCCCCCAGAATATCACCATGTTGAAAGAAAGGATTCAGATAGACATATATTTTGGTAGAATAGGTTGCCAAATTACAGAGTTTCTCCAACTGGTTTAGTGCCTAAATGTTTATCTGGTGAGTACAGAGCGAGTATACATCATTTGTCACCGAGGGTGAGAGTGTCAACAGTTATATTGATCTAAGAATGTCTCAGTACCATATACTACATTTAACTTTGAAGCATCTATATTTCCGGATTTATATGGAGCTTTGGAATCTAGTACACAAGTGGAATGAACATATCTTCAGGTTTGAGAGTTAAGTCAAAAGTTGGTAGTACTAATGCGTGATTTGGGCAAATTTCTTTCTCAGTTTACATACTGGCCTTATTTTAAATTGACACTTATACCACGTTCTCTGATCAAGCAATTAATGTAGTAATGCTGCTCAGACATTTTGGGTCATATTAGAATAACTGGCAACAATATTGTCAACAATAGAGAAGTCCCCTGATATTTTGTTACCCACAGGTTTGTAGCAGTTGGCAGCCATAAGTAGTAGAATTTATATCCTACGAGGGCTGGTCAAAAATTCTAAGCCCGACTAACTGTCATCTGTAGACCATCACAAAGTGAACTACATTGTTTGAGTTGTTCATTGCAAGTGGCTGTTGAGGACAAAGTATACTACTCAAAATTTGATAAGGATCACTAGGTGATATGTGTGTAAGTTACCACAAACATAACAAAAGACATGACTCTGACTCAGAAACGTGTTTAATCATGTTATGAATGAAAATTCATGAACGGCATGAACTTGTATCAATATGGAATGTTTGAAATCTGCAAACACCAAAAGGCATTTCATTAAAAAATGTTAACAGCAAACAAGAGAAAGAATTACACAGTTATGAGGGATAGTCCATCATTACACTTAGTCGATGAAGTGTCAATATCGAGTATGACCTCCCCTTGCATCAATGACGGCCTGACAACGTCGAGATATGCTGTCAATAAGCACCCGGATGTTCCCAATGGGAAGGTTGTTCCACTCTTCCACGAGGGCATGTCCGAGCTCTGCCAAAGTCGTGGGTTGTGCTCTACGGCGTGAAAGGGCAACCTGCAGCATGTTCCAGACATGCTCAATCGGGTTCAAGTCCGGCGAGCGCGCTGGCCAATCCATGCGGACAATTGTCTCCTGCTCAAGGTACTGCTCAACCACCCTGGCGCGATGAGGACGGGCGTTATCATCCATCAGGATGAACTCAGGGCCAACAGCATCAGCGTAGGGTCTGACGTACACATCGAGGATCTCATCCCGGTACCTCACCCCCGTCATTGTTCCTCTCTCCAGGACATGAAGATCTGTCCTTCCATCTCTGTTGATTCCACCCCAGACCATGATGGAACCACCACCATAACGGTCATGTTCGCTGATGTTGGCATCATGGAAACGTTCACGTTGCCGTCGCCACACCCGCTGCCTCCTGTCTGTAAGTCCAAACAATACCTGGAGTTCGGTGAACAGAACTGGAACCCAATCGTTCCGTGTCCAAGTGACATGATCTTCAGCCCATTCCAATCGCTCCCGCCGGTGTCGAACAGTCAGGGGGATTCGGACACATGCCCTTCTCGAGTAGAGACCTGCATTGTGAAGACGATTCCGTATCGTCTGAGTGGACACATTCACCCCCGAGGCGTTCAGGAGGTCGTTACGTAGGCTGGTTGCTGTCCAGAAGGGATGACGTCGTGCCTGAAGAGCCACAAAATGATCTTGGCGTTGGGTTGTCGACCTCTGACGACCACCCCCATGTCGGTGTGTTGCTGTACCAAAATTTTGCTGTCGGGACTAGGCCCTGCTTACAACGCTCTGGCTGACGTTTAGTGCATTGGCAACGTCACGTTGTGAATAGCCAGCATCAAGCATTCCAATACATCTGCCCAGTTGTTCTGTCGTCAGGCGACGCCTTACACGTTGAGGGGGCATTGCGTAGATAAACGTAGTGTAAACACTCAATTGAGTTTAAAGTTTCAGAATGAATCAAACACCGTTGCCTGATTGGAAATCGTGCAATGGTAGCAAAAGCATGAAGTGTGATGTGAAACGCATTTCCCATGTCATGTAATGCACGTGCAAGTGTGTTGGAGACGTTTTTGATTTCACTTGAACACAATATTGCCAGTTATGCAGTTATTTTGTTTTTTTATTAAGAAAAATATCTACGATCCTTATCAAATTTTGAGTAGTATAATAGAAGAGAAAAGTTTTTGACTTTAGAGAAAAAAACTCCCCAAGTAATTCATGATCAAGACCGCATGTCACAAGTGTTTGTGAATAGGTTCCCTAGCGATTCCACTTTTCCACTTTTGGGCAGCTATGTTTAAGGCTGGGCGAACAAGCCTTGATGATGACCCTATGTCTGGACGTCCCTCAACTTCAACCAATGAAGACTGAATCCAGGAGATAGAAAAACTTATACATAATGAGGAAGACACAGGTCTAAGCCATGGATCCATTGGAACTATTATTCATTAACATTTACAGATGAATAGGATATCTTCACTTTGGGTAACCAAGTTTCTAAATTCTGAGCTTGAGAAAAAAGAATTGAACCAAAGAAATTCAAATCTTCCAGATCAGTGAAGAAAGTTATGGCCCCTGTATTCTGGGATGCAAAGGGTGTGATCCTTGTTGATTACTTAGAAAGTCAAACGATGATTGCTGGTGCCTACTATGCTGAACTGCTTCGTCTCCTGATAGACTCTATCAAAGAAAGGCGGCTGCTGACTGCTGGGATTCTACTACGTCATGACAATGTCTCTACTCACACCTCTCGACTTGCAAAGGCAGCTGTGCGACAATATGGGTTCGAAGAGCTTGCTCATCACCCTCCATACTCGCCAGGCCTGATACCAAGTGATTTCAAGTTTCCTGAACTGAAAGAAGAGCTTCGTGGAAAGCGCTAGTACAACCGCAAAGCTGCCGGTTATGCGTTTTTCAGGGGGCTTCAGAAAACGTCTTCCTGACTGGAATTAAAAAGATTCACTATCGATAAGAGAAGTGTATTAAAAAGCAGGGAGATTATGTTGAAAAATAAAATTAAAAGTACTTTCACAATTGTTGGATTTGTTTGTTAGGTGTCGTATAATGGTAACTGAACAACCAAGTATCAAATGATGTTCGTAAAGGAAAAGGAAATTGTTTGAGGTTCCTGAAATTTGAAATATTGTGGGACATTTCGGGAAAATTATTTTTATCTGAGAATATTATTTAGTTTTAAAGCATCAATTACCTTGTTTGCAAATTTGAAATTCAGCAACATTCGGTCTTTTTCTGATTGAGTGGAGTCTGTTTCTGGTTTCTGTTTCTAAACACATTCCATGATTCATCTGTGACGTTTTAGTCGATTTTGACATCCCGGGCCATTATGGACAAAACACAGACCAAACACTTTTGTTATGGATAATGCATGTTAAGATTATAAAAGAAAAAAAGCTTCACTTTCACGGGCGTGTTTGCTCATGTTGGACTGTTCAGTGAATTATCTTGAACTACATACATGGACAGAGAGTGTCCACATAATGTAGTTTTATGATGAAACGTCTCATGTAGCCATGTCTAAGACTTCCCATATCAATATTTACAAGTGCACGTTTAGTAACATAAGCAGAGCTGTATTTGTGGATGACAGTTTATAGACCGTTATAAAAACAGTCATGTCGCATCAGTCCGCATTTGCGAGGTTGACCAATCCAGTTTTCGTGGGTTTTTTTAAAATATACTGAACAGCATTGAAAACCCACCAGCTATAAATCTTGAAATATTACAAAAACAACTTAAGCCATGACCGATTTTAATTAGAACAGACATAGACGGATTATTAAGAAAAACGACAAAGGAAACAGGAATACCACACAGTAATTACATTCACGTCATCAGTGTAAGGAAGACACATAGGGTTAAAATGAAAAGTCAATATCTGGTATGTCCGCCATTGGCAGAAACACAGACCATACAACGTCTTCTCATTGATCGAATAAGTCCGCGAATAGTGTTCTGGGGCATTCCACTCTTGACGTAGTGTACCTTCAAGTTCTCTCTGGTTCTGTACTTGCGGACGACGTGAGAGGCGTTGACCCAGGTAATCCCATAGATGTTCAATTAGCGATAGATCGGGTGACAGGGCTGGCCATGGAAGCAGAGGCACATTATTGTTCGCCAGGTACTGTATTGAAACACGTGCTGTGTGCGCTCTTGCATTATCTTGCTGGAAGATGTGCATATCCTGGTGCTGATGAAAGAATGGGATGACGTGATTTGCCAATATGTTATTCCTGTAGTACAGGGCATTAACTCTTCCGCGACAAACATGGAGCTCTGTTCGATGGTTATGACTGATGCCGCCCCACACCATGACACTCCCTCCTCCCCATCGATCTGTCTGTACAACGCAGCAATTGTGGTAACGTTCTCCACGTCGACGCCACACTCGCAGTCGACCGCCAGCATTCTGTAAATGAAAACGGGACTCATCAGAGAACAGCACACCATACCACTGCCGCAATCTCCAATGACGATGCCTTTTGGCCCAACGCAGACGTTCATTTCGATGTCGATCAGTGAGTATGGGTCCAACATATGGACGTCGAGCACGTAGCCCTGCAGAGCGGTGACGTCGACGTACGGTGTCAGCGCTGATCAAACCCCGTCGGCCTTGTACGGTTGCTGCAGTCCTGGTAGCCGGAAGTGTACGATCACGCAGATGCCGACGAACAATATGGCGATCCTGATGTGGTGTAGTTACACAACGTTGACCCGGACGTGGTCGATCTCTGGTGGTTCCTGTCTGTTGATATCTGCTCAGTAGCCTGAGGACTGTTGAATGATGGCATTGAAACCGTTGTGCAACGACACTCTACTTGACGTAGCAGCTTGAAGCATGCCCAAGGTACGTTCACGTTCCTCTGCTGTTAATCTTGGCATTTCTTGTGTCAGTACCCTTCACGTCTGCAGCAACAAGTGATGTGGCTTTTAAAAGTCTGTCTTTTATAGCCCTATTCTGCATGCTTTCCGTGAAACAAAACACGTTTTCTATGATGTGCACGCAATTTGTTGCGTTTTGGTGATATTGCTCAAATTTTTTTTAGGAATGTGTTTTGACGAGCTGTTCTTCTTCATGCTTCGTCCAGAACGTCGTATATTACTCATTCACTTATATATTTTCATATGACTTAAGCCCAGATAAAAATACATCCATTTTCATGGTGGTGCGTTTTCAATGCTGTTCAGTATACGTACATATTTTACCACATTCACGAAGTACCCACTTCCAGTAAAACATCCTGGGTAGGTTTAACAATAAAATGAGGGAAAAGTAAATTAGAGGCCAATCTCTATAAGGTAAAGAGGTCACTGAGCGATAAAAAACACCGTAGGTAAGGTATAGACTATTTCCAAATGAGACAGAAAACAAAAGGTTTATGTACATATTCTTCTTCATAATAAATGAATTATAGTGCGAACTGGCCATGTTGTGTCAACCATATATTATCTCCAAAACCCAAAGATCTGAGAGCATGCAGATACCATAGCATTATGCACGTGATTGATGATGACGATATTTGAAATTATTGCACTCGGCAAATATGGCATCTTACTGAGTACAGTTTGACGATGATGATTCCAATATCCATGAACCGCATCAGTCACTTTAACGTTTGGAAAATAAACACTTCCAGTCAAAAGGCAGTTTTTGGTATAACAACCAAACAATAGGATAGATGTATGGCTGATACTGATGTGTTGCTGATACCGATGTGTTGCTGATACTGACGTGTTGCTGAAACTGATGTGTTGCTGATACTGAGAGTCTTGCTGATACTGATGTGTTGCTGATACTAATGTCTCGCTGACACTAACGTCTTGCGTGATACTTATGTGTTGCTGAGACTGATGTGTTGCTGATACTGATATGCTGCTGATCCTGACGTCTTGCTGATACTGAAGTGTTGCTGATACTGATGTGTAGCTGACACTGATGTGTTGCTGATACTGATGTGTTGATGTCACTGATGTGTTGCTAATACTGATGTGTTGCTGATACTGACGTCTTGCTGGTACTGATGTGTTGCTGATACTGATGTGTTGCTGATCCTGACGTCTTGCTGATACTGATGTGTTGCTGATACTGACGTCTTGCTGTCACTGATGTGTTGTTGATACTAATGTCTCGCTGACACTAACGTCTTGCGTGATAATGATGTGTTGCTGTCACTGACGTGTTTCTGATACTGATGTGTTGCTGATACTGACGTCTTGCTGGTACTGATGTGTTGCTGATGCTGATATGTTGCTGATCCTGATGTGTTGCTGGTACTGATGTGTTGCTGATCCTGGTGTGTTGCTAATCCTGGTGTGTTGCTGAAATTGATGTGTTGCTGATACTGACGTCTTCCTGTCACTGATGTGTTGCTGAAACTGATGTGTTGCTGATACTGACGTCTTCCTGTCATTGATGTGTTGGTGATACTAATGTCTCGCTGACACTAACGTCTTTCCTGATAATGATGTGGTACTGGTACTGATGTGTTGCTGATACTGATGTGTTGCTGAAACTGACGTCTTGCTAATACTGATGTGTTGCTGAAACTGACGTCTTGCTAATACTGATATGTTGCTGATACTGACGTCTTGGTGATGATGAGGTGTTGCTGATACTGACGTCTTGGTGATGCTGATGTGTTGCTGATACTGATGTGTTGCTGATACTGACGTCTTGGTGATGCTGATGTGTTGATGATACTGATGTGTTGCTGATCCTGACGTGTTACTGATCTTGACGTGTTGCTGATACTGATGTGTTGCGGATACTGATTTGTTGCTGATACTGATGTGTTGCTGATACTGACGTCTTGAATGTGACTAATGTGTTGCTGATCGTGATGTGTTGCGGATACTGGTGTGTTGCTGATATTGATGTGTTGCTGAGACTGGTGCATTGCTGATAATGATGTGTTGTTGATACTGACATCTTGACTGAGATTGATGTATTGCTGAGACTGATGCGTTGCTGATACTGGTGTGTTACTGATACTGATGTGTGGCGGATCCTAATGTGTTGCTGATACTGACGTCTTGGTGATACTGATGTGTTGCTGATACTGATGTGTTGCTAATCTTGATGTGTTGCTGATACTGACGTCTTGACTGAGACTAATGTGTTGCTGATACTGATGTCTTGACTGTGACTAATGTGTTGATGATACTGACACCTTGACTCAGATTGATGTATTGCTGATACTGACGTCTTGGCTGATACTGACGTCTTGCCCGATACTGATATGCTGCTGATACTGACGTCTTGGTGATACCGATGTGATGCTGATAATGATGTGTTGCTGATACCGACGTTTTGATGATACTGATGTCTTGTCTGAGACTGATGTGTTCCTGATACTGACGTCTTAACTGAGATTGATGTGTTGCTGATACTGACGTCTTGGTGATTCTGATGTGTTGCTGATACTGACGTCTTGGTGATGCTGATGTGCAGCTGATACTGACGTCTTGCTGATACAAATGTGTTGCTGATACTGATTTGGTGCTGATACTGATGTGTTGCTGATCCTGATGTGATGCTGATAATGATGTGTTGCTGATACTGATGTATTGCTGATCCTGATGTGTTGCTGATACTGATGTGTTGCTGATACTGATGTGTTGCTGATCCTGACGTGTTGCTGATACTGATGTGTTGCGGATACTGATTTGTTGCGGATACTAATGTGTTGCTGATACTGACGTCTCGACTGATACTGATGTGTTGCTGATCGTGACGTGTTGCAGATACTGATGTGTTGCTGATACTGATGTGTTGCTGATACTGACATCTTGACTGAGACTAATGTGTTGCTGATCGTGATGTGTTGCGGATACTGATGTGTTGCTGATACTGATGTGTTGCTGATACTGAGGTCTTGACTGAGACTAATGTGTTGCTGATACTGAGGTCTTGACTGAGACTTATGTGTTGCTGTTACTGACGTCTTGACTGTGACTGGGTTGCTGAGACTGATGCTTGGTTTTAATGATGTTTTGGTGATACTGACACCTTGATTGAGAGTGATGTATTGCTGATACCGATGCGTTGCTGATACTGTTGTGTTGTTGATACTGACGTCTTGCCTGATACTGATGTGTTGCTGATACTGACGTCTTGGCGATACTGATGTGTTGCTGATACTGACGTCTTGCTGATACTGAAGGGTTGCTGATACTGACGTCTTGCTGATACTGATGTGTTGCTGATACTGGTGTGTAGCTGATCCTGACGTGTTGCTGATACTGACGTCTTGACTGTGACTGGTGTGTTGCTGAGACTGATGCATTGCTGATACTGATGTGTTGCTGAGACTGGTGCATTGCTGATAATGATGTGTTGTTGATACTGACATCTTGACTGAGATTGATGTATTGCTGAGACTGATGCGTTCCTGATACTGGTGTGTTGCTGATACTGATGTGTGGCTGATCCTGATGTGTTGCTGATACTGTCGTCTTGGTGATACTGATGTGTTGCTGATACTGATATGTTGCTGATCCTGATGTGTTGCTGACACTGACGTCTTGACTTTGATTAATGTGTTGCTGATACAGACGCCTTGACTGAGACTGATGTATTGCTGGTACTGACATCTTGCCTGATACTGATGTGTTGCTGATCGTGATGTGTTGCTGATATTGACGTCTTGGTGATACTGACATTTAGACTGAGACTAATGTGTTGCTTATCGTGATGTGTTGCTGATACTGATGTATTGCTGATACTGACGTCTTGACTGAGACTAATGTGTTGCTGATTGTGACGTGTTGCAGATACTGATGTGTTGCGGATACTGATGAATTGCTGATACTGACGTCTTGACTAAGACTAGTGTGTTGCTGATCTGGATGTGTTGCTGATACTGATGTGTTGCTGATCGTGATGTGTTGCGGATACTGATGTGTTGCTGATACTGATGTGTTGCTGATACTGATGTATTGACTGAGACTAGTGTGTTGCTGATCTGGATGTGTTGCTGATACTGCTGTGTTGCTGATCATGATGTGTTGCGGATACTAATGTGTTGCTGATCTTGATGTGTTGCTGATACTGATGTGTGACTGATACTGATGTGTTGACTGATACTGACGTCTTGGTGATACTGACGCCTTGACTGAGACTAATGTGTTGTTGATACTGACGTCTTGACTGTGACTGGTGTGTTGCTGATACTGATGTGTTGCTGATAATGATGTGTTGTTGATACTGACATCTTGACTGAGATTGATGTATTGCTGAGACTGATGTGTTGCTGATACTGGTATGTTGCTGATACTGACATCTTGCCTGATACTGATGTGTTGCTGATACTGATGTGTTGCGGACACTGATCTGTTGCTGATACTGACGTCTTGGTGAGCCTGATGTGTTGCTGATACTGACGTCTTGGTGATACTGATGTGTTTCATGTGTTGCTGATACTGATGTCTTGTCTGATACTGATGTGTTGCTGATACGTATGCCGTGTCTTAGATTAATGTGTTGCTGATACTGACGTCTTGACTGAGATTGATGTGTTGCTGATACTGACGTCTTGACTGAGACTGATGTGTTGCTGATAATGATGAGTTGCTGATACTGACGTCTTGACTGATAGTCATGTGTTACTGATAATGATGTGTTGCTGATACTGACGTCTTGGTGATACTGATATGTTCCTGATACTTATTTTGTTGGGAAGAGGTGACTCTGGTCTAAGACTCAAACTAGTTGTAGATTTGTTGTAAGACAGCTTCGAAATAAAGCCGCTGATCTGAATGAGCAGCTCAGTGTTTCTGTTGGCGAACCCGCTGTCTGAAATTGATCATGCTGTGCACATTTAGAGAAGAATGTGTGCGTTGGAAAGAAGGAATTAAGGATGACACGTTTGATTAGGTCATTTCTGGATTTCTTTCAAACCTGTTTCTTCATGATACGTGTTTTGTTGAATTGTATAGGAAATTCGCTCACTGACATGATCATTGGAACCAAATACACAACCGTGCATCACTTTTTCTGCAGGGATCAAAGTGACTAGGTATTCTCTTTTGATGCAAATGGACACAATTGCCTAGCATACTGTCAACATATATCACCACCTGAAAGGGGCCCATTCCTTTGCCACTATCAAAAGGTGGGCAGTAGAGTTCAAGAAGGGATTAGAGATGATCCCCAGAACAGAGAGAATAAGTTAGTGAGTATGGTTTTACAACGCTTTTAGCAATATTCCAGCAATATTACTGCAGGGGGCACCAGAAATGGGCTTCACACATTGTTCTCATGTGGGGAATCGAACACGGGTCTTCGGCTTGACGAACGAACGCTTTAACTACTTGGTTACCCCACCGCTCAAGATCAAGACAAACTTCAACTATTACCAGTAAGGAAAATGTTGATAGAATCCGTTTGATTGGATAGATGATTACAGTTTTGCGAGATTTATGACTACCTACAACAGAAAATACGTGTAGAATAAGTTTTTATTGACAAATTGACAGGCTATACTCGTCTGACAGCTTCATCACCATGTCGCCTTGCTGCTGTAAAGTGAAAGGCCACCACCTGGTTGTCCTCGTGGCTGCTTCGTCTGTGCGTCTTCTCTTCAGTGGCTTGTGGTTCACTCCCGGCATCCTGTACGTCGCCTTCAGGGACGCCTTCCAGCAAAGTGCGGCCGTGACGTCGTGGATCACGTCACTTCAGTACTTCACGAGCTGCATAACAGGTGAGTATATTCTGCAGTTACATTAGCATTGTCTGCACTCGTTCAGAGTTTGACCGGTGAGGCTTCTGGGTTAGAAATAACAACCTTTTCTCGTGGAATGAATCGTGGAATGAATGACTTGGGTGATTTGGTGATTGCATGTCAGTAAACTCTGAAGGCATCGATCGATGCTCATAATACCTGTATATATAATTTGTTGGTGCTGTCAAGACTTCATGATTGAATACTGAACATTTGATATTGCTTAAACAACAAACAATCAGACAACAGTGGTTGGCTGAAGTCATATGAAGATCTATAAATTCACAATATAATATAAATATGATATGATAACTTTGGAAACATATTGAAACAACTAGGTATTTTGGATAAATGAAGTTTTAAAGAAACCTATTGAAGTGGTTTTCACTATAACAAGGACCGTGAAGATCCGGGGTAGAATAGGTTTTCAGCAACCCATGCTTGCCGTAAAAGGCGACTATGCTTGTCGTAAAAGGCGACAAACGGGATCGGGTGGTCAGGCTCGGTGACTTGGTTGATGCATGTCATCGGTCTCAATTGCATGGATCGATGCTCATCACTAGAATGTCTGGTCCATACTCGATTATTTACAGACTGACGTCATATAGCTGGAATATTGCTGAGTGCGGCGTTAAACAACAAACCAAACCAAACCAAACCACTATAACAATACCACTGATCTGTCCTCAAAAGCGTTTTACAAATAGTCACAATATTGAAAGTACAAGTGTACAGTAAAACGCATTTATCCTGAAGATCAGGTTTTGTCTATGTTTGGTCAGGATATGATGACATCATAATATTTTCTGAAACGTTTTCAGAACATTTGAATCACCTCAATGCAGTATTCCAAAATATCAATCAAATATCAATATTTGCTCTAAAACCAAGCAAATGTAAATGCTCAACAAAACAAGTCACCAACTTTCAGTATCTTCAGCAAAGATGGCATCCATGTCGATTCTTCAAAAATGCTTTCAGTTACACAGTTCCCACCCCCTAAAAATTGTCCACGACATGGGTCATTTCTCGTGTTTAGCCTCGTACTATCGGAAATTTGTAGCAAACTTTTCTGGTATTGCCTCACATCTATACAAACTCCGGAAAAATGGTCTAATTGCAAACAGGCACTCTAAGAGCAAAAGCAAGCCCTTACAACAGCCCCCATCCTTGCATATTCTGACTAAAATAAACCCTTCATCCTCACAACTGATGCATCTCAAACTGCAATAGGGTACATTTTAGGAAAACTTGATTCTAATGGCATAACTTGTAATGATGTTGTTAATTCATATCCTTTGACAATACAAGTATCTTCCTTGGCATTGGTCCTGTTCAGTGTTTAGGAACAAACAATGCTGGCTGTTAACGTTTCTTATGCTCATCAGTTTAGGTTATTGACAATGACGTCATCGGCGACAAATGCCTTAGGTCACAGGGTTAGTAGACAGACAGTGGCCAGGAGACTCAGGGCTCATGGAAGCAGGGCTTCTAGACCATACAGAGGACAGCTATTGACAGCGCAACATCGTCGTCTGCGATTGAGACGGGCCCGGACTGTACGACGTTGGCAACGACGTGACTGGCAGGGGGTTGTCTTCACTGACGAAGGTCGATTCTGTATGTTTAGGGCTGATGGAAGACAACGTGTTTACCGCCGAAGGGGTGAACGAACGGCGGCGTGTTGCGTGCAGGAGGTCGTACCATATGATGGAGGGAGTGTCATGGTGTGGGGAGGGATCTATGGGCAGGAGAGGACACCGCTGGTCATCGTTGAAGGAAACTTGACAGCTCAGCGGTACATGGAAAACATTCTTCGTCCAGTTGTCCTACCATTTCTCCAACAGCAGCCACGTGGTGTCATTTATCAGCATGACAACGCTAGAGCCCATACAGCCAGAATTGTCACTAACTTCCTCGCAGCAAGCAACGTCAACGTCCTGCCGTGGCCTGCACGCTCACCCGACATGTCCCCCATAAAACACCTCTGGGACTTGATGGATCGACCACACTCTCCAGCCAACCGGCAAAAACTGATCTTGGCCCTCCAAGACGAATGGCGTCAAATCCCACGTGACCTCATCAGAGTATGACTTTTTCTGTGCGACGAAGAGTTTTTGCGTGTATTGAGGCATTTGGTGGTCACACACGCTACTAATGACTTGTTATTGAACGTGAACGATTGTTTATGTACTCTGCCTATTGTCCATGATTCTGAAAGCTCGAGTTTTGTACCACACCCAACTTTGGGGGGGCTCTGACGTCATTCTCGGTCGCGGTATGATTGTCATTTTCAGTGTTGATTATGTTGATATATTGATCTTCTCAATACACTTTACTTCATGCATGTATGTTTTGTTGTTTTTGAGCAAGAGTGATTTCAAACTCTTGGACGTCAGTATATTTGTTATTATTATACATGTTTTATTTCTTCCAAGTAAGGGTAAATGATGCTTAATGGTCAATTCACATCACAGTCAACAACTGTTTCAGTGACATCACAGTGGGACACGCAGAGTCAATAACCTTATCCAAGGATACAGCAAAGTGACTTGCATGATATGGCCTCTTGAAATGGAAGATTTGAAAAGATTAATTAATAGATAAGGGTTACAGACATACTGTCTCTCATAGTCATGTCTTTCTGTCAAAGATTATGGCTTTGCTCACGAAATACTGTATTTATGAGGATGGCCATATTGCGATTGAGACTTTTTAATGAGGCTGAGTTATTGTTTTTTAAGCAGATGGAGGCTGAGCTATTTATTTGCATTATGAGCTGTGTCTCCTTTTAAACAGACCCCCCCCCCTATCTCAAATGGTCCACCCCTAAAGACAAACGCTCTGTCCACAACACCAAGAAGCTAGTAATGTCTTATAGGTTTCCATTGCCACACTGAATGGTGGACGCTGCATTTGGACATCGTTTTAAACAACGTGTTTTAATGTTTATGTCCGTTTCAGTTACCTGTAATATGTAATTAATTGTTTACTTCGCCAGTATTGGGGTCATGCGAGGGGTATCAAAAAGTTGCATTGCATATATGGAATTGTCGTGAGCTATAATTATTTTTCAACGTGGTCCCTTTGCAGTTTCTGGTCAGTTGATCCCTGCTTTATAGGTCAAATCCTGGTCTATCTACCAGTCCTCCACTGCAGCAACCAATTCTTGATCCTCGTGTAATCACTGACCACACACATGACAACAGGTGGTTGTGACATTACGGGTTATGTCAAAACGACCTTTCTGATCCAGGCAATCTGAGCGTCACTGACCTCATCAGGAAAGTTGACAGACGGAATGTGTTTTTGTATTGTATTCATGCACCCCGCAAAGGTTAACATGAATTGAATCTGTCACAATCACCGTTTATCTTTCGCTTCAATGGGCTAAACATTTGAACGTAAGATACTTTGCATAGCCCGTTGGAAGTACCACCATACACTATAAGCCAACTATTAGACCTTCCAGAATATTCTTTTGTTCAGTTTTCAGATTTTGAATCGAGGACTTTGTTAAAATATTTTTCAAAGGGTAGACTGGAAAGGAAGTGTTGTATGACCCGAGAGAGTTTACTTTCTGATTGGCTAATGTGCATTTTTTGTTACTCATTTCATTGGTCAGTCAAAGTTCGTAAAGGTTGTTCTGATGAGACCGGTAATGAGATGTTTAGCGGTAGTGAGAAATTAGATCTGATTTTAATGAGTGTAATACTCCTTCACTAAACGTTTCATCGTGGCTTGTGATGTGGCAGCCTCCCCATAAACAGCATGCAACCGTTCATTATTAAACTGTGGTGATCGAAACTCGAGGGAAAATTTGGTGATTTCTCTGTACATGTACTCAGTTTTGTACATTTGAAAGCTCAGGAGTGGTGAACCTCCGTGTCGAAGTTAATTATCAGCTAGTCACTGGACTGAAGCACGCCAAGTTGTATCAAACACAGGTCAATACTAATATATGTCACATGTAAGCATAACAACATCGATGTGCCAGACTTAAAACTTTCTCATGAAACGCCCAATGCAATATCAATTTCAATCCACCCTTGGACTCTTCCCGTTTTAGGTGCAGTTGGAGGTTTGGTGATGCATCGTTTCGGCAGTCGACTGGTCACCGTGACAGGAGGGATCATCCTGTCTGGTGGACTGCTGACCAGTATGTGGACCACTCACATCGCTCACTTGTTCGTCACATATGGAATGCTTGCGGGTACGAGTCGCCACTGACTGTGGAATTTTAAATCCTGTCAAGCAGATAATCTTCTTCCGGGTATTATTGATGAATAAAGAGAAACTGTTAACAAGAATGAAACAATTTCACAACCGTCATGTGCGTTGTAAGTAATATCCTGATTTCTTACATAAAGAAGTTTACTTTGACTTTGAATCGAACCTCTAAATTTACAATGATCTAATTTTGTTGAATCCTGTAACTTGTCCTAATGACAAGATTATCTACCACGCGGATCCAAGAAATTACGATTACAAATATGCATTGTCATGTCATGTCTCAATTCTCAATCCAGGGTTTGGAGCAGGTCTGTCTTATATCGGGTGCTTGGAAGCTGTGAAAGAAACATTCACCACTAATGTTAACTTGGTGTTCGGGGTGAGTGCATTTATTTCCAACTTAGGGATCATGATCTACCCACCTGTGCTGCAGCTCCTCATTGATATCTTCTCCTGGAGAGGAATGTTCCTCATTCTGGCGGGATTGGAGCTCAACACCATTGTCATTGCTGCAGTATTTCCAGGACCCCATATACGTCCACAAGTAGAGACACACATAGCACAGGAGACAGACGAATCGTACAGACATGGAGATACTGGTTCAGAGATAAATGATGGGACGACTGATTCATTATTACATGGTATCTCACCCAAAACAGAAAAGACAGTTGCGCTGAAAGATATAAGTTTGCAACCAACCTTTCTCGAAAATCATTACTTTTTAAAGAGTCGACATTATTACCTATACGTACTGAGTGGTACCGTGTTTCTCTTTGGGGCTGGAATTATACTGGGACATTTGTCAGCCTATGCCATGCAGAATAACATCACAGATAGCTATGGAGCTGCAATGCTGTATACAGTCAACGCATTATCAATGGCATGTGGTAAATTGCTCCACGGAGTTGTGATAACGAAAATCAGAATTAACCCTATCAAACTCCATATATTTGTGTGTGGAATAGGTGGTTTGGCAACGTTTCTATTCCTGTTCAATGTTCCACTTCCTGTTCTATACGCCTATATGGTAGTGTTTGGAGCGAGTAATGCTAGCATAGGTGGCGCACTCATGCCATCCATACTGCTGGAGATGGCAGGCTCCGACAGCTTCTCCTTCTCTGTTGGCCTTTATACAGTGATCACAGCCATGGGATCTCTCATAGGAGCGCCAACAGCAGGTGAGATAGTAAAAGAGACCATTTAAATCTTTCATTTTTCACAACAAACAAAGTACATGTGTTGTTTACTCTGCGCTAAGCAATATCCCATCTATATGGTGATTGCCCTAAAATAGTCCAGTCTGGACCAGAAAACCAGTGATTGATGTCATTTGTACATTCCTACATCCATATCATTTTAAACCATATTTATAGACCTTGTATTTCTTCTATGACTTCGTCATTATGCACCATAATCAATCTTTATGTGTTTCTCCGAAGGTTGGATATATGATGCCACCAGTTCTTATACAACCCCGTTCCTGCTTGCAGCCATTTCAATGATATCATCAGCATTCGTCATGGTGACATCGTGTCGTCAGTTGAAGCCAAACCAGGCAAACACTACAGAGGATGTTTAGCATATATTATTTCACAAAAGTTATTATATTTCCCTCAATAGATACACTATTGCCGCCATCATATATTACTGGGTCATGTTAAACAACAAACACGAAAGATAACCTATTAGTATCTAACCTTGCGTTACATTATGAGAAACGTCTGAGTGACAATATCTGGATAATGATCAGGATCAACAGAAACAACCCAGTGTCAGCAAAATGATGGATGTCAATGACCACTGATAAGACTAAATACCTGTTACAGTATTAGTCAGGTTGAAGGTTTGCGTGAAGGCTGTAACGTGTGTAACCGAAATCTTTAGAGCACGTGATCCAGCTTTGCCAAATGATGATCGTCTCACAAAGTTGGAGATAACTTTACACCCTATCGTTTCTGACGCCATGGCGTCTACACCCAAAAGTGTGTTCTGTCGACGAAACATTTGTGTTTTGTGTGTTTTCTGTGTTCAGACTGAAATGTTTGCATCAGAGACAAAGAGTTTTACTGACAACGGAAAATCAAAACCGATTTCATGTAATCAGGAAAGTTCGCTGAATTTTACCGTTTTCATAAAAGAAATTTTCCACATGTATAAAGGTATGTTTTACGCTAGGTAGAAACTCCAAACATGCCACTACTGTAAATGTGACGCTAGGAGTGAATGATGTTCCTGTGAAAAACGAGTGTCAGAAGGAAAAACTCTTCTGTGTTGGAATGTGAACAGTTCATATAATAAGTTACCTAATTTGGACTTTTGTGACTTTTTGAAGAAATATAATATTGTATGCTTAACGGAATCTTGGGCAAAATCAGTTGATGATTTTAAACATGTATTTCATAACTTTTCCTCATTTCAGTCTATTCGTCCCACAGAAAAATCTGTTGGTCGTCATAGCGGCGGTGTTCTTATATATATTGATATTAATTTGGTACCTCTTTTACTGCGAATGACGAATGGACAGATGTAGTGTTTCTCATTAGTAAATCTGTTATTACAACTGGTAAAAGGTTAATATTAGGTTGAGTTTATGTAAAACCAGAAAAGACACAGTTCAATGAAAGTATTGAAGTTATTGAAAATTATATTACAACTTTGAAAGAGGAATTCCCTGATACTGACTTAATTGTTTGTGGCGATTTTAACGGTCGCATGGGTGTTGAACTTGTTGATTATATTACCTTGACGCTGCTGATTACCTCCCCTTAGAAAATACTGTGGATGATAAAGTTGCAGCTCCACATTTGTATCCGAATCGTAAAAACAAAGACACGGTGGTTAACAATTATGGTAGAGAACTTCCTGATTTGTGTAAAACACTCGGGTGTTATCTGCTGAATGGAAGATTTTCTGATGATGGCGATTTCACTTATGTGGGCCCAGTGGGTTACAGTACCCAAGACCATGTCATAGTATCCTCACCCATTTACAGTTTTATAGAGGATTTCCGCGTTACTACCTGTACAGAATCTGACCATCTACCACTATGTGCAGTCTTTAGACAATTATTTGAATGTGATAAGCCAGACATAGAGGATTTGTCTACAGGAACAGATAGATGTTGATACAAATGGACTAACAGTAAAGCCAGTATATATATCGAGAAGTTAAGAGACCATTCCAGACAGCAACTGTTTACTCGTTTTACACACGAAGTGGATGCTGATGTTGAAAGGGCAGTTGCTACTTTACAACATATCCCCTATTCATGTGGTGAATGTATAAAGTTGAATTATAGTGATAGGACGTGTTTTAGACAACAGCATCTGGTGTGGTTTTATGAGGAATGTGAGATGATGAAGAAAAATAAGTACAAACGTTTATATATATTTAGAAAATGTTCATCCTTAGAAAATTTAGGATGTTATAACAAAGCCAAGATGGAATTCGGTAAACTTTGTAAACCAAAACAATTAAAAGCATAAGAGGGTAGTCATCGATGAACTCCATGAGGCAGCAAGTAACAGTGACTGTACAGCGTTTATCTTGTCGGTCGCAGGAACCTGGTATAAGCCCTTCCTCTTGGTCAGACTATTTTCAGGAATTATCAAATCCTGTAGTAACAGAAGATGAGGAATTCTCCAGTATTATTCATAATATTCCTTGCTCATCATGAAAACTCTGTCTGTGACGATTGCCTTTGTCAAGACGAAATTTTATCAAGCGACTTTACAGAACAAGATGTTATAGATACTATAAGAAAGCTTAAGAACAATAAATCCCCTGGGAATGATTGGATACCTTTGGAATTCCATAAAGCTGCTGAGGGATTCCTGTTACCATATCTTCTGAAACTGTTCAACAAAGTACTACAGTCTGGTCACTACCCAGAATCGTGGAGCAACGCAATAATATTACATTACATAAGAAAGGTTCTGGAAACGATCCTAATAACTTTCGAGGTATTTCCTTGCTCAATGTCTTGAGCAAAATGTTTGCATATATTTGAAACAAACGTTTACAATTTTTTCTTGGATGTACATGGAATGATTGGTGAATATCAAGGAGGATTTAAGAAAGACCACTCGACTATCGATATCATTTTTATCCTTAACCCTATTGTGCAAAAGTATATTTTACGTAAAAATGGAAAAGTATATTGTGCCTTCATTGACTTTCGTAAGGCTTTTGATATGGTAAACAGATCAAAGCTTTTGTATGTTATGCATCAAAATGTTATTCATGGTAAAGTTTTCACAGTGATCAAAAGTATGTTTGAAAATGTAAAACCTACTGTAACATATAACTACGGTAAGAAATTAACAGAGTATGTTGTCAGTGCTTGTGTGATGTGAAACAAGGGTGTACCTTAAGCCCCATGTTATTTTCTGAATAATATTTTCTGATAATGAACTTGTAGCATATTTAGATGGCAAATTTGATGATGGTATATTTATATCTGAACACATGCTTAATATAATTGCACTGATGACTTGGTTCTGGTGGCTGATAGTGTTATTAAACTCCAGAGGCGTCTTGATGCTTTATATCTAAACCCCCCCAAAATGGGGAATGGAAATTAATACTGACAAGAGTAAAATTGTTGTCTTTAAAAATGGGTGGCCATTTATCAAAATATGTAAAGTGGTATTTTAAATGGTAAAATTGATACTGTAAGTATGTATAAATATTTAGTCTTAATTATAACGCTAAAACTCATTTGGACCAGAGCATGTAAAACTCTTTCTGAACAGGCTTCCAAAGCACTGTGGCCAGTTAAATCACTGATCAGGAGACTTGAATTTACTCTTAAAAATTCGCTTTACCTATTTGATAAGAAAATTGTACCCATTTTGTTATATGGTTGCGAAATCTGGGGCTACCAAAGAAGGGAAAGCATAGAAATTGCCCACCGAAAGTTTTGTAAATTTATGTTACAAATTGGATATAGATCATCTAACGCTGCTGTCTAGGGTGAATGCGGCAGAGTTCCTTTGTACACTACCTATTTTGTAAGATGTGTTAAATATTGGTTAAGATTGCTTCATATGAATTTTATTAGATATCTATATAATTGCTATCTCTTTTTTATTAGCTACTATTGATAGGAAGACCTCAACGGGGCCACACATGTAAGACATTTATTATTTTCCTACGGCTTTGGTATCGCTTGGATTTCACAGGATGTTGATGATCCAAAGCTATTTATTACTCACTTTAAAGAAAGAGTGTACAACTGTTTTTTGGCAAGAATGGCATGCCTCCTTACACTCAAATGTATTAACCTTTTATAAGACCAAGAAAGCATGGTTAGATTGTGAAAAATATTTATCTCTTCAAATGCCCTGGGAGTACAAACGTCTATTGATAAAGTTTAGAATTGGTTGTAATTCTTTGGGTTTGCAGCATCCACGTAGGGGTGTATCAACATTGACCGATGATAATGTTCTGTGAGAATATGTTGTATATGTCTGTAATCATTATGAAGACTGTTATTACCTACATTGTCAAATAAGCAGTATTATTCACTTAAAAGCCTGTGTACTTCGTCAGATATGAATGTATTATTGCCATTTACTAAGTTCTAAACACATCTTTTAAGAACGGTTCCGCTTAATAAGTAATCTTGTTAATTTGAGTCTGTATATCTTCATGTGGTAACTCAAATTATGATGTAAAATGTTTTGTACTTTAGGTCACGTGGCCTTTAATGCAAATAAACCTGTCTGCCTGCCTGTCAAGATTATTATCGATATGTTTATCTGTCTTCAAAACATAGTGGATTAAGACCAACCTTGACAAATACCTCTCGACTGATATAATGCTATTTGTTTTATGATGGCACTTTACACCCGAGTTTAATGTTCTGCAACAGAACACAAATGTGTTTGAACCTGTGTTTATAATGAACCGCGGTTCAAATGAACATTAAACATTTCAGATTTTTTCCAAAGGTTTTTATTTCAGTATGATATGTTTTAATACGATTGTACATTTGCCCTTCAAGTCGTACTGATGTGATTCAAGTTTCCATTTGCAATGACTCTGGACGATACATAATTATAGTATGTTGAGTTAAAAGATACTATCAATGTGGTCTATATATCA
Organism: Haliotis cracherodii; assembly: GCF_022045235.1. NCBI lineage: Eukaryota > Metazoa > Mollusca > Gastropoda > Lepetellida > Haliotidae > Haliotis > Haliotis cracherodii. The sequence continues at coordinate 39,983,653 of NW_027266330.1, read as the reverse complement.
ATATATATATCATCATTGGTTATGATAAATTTTGCAGTTTCTGGCGTGAAGTTTTTCCTTCTAAGAAAAAAAAGAAATTTAATATTCTTTAAAAAAATATTCTATTTAAGCTTTGTACACAACTAACGTTCACGACAAACATGAGGAAAAACTAGATCCATGGTACATCTGTCACTGAACGTGGTGACCATAGATATACTAGTAGCTTCATAACACTCTTCAAGAGGTGCAGAACAATTTGTCAGACATGAAAGCAAATGTCATCTGAAGCTTGCTGAGAAAACAATATGTGAAATATTGGGATAGGATATTTAGGCAAAAAGCTGGCGATACCATAGGCACCAATCATACCCCGTTCCTTGCTGATCTGTGTCTTTTTATGCATATGAATGGGAATTTCTGCTCTGATTGGCAAAATCAAAACACGGGAAGATAGCCAAGAAGTTTAACTTAGCTTCAGGTATATCGGTAATGTGATCTCGTTCAATAATTGTCAAATAGCAATTTCATTTCCTCTGATTTGGGCACCTGAACTGGAAATAAAAGAGACCAGTGAAACAACCTCATCTGACTCATATTTAGATCTGTGCATACAGATTCAGAATAACGAAAACGTATCCACAAGACTGTGTTACAAGGGGGATGACTTCAACTTTCCAATAGTCAAATTTCCCTTTATGTCGATTCCTCTTTTTTACTAGCTCGAGCCTACAGCCTACAGTCTTTGTTGTCTATATTTCACAACGATTGAGGTACAATCGAGCATGCTCGTTCCACGAAGATTCCATTCTCTAAACCTATATCAAAGAGGAAGGGTAGCAGTGACTATATGCCATCTATTGTTCTTCATGTTTTTCGACATTGGTAAAAGCCGAATACTGAATACAGAGAACGTTTCACAAAATCAACATCCGGTGCCGAAAACATGGCCGCTGCTTTTGGCCGCGGTCATCGCCTGTTGAATTTGCGCTGAAATTATCCCAAAAAGTAAGCAAAGACAACTATATATGTGCAGTGTCACCTGATAGTGTGTGGTATGTATGACTTTAACATTGTAAGAGCAAAATGAGGCAGCGATAAGTATCTTTACATAAAGGATAATGTAATTTAGTCCTCGTCATCTGATACCACAGACGACACAAACATAAGGATAATATCACTTAGTCCTCGTCATCTGATACCACAGACGACACATACATAAAGGTAATATCACCTAGTCATTATCATCTGATACTACAGACAACACATACATAAGGGTAGTATCACCTACATGTAGTCATCTGATACCACAGACGACACATACATAAAGGTAATATCACCTAGTCATTATCACCTTTTACCACAGACGACACATACATAAAGGTAATAGCACCTGGTCATTATCGTCTGATACCACAAACGACACATACATAAGGGTAATATCACCTAGATCTAGTCATCTGATACCACAGACGACACATACATAAGGGTGATATCACCTAGATCTAGTCATCTGATACAACAGACGACACATACATAAGGGTAATATCATCTAGTCCTAGTCGTCTGATACCACAGACGACACATACATAAGGATAATATCACTTAGTCCTCGTCATCTGATACTACAGAGGGCACATGCATAAGAGTAATGTCACCAAGTCATTATCGTCTGATACCACAGACGACACATACATAAAGGTAATATCACCTAGTCATTATCATCTGATACTACAGACGACACATAGATACGGGTAATATCACCTAGATCTAGTCATCTGAAGCTACAGACGACACATACATAAGGATAATATCACCTAGATCTAGTCATCTGATACCACAGACAACACATATATATGGGTAATATCACTTAGTCCTCGTCATCTGATACCACAGACGACACATACATAAGGATAATATCACCTAGTCCTCGTTATCTGATACTACAGACGACACATGCATAAGAGTAATATCACCTTGATCTAGTCATCTGATACTACAGACGACACATACATAAGGGTGATATCATCTAGATCTAGTCATCTGATACCACAGACGACACATACGTAAGGATAATATCACCTAGCCCTAGTCATCTGATACTACAGACGACACATACATAAAGGTAATATCACCTAGATCTAGTCATCTGATACCACAGACGACACATACATAAGGGTAATATCACCTAGATCTAGTCATCTGATACTACAGACGACACATACATAAGGGTAATATCATCTAGATCTATTCATCTGATACTACAGACGACACATACATAAGGGTAATATCACCTCGATCTTGTCATCTGATACTACAGACGACACATACTTAAGGATAATATCACCTCGATCTAGTCATCTGATACTACAGACGACACATGCATAAGAGTAATATCACCTAGATCTAGTCATCTGATACTACAGACGACACATACATAAATCTATTATCACCTAGATCTAGTCATCTGATACTACAAACGACACATACATAAGGGTAATATCACCTCGATCTTGTCATCTGATGCTACAGACGACACATACTTAAGGATAATATCACCTCGATCTAGTCATCTGATACCACAGACGACACATACATAAATCTATTATCACCTAGATCTAGTCATCTGATAATACAGACGACACATACATAAGGGTAATATCGTCTAGATCTATTCATCTGATACTACAGACGACACATACATAAGGGTAATATCACCTCGATCTAGTCATCTGATACTACAGACGACACATACTTAAGGATAATATCACCTCGATCTAGTCATCTGATACTACAGACGACACATGCATAAGAGTAATATCACCTAGATCTAGTCATCTGATACTACAGACGACACATACATAAATCTATTATCACCTAGATCTAGTCATCTGATACTACAAACGACACATACATAAGGGTAATATCACCTCGATCTTGTCATCTGATGCTACAGACGACACATACCTAAGGATAATATCACCTCGATCTAGTCATCTGATACCACAGACGACACATACATAAATCTATTATCACCTAGATCTAGTCATCTGATACTACAAAAGACACATACATAAAGGTATTATCACCAAAATCTAGTCATATGATACTACTGACGACACATACATAGAGGTAATATCACCTAGATCTAGTTATCTGATACTACAGACAATACAAACATAAGGATAATATCACCTAGAACTAGTCATCTGATACTATAGATAACACAAACATAAGGGTAATATCACCTAGATCTAGTCATCTCATACTACAGGTGACACATACATTAGAGTATCATTATCAATAACCCGTCAACCATCATTTTGGCACCTAGTTTTCCACCATTAATTTCCGTTAATCATACAATCACGCGACGAGAGTTGGTTGTTATGGAATAATAATCGTTGACCTAACTCAAAGTACCAGTTTTGTTAACGTTATAGTTAATGTCCGAATAAAAATATTTTCGTCATTTTTACCATGTAATTTTGTGATCGTTGACAGGGCCTGGTAGTTGGGGCCAGAACAGACACTTTAACGACTCATAACAATGACATAATTTGCGTTGAACATGCTTTCAGCATGCATGATCCATGGTCACGTTAGTATCCAGCCCGATAATGACGGAATATCTCAAAACATGAATATATATATAAATGAGTGTTGGGACGTTTTCTTGTAGATTACAGTGTTTAATTTCATATATTGGAATGATGATAATAGTATAAAAAAATAGAAATAACAAATTAACAAACTTTTATGTTAAATTCTCATGTTACACTGTAATTCGCACTTCCCAATCCCAGAGACAACATCCCAAACAAGATGGGCAGAGGAACAGTGTTCTAAAATGATGTGAAATCAATACTTCATCCAGTTAACTGGTATTGTCTGTCCAACTGGCACTAACAGCACGCACCCATCTGCCTGAAGAAGGATAGCAGCTATATATGGACGGTGTAACCGTCCTTGTCTGTATAGCCACTTGTCAGAACCGCCCTGTTTTATAGTATCCACTCACACCACTTTGTCAGCTATTTAACCACGCCTTCTATGCCTGCATACCCTTCTACCGATGGTGAATATAGACATTCACGCATGTAACTAGATGTGTTCCACGATTCATACGTACAATAACATATCTTCTTGAAATTTTAAATTTTTCTTTAGATATTTTATTTTATTTAGAATAAGGGTAAGTCTATAATATCCTATTTAGGCATGTGCCGTTGACAGACATAGCGTCCCTTTTCCTTTGTTGCTGTAACGCGTGTTTTGCTCGTGGAACATTGGCTATGAATTCATACTTATTTGAGAATATAATAGACCGTTCGTCTGCACCATGGGTCATTTTGCACTGTGTGTTTTCAAGCCCTTTTGATTTTATTAGAGATTTGTTGCGAACACAAAGCTCTGGGCACTCTTAGGATCTCTAGATGTAAAAAGCGTTTTAATACTAAAGCAGCTCAGTAAACTTCGTTAATCTTCGGCAAATTCATGAAGTTTGCAAGTTTTAACTATTAATTCCCTTATTATATTTCGTACTTTTCACTTGTCTTTCTCGTTATTGCAATTCCACTTCTCCCTGAAAAACATGATTTTAATTGTAAACTATCTTCGCGACATTCGTGCTTTTGCTTTTTCAACAGAATAATTAACCGTAAGCTAGTACAACCCTGAGCTTATATATGAATATACTAACTATAGGAAACACTGTATTGATCTATGTTTTTGTCTGATGTTATTACATTTGTAGAGATGAAAATAGCCTCTATGTATTCGCATGTGCACGTATTCAATGGCAGCCAAAAGTACGTACATTGGTTAGTAGTGGCAAAATCGCGATATCAAGTCAAATACAGCACATCGTGAATTAGCATCGCATTATAATTTCATTCCTAAGTAGAGCTGTTTGTAATTATAACATTTATTCTGTCTTATATGCACACCTCAAGTATTATATATATCGTGCTGTAAGCGTTTTCACTGTCAGTATTTATCTTTATCGCCACGAGTGCAGTCCTTTTTTCGCTCCAGTGTGTGCTAGCCTACACCAATTACTTCCCTTTGCTAACGCGTCATGTTGTGGTAGCTATGATAGGAAATGTAAACATATTCAGGTTCAATCCTCACTCTTGAGTGGGTCACCTTGGTTCGGTCCTACTAAATAACGCCCGGGGGCGTCCGGAAACGTCCGGGAGCGTTAGGGCAATGCCAGGGAGCGTCCGGGAGAATGATACTAAATAATAAAGTGTATTCTATATAATTGTATTCTTGTATTGATTATTCAAAATAACATATTGCTGGAAAAGAAATTACATACACCCCTATTCTTTTTAAATGGTGAATATGCGAAGCAAATACGATTTTATTTTATTCGAACTGGCGAGGTATTCGTAGGCTTTGAAGGATACAATGTAAATTTGCTTACGGAACAAAAATAACGTTCTGTTATAGTGTCATAGTCTGTATACTATTTCATTAGTAATACTGAAAGACAGACGTTTTCAAAAGTTCATGCGTGGTCCCAGATGGTTCACTGAGTGTAAAACGTCCGGTACTATAGCGTCCGGGCAACGTCGGGGAGCATCTGGTGGGAGCGTCCTGGAGAATGATACTAAAGAATAAAGTGAAAAATTGTGTTCTTGTATTAATTATAATAATGTGTCGTTAATTAGGGTGCCCACCTCCTCCTCCCAAGAATCACGAATGCGTCTAATTTTTCACGTTGCTCACCTCTGAATCCTGAAACTATCAGAGATGGAGAGCGGCGTACAAACATCTCAGAAGAACACAGTACGAGCAGTTTCCTAAGGAGATATGGGAGAGGAGAAGAAACCTGTATCCAGTCAGGCGCGAAGCAGTGCGAAGCCTCATAATGTTGACGAACTGAGAGCTAAACCGAGCGGAACGACATCGTCGACGGGGAGCTAGGAAGACGCGGAGCGTACGTCAACAGAACCCTCCCCTCTTACAGATCCCTTGTATATATGTTGTAAGTTAAATGTGTTATCCCTTAATGTATGTGGTCTGCAGTCACGACTGCTAAACACTGATTTCATGCACAAAGTATTACAGTATGACATATGCATTCTGTGTTTCACCGAGACCAAAACATGTGATGCTGACGATATAAATATACCCGGATTCTCTATCTTTATGAATAACAGAAAGAATGATTATTACTGCAGGACATCAGGCGGCATCATAGTCGCTGTTCGTCAGTCTATTGAGAAACATGTGCATGTATTAGACAAATCAAACGACATAATACCATGGTGTCTGCTCTCAAAAAACCTACTCCCGGTAGATAATGCCGCATATCTTGGATGTGTCTACATACCCCCTGGGAACAGTCGATACGCCTCACCTGACCACTTTCTTACTCTTAAGGATGATATAATCAACGTCTCTACTCATTCTGACTATATTTGCGTAACGGGTGACTTTAATGCAAGAAAGGTTTTCGTAACGAAAGACAATATTGACTATTATACTCGAGTATTCTAAATTCTAAATTTAAATTTATATCGTTAATGGCCGTCTCGGCTATGATAAGGAACACGGGATAGATTGTGCAATTACTCGTGACGAAATCCTTTCTGCAGTCAATGGTCTTAAAACCAACAAAGCCTGTGGATTAGATAACATATGTAATGAGTACATCAAAGCTTCTATTCACCTCATGTTGGCTGTTTATGTAACATTGTTTAACTTAATCCCTGACAATGGTGTTTTACCTGAAACCTAGCTTGTTGGCATGATTAGGCCCATTTACAAAAAACAAAGGCGATCCTGGGGATCCAGATAGCTTTAGGGGCATATCAAATATAAGTTGCTTGGGTAAAGATTTCACCTCCACTTTGAATAATCGACTGAAAGCTTACCACGTTGACCTAATTGGCAAAGCCCAAGTCGGGTTCAGGGTAAACTACTCAACTACTGGTAATATATATCAGTATATATATATACATCAATAAATATATATCAAAAGCACTCGTAGATGTATACTTAAACCATAATATGAGGCTGTATTGTGTTTTTGTTGATTTTAGTAGGGCCTTCGATACGGTTTGGCGTTGTGGCCTATGGTACAAAATGATTCAAAGTAATATCACTGGTAAATGCTTTAATGTTATCAATAACATGTACAAACACATAAAATCATTTGTTTCTCTTTGCCCTTTATCTAAATGACCTTGAGTCTTTTTTTTGTCAGATAACGACGTTATTGGGCTTGAAAAAGTGAATGATTATGTTCTAAAAGAAATTGGAAGTTTTATCAAGCTATTGGTAATTCTTTACGCGGATGATACAGTCCTAATGTTCGAGACACCTTCCGACCTGAAACTATGTTTAAACGTATTTGAAAACTATTGTTATCACTAGAAACTCAAGGTAAACACTGCTAAAACAAAAATTGTAGCTTTTGCTAAACGATCTTTTAAAATTGCCTGTACATTTAGACTTCAAGATACGATTCTCCTTATTGAAAAACAATATGTCTTTCTGGGCATTTTAATTTCAATCAACGGTCGATTTTGTAAAGTCTTTACACGGTTATGTGACCAATCTTCTAGAACAATGTTTGCTATTTTTAGAAAAATGCGAGTATTAGAAGTACCAATTGACTGTCAACTTAAACTGTTTGACTATCTTGTTCAACCTATATTGTTGTATGGATCCGAAGTTTGGGTCTTCGAAAATACTGTTATTTTGGAACGTGTTCATGTAAGATATTGTAAATATATTTTGAAGGTTAAGCAAACTACCCCTGATTTCATGGTGTACGGGGAATTAGGGAGATACCCATTAAACATCCATGTTAAGTTAAGAATGTATCATATTGGTGCAAATTAGTTCTATCAGAAACCAAATTGTCAGGTATAATGTACAAACTTATGTTCAAACTCCAAATTGACCACCCAGAGTTTAAGTTCCAACTTGTAAATGAAATCCAACGTATTTTACAAAGTACAGGCCTGAATCACATTTGGCCGTCTCAGGAATTTCCCAGTGTACAATGGATAAAGGCTAACGTCAAAACTGTCCTTATAGATCAATTTTTACAAAGCTGGAGGAGTAGTAAAGTAAATTCCTCAAAAGGACACTATTATAATCTGTATAAAGATATCCTCTCAGTAGAAGACTACTTATTGCATTTAACTTGTTTGATAGGCATTACTTAGAAGTTGACGGATGACAAGATAGACACAATTTTTTATTTTTTTTATTTTTTTTATGGATAACATACTGTAAAAAGCGACGTTTCGGTATAGATCCTTATACCGTTGTCAAGCAAGACTGAATGAGGGTACTTACTTACTTACTTGAATGAGGGACATAGTGCAGAATATATATAGCAAGTGGAGGATTAACAGTAGATGATTAACAGTAACAACAAGGGTATACATGAGTGGGATAACATGGGTAGGTGTGACAACAAAGGGATGATGCTATCACAACACGATGGACAGAAAACACATAGCTAGAAGCCAATGGGGCATGAAGCCAATAAACAGGTGATTATTGTTTGATGAGTTCATAGTAGGCAGATGGGATGAAATAGCCTTGATCTCTGTTGATTGATGGCTTGTGGCGGCGAATGTGGACTGCTTCTGTTAGTTTTCCACCATTAATTTCCGTTAATCATACAATCACGCGACGACAGTTGGTTGTTATGGAATAATAATCGTTGACCTAACTCAAAGTACAAGTTTTGTTATAGTTAATGTCCGAATAACAATATTTTCGTCATTTTTACCATGTAATTTTGTGATCGTTGACAGGGCCTGGTAGTTGGGGCCAGAACAGACGCTTTAACGACTCATAACAATGACATAATTTGCGTTGAACATGCTTTCAGCATGCATGATCCATGGTCACGTTAGTATCCAACCCGATAATGACGGAATATCTCAAAACATGAAAATATATATAAATGAGTGTTGGGACGTTTTCTTGTAGATTACAGTGTTTTATTCCATATATTGGAATGATGATAATAGTATAAAAAATAGAAATAACAAATTAACAAACTTAATGTTAAATTCTCATGTTACACTGTAATTCGCACTTCCCAATCCCAGAGTCAACATCCCAAACATGATGGGCAGAGGAACAGTGTTCTAAAATGATGTGAAATCAATACTTCATCCAGTTAACTGGTATTGTCTGTCCAACTGGCACTAACAGCACGCACCCATCTGCCTGAAGTGGAGGATTAACAGTAGAGGATTAACAGTAACAACAAGGGTATACATGAGTGGGATAACATGGGTAGGTGTGACAACAAAGGGATGATGCTATCACAACACGATGGACAGAAAACACATAGCTAGAAGCCAATGGGGCATGAAGCCAATAAACAGGTGATTATTGTTTGATGAGTTCATAGTAGGCAGATGGGATGAAATAGCCTTGATCTCAGTTGATTGATGGCTTGTGGCGGCGAATGTGGACTGCTTCTGTTAGTTTTCTTTTGGTGAAATCATGGAGGTTGAACACATCTAAACCCCAAGAGGCTAAAGGTGTAGTCTACAAAATTGACTGCAACTGTGGGCAATCTTACGTAGGTGAAACATCCCGCCCTATACACACCAGAATCAAAGAGCATAAAACCTCCACCATCAAATCCGACAGCAAATCAGCCATCTCGGACCATATCATCAACTGTCCCAATCACATCATCAACTGGGACGTCCAAATCCTCGCCAACAACCTCCATGATTTCACCAAAAGAAAACTAACAGAAGCAGTCCACATTCGCCGCCACAAGCCATCAATCAACAGAGATCAAGGCTATTTAATCCCATCCGCCTACTATGAACTCATCAAACAATAATCACCTGTTTATTGGCTTCATGCCTCAACTATTGTCTCATTTCTTTGTATATGTGTCTCTCTAGTCAACTTGTTTATGTCACCACGGTGATTCATGAGAAATAAACATCTTCTTCTTCTTCTAGGAATTGTTATAACAGCATTAAGGGGGTCGATTCTCACATCTCAACTCCGTGAGAAACACGTACAACATAAATACTTCTATTCTATACTTACTGTATTTGTTTTATCATTTTTGGTCTGTTTTTAGTGTTTTTATTTTTGAGGGCTTGTATACACAAAAGCTCAAACAACTTAACTAAGGCAGGTAAACAAATAGAGTTCATTTGGATCCCCGCCCACGTAGGAATCTTTGGAAATGAAAACGCAGATAAAGCAGCAAAATTATCCCTTACACTCCCAGAAATAAGCTTAAACTTACCCAGCTCAAAACCAGAAATCAAAAGTGTCACTAAACAAAAAATCAACAAAAAATGGCAAAATATATACCAAAACTCAAATAGCCAAATCAGGAGAGTACTAAAAAAACCCTAACTAAACCAAAAATACTACACCCAACCAAAAACATCGACAGAATAATTACTAAACTACAAACAGGCCACACCAAACTAAATAATCACCGTTAAATAGCTAATCTACACACAACAGGAAACTGCCCACACTGCAAACAACAAGAAACACCAGAACACGTACGCATTCACTGCACACACTACCAAACACACCGAACAACACTACAGACCACCCTAAATCTTAAAACCGCACTTACACTAGAATCAATCCTAAATCCATATTTTCTTTTAGAAAAGTTCAAAGCCTTAGGCATATACCTAATTAAAACAGGACTTATTAGTCGCATTCAAACCCCAAATAAAATATTAAAACCAAAACTACCTTATCTAACAACCACCCAACACACACAGCTCCCTTAGTTCGTCCTCCATCCACTCTTGGCATTCATTCCAAATCTCGAAATTTCAAAATTACTATATAAACCAACCCTAAAGCCCCCTCCTGGGTTGCACAAACTGACCTTCCCCTTTTCGGAAACACATTAAATGGCCTGGCCGGGCCCCTTTGCGACATACGCTTGCAGTCGGAAAGCGCACGCTAAAGAGAGAGAGAGAGAGAGAGAGAGAGAGAGAGAGAGAGAGAGAGAGAGAGAGTTAATGTTTATTATAGTGTCACTTGTTATATACACTTCATACTAAAACACGTACGCGAACAGTAAAATATAACATCCGACCAGGTATGGCCTACGAGACACTTAGACATAAAATTAAATTATAACGTCATGATCTGGGTAAGGTAAAATAAGACATATACTAACACAATGTTTAAAATTAAGGTTGGGTTATGAACACGCACGCTCCCACGCACACACACACGCCAAAATCTAAATCTCCTATATATAAGTAAGAAAGTAAGTACGTACTTACTGTAGCATTACAATCTGAAATTGCTATCAGAGAGAGTAATAATTCGCAATCATGGAATTTCGTAGAAACCGAAAACCTCGACAATTGGATTGTTTCGTTGTGGAAGAGAAATCCACCAGGACATTCAGAAACCCTTGCCGGGGTGTGCAACCGTGGTTGTCGTAGGGGCGTGTTTTGTGAGCAGTGCAAGGCATGGCACCACATCAAGTGTGAGGGACTCACAGTTAAAAAATTCGAAGAATTGTCTGCCAGCAATGGGGAGTATTGCTGTACATCGTGCAGATTCAACTACAGCGATGTACTAGGCAAACTTAAGGAAGCTACATCCCTCAGTAAGTTAAACCCCCGCACTTTTTTGTTGTTGATTTAGATAGTTCGTTTTAATTAAACATCTTTGTGCAGAACAATAATAATATATAACACTATGCAAGATCTACACTCCGATAAACTACTAAGTTTTTAATTTAGATGTTAGTTTTGGAATACAGTTTTACATGGAAAGTATTTTATGACATTGTCGGAGAATCAAGCAATACGCAATTCATCAAACCACCAATTTGTTATAATAACATTAATTAATGGTGTCGGTTAATCCAATTACTGCCACTATTCACTACTTAGTATATAGTATATACTAACCCATCTGCAATCGCCTAAACTTGCGTTTTTTGTTATTTTAAAGGTATTGAGAGTCTCACTACGGAAGTCCAAGCCCTGGTTTCCAATTTGCCAGAACTGACTGTAAATAACAAACCGAAAAGCGTGACCACAAGTTCTATATATGATATTGCTGCGTCAATTATTCAACAGTACGGGGGTAAGATGCCCGAGAGTCCACTGAAGGTGACAGGAAACGGGAACTGTCTGTTCAACGCTGTCAGTATTGGTGTCTTTGGGTCAGAAATCAGAGCCATAGAACTGCGAGTGAGGACATTCATCTCTCACTCCAAGTGATGTTCATGTTAAGCTAAAATGGCACGATGCTTCAAAAAGGCACCAAGCAATAAAGGCACCTGAGCGAAAAGGGCATATGACTGTTACACCCTACAGGATTCATCACCAAGTGTCCGTGGTTCCCTATCCAACAGTGGAAGGTTCATGGACGTACCGGAGTTGTTTCAGACAATAATCAATGCAAAAAACATTCAGTCTGAGATTCCTGTAGGAATAAAAGAAAACGAAACATTTATCTGTGACAACTCTCAGAATATATCCCACAGATCGATGTCCGGTCGAAGTAAATTTGTAGATGATTGTGATGTGTGGGGAAAGGGGTCTACAAAGAAACATTTTTATCATTTTGTCAATGGCAAATTTACACACTAAGAGCAAAAGGAAGGAATGTATTGTGTAATGAAAACAAGTATGAGAGTACCGATGGCAATACAGCCGCCAAATAGCGAAGTCCTAATTGTTAAACGCTAATATAACAAACTGAAACGATGTGCTGACTATCATAAGCGGGTGACCTGGATTGAGCCGTTTCCCACCGGCCACACTCCAGTTTACCCACAAGTAGCTATTGTCGAATACACTGAAAAGTTTCCCGAGGTAGGCCTACTTCTTGTGTGTAAGGGTTGCAAATCTCTGAAATAATTTTGTCAAGAATGAAATATAAATCTAAATATTCTAAAAAGTAGTCTTCCAGTCAATAACTGCTCAAATGCGCTTCTGTTTTCCCCCGATCAGACGGTCTGTATGCGTTCATTGTCGTCAGTCTGAACTCCCTGGGAATTATAGAATCATTATAGAACAATGTTGATATGCTAAGATGAAATCATTCAAGAGCTGCATGAGTCGCCATTCCGCTTATCCCGGAATGACGGGCTGCTCATGAATGATTCGTTCCGAGGTTTTGATCGATCTGGCCCGACATTGTAACCACAAGCCAGCAAATCAATACCATGGAGGGAAGCATGCACAATGGTTACGAAAGTTAATCTGAACATATATTTCTCACTCGGACCCACTAATAATTCTTATGATGTAATTCAATTAACTTGGCAAAATGGGAAGCGGGGTATTTTCGTAACCAGGGCAGTTACGAAAGCTTTGCTGCGCATGCGCTAGAATCTGGTCGCTGTTGTTGGCAGCACGCCAGTGGCAATGCCGATAAGGTGTAGGAATGGACGAGGCATTGATTCGCAGATTCGCGGCTGGGATCGTTCAGAAAATCTGTAGCGATACATATCCAGGTTTTCAGGAAGCGATGCAAGCGATGAAAAAGGACGACTATAGACTGGACTGTCAGACCTTGTGTGAGGCTATATAGGTAGGTGCCGAGGGCTACCAGTAACAGCAGATTAAATGAGTTGATCATGCCGACGCATGGGCCGTGATTACCAAGTCTGTTGTAGCGTTTTAACTATAACGCTCTTACCACAGAGCAATGAGCAGCACCCGTGGGCCTGCGAGCATGGTTGGTCAAGGATAAATGTAAAACACGAATCGTAAAACACGAAAATGTACGACTGTAAGGACATACAAGCTAGTTAAATGAAGCTGTTATACTTCCAACATTAGTGCTGTCAGACGCGTTCGGGCACACTTGACCCTGACTGTGTAACAGTCATATGCCCTTTTCGCTCAGGTGCCTTTATTGCTTGGTGCCTTTTTGAAGCATCGTGCCATTTTAGCTTAACATGAACATCACCAGGTATGTTAATATTCTACCGTTGAGCAACAAGATAGACACCGAACATTAGGGACCGAACATTTGATTTTGTATGGAGACTGGATATTTCTCTTCAGCTGCAATTGCAAAATAAGATATTATTTTCATTATAACGATGAGCCTAAATATATTTGTAAAACAATAATGTAACAATGCATTTTTATGGGGCCGACCTTTTTGTAACAGACTGAAATTATTTTTTGCATGCAATTTCTTGGACTATTAACTTTTTCTATAAAATCCCAGCCGCAAGACTTGAAAGACAGTCCACATCCCATCTATAACGTAGATGAAAAGGGGAAGTGGAACAGCACACCCCACCCCGCATTTTATCATTCAACTACGCCATATGCCGTCCCAAGTCAAGTACCCCGACCATCCTCGGATGTGGTAGCGCCGTAGGAACATCGATACCTATATTTAACATTTTCAAGGGAAAATGTATGCATGAGAAACTAATGGAGGTGTTGTCACATGGAACGACAGGTCTAGCCTCAGATTCTGTCCAGTCGAATTCTGAAGCTTATTTTCACGCACACTTCCCACCTGTTGCATCCCCTGGATGTCGGCTGTTTCGTGCCGTTTTGAGAACAACGACGGATGCAAGCTCATGCGCGGTCATGTTACGGGCTCACATTCAATGTGTCACTTGGCCTGTCACGCCTACTCTTTAGCATTGACTTCAAAGAATCTTCAGGATCCTCCGGGCATGTTGGAGTTATCCTTTAAACACTCTGGCTGTTATGACCTGAATTGGCAAAATACACCTGACCCCAAACCAAGCACGTCGCCCACGCATCGAATCTTCTCGGAAAGTCAAGTTAATAGGTTAGATAAAACTTTGGTTCTATATCTGTTCATTCGATGTCAGGGCGGGGCAATATTTCTTTTATGAGATCGAAAACCAATTACATGAGGATATATATTATTCTTTTGATCTCAACACATTCAATGATTCATTTGTGAGGTTTTAGTTGTTTTGACCACCCTGACCAAGGCGGAATAGATGTTGATGAAAGAGGCCATGTTGTGAGTACAGAAGGAAAATGACTTCACTCTCACCAACGTGTTTTCTTTAAATACGTGAAACTATGACTTTCTATTAATACAATACAACCTGCAAAAAGACGAAAAACGAGTCTTTGTTTGATATTTTGAACATAGAAAAGGCTTCACTTTAAGGTTGTTTTGGCCAAACGATGTGGAATGTTCTTTCATGATAATTGCAATATGGGTCAACACAATCGGTGAATCATGAAGGATTGTTAAGTGAATTATCTTCAAACACATGCATGCACTGAGAGTATCCAGATGTTTGTAGTCTTACGGTGGAACAGCGTTGTCTACGTAGCCATGTCTAAAGCACAATCTATATTCTTAGGGGGTACTTTTTGTAACTTTAACAGAGGTGGAAGATGTTGACGACAGTTGATAAGCCTTTATAAACACGCGTTGGGACTGATGTCATACTGGGATTGATGCCTTGATGACACTAATTTCATGATGAGGCTGATGTCTTGATGCGGCTGATGTTTTGATGTGGTTGATGTCTTGATGCGGCTGATTTCTTGATGATGCTGATGTCATGATGTGGCTTATGTCTTGATGCGGCTGATGCCTTTCCTTTATGACACTGGTGTCTTGATGAGGCCGATGTCATGATGCGGTTGATGTCATGATGTAGCTGATGTCTTGATGAGGCTGATGTGTTGATGCGACTGATGTCTTGATGAGGCTGATGTCTTGATGACACTGATGTCGGCTGATGTCTTGATGAGGCTGATGTCACGATAAGGCTAATGTCTTGATGACACTGATGCCTTGATGACACTGATGGTAAGGCTTGATGCAGCTGATGTTACGATGTTGCTGATGTCTTGAATACACCGATGTCATGATGAGGCTGATGTCTTGATGCGGTTGATGTCGTGATGAGGCTAATGTCCTCATGACACTGAAGTCATGATGCTGCTGATTTCTTGATGACACTGAAGTATTGATGTGGCTGATATCATGAGGATGCTGATGTTTTGATGACACCGATGTCTTGATGAGGCTGATATCACGATGAAGCTAATGGCTTGATGGCGCTGATGTCTTGATGCGGCTGATGGCTTGATGCGGCTGATGTCTTGATGCGGCTGATGTCATGATGAAGCTAATGTATTGATGACACTGATATCATGATGCGGCTGATGTCTTGATGCGGCTGATGCCTTGATGAGGCTGGTGTCTTGATGCGGCTGATGTCTTGATGTAGTTGAGGGCGTAATGATGCTGATGTCTTGGTGGCACTGATGTCTTGATGAGGCTGATGCCTTGATGAGGCTGGTGTCTTGATGCGGCTGATGTCTTGATGTAGTTGAGGGCGTAATGATGCTGGTTTCCTGATGACACTGATGTCTTCATGTGGCTGATTTCATGAGGATGCTGATGTCTCGATGACAATGATGTCTTGATGCGTCTGTTATCTTGGTGACACTGATGTCAAGATGAAGCTAAGGTATTGATGACACTGATGGCATGATGCGGCTGATGTCTTGATGCGACTGATGTCTTGATGCGGCTGATGTCATGATGAAAAATTAATGTATTGATGACACTGATATCTTAATGAGTCTAATGTCTTGATGCGACTTATGTCTTGATGCGGCTGATGTCTTGATGCGACTGATGTCATGATGAAGCTAAAGTATTGATGACACTGATGACATGATGCGGCTGATGTCTTGATGCGACTGATATCTTGATGCGGCTGTTGTTGTGATGCGGCTGATGTCTTGATGAGGCTAATGTCTTTATGCGACTGATATCTTCATGAGGCTGATGTCTTGATGACAATGATGTCTTGATGCGGCTGATGTCGTGATGTGGCTGATGTCGTGATGATGCTGATGTCTTGATTATGACACTGATATCATGATGATGGTGATGTCCTGATGACACTGATGTCTTTATGCGACTGATGTCTCGATGTAGTTGATGTCGTGATGATGCTGATGTCTTGGTGGCACTGATGTCTTGTTGAGGCTGATGTCATGATGATGCTGGTTTCTTGATGACACTGATGTCTTCATGTGGCTGATTTCATGAGGATGCTGATGTCTCGATGACAATGATGTCTTGATGCGTCTGATGTCTTGGTGACACTGATGTCAAGATGAAGCTAAGGTATTGATGACACTGATGACATGATGGTGGCTGATGTCTTGATGCGACTGATGTCTTGATGCGGCTGATGTCATGATGAAGCTAATGTATTGATGACACTGATATCTTAATGAATCTAATGTCTTGATGCGACTGATGTCTTCATGCGGCTGTTGTTGTGATGCGGCTGATGTATTGATGAGGCTAATGTCTTTATGCGACTGATGTCTTCATGAGGCTGATGTCTTGATGACAATGATGTCGTGATGCGGCTGATGTCGTGATGTGGCTGATGGCGTGATGATGCTGATGTCTTGATTATGACACTGATATCATGATGATGGTGATGTCCTGATGACACTGATGTCTTTATGCGACTGATGTCTTGATGAGGCTGATGTCGTGATGAGGCTGATATCATGGTGAAACTGTTGTCTTGATGAGGCTGATGTTGGGATGCGTGCTGATGTCATGATCAGGCTGATGTCTTGATGACACTGGTGTCTTTAGGCGGCTGATGTCATGATAAGGCTGATATCGTGATGACACTTATGTCTTGATGCGGCTGATGTCAATTGCGTAGATCAATGTTAATGATGTCAATCACCGGATTGTCAGGTCCACACTCGATTATGTACAGACCGACGTCATCAGCTGGGATATTGCTGAGTGCGGCGTAAAAAATCAAACATTAAACAAAAAAAATTCTGGTTTTGTAGCTAGGGCTGAAACATGCCTAACCTCGATACAATATACCCCCCCCCCCCCCCCGACACACACACACACACACACACACACATCTCGACACACAAGAATATTAAGTGGTCGGCCGCCCGTGTCCATAGTAATCAGATCAATGTTTCTCTTGGCGAACCGAAAAAGGAATCTAAGGAAATCAGCTGTCTAAAATAAATGACCATGCTAAACATATGTCTGCTCTGGAATGAGGGAATTAAATCATATAACGGGAACTCAGCAAAATAATTCCGCAGTGACATTCTTTGCGGTGTGTCCGTTAGAAGAAGTAAATAAACGGATAGGCGACGTGGGTCTCGTGGAGGTTATAATAATATCTGCTGATGTTTTTTTTCAGAACCAAGTCTTTTGTTCGTAAATTTGTGACTCTTCGTGACAGTTAATACCATGCAGAATCAATCAACTTTTTGACAGATTGACTGGGTTACCTGTCTCATGGTTACCATGTCACGCTGTTGCCGTCATCTGGGCCATGATCTGGTTGTCCTCGTGGCTGCTTCGTCTGTGCGTCTTCTCTTCTGTGGCTTGTGGTACACACCCGGCATCCTGTACGTCGCCTTCAGGGACGCCTTCCAGCAAAGTGCGGCCGTGACGTCATGGATCACGTCACTTCAGTACTTCACGAGCTGCATAACAGGTACCGTCGTATTCTGATCGATAATTCTAGTTTGTTCTTTTACGACCCACTCAATAATTGGATGAAAAATCAGTGATTGATATCATGACCGACGTCCATAGCAACGTTCAATTTTAGGCAGTCATTCAAGTCACCAAGCCTGAAACCCGATCTATCCTGCTGCCTGGCACGAAAAGCATGGCTTGCCATGGTCGTATTCTAGCCCCGTATCCTAACGGAGGACAATTTTAATGTGAGTCAAGAATGTTCTTCGAAATATTTTCTCTGATCATAAGCTCTGGAACATAGCATATTATTGCTATCTCCATTCCGACCCACAACATCTATAAACTAAAAACGTTATGACCAAATGTTTCTGGAAAATGTTTCTAGGACGTTTCAGGAACCATACAAAATCACATGAATAAAACATTTTTTAAAACATTCTCGGAACATTTTGTGAAATGTTTTAGGGATGTATTTATAACATTTTCGTGTTAGCTGGGATTATTGCTATCTCTATTCCGACCCATAACATCTCTAAACTAAAAAAACTCACCAAAACACAAATTAAAACATTTCGAGACACGTTTGTGTGTGTGTGTGTGTGTGTGTGTGTGTGTGTGTGTGTGTGTGTGTGACCCTCTTAGGCAAAACATTTGATGACTTCTCTATACTCGATGTCAATTATCAGCAAGTCATTTGATTGCAGCATGCCAAATTGTGAAAGCAGACCCAACAAACATATGGCTATATTAATTTATGTGCCAGGCAAAAAATCTTCTCCTGTCCCCTCTCTCCTCTTAGACCAAAGCAATATCAATCACATTCAACCCATGGAATCTGCCCCGTTTTAGGTGCCGTTGGAGGTTTGGTGATGCATCGTTTCGGCAGTCGACTGGTCACCGTGACAGGAGGGATCATCCTGTCTGGTGGACTGCTGACCAGTATGTGGACCACTCACATCGCTCACTTGTTCGTCACATATGGAATGCTCGCGGGTACGAGTCGCCACTGACTGTGGATTTTTAAATCATATCAAGCAGATAATTGTCTCCTATGAACTGTGACTGACTTGAAAAAAACCGAAAAAACTTCATAAACCATCAAGTACGTTAAAATTATATCCTATTTCTTACATGCCGAAATTTACTTTGACTTTGAATCAAACCTCTCAATCTACACTGATCTAATTTTGATTTCACATTGTCCTTATGATCCCATAGATTACATTTACAAATGTGCAGACTACTACACCCCGAGTTCGAGTACTGATAATCGCAATTTTCAATACAGGGTTTGGAGCAGGTCTGTGTTATATCGGGTGCTTGGAAGCTGTGAAAGAAACATTCACCACTAATGTTAACTTGGTGTTCGGGGTGAGTGCATTTATTGCCAACTTAGGGATCATGATCTACCCACCTGTGCTGCAGCTCCTCATTGATATCTTCTCCTGGAGAGGAATGTTCCTCATTCTGGCTGGAGTGGAACTGAACATCATTGTTGTGTCGGCAGTATTTCCAGGACCCAAAATACGTCCGCAAGTGGAGACACCCATAGCACAGGAGACAGACGAATCGTGGGGCCATGGAGATACTGGTTCAGAGATAAATGATGGGAAGACTGATTCATTATTACATGGTATCTCACCAAAAACAGAAAAGACAGTTGCACTGAAAGATATAAGTTTGCAACCAACCTTTCTCGAAAATCATTACTTTTTAAAGAGTCGACATTATTACCTATACGTACTGAGTGGTACCTTGTATCTCTTTGGGGCTGGAATTATACTGGGACATTTGTCAGCCTATGCCATGCAGAATAACATTACAGATAGCTATGGAGCTGCAATGCTGTATACAGTCAACGCATTGTCAATGGCATGTGGTAAATTGCTCCACGGAGTTGTGATAACGAAAATCAGAATTAACCCTATCAAACTCCATATATTTGTGTGTGGAATAGGTGGTTTGGCAACGTTTCTATTCTTGTTCAATGTTCCTCTTCCTGTTCTATACGCCTATATGGTAGTGTTTGGAGCGAGTAATGCTAGCATAGGTGGCGCACTCATGCCATCCATCCTGCTGGAGATGGCAGGCTCCGACAGCTTCTCCTTCTCTGTTGGCCTTTACACAGTGATCACAGCCATGGGATCTCTCATAGGAGCTCCAACGGCAGGTGAGATAGTAAAAGAGGCCATCTGAAGTCTATTTCAACCTTGAATCCCAACGGAACAAAAACAGTTGTTCCTGAAGTAAATTTTAAACAGAAAAGATTTGAAACTGCATATGTACGTTACCGAGATGGTAAGTAACACCGAGAATAGTCGAGAAACATATTGAAAACATTCATCAGGACTAACTCAAGGAAAAACTAAACAATAAGTCGAAATGTATGAGGTGAACTCGTCCGGTAACATTCTAGCATAGGGTACACATTAGTTTTTATGTAAAGGGGTTAACTCTCAGGATCGGATGTGTTTACTTACAGTACAGAATGGCACAGCCGTACTTCAACAATATGTATGCAACGTTTGAATCATTTTCAGAGACATTTTACCTCTTCTTTGACTTCGTCACTATGCACCACAATCAATCTATATGTGTTTCTCCACAGGTTGGATATATGATGCCACCAGTTCTTATACAACCCCGTTCCTGCTTGCAGCCATTTCAATGATATCATCTGCATTTGTCATGGTGACATCGTGTCAGTTCAAGCCGAACCAGGCAACCACTACAGGGGGGGTTTAGCATAATATATATATATAAATGAGGTAAATGTTCACTCGGTGTACATGTAATATATAATAAAATAATAAAGTCCACGCTGGTCCATCATCTTCTTTATATCAGTTTCAGACATAGTACTTTCGCTGTCTCATGAGAGTACTTTGATTTAAAGATTAAACTGATTTAAAGAAGATGATGGACTAACGTGGACTTTATTATTTTATTATATATATCTATATATATATGATATATATATATATATACCATGAAAGATACACTATTAGTATCTTACCTTGCGTTACAGTTTGAGAATCATATGAGTTACAAGATCTGAGTAATGATTCCATTCAATCAACAGAAACAACCACTGAAAAGAAGAAATAGATGTTGAGTGACAGTATCGTCAGGTTGAAAGTACACGTGTTATAAATACCCTGGGCTCATTCAGTTTGAACGTTATTTGAAAGAAACACTGCTAAATATAGCTGTGCGATTAGATTGCACTCATTAGTGAGAGATATCCTTTCCCAAGTTGGCGATAAGAGACATAGAAATGGTGACGATACTTCCGAAACGAAGGTTTGGTGGTGAATCATTCTAGGGCATTATAGTAAACTATGGTTATAACGAAATCAAAGGGACTATTTTTAGTTCGTTATAACCGTAATTCGTTATAAGCATATATAAGTGTATCTACAGAAAATAGTCGGGTCCAAAAACGTAAGTTCGTTATATCCGTCAGTTCGTTATAAGCTTGTTCGTAATAACTGTAGTTTACTGTCGTCACAATTTTTTTTAGAAATATGATGCACTTGATAATCGAGGGTGAAGTGGAGGGACTCCCCCCCTCTCTTCTCTCTCTCTCTCTCTCTCTCTCTCTCTCTCTCGTTGAAGTTTTGATACCAGTTTTGTCATATCGTTGCCTTCTCTGTCCTCCAGTGACGCTTATTAACATGGTGTTATTCAGTTTATGTGTTTTTTTTATTATACATGTATAACTCAACATGTTTAACTCACTAACTCAAAATGAAGCTCACCACTCTCTGGTGGTAATGGTAGATAATCACAATCATCAGTCCGATCTGGGATTTTTTCTATTTTTTTCGCTGGCCATGCCAGATTTCCTAAAATTAAATGTGATATGAAAAAAATTGTGTCGTGTTGTACTTGAAATTGTTTGGCAACAATTCCGATTTCCATTACTTTCTCACAAACATAATGTTGTCAGAAATATTATAGTTAGGGAAAGTCTAAAGGTACTGTTTTTATTAACAGTTACCGTTTCTACAAGAGAACAGAAATGTGTTTGAAACTGTATAAATAATTAGTCGTAGGTGTCAAATGAACATAGAGCATTTAAGATTTTCAAGTTTTATTTAAGTATGAATACATTTTATTCAATTGTACATTTGCCCTTCAACAGATTCGATTCAAATTTTTGTATATTGTGACCTTGCACCATTTATTCTTATAGTATGGCTCATACAGGTTTGATTCAACATTTATCATATCATTGACCTTGCACCATATAGTCTTCTATTATGCTGAATTCAATGATACCCAAAGGTTTGTCTACATCATATTTCGTAACAATACTCGTTATTACAAATTTGCAGTTTCCTGCATGCATATTTCCATTCTCAGAGAAGAGCAAAATTCAGGTCTGTCAGGAGATTTGATTCTTCACATTTGTAGACCACTATCTTACACGAGGTTATGGAAACTCCCTTCCTAGATCCACGGGGCATTTGTCACTAAACGTGGAGATTCAGATTGAGGGCAGTTTGTCATAATTGAAAGTAAATGTCAGACTGAGAAAACAATATGCACGTCATAGCACATGGGGCTATAAGATAAATAGTACATTTAGATAGTGATAATTAATATAAATCAGGGATATAATCAAAATAGATGTTCACTTCAAGCATCTATCTAGTGACTGTAAACATGACCATATTATAGCAAAGAGCTGGGATACATGATTCAGAGTAAAAGTAAATTCCACAAAACCAAGCCATTGGTAACATCTTTGTCTTATGTCTCGTGTTATATACTACTAAAATTTTGCTAGGGATGACCCCTTTAAAACGTTATGCATCAAATTGTGTGCATGTGTTGACATCGCCAAAAACATGACGACATGTTAAATGAGAAAAAGACCGTTTCCATGTGTCACACAATGAAAAACAAACAACATCTGGCCAATAATCAGCCAGATATAATGAGAGTGTCTAGTCTCTACTAAACTAAAACATAAAAATAATTACGAAAACAAATTCATTGTCCAAAAAAACTCTCAAACAACTGTCAGTAGCTTGTATATGATCAACCCGATGTGATCACAGCCTGGCACCGTCATCTCATTCTCCCAATGAGTGTCTGGATGGTTGCTTCCTAGTAGAGTTGTCAGAAGGACAGGACTTCAAGAGCGGGCGATTTGCAGCTGGTTCGACTTGTGTTCCACGTGTGTTCCATAGAGTTGAAGTTTTGTGACCAGGCTGGCCACTCACTGTTGACGAAGGCCACCTGCTTTAAGTAGGAATCAGTAACCCCGGCTCAATGAGGTCGTGCGTTATCGTCCATGAGGATGACGTCCAGGCCAATTGCATCAGCATTTGGTCTCATATACACATAAAGAATGCCATCCCTGTAGCACACACGTGTCACCTGTCATCGTGCCCCGCTGAGGTATGGAGGTCGGTTCTTTTCTACTCTACTCTCTACTGATCTTAGCCAAAATCATGTTTGAGCCCGCTCCACAGCTGTCATGTTCAGGGAATCCTGAAGTCATTCTTCTTGTCTACGCACGACGATCTATGAAGTCTAGACGGTATCTTAATTCAACAGTGATATGTACTTCAGCCTTGTTTTGGCCTGTCCAATTGACCTGAGCTTCAGCCCAATCCAAACGTACATGCCTGTGATGTCGGGTCAGCACTGTGCGATGCGAATGTGCATTGTCTGAGTAGAAACGTCAATGCCGCTGGTGTTCCGTAAGTCATATCTGAGTGTGGTGGCAGTCACCACTGATGACGTCTGCCTAATTCTTCGGTTATCAAACAACGTCTTTGACGCAAATTTTGTTGTGCTCTCTGATCATGTTTTGCAACGATTCTATCACCCTATACCACACAGATTTTAAAGCATTTCGTGCACCACGTGTCATGTCTGAATGCCCTTGTCCGTTCAACATGAAAATGAGACCTTTTTGGAGTTACCCAAACATTGTGTACAGGCTGTGGTGCACAGACTTGTTACAGACAGGCAAAGGACAAAGAAAATCCTGTCTATTAATTCCGCAACGTCTATCCACTCCAACTCCATCTCACCTGACTGCTTCGGTAATGTCTTGCCTCCACTGACCAGAAAGTGGTTTCTGTCTGCATAGAAGACACCTGAGTGGAGAAACGCCTGACTGTAACCATCTAGGAACGTTAGTTTAAGACTGACACATCCTGGTGATTATGAAAGTGACAAACACTGCACCAGCCGTAAAGGTTAGTTGTATGTTGAGGTAGATACTGAGACATGATGACATTATATCTATGAGAAGCACGTGGAACAGGATAAAGGACAATAACAGGATGGAACGCAAGGTGAGCTTCTCACCTGAGTTTGGTGGAACCAGATCAGCTGATGCAGTAAGTAGAGAGAGCAGCATAGCCGGCAGAAGGATGGTTAGAACGTAGAAGGTTGGTCGCCGTTGTAGCACAAGCTGAAACTCTATTTCGTTTGATGGTACAATTAGAAGTGTTCCACCTGTCACTAATGTCGACTGGAGTAACCATTGTCCATTACTCGCAACATTTGTGAACAATATTGTGTCTTTAATGGCTGACAATTTCACGTCGTCATTCATTATTTCTCCTGCGGATAGCGTGATTAAACATGTCTGTGTATCAAAGGGGAAGACAGTTAAATCAGCGTTACATGATGTCTTAAATACGTCCTCCACAAACCATATGATCAGACCCCGATGACTCACACTGACGAACCTGTCAGCATAACTAGTTATCCTTCTACCTCTAACAGAATTCCTGACACACACATCCGGTAACCACAGATGATTCTGCTTCACCATCACATGCTCAAAAATGCAAGGCCGTTATATTCTTCAGGTTTCCATCTTAAAGACCATCAGACCACGAGAACATGCGCTGACCATGAAGGACCATCGCCTTATCCTTCTCATCCAGGCCATACAAGCTATCCAGGCTTAGTGTTACTGATACGTCCAGAAAAAAGTTGGTGTCATCCACTGGCCGCAACTCTGAGTTGTAGCTTGTCAGTGAGTGAGTGTGTTAGTTGGGTTTAACGCCGCTTTTAACAATATTCCAGTTATATCGCGGCGTGTCAGCTTAATGTGGGAGGAAAGCCCGAAGTGATGCAGGTCTCAGACGTTTACCACTTCGGTGAAACCCATGAGCACGGGTATGGTGCTGACAAACCTAGAAACATAATCAGGGCGAACCGAGATTCGAACCCACAATCATAGGTTTCTGGCGTGCCCAAGGGACGCAACTCTGCATAGCGAATCGCGGCGCCCTAGACAACTGGGTCACCCGTGCCCCCTTGTAGCATGTGAAGAGAGATGACATCAACAGCTTAACATCGTTGATACCTGCACCCCTTGCAGCGCCAAGCAGCAGGAACAATATTGAAAGTTGTGCCACCAACAGCATCATGTTGTTAAATTAGCTGATCATTTGGACGAAATTAGAAATTGTCTCGTTTCTTATTTATTGTGTCATGCCCCAGGGTTTGTCATCCTGTTTCAAAATGTGTAACTGATTTGTTGGCTACCACAAGGCGAATAGTGAACATGGTCAGCATATGTATGTTCCACCGCTGTAGGCGTGACTACGTCATGCATGGCTGTTTAGCAGGTGAACTACTTACTAGGAGAACCTCAGGCCAGGATCACTGAGACATTATGGAGGACATTCTTTCACAGCTATGACTTATGCTATCATAACACGATGACTATTTTCTAGCGTTATACTGGGACATCAATTTCACACTCATGTCCTGAACCAAACATTCTTAATGTAATTTCTGATACATATAAACATATACATTTTAGCATATACTTATCATATCTCCACTTATGTATTTGACCTGAATAGTTTATCGTATACTGTTTCACCGCTGGCAAAACGTCAATCCCTGAGCAGGTACTACAACCGGCACTATATCTGCCACATCTACTTCTTGTGCTACAATGTGGAGATCCCACATGGTCCGTCTGTGACCTTGTTACGCCAGTACTTCCTTAATTATAGTTCACGATTACCATACCCTAGAGAGAGAGAGAGAGAGAGAGAGAGAGAGAGAGAGAGAGAGAGAGAGAGAGAGAGAGAGAGAGAGAGAGAGAGAGAGAGAGAGAGAGATATGCTGATTTTATAGTGCTAGCCCACGATACCATCCGCAGTTTAACATGAATACCCCAGACACAGTATACTGACTCCGAAACGACCGGTCCTTGTTATAGTAATGTCGAGCGCTAGGCAGGGTAACAACAAGTACCGCATACTTTTTAAAGATTAGTCTCCTTTAATTTTCCCAATTGCTCGAAAGTTTTAGATTGTGTGCAATTGCACTGTGCAGCAAATATACGCAAGAAGGCCCGCAACTTTACCTGTATAACAACCGACACGTAGTTGACGGACAAAACTGGCGGATTATGCGTCACGTTGGATTTTCTAATTGGTCTGAAGTTTATCGACAGATGGCTACAGGTTAATTGCTATTTTGAAAAATGAAATAACAATTATACAGCAATATGGCCATGTCTACGGTTGATATACCTGTTGTTTAAGGTGACATAAATGGCAGTCCTCGTGACCAAATAAGGGCGTGAGTATAATTTTACGCCGCGCTTGATACTATTCCAACCGTATCATGACTGGAAAAACCAGAAATTGGTTTCAAACACTGTGCCATGCCATGCCGAGCAAACGCTTTAGCAAATATCCAACCATCTTCTAGAGGCAAGGGAGTTAACTGACCATAAATGTCCAGTTTCCACCCTTACCAAACGAGACTGGAATTATGGAGTTAAATCTTGGCTGGACTGTAGAGTCTATGCATAGTCCAAATGAATTCGCGTAACGAAATCGACATCCGGTTCGGTCGATTGCAGGATTTGCAAAGCATGAGTACTGCCAACTCGGCGTCAACAGATATTTTCCAAATATTTTCATGTTTTTGATCAGGTGCCTACATGATTTGATGCACTTTGCAAAGTAAGACCCGTTTTATTACATTATAGATCTTGATTATTGATCAGACTGTCCTGACTGGGCACCGCCTTATGCCTTAGAAGCAAATGCAAGTGATATGAAAAGTGGAGTCTGAGTAGGAGGGACATAGAAGGGACATAACTCGTAATGGTCACTGGTCGTGCAACGATAGAGCCCAGAAATTCTAGCTCAGTTCGGCAAGGGTGGAAACTGGACGTTTACAATCAATCAACTCTTTTGCCTCGGGAAGATGATATCCAACCACCTCTGACATGGGTGAGGAGACAAAAATGAGTTCAAGATTATTGCACCGATATAGCGACATGGTGAGAACCTCCGGCGGGGGAATGCAATCTGACAAGGACTTGATCTACGGTTTCATACATAATGAAGTCGGGTATTATTAATTAACCTGTCCTGGTTATACAGACATATGCATGATATTACTGCTCTTAGCACCCGCTGCGATAACCAGCGTCGTTGCGTCGTTGTTAATAAATCTTTCTACTTTTCTAATGATGTACTGCAGAGCCGGCTTTTAAGACGAGGGACTCATTGTCTCATTTCCTTTCCATTTTCACTTTCCACGGGCTGGACCTGTTATCCTTAAATCTGCCTCGTGTGACCAGGTATCACAACGATAAAGTGCTGAGATAGCGATTGTGTTGGTACTACACTTTTAGGGTGTGCCGTTGATGTACTTGAGTGGTTATCAGAGCGATGTGTGCCAAAGAATCCTGAATGTTACTGTATCTTTGTCATTTTGTATGACATATCAAGTGTGAGAAAAGGCTTCCTTTAGAAATATCGATAATCTCCTATCTTTCAGTTTTCATCATGTACAAATAGTTCCTCTCGACTTTTTTAGCATGCCTGTCTTAATGGCGTTATATATGGATACAGTAACGTCACTCGCAAGCCTCATTCTTTTAATCCGTTCACTTAGCCATTTGAGATGAAATTGTCATAGTGTATATGACTTTCAGATTTCCAACAAACTAAAAAGATGTTGGTTATTAAGCACGTCAAGTTCGACAGTTGGCCCGTGTGGCCTTCAGTTCATCTGCCTTTCAAAGAGGCAGTTTGAAATGTGAATTCATCTGATGACTTTCAGGCATCAATCCGTGCCATGCAGGTAGAGGTAGGTGTAGAATTTAAATTGGGGCGTTGAGTATCGATATGAATGTTCATAATGCGTTGGATCCAGGGAAGGGACGACCACTCACCTTTTTCGTGGCCGCTGCAAAACATACAAATAACTAAACTATATTTTGTAACAGCAAGTGCATTTCTATGCAAAGAAGACATATACGCTATACACGGATCCATCTGCGGGATACCCTTTATGAGATATACCCTTTATGAGAGACCCTTCAGTGTGACCCTGTGTGATCGGTCGCAGTATGAGATGTCCACATGTCCACCTGCATGACACTCTGTGTGAGGTGAAGCATACTGATCTACATGATCCAGTATGAGATGTCCACATGTCCACCTTCATGACACTCTGTGTGAGGTTAAGCATACTGATCTACAGGACCCAGTATAAGATGTCCACATGTCCACCCGCATGACACTCTGTGTAAGGTGAAGCATACTGATCTACATGATCCAGTATGTAATGTCCACATGTCCACCTTCATGACACTCTGTGTGAGGTGAAGCATACCGATCTACAGGACCTAGTATGAGATGTCCACATGTCCACCTGCATGACACTCTGTACGAGGTGAAGCATACTGATCTACAGGATCCAATATGAGATGTCCACGTGTCCACCTGCATGACACTCTGTGCGAGGTGAAGCATACCGATCTAAAGGATCCAGTATGAGATGTCCACATGTCCACCTTCATGACACTCTGTGTGAGGTTAAGCATACTGATCTACAGGGCCCAGTATAAGATGTCCACATGTCCACCCGCATGACACTCTGTGTGAGGTGAAGCATACTGATCTACAGGATCCAGTATGAGATGTCCACATGTCCTACTGCATGGCACTCTGTGCGAGGTGAAGCATACTGATTCACAGGACCCAGTATGAGATGTCCACATGTCCACCTGCATGACACTCTGTGTGAGGTATTGCATACTGATCTACAGGATCCAGTATGAGATGTCCACATGTCCTACTGCATGACACTCTGTGTGAGGTATTGCATACTGATCTACAGGATCCAATATGAGATGTCCACGTGTCCACCTGCATGACACTCTGTGCGAGGTGAAGCATACCGATCTAAAGGATCCAGTATGAGATGTCCACATGTCCACCTTCATGACACTCTGTGTGAGGTTAAGCATACTGATCTACAGGACCCAGTATAAGATGTCCACATGTCCACCCGCATGACACTCTGTGAGAGGTGAAGCATACTGATCTACAGGATCCAGTATGAGATGTCCACATGTCCTACTGCATGGCACTCTGTGCGAGGTGAAGCATACTGATTCACAGGACCCAGTATGAGATGTCCACATGTCCACCTGCATGACACTCTGTGTGAGGTATTGCATACTGATCTACAGGACCGAGTATGAGATGTCCACATGTCCTACTGCATGACACTCTGTGTGAGGTATTGCATACTGATCTACAGGACCGAGTATGAGATGTCCACATGTCCTACTGCATGACACTCTGTGTGAGGTATTGCATACTGATCTACAGTATGAGATATCCACATGTACACCTGCATGACAATGTATGTGTAGGACAAAACACGTCTGAGCTCGAGGGTTATAATTTCATTAAAACCCTTGTACAGTACTCTCAGTTTCCATGAACCTTAGGAAACGGACGTATAATAACTCTTGCTGGCGAACATGAACTTGAAAAAGAGGACATGGCGTTTATCAGCTCCTCTGTCACCTTGTGGTTTACTCACTGCAGATACCAAGATTGCCGGCTTCGTCACCTCGGCACCATGGAGACATTACACTGTCAGCAGCCCCGCCTATCAGATTTATCCTGATTGAAAAAACATTTGACGACACTGAATATTTGTATGAGGTGTAAACAGATCCATCTGCGGTATACCCTGCATGATAAATCGTAATATTCTTCTCTGTATAAGCCATGGGAAGGTCCATACGCCATTACGCTGTTAAGAATGATCACAGAGACAAACCCTTTGTTGAAAGTGTTGAAATCATTTCCTGTTCAGCGCAACTGGCAAATGTGCTATCTGAACAGGTGGCCACAATGAGCGTCGCCACAGTGTCAATGCAACATGCGAAATGTCTATTTATGGCCATGATCTGACCCATTTTAAGAGGAAAATATCAAATCAATACCCAGATTGTTTTGTAAAATGCAGTTGGTGACATCAGCCGGACTTTTTCTGAAGATTGTGATGACACAGTGCCCAGTTTAGCATTTCAAAGTTTTCAGCATGACGTAGAGTTAAAAATACATGTTTACAGTTCACGCCTTGCGCCTTGTGACGTAACACCGAAGACGCTACCTGAGATATTACTTGATTAATCCCAGGTGTGCGAGTGACACGCCGATCTGATCAGGAACTCTACTAAAGGCAAAGTGAGAGGCAGAGCTCCACAATGTAGGTATATCCTGTTGTTGATGTAGATATTACAGGGATATAGTAACGTGTAATAATTATGAATATATAGATATGTGTCATAATACAGTGAATGAAACGTTAGAGGTCGAGTGCGATCGACTGCATGCTAATTCAGTTGGATAATTGGACCAGGGTTGTATTTGGTTTGAGTTTTGTAAACTACAATTGTGAAATATGAATACTTGCCGTATGTGCTGAACCTGTCCGAATTGTGTCTCAGATACAGGAAGTAAATGGTTGTTTTACCAGTGAATTGTATTTCCCACCTCTGCGGGAAAGCATGTCACTGAACACACATATTTACGTTTGTACAGTGTAAATACACGGCCATGTATCTGGTATTCGGGATTGACATTGTCATTAGAACAAAAGCAATATTATATATTTATCATAATTGAATATAAAAATATTATAATAAGTATGATAAAGGTTATAGCTAGCAACTATTAAACTGGTGTGTAAAATTGTATAGATCAATCGTCGTAAGCATCTTCTGTTTTCGGGTGACACTGACACGGAAGTGAGTTGAGACGAATGTGCCTGCGGCAATATTAATCACGCTGATGACGGAGAATCTGCTTGCCTCAACCATGTGGTGTTCCCTGGGGTGAAACTCACTGAACGAACGTGTAAAGGATAAATTGTTTGATAACCTAAATAGAACCAGAAAGAAACCCCCGAATCTTTAAAGGATTATATTGTTCCATCCTAACTTTTGAGGTATGAACTTGGAAGTACGAGGCATGTGTTATCAATGTGAGAGTGTTCGTGCAGTCATGGTTATGGAATGACGGTTTATATGAACTGAACCCAGTGTCAGTTGAAACATAGGGAGTGAGGAGTTCAGTTAACGCCGTTTTCAGCAATATTCCAGCAATATCACGGCGTGACGAGCCAACGTTGTAACCACTAGGCAACTTCAACGCCCCTAAAACATACGACAAGGACATATGAAGCACGATCAGATGACATCAAGGAAGTGTTGTCTCAGGAAGTGTTCTACACGTACTTCCTCAGAGGTTTATAAATATTACAGAGGTGATTTAGGATATTATCTGATTTGATCCCAGAATAACAATATAGTCTTGTTTACTCACGGCCAAATTAGGAATGCACAGTCCTGTTAATGTTTGTTTGTTGTTCAACGCCGCACTCAGCACTATTCCAGCTATATGAAGGTGGTCGATAAATCGAGTCTGGACCAGAAAAATCCAGTGATTGACATCATGAGCATCGATCTACGTAATTGAGATATGATGACATGCATTAACCAAGTCAGAGAGCCTGGCCGCCCGATCGAGCTCTTTCGACAAGCAAAGTCGTCGTTTACGGCAAGCATTGGTTGCTGAAGATCTACTCTAACTCGGATCTTCACGGGTTTGCCGTCTTGTTAATGAGATATTGCATTAAATGGCACACATATCATCACAGTGCGCTAATATTTACGATCATTGCCTGAGTTGAGGGTGTTTAACGGCGTGTTGCAGGTGCTTATTACGGTGGGATGTGGGTGGTGGGGGCAGTTGGTTTATTTTATCCCTTACAACATTTCCTCTCCAAAACCCCCAAAGCTGCAAAATTGCCTATACGGCATATCAAGGCGAAATCCACTCAGTCGTCGGAAGTAATCAGTTACTACCAGATTATATTACAGTCAGATAATTCTATCACTTACATTTCAGTAACAGCGACTTTGGTTTCAGAGTGAGATATTGTCCCAGCGATGGGGAAGCGACTACACTGTGTCATTGTGGCCATCGTGACGTCACTGAGCGGATTCCTCATCACAAGCACCGTGACAACCGTTTATAGCGGAGCGAACATTATCGGACTCGAGTTTGATGGCAGCATGTTGTCCTGGGTGCCCATCGCCATGGTGATGTCTTTTGGATTAGCAGGTATATACAAACATGGCATCATACCACGACAATATTTACATACCAGTCACTGTCCTGGGATCCTTAAAGGGCGTTGGGAAATATCATTGACTAATATGGAGAAATATACCCTTCAAACACTCCTAAAAATCCTTCCTACAAGTACAATATCTACACGGAGAGCTGAAGCTTAGTGGTTCGATCCCCGGACGCTTCATACGAAAGAACGTTGAATGATGTTACCCTGACTCGGCTTTGTAAGTCACTGGTCGGCTCGGAGTTAGTGTAATGTGTCTATCCATGTTACATTTCGACATGAGATCTCAGTGGGATAAGACTTAAGACTGGCATAAGTCCGGACAAGGACAAGCACCAACAAAAGCACACATACATGCGCCCCATTTTACCTGACCTCACCTTCCTACATCTGATATATATATCCTTCTCCCTACTTCCTCCAGCCCCCACGTGCGGTGTGATTGCCACTGTGCACGGACCCAGACTGGTCAGCCTTGTCGGAGGGGTAGTGGTCACTTTGAGCATGCTGGTCAGCGCCTTTGCTCAATCAGGTGTCCATGCGTTTATTACCTTCGGGATCATCACAGGTATGTCAGTTCTCATACATGTATATCGTCACTAAATGCATCACTGGTATATATCGTCACTAAATGCATCACTGGTATATATCGTCACTAAATGCATCACTGGTATATATCGTCACTAAATGCATCACTGGTCTGTATGTATTCTTGAGGTAAACAAGTTGAAGTATGAAAAGCTTCTTACCAGTCATGCACTTGTGTGGAAGATAAGTATCGTAACGTCTGTAGTATTGTAACGTCTGTGGTGTTTACTTTGAGCCTTGATGCACCCGATATATATACTAATTACTATCTCATATGTCACAACCCTACTATCAAAAACAAAGAGGAAAATATATAAGCCATCTGGAATACTCTGAACTATACCACTGAGAACTCAATAAACAATTTGTTTTTCACAGGTATTGGGTGCAGCCTAGTCTATATCGGCATCTACGAATCAGTTAAGACAATGTTCACTACAAACAGAAACATTGTGTTTGGCATCGTTGGATGCATCAGCTTCTGTGGCTACTTCACAAAGCCCCTGACACAGAACGTTCTTGAGGTGTACCATTGGCGGGGGACATTGCTCATCTTCACGGGGGTACTGATGAACATTATCCCCCTCTCCTGCCTCCTCCCTAGCGCTGAACGCAGAAACGATAACCCTCAACCCAGTATCACGCAAGGAGGCCTCATCAATGACATGAACAGAAGGCCAATAGTTCGCAACTCTTGGGCACAGAAACCCAATGGGATCAGACTATCAACGAGACGGGACTCGGAAGATTTAGAAACTTTGTGGAACGAGGGGCCTGATGAACCACGTGCTTTCTTAAAAGGAAGCAGGATACTTGACATGATGAAGATCTGGAGAAAGACAGGTTACTTCGCCCTCTTATTTGCCACCATGCTGTATGGATATGGCGTGTCTGTCGTCCTCATGCATATCCAAGGATATGTCATCGCAAGAAGCTTTACTGCCAACCCAGGTTCTGAGTTGCTGCTTATTGTGTTGGGTGTGAGTGTCTGTGTGTGGAACCTACTTCAGGGAGTTGTTACCAACTACTTGCTTGACCCTGTGTACTGGTACGTGATGCTTGCTACAGTGGGTGGGCTGATAACGTTCGTGTTCATCATCCCCCTGCCTTTAAGCATAATATTCGTTTATGCAGCACTAGTTGGAATAAGCTTTGCAGGAACAGGAAGGGAGATAACTGCATCCATCATCATCAACCTTGCAGGAGAAGACAACTTTGCCTTCCCCTTTGGAATAAATGTATTTGTGTCAACAATGGCGATGTCAATAGCTTCACCGTCGACGGGTATGTATATAGTAAAACTATTGAAAACAGTAGTAAGTAAGCACTGTATTTCTCAAATGTTTTTCATTACTTATGACCAGCAGACGTAATTCAAAATTATCATATCATTTTTATTAGTTTCAACACAATCAGTAAATACACTAACGTGTTTTTGGTTCATCGATCACTTGATTGTTTGGTTTGTTTACAGACCGCCGTGCATGTCTCGAGCACTGCTGTGCGGCATTAGGCAATAAATACTTACTTTTTATGCAATGTGTGTGAATGGCGGGTGATGACGGTAGGACAGGACATCCTTACCCTTTCGCGAACACCTGGTGTCATCACTGACTTTCAATTGGTCCATTCATATATATTTCACAGCTCTTTTGCCTTTTGCACCAAATGGAATCTGTTTCGGCGGATAATCTAGACTTGTTATTCTGTTGCATTGATGGTTTATATAAAAAGTTATATCTCGACATGTGTGTGGGAGGAAAGCTTAAAAACGCTAAAATATTTACCAAATAATTATAGGTATACCACGGTTGCCTTATGGTGCACGAAAACATGCATTTAGCAGTAAGTGACATTTGTAAGTTTTTTGCATGCCTTATTCTTCTTTGTTTTATGCTACAATAATTGCCGATACAGCGTTAATCAAGATATATACCACCCTGTAGTTATTCCCTAATGTAACATATTCATGCTGAGCTATTGGGGTCACGTCAGTAAAGCGTTTGAGGACTCACAAGGACATGCTATGTACATATATATACCTGTGTTGTGTTGTCAACAAGTAGGTCGATCTCAATCGATTGCACACA
Source organism: Haliotis cracherodii (assembly GCF_022045235.1). Lineage (NCBI taxonomy): Eukaryota > Metazoa > Mollusca > Gastropoda > Lepetellida > Haliotidae > Haliotis > Haliotis cracherodii. Next base: position 39,948,047 of record NW_027266330.1, on the reverse strand, counting down.
CTCACTGCACTCTTCACCACACATGTTACAATATACAGCATAGAAGTTGACATAGTGTGGCTACCAGGAGCAACACTAGTGGTAAAATACACAGACGTGGCTGGGCATGTCCAAACTAAAATAGATCCTATCTCAGCAAATAGGTTAATGGTTTATTGTAAAGATCTCGTTGAATATTTCACAATAAATATGTAAGTGTCAGTTTGTTGTTTAACGGAGCACTCAGCAGATCCAGCCATGCGGCGTAATAATCGAATTTGGGACAGATACACCAGTGATTGATTTCATGAGCAACGATATACGCCGCTGAGATACCATAACATGCATCAACCAAGTCTGTGAGCATGACCATCCGATCCTGTTTGTCGCCTCTTACGACAGGCATGAGTTGCAGAAGACAATTCCAACCCGGATCTTCACGGGGGCTGTCTGTAAGTTAGTGGGCTTGGTTTATTGCAATAACACCAAAGCATGTCAGCTTAACATTGGAGGGAAGCCCTTCAAATGCATTCATAGACACCTGAACTGGTTGTTGGCAAAGGGAATATAGTACGGTGTATAGGAATAAATTCCAGCATCCTTGCTGACGACTTGAATAACAATAATAATAATGATAATGATGATACTAACCATTCGGAAATAAAATATAATGTAATGGAATAAAGCACTGCAGGGAGAATAAACCATGAAAGGCACAGTCCCGAGTGGTGTATTTACCCTGCAGTGTTTTATTGTACGTAAACAACGACCACGAACGAGATACCAACCTTTGGGGCAGTCTCTGGGGGCACGGGTGGCCCAGTCGTCTAAGGCGCCGTGATTCGCTGTGCAGAGTTGCGTCCCTCTGGCACGCCAGAAACCTATGATTATGGGTTCGAATCCCGGTTGGCCCCAATTATGTTTCTAGGTTTGTCAGCACCATACCCGTGCTCGTGGGTTTCACCGAAGTGGTAAACGTCTTGACCTGTATCACTTTGGGCTTTCCTCCCACATTAAGCTGACACGCCGTGATATAATTGGAATGCTGTTAAAAGCGGCGTTAAACCCAACTCACTCACTCACTCATTGTACAGTCTCTTTAAATATGTTCATAAAAAGTACACGCTTTAAAATATCAACCTGCACCCTAAAAAAAATAACCTCGTCCAATTTACGACGTGATCAGTTGCGAGCGCATGTTCGAATCTCTGGAAATGACGTCATGATAGAACATTGTTTTACACACACACACACACACACACACACACACACACACACACACACACACACACACACACACACACACACACACATGTGTATACTAGTATATACATGCTACTCTACATGTAATAGCTAGGGACGTAGCATTTGAAATTTCTCAATTTCTCACCCACACAAGTAATACAACACGTCTGCATGAAAATCAGTGAATGACAGTGGCTAACTATTCATCACATTCTGTGTCCTACACTTCCTTCATCACAACCCAATATGTTGCACAAACAGATGCAAATACAAAGGACTTTCTTGATGTTAACATCCTCTGTTCCAGGCTGGATTCTGAAGAAGGCACATTCATACAAGCCTGTGTTTGCAATTGCTGCAGTTGCCATGGCGATGGCGGCCATCATCGTTTTCCTGTTACAGAAGAAACTAAAGAAAACTTCTATTCAGCTTGAAAGGTCGCGTCGTCGGGCTTTGTCTGGTGACGAGACTGGGTATGTTTGTTGTTTTGTATCTCCAGTTGAATATGACAAATATGATTAGAATATTTCTAACACCGCGCTTAAATAGCTTGAGTGCATTCATGTAACAAGTTAGACATCGCCAGTTCTGTGTGATAAATGCTACTGGGAATGCCATTTCATTTGTTCACGTCACTTCTGCAGTAACTGTTATATTATTGGATGTTTTGTATCGGCAAGAAAAACTTTCTGTTTTCACTTACATTGTGTGAATTGCTGATGCAGCTGGTAGCGCAGGACATACTTATTACCCTTTTCGCGAACATGTCATCACTGATTTTCAGTGGTATGCTCATATAATTTTCAAAACTATTGTGCCCTTTGTGCCCAATGGAATCTGTTTTGGCGGATAATCTAGACTGGTTGTCCCCTTGCATTGACAATTTACATTTACTTTGGTTTCAGCATGGTGCATGTAACATCACTCTGATGAAGCGTTCCTCTTGATGCTTAGATCCGCCTCTTGGTGCTAAGATACGTCTCTTCCTGGCACAAGACCCGTCCTGATCTTGGCCCACTTGACACCGAAACAGAGTAATTACACTGTCCACGGGAGATTTGACAAACCGTCGGGGTGGATGTGTTCCTCCCAAGTGAAGAAAACGTAGCTAGGAGATAACAAGGGATGGTTTCACAACTGGACCGTAAATAGCGTTCTGGACCAGGACCAGTTGTTTTGACACCGGGGAACGTTTACAATAGTGTTGAGACTAGGAGAAAGAGCTTTGACCCCATTGTGACTCTGCAACACGTTCTATTGTCATGAACGTTACTTGAACCAGTAGTTTTTATAATGAGTTTCACCTCGACAATAAACTGTGAAGTTGATAGCCAAGATGTGTGTGAAACACATTTGTGACGATCTAATTCTGTTTGTTGACTAATATGTTGTAACATGATACCATCTGTTGGTGCGGTAGTTAAGTAGGCTTGTCCCGTAAGCTGTGAGCCGTCCACTGTTTATTAATGCCTAAAATATTTTTTTGTCCTAACAGGATCGGTTTCCTCCGTTGCAATGTAGTAATAGACACGACTGTGTTATTTGTAAGTTGCATGTCCCATATTGAAGTCTGTATCTGTACTAACTATAAACAGATCAAACCGTACACAAACAGGCAATACTTGAAGGATCTGAAACTGCGATTCTGCAAGAAGCCTTTTTATTACGGCTAACAAAAGGGAACTACATACATTTCGTAGAAATGTCTACAACATTTGACAATATACATGATCAACTGTACACTTTTGACAATACACATGTACATGTTTTTATCCACTGTAGATGTTTTCTGCCACTGATGATGTCCGCTGTTGACTTTGTGTATGCGATATGGGAAATGTTTTCCTTTTTCATAAAAAAATATTCTTGCCATTTTGAAGTTTGTCTTGAGATTACTCTACAATCTGGCTATTGTCCTACTAATCAGCAAAACAGTCACTAGCTATAACTCCTGTATAAGTACCAATTAAAATATTCTTTATCCATTCAAGAAACACAACAATTCCGGCCTGGTACTAACAGTTTAAAGAGAACCTGTTGACAGGACATTGGTACATGACAATAACGTTCGGGTGGGTCTTGCTAATTTCACAAGGGCATGGATCCTTTATTGCAATAAAGGAGGGATAATGACAATGATATATCCAGAAAATCCATGACAGAGACCACGTTATGCACGCGTGCGTGTACCCGATGTAACATGTTCACGTGTCTGTTCACCTCAGAGTAAACTGTCATCAATATAATAGTACATCATATTGCCCACGCAACACGTTATCATCATCGTCCATTCGGTTGTTGTTCTATTCTCTGAACCGCCCCTCGCAGTGTCGGTAGCACAATGCTGGCATCCACCCACTGACTTCATCAGCTCACTCATCCACCGTCCGCGTGACAACAACTCCACAGTGACAAATAAGACAACAAATGCCACTTTGGTTTAAGCTGGCCTTGAATTATATATTTTTCTAAATCTGCCAAAACTAGCTTATCTGTTATATGTTTGAAAGAAATAATGAGGAAATGCACTGTACAATTCCTTGTTACAACATACCTATGTCTATGTATATGTACTTATCAGAGATAGGAATATATGTGTAGCCGATGTGACACCTGAAAAGCTTTGAAACTATGCCAGCTACATCACCCATCGTTGAAATCAAGTATGTCCACAGAACGTCATGGTCGTAGTGTCCGAAGAGAAAATAGCTATACATTGGTTTCAGTGTTCGTTTTGATCGATCTTTTATGTCAATCGAAGAAATTTGGTAGACACGTTCCTATGTCATTGCCATTATTATAACAATAATATTTTGACTTAGTACCATAAGTAAAAAGTCAAATCCCATGGCAGTATCATGAATATTGTATTAGATGGCCTGTAACCCCAGTCAAGATCCCATACACAAAAGCCTTCTGGGGACTGTCTACATCTGTCTAAAGTCAGTTTGAAGATCGTATTTAATCACACATTTAATGTTCAGCATATGGTTATTCGAAACTGCTCTTAACTTTTCTTGACAGTAGTTTTTGCCAAAAGCTAAACATATAACAGTTGAAAACATAAAAGCTTGCCTGTTGGCCTTTGAATATGTGGTTGGTTGAATTGAGCAGTGATCATCAATCCTCTTTTGTTCGCCAAACTGGCGCCTCACATAGGCTATGGTATCTTTACTGAGTGTCACCAATCAGGGATATAGTATATAGAATTTGGCGATACGTAGTGTTAAACAGCAAGTCGGCAATGTAGCTACTACCGGGCCTGCTGAGCTAACCAGGTGCCCGTGTGTGGATGTCTCCGCTGACCTCTCGTTACTCGTGGTGACCAGTGGTCAAGGGGTGACAGCTTGCGGATGTTCCGCATCAGTGACCATGTCAATACTTCCTCGTTCTCCTTGGTAAGAGTTGGTTAGGTTAAATGTAATAGATTCAGATTGGGACTATGAGTCAGTTTGAGCGTCGTATTATCTGAGTATCAGGTGGTTATAATGTGTGATGTTTTTTTATTGTTTTTCATCCTACGTGACGGGGTTGCTGGTTGTTCATGCTATTCGCGGCTGCTTACCTGGTTATTTACAGGGTGCTGAAATCCAGCTAACGTATTACTGACCGCCGCAGGAAAATAATATTCATTCACTATATTATTAGTTATGGTGTCTTTAGTTGCCAATATTTTTGCCAATATTTTTCTGCTTACCTAATATGACAACGTATACGGCAACTAAAGACACTAAAACGTATTTATTAGGCCGAAAAGTTTACACTAATTGGTATATCAATAGCTATGTCAAAATGAAAACCTGACACTTACAACCGGTACCGACGACAGGACCAGTACATATGTTTCCGATACAGTGCTTTAATGTAAACATTAACGTTAACAATGGAATATATAAAGCATTAAATGCGAACGTTCAAACAAGTATTATAGCTCAAATGGATAAAGGGAGAAGAAGAAGAAGAAGTCTATTGGGTATCAAAGGCCGCATGCCCAAGAGTTCAAGACATGAGATAAATCTTTGCACATGGACAGGTGGGACAACTGTTCTACTATCTCAATACAATATGTATGATACATTATACAGGCAGATTTCTTTTTAGATATATAGCAATATTTTTAATGAGCTTAACATATTTTGTTGCTACTAGTTGATTAAGTTTTGCTCGTGATGAATACTGATAATAGTAGCTTGGGATGTAGAGCTTTCTGTTTTCCATATAAAATGGACAAACTAAAAGGAAATGGTATTCATCTTCAGTTATATTATAATTACATTTCTTGCACTTAAGTAAATCAGTATTGACTTTGTCATTGTAACGAAAGTGTTGAATAACCAACTTATGGCACAAACATCGGAATTTAAATAATATGCGGATAAGATCCTTGTTTGGACATAACTCCATAACATATTTCTCTGGGTCAAGTACAGACTTTTATGTAGAATAATGGTTTAGAAATGATGAAGACATAATTTTAGTATGCCAATTCTGAATATCTGTGTCTTTACATCTTTGCTTTAAAACATTGTAACAAATTTGATATGCTGCCTCACTCCTGTGCGATTTCATCCTGTGATTTCAACATGTCATGACATGCTTTTGGGTATCGACAGCTATCCATATACAACAGCCTGCACCAATACTTTATACAACGACTACAATTATTAACACATAAGAAGGTTCTACCTACTTCGCCTAGTACAGCATTGGTTGATACTTTTTTATTAACACATAAATATCGTTTAAAGTAAAAACTCTGATTTTTTCAATATTTTCACGCGAAGTGTAACCCCAAGTTTCCGAACCATATAACAATATGGAAGCTATTTTACTTTGATAAGATAATAATAGGAAACGAAGCCTTTCTGGCTTGTAGTGCTAATGTTTCACACGCGTTTGACCAAATTAATCTTGATGTGAAGACAATACCTAGATATTTAAAGTGGGATAGTACTTTCATATGTTTACCACCATAAGTCCATTTTTCTGAATTTCTCAGGTATCCGCCATTTCTGAATACAACAATACAAGACTTCCCCAAGTTAAATTCAAGGCTCCATTTGTTACAATAACCTTTTAACACATCAAGTTTTCTTTGTAGGCCTTTGTCATCAATCAATGTTACGTCATCTGCTAATAATAGCAGTATGATATCGTTTAGTCCATCTCTTACGCAAACACCTCTCAATCCGCATTTCGTCATTTCATCTACAAGCTCATTCATAAAAAAATAGAAATAAAACAGTACTCAACATACATCCCTGGCGAATTCCACATGATGTTGTAAATATTTCAGTTTTCAAATGTCCGATTCTAACACAAGCTGCGACCTTGTCATACATATCTTTTAGAATTCTAAACATTTTCCCACCTTTCATAAGAAGTACATACAATAGTGTATTTCTGTCAACAAAGTCAAATGCTTTACGAAACTCTATGAGAGCTGGATAGAATCTGTGTTTGGGTTTTCTCAAATACTTTTGACATAAAGATATACGTAACGATAAGGTAATACGTTCTGACAGATTATCCATACAGTTACAATAAGTACATTCATCATCGTGGTGTGTCATATAACCATTGACAGTTGCATCAAGTCCATCACTGCTGTTACAACGAGTCGGGTCTAGTAAATCCTTAAAATAAATAAACCACTTCTCTGTCGAGATATGTATCTTCTCATTACAGTTCTGCAGTAGTGCTTTTATTTTAAACAAAAACCTCTTACAATCGCCATCTGCAACTGTTGTGCGAATTTCGTCCGAGATCGTATTGTTTGAAATGTTGGCACTTCTCTTTGCACAAAAGGCGGAAGTGTTTCTTAGACTGAATATACCTAGTCAAATTATCATTTGTTCGACATCTCCGAAACGTGTTTAGACGACGATCTTTGGTTCTTTTTTTCTTCTTGTATAAGAAACAGTTAAAGATGGTTGGCTAATGACCCAATGTTTTGTCAAATTATCATTTGTTCTACATCTCCGAAATGGATAAAATTATCATAAGAATGCCCGAATGTTATCAGAAATCTGCGGGCCACTGTAACTTGATAGCGATCCGCTTTTCCATAACGACGGGCTACTATCCATATTCTATTGCTATGTGACGTCATATGCGTCACGTTTATCGTTGTGACCTCATCGTATATTATGTTCTATGACGTTGCTACTTGTAACTCAATGCCCTCCGTTGTAAACTTTATTTCTATATTTTTATTAATAAAGTCACGAACGCGGTTTCTTCAGAAATTAATGTCTTTGCACATCACAATTAATGATATTAAAACACAAAACCGTGTCGCACAACGAATTTCAGTACCAGAATCTTCATTTGAAATATGTGAGGTGGGTGTTGGAAAATCCAAAATGGCTGTTACTGACGGTATACGCTCTCATATTAGGCCAGTAACAACCATCTTAGTAGTTCTGTTCTCTGATTGGTCAATCTCACTTTGAGGCATAACAAAGCTGAATGCTCAGTGAGTGTAGGAGTGTACATTTCATTGAGATATGTGTCAAACTACGCCTACTCTACCTACCCCTTGTAGGTGTCCCCGCATGTCGTAAATAAATGTCAGCGGATATCGGCAAACGTCATTTTAATATATTTCCATTTCCCGTACCAACGGGAAATTGTCTGTAATCATCTTGTCTAAATTATTAAAATAGATGTGTTTTCAATCTATGAGTCCGTGTTAATTGCGACTATTAAAACTATTATCTCCCACGGAATCCTAGGAAGTGCGCAGGTCGTAATTCATGAATGGTTTAAGTTTGAGGCAAGGCTGCCAAATCTCAGTGATCCTTGCAGTGTTCAGAGATCAGAGTGAGTATTTTGTTGTCTTCTGCTCTACTTGGAAGGAAACATAAGTGAATGTATTATCATATGGTTAGTTGTACACACCCATTCGAATATAACACAGCCATATGAATGATATCTGCATCTTCGATGTTACATCACTGTATACCTCATTATTGGACTTATGTAGCATCCTTGCGATGTTTAGACACAGGTTCCTATCCATCAAAACAGTATCAACCTAGTGTCTTATCCGTATATGTGTGTACGGTATCATGTCACCAGTATGTCTACATACAACTGAATGCTGCATAGGTACAGTGCTTATATTATTCTACCTTTATCTACCACGTTCGTGTTGACATGGTAATCTTTATTCTGGCATTTTGGAATCTATATTCTGTCTAGCGTCACCTTTATTTCTGTAGCATGGTATCAACATCATTCCATCTTATACGAACATAGATGTAGTGTCTGGGGAAATAAGTGGCCCAGTGCTGAAAGGCGCCAAAATTCACTTTGCAGAGTAACAGCCAAAAGGCGTGGCAAGATCCGGTGTTCGTGAGTTCGAATCCCAGATTATTCCATACTGTGCAAAGCTGCATTAGAACCAGGTCACTACATCATGCCATCTCTCTAAGTGTATGCTGTTTTCATGATGTTATCCCATCCCCTGGTGTATGATATATACACCATGTCATCTTTGCACAAAGTGTATGGTACTGGAGATATATACATGTACATGATGTCCTTGTGCGTAGTGTATATAGCATCTTGTCTCCTTGTTTATAACACATACAGTATATCACCGTCGCTCCTAGCATATCCACAGTACCTCATGGCATATCCCCTCCTAGTGTATTTACAGTACCTCATGGCATATCCCTTCCTTGTGTATTTACAGTACCTCATGGCATATCCCTTCCCTGTGTATGGATAATACCTCATGTCATATCCCTTCCCTGTGTATGGACAGCACCTCATGGCATATCCCTTCCCTGTGTACGGACAGTACCTCATGGCATACCCCCTCCCTGTGTATGGACAGTACCTCATGGCATATCCCTTCCCTGTGTATGGACAATACCTCATGGCATATCCCCTCCTAGTGTATGGACAGTACCTCATGGCATATCCCCTCCTAGTGTATGGACAGTACCTCATTGCATATCCCATCCTTGTGTATGGACAGTACCTCATGGCATATCCCATCCTAGTGTATGGACAGTACCTCATGGCATATCCCCTCCCTGTGTATGGACAATACCTCATTGCATATCCCCTCCTTATGTATTAACAGTTCCTCATGGCATATCCCCTCCCCGTGTATTGACAGAACCTCATGGCATATCCCCTCCTTATGTATTAACAGTTCCTCATGGCATATCCCCTCCCCGTGTATTGACAGAACCTAATGGCATATCCCCTCCTTATGTATTAACAGTTCCTCATGGCATATCCCCTCCCTGTGTATTGACAGCACCTCATGGCATATCCCTTCCCTGTGTATTGACAGTACCTCATGGCATATCCCCTCCCTGTGCATTGACAGTATCTCATGGCATATCCCCTCCTTGTGTATGGACATTACTTCATGGCATATCCCCTCCTACCTTGTGTACGGTGTAGTGTCCTGTTTGTTACATAATGATATATGAGAGTGAAAGTTAGCAGTTGGATATACAACTAATGATAGGATGAGGATCAGTTACTGCGATGTAGCTTCTTACATGTTACCACGCTATCAAGTCACATACTATCTTGTCATAAGCTGCATGATTATCAGTGTCTCCAATTGTTAATGTGCAATATGTATGCTGTGTCCTCAGGATGAAAGACATTCTCTTCCGGACATCACTGCTGGTGCTGATGACGATTGCATCTGGCGTCCCACTACACTTCAATGCCTACGAGGTGTGTGAGTCTCGCTGCATGAGCAGCTTCGACATGTGCACCAGCCTCCGGGGATGTGAAGACATCGTCGACTTTTCGTCCCGCTACACCTGTCAGGAGCCCTGCTTCAATGACGGCGAAACATGTGTTGGAAAATGCGGACAGGATCATCTGTAACCAACCTTGTTACACGCAGCATTACAGAGCTCGACCCATGTATGCTACGCAGCAAGACTGAACACTCACGTTGTAGGAAAGCGCGGACATATGCCGCGGTTGTACCACCTTAACATTACTGCCTATAATGCTAGTACCAATGTATGCCATAAGTTATTTAATAATCTGTGTAAACCCTTTGACACATTGTTGATCAGGTGTTTGGATGACTTGCCATTTTGTTTCAATCCACAGAAAGAAATCACTGTCAGTGCATGTACAGTTCAACGTAAATGACAAGGCAATGTGACAGTGTAAAGTATAATAGTATGAACATACCTTAAGCCTTCTTTTATTCTGAACGAGACAAATTATTTCCAAATATATTATATACATGTAAAACCATTTGAACCCATCAAATACATCTTAAATAAATTTGTTCGTGTGATTTAACACCTTATTATTACTTGTTGTAAACAGACTGCGAAGTTTACAAAAGCTGTGTTAACGATGGTTTAACCACAAGGCTTAGTCTTTTCGCTAACACCGGGCTTCCCTGTTTCCACCACTTGGCTTCCCTGCAATGCTTTCACCACTAGGCTTCCCTGGAATGTTTTCATCACTTGGCTTCCCTACAATGTTTTCACCACTTGGCTTCCCTGGAATGTTTTCATCACTTGGCTTCCCTACAATGTTTTCACCACTTGGCTTCCCTGGAATGTTTTCATCACTTGGCTTCCCTACAATGTTTTAGCCACTTGGCTTCCCTGCAATATTTTCACCGCTAGGCTTCCCTAAAATGTTTTATCCACTTGGCTTCCCTGTAATGTTTTCACCGCTAGGCTTCCCTACAATATTTTCACCACTTGGCGTCCCTACAATGTTTTCATCACTTGGCTTCCCTGGAATGTTTTCATCACTTGGCTTCCCTGGAATGTTTTATCCACTTGGCTTCCCTACAATATTTTCATAACTTGGCTTCCCTGTAATGTTTTCACCAATTGGCTTCCCTGTAATGTTTTCACCAATTGGCTTCCCTACAATGTTTTCACCACTTGGCTTCCCTGCAATGTTTTATCCACTTGGCTTCCCTAAAATGTTTTCACCGCTAGGCTTCCCTGTAATGTTTTCACCACTTGGCTTCCCTACAATGTTTTCACCAATTGGCTTCCCTGCAATGTTTTCACCGCTAGGCTTCCCTAAAATGTTTTCATCACTTGGCTTCCCTGGAATGTTTTCACCACTTGGCTTCCCTAAAATGTTTTATCCACTTGGCTTCCCTGTAATGTTTTCACCGCTAGGCTTCCCTAAAATGTTTTCATAACTTGGCTTCCCTGGAATGTTTTCACCACTTGGCTTCCCTGTAATGTTTTCAACGCTAGGCTCCCCTGCAATGTTTTCATAACTTGGCTTCCTTGCAATGTTTTCACCACTTGGCTTTCCTGCAATGTTTTCACCACAAGACTTCCTGTCCAGATGAGGCCTTCAGAGACTCTCATGACCAAGTCTTGACGACCTAGGAACTATCAACTGGGACATAAATGAATGTTTTTTGTCATTATAATGTCGCAGCTGAAGTGTGCTGGACAGTTTCAGATTTGATGACACTAGTCATTCATTGATCCCTCGAAGTAGAATATATACTTTTCATATTTGTCCTGACCGGATTATTTTTATCGAGAGCTGACCTGCAACATTTCTGTTCGCTCGAATATTTATTGTTGTGAGTGAGTGAGTTAGCGGCGCAACAGTAAGCGAGGAGTTGTCTCCCTTGTATAAGAACAGCCTTATGTGTTAACTGAAGGCATATGCGCTCGCCCACGGTCACGCTTTGTGATTTCGATACGAGCAAAAGGCCCTGTGTCCTTCAAACAGGATCCCATTCAACATACCAACAATCACCTAGTCAAGAGGACTGTCTCGATAAAGTATTTCGTAGCCGCATGCGGTCATATCATGCATATTGTATGTTTAATGCAGGACGGAAAGCAGCTCTGACCCGTACGATCTCGCAATGCAGATTGACACACCAGTCAATATGAATAGCTCATGCATGTGATTGTAGACGTATTGCACATTCCTCAATGAACAGGTTGAATAAGTACAGGGACACCCTGTGTAGTGCTTATTGACAGTATTACTCATGCTTTCTAATTTAACGGTTTGGTTACAGCCCTTATCACATGAACGTTTCATTGGCAAGTCATAGGATCTGTATCAACCTGTTTGCAGACAATTAATTACCATTTCTTAATCCGGAAAAGGAAGAATCTAAATTTCAAGATGCAAGAAAAAATGGAAAGACTTACAAAAGTACACCGAATAAGACAACACAACTCTAAGAAGCAACAATGTAATCTTTGTGGCAGGCAATTTCTTGTTTTTTCACAGGTCTGAAGCATAACAATTTTTCTCGACAATTCTCAGTGGTACATAAATGTATTTTTTCCACTTTGCATTTAACGCAGAACTAAATGAAAACACAAATCAAATACATGTAAATGTGGTACAATATGACACGGTCTTATAACACAACTAACTACCCGTAGCTCTCTGATATAACTACAGGAATATATTCCGGGTGGTAATAGTTGTAGTAGTAGTAGTAGTAGTAGTAGTAGTAGTCGTAGTAGTAGTCGTAGTAGTAGTAGTCGTAATAGAGGTGGTGGTTGTAGTAGTAGTGGTAGTAGTAGTGTTAACAGCTGTAATAGTAGAGGTGGTGATGGTAGTGGTGGTATTTGTAGTAGTAGTAGTAGTTGTAGTAGTTATGATGGTGGTGGTATTATTATTGTTGTTATTAGTAGTAGTAGTGGTATTATTATTATTATTATTTGTAGTAGTATTAGTATTAGTAGTAGTAGCAGCAGCAGCAGCAGCAGTAGTAGTAGTAGTAGTAGTAGTAGTAGCAGCAGCAGCAGCAGCAGCAGCAGTAGTAGTAGTAGTAGTAGTATTAGTATTAGTATTAGTATTAGTATTAGTAGTAGTAGTAGCAGCAGCAGCAGCAGTAGTAGTAGTAGTAGTAGTAGTAGTAGAAGTAGTAGTAGTAGTAGTAGTAGTAGTAGAAGTAGTAGTAGTAGTAGTAGTAGTAGCAGCAGCAGCAGCAGCAGCAGCAGCAGTAGTAGTAGTAGTAGTAGTAGTAGTAGTAGTAGCAGCAGCAGCAGCAGCAGCAGCAGTAGTAGTAGTAGTAGCAGCAGCAGCAGCAGCAGCAGCAGCAGCAGTAGTAGTAGTAGTAGTAGTAGAAGTAGTAGTAGTAGTAGTAGTAGTAGTAGAAGTAGTAGGAGTAGTAGTAGCAGCAGCAGCAGCAGTAGTAGTAGAAGTAGTAGTAGTAGTAGTAGCAGCAGCAGCAGCAGCAGCAGCAGCAGCAGCAGCAGCAGTAGTAGTAGTAGTAGTAGCAGAAGTAGTACAAGGTAGACAGAATTTTATGGATAACATTAACAGTATTAACGAAGTTGTCCATAAAATTGTGTCTACCTTGTCATCCGTTAACTTCTAAGTAATCCCTATCAAACAAGTTAGAGGTAGTGGTAGTTGTAGTAGTAGAACGAGAAGTTGTAGTAGTAGTGGTAGTAGTAGTAGAGGTGGTGGTAGTAGTAGTGGTCATGGAGTCATATGTGATTTTACGGCAGTATTAACTGAGTCAATCGCTAGACAATACAATGTTGATACATAACATTCATTTGTATAGAAAACAAAGTTATGTTAAACAGTCCTTTGCTAACTGTTTGGCATATTAACACAACTAACAATGTTTTGACAAAGCTAAGCATCAATCTACACCTGGCACATTTTACACAAGAATAACTAGCTCACGAATTATTTTTATTGATGAACGTTCAATTCATTTCCAGAGTGTATTCTCTCTCGTCCTCAATTTCCTCGCTGCTGTCACGGCTATTTTGACTAACCACTGACGCATATCGATATGAACGACATGTGTAAGGTCACTGAGCGACAATTCAACGTTTTCATCGACGGCATTGTCAGGTGATGCCATTGCGAACGCTAGTTATCTACCAAACACTACAGAAACAGTGATCTGCAAGTCATCTTTCCATTATGACGTCACGTCGCGTGATGACAACTTTGCGCATTAACTCTCGGTACGAGTAGGTTGTAACGTTTATGGTAACAAATATTGCATTTGGAAGTTTTTCCTTCAATACACTTGTTTCAATATGCTTTATAAATGATTTAATCCCATATTTATAGTTTACTGTAAATCTCCTTTAGGGGCTTAAACAAGGACTGGTCTGCTCGGAGTCAGTATGCCGTGTCTGAGTAGGGTATTCATGTTAACTGCGGCATGGTATCTCAGTGAGCTAGCACTATAAAATCGGCATAAATGCAGACGAGTACGCATTAGTCGGAGAGCGCACGTTAAATCTACAAAATAAGTAAGTAAGTAAGTAAGTAAGACGAGTACAAGCAGCCACATACAGACACGTGCATGCACGTCTCTTTAAAAGTGCAATAACCTTGAACGCGACGTTAAACCACAATTAATCCCAACTTTTATTAGGTGACATAGAGTTGTCGTCCTTTCACAGTTTACCACAAGAGGGCTCTGGCACTTGTTTATATTTGTCCTAAAGCTTATAGACAAGATACATAGTCTTCAACAGGTAAGAACACCCTTTACCCGACTCTTCTAATGTACTGTACCCCTTGACTTGTGAAACACTGTAATGTAATGGGTAAGACGCCCGACTAATGCCCACGATGTATGCAGATATATGGTACTTGATTCTTACGTTTTACTTCCTGGTCTCGGCCCAGAGAGGCATATATAATCTCAGGCTTGACGTCAGCTCTTAAAGTAGAAGTGTATATTTTGAAAACGGCCCATGTAATATGTTGTTCTCCCTGATATATATATGTACAAAACCTTAATTCCATTTCGATAGAGCACACGACTATTTACACAACGGTATAGTACATTTGATATCTATAATGAACGTATATTCAGTTATGGTGTTTAACATCAATATTCTGAATGACAACGCCAATGCCCTTAGTGATCGTGTTGGTCTTACAGACGATTTCGAAATAGGTGTCATTTTTGGCAAATAGGGTTTTCCTGGTAGAAATCTTTATAGCATGAGCTGCCTTATTTCTACCTGGCCTGACACAAAGTAAACGTTCTTCTAAGATTGTTAACGAAACATGAATTTACGTATCTTTCTATTTGTGATATATTTTCAAAACGCTGTCTCCCTAGCATATACATATGTTTCATGTGTTTTTTTTAATTTGGCATTTTTGACAAACCTAGGCCTGTTTCTAGTATAACAAGAACAATAGGGTGAGCCGTCATACATAGTTACCCTATTGTTGTGGTAACGCCCTATTGTGGCAACTCTTAAAATGTAAATAATAACAAGTGAATAACTACCCTTATCTGATTCAATAAAGAACAAGTACAAGGGGCATTACCCCGGTGTAGGTACCAGTGTCTTCTGCGAACCATATTGCTGTTGATTAAAAGTGTCAATGCAAAACAATAGCCAGTCTAAATTATTGGCCGAAACAGATTCCATTTGGTGTTAAGGGCACAATAGCTGTGAATTTTATAAGAATGGACCACTGAAAAGAGATGACACGAAAAGCGTATGAATACATACATACATGTAACTGAATAAGTAGTTTAGCATATGTTCCATTCGTCGGGAAGTGACGTGGTTCATTGTGCAGAACGTCAAACATCGTCTACAACCCACGTACTGTTGTTACATGTCTGTAGATTGTTCCCTCTTACAGATACTGAACAAAGTCAAGGAAACGGAAGACAAGCCAGCATTTAAAACCATGGAACAGATGGAACAAGTAAGAATCACGAACATTAGTCCTTCATGTATATAGTTTGGTGCGTGTGTAGAGGTAGGGTAGGGTAGGGTAGGGTAGGGTAGGGTAGGGTAGGGTAGGGTAGGGTAGGGTAGGGTAGGCAAGGCTTATTAAACTTGAACATTCTGAGGGGTACCAACTAAGAGACGGATGATGTCATATTCATGGAAATTATATTTTGCCTCAGATTTTTACGTCAGAAATCGTTTGAAGACATGAAAAATAATTCCAATACCTCTTCCAGCATATCAAATGTGTGTGTGTGTGTGTGTGTGTGTGTGTGTGTGTGTGTGTGTGTGTGTGTGTGTGTGTGTGTGTGTGTGTGCGTGTGTGTGTTTGTTTGTGTGTGTGTGTGTGTGTGTTACTTGATACGAAACCGAGGCTTGGTGGACAGTAATACTCCCCTTAATGCCAATAGTCCACTTAACCCCACACCCCAAACAAATATCGTGTGGTGTTTACGTTTTTAATCTATAATAGGCAATGGTCATAGTTAGGATCAGGGGATCCAGGGTTCTTTAAAGGGTTCATATTTAAAATCCTTGACATCATAGAATTCCTTATCTCATATTATCAATAAGGATAGAATGATCGTGTGTCATATAATGACGTCATCAATTGTTCATGACGTCATACATTGATTTCAGTACGAAATCTTAACAATACTAGGCTGCCTGCATTGTATTTGCTCTGTAGGATTGACATTTCCAAAAACACCAATGAGGAATGTATAGTAACCTACTCGGAAATATGGAAACTCTGTCCCTCGAGAATTAATGATGAAAGGTTCGCGACTTCCACAATGCATTCATTCGGGACATATAAATCCGAAATTCCTCGCAGCCCTTTGTTATTCTTTAAATCGTATTCAGATAACCATGACTTTTGTTTCTGGCAGGTTAACAATCCTGGGAACAGTGCCAGAGTGGGTGAACAGAAACATGTCGACTCGCCGCAGAAACTCACTAATGAAGCACGTTTACAATTAATACATCTTTTGAACGAGACCTTACTGCATACTGCACATTGCAAAGATCCAGCATGCACTATTCTAAAATGCAAAAAGATGAAGAAAGTTATCGGACACACAAAGTCGTGTGAAAGGAAGCGGACCGGTAGCTGTTCGATCTGCAGACAGCTTATTGCACTGTGTTGTCTCCATGCTAAACGATGTAACGAAACACTCTGTTCGGTTTCCTTTTGTGAGAGGCTGAAACTTAAGATGCGGCAGAGGAGAATAGAAGAAAGATTACGACAAGTCCGGCGACAGCGAGGTAAAGCGCCTGCAGCATAGTGTGAGGCAGTCTTTACGTAGTCAGCAAACTACTGAACATCACAGCACTGTCCGGTACCACTGCAGATAGTTTCATGCTTTGTGACATTGATACAAGTCCTCACCACACAACCTATGTCAGGTGTCAGAATCAGTTCTCACTGGTTAGAACTCCACCTTCTTTATGGTGAGTGGGTGCGTAAATATCTTACAGTTATTCGCGGCTCCGTATTGTGAGATGTCTTTGTTAACTTTATATCTATCCATATTTATGACCTGTTATATATATTGTAAATAGTCCATGGACGTATACCAGATATCGTTTTGTGTATAACCGTGCATATGTAATTTTCTATTGGCACTTTCCCTTTTATATATTCTACCGTCCGTCTGTGAACTTTTCAAGATTGCATATGCGTTTTTGTATCTAGAACTCACTAGGGCTGTATGTTTCTAGAGCAGATTTTAACGGGACATTGGCAAGCAAGGCATTGCTGGGTACGATACTGCTGTATTATTGAGATACCCGTATCTAGAATTCATCTCTGGTGTTTGGGGGAAATGCAACCCGAATCTCATCGATCAATCTGTACAACTCGACAAACAACGATTAACGGAACAAGGTGGATATTTCATGGGACAAACGGATGACTGAGGAATTGTGAAGATTCTATAATTCACAAAAATGAGATCTTTCGTTTTGAAAAAGCCTGGCAAAACAACGCCGAGTGTTTTAACAATCTTTATATATATGTGAACTCTGTTGTCGAATGTATTAATCGATAATACGTCAGACATCACCTTTAGCCTTAGTTCCAAATCAAAGATCGCTGTGTACGTAACACGGAGATCTTGACATATGCTGGTGCTCTAGTGGTACGATGCTATGTGTATGGATGAAGGAACATGTCTGTTATTGTTATCACTGGAGTTCTGTTACATCATATGGTGTGGTGATGAGGTGACATAGAGATGTGATGTGACAAAGTAAAACCCTTTCTTGATTGCTTGCTGAACTGAGTTATACCTTACATTTTAATAACCAAGTTACCGTAGTTCGAAACATTAATTTGTTAAAGTATGAATTACAAGTACACACCCGTGAAGGTCCTAGTTAGAATAGGTGCTCAGCAGGTGTACATGTCAATAATGGTCATTCACACTGACGCTGCTGTAACTGTTATTTTCATTTAGTTTTAACATTATTCTATTCCACAATAAACTATTGAAAATGAAAACTATCTACTGTGATCTTGTTTTCTGCTAACACATTTATTCGTGGTTGTCACGATCCTGCCACCTCAGACAGTGTTGCTAAACCAAACCAATATCAGTCCCAGCCAGCCATTACTCAAACAGTAAGCCGAATCAACCTATCAGTGTCCTGTATCAGACTCGGAGACACATGGAAAGTATCCAAACAAACAAAGGATATGACGAATTCATACAAACAAAACATACATCCCTGTAAAATATCAGACTCGTTAACTCACGTGAAAAAGGTTGTGGACTGTTAAAGAGTCTCCGACAATCCCACATCTGACGTTCTTTTTTCACCTGTAAGTGGTATGAAATCAACAAACACAATTCCGAATTATCAGCAACACCTACATGTACCACTGACAAAGAAAGCATTAATCTGTCCCCGTTAGGAATTTGCTTCACTTTGGGATATCTAAATAATGTGGCGAAATATTTCCTTGTTTTTCAGAGATCATAAAGTACACATACAAAGTCCGACTGTTATGGGAACACAGTTAACACAAACATATCCAGGTGTCTTGAAGTGTGACCCTGTATCGCCCACGTGTCTAGACATTGTGATTTATGTCCCGTCAATTCAATTAACAACGTAACAGCACAGGGGACATGTCCTCTATATCATACCCATTGTAAACTTTGACCAGCTATAAACTGTTGTTATTGGTGATCTACCCAGCAACGGCCTCGCAAGAAGCTATGCTTTATAACACCTGTTCAGCATATGACCGCCTCTTCCTTGTTATTTCCCGTTATACCTACTCCACAGATGTGTGTTTCCCGTTATACCTACTCCACAGATGTGTGTTTCCCGTTATACCTACTCCACACATGTGTGTTTCCCGTTATACCTACTCCACAGATGTGTGTTTACGATCAGATGGGCAACTCGGGAGCCTAGGACCAGTCCGACTTATTGGACTCAACACTTTCTTGTTCATCGAATTCAGTATAATTGTAAACGTCGTTCGGTATTTGATCTAAAGAGAAGATTCGTATTGATAAAGCATTGGGATGTTGTCAAACCGTAAGCCTGACACGCGCCAGCCTGATGTGATACACACAGTGCACATTATCCAAGTATAGATTCGCGAGGCGTGTCTTTTATGTAGGTCAATGCAACAGGTGGCACAACATGTGTATTAACTAGATACGCCTGTTTATCTAAAGGATCGACCAGTCGATATTCTGAAGGTGTGTGTGTGTGTGTGTGTGTGTGTGTGTGTGCGTGCGTGCGTGCGTGCGTGTATGAGGTGTGTGTATGGTTGTGTGTGGTGTGTGGTGTGTGGTTGTGGTGTGTGTGCGTGCCTGTGGTGTGTGTGAGGTGCGTGTGAGTGCGTGTGGGTGTGGTGTGTGTGTGGTGTGCGTGCCTGTGGTGTGTGTGAGTGCGTGTGCGTGTGGTATGTGTGTGGTATAAGTGTGGTGCGCGTGCGTTAGGCGTTTGTGTGCGTGCGTGCGTGTGGTGTGTGTGTAGTGTGTGTGAGGTGTGTGTGTGTGTGTTGGGACTTTGTATCGCGATAAGATATTATTTCAGCTACAGCTACAAACCAGATTTTTTTTATTTAAAACATTGCACATTCCACAATGAACACGTTTAAGAAATACAGGGACCGGACACCCTGTGTCGTGTTTGTTGACAGTATCAGTCATGCAACAACCATGCAACAATGTACTTTTCGTGGCAGGCGATTGCTTTTTTTCAACAGTTGGAAGCATAATCATTGTTATCAAGAAATTTACGGGACAAATTATTTTTCGATAAAATCCCAGCCCCCTACATAAATACATACGTGTTCAGGGACTGACCCTCATTAGAAATTCGGGGGTGGGTGGATCTTTAAATAGCTCTGTATGTATGCTTGGAATTTTGTGTTTAGACATTAATAGGGTATACATTACAAAAACATTAGTCTTTCCGTTACGAAAATCTATATTATTCAATCTAAAATGGTAAATAAGCTTGACATGTCAAGCGTTTGGAAACAAATAGAAGACTCGGTGTATGCCGTCGAGATAAATCTGGTATATATAGTGTATGCGTCAGATAGGTACACATCATCGTGGGTGCACTCTGTGTACACCTATGCTTTGACAGGACCCTTAACCTGCACATAGCTGAAGCGATACCGAGACGTACACGCAATACCATAACAAGGGCCTAGAGTTATCCACCTTTCATACCTGCCACTAGGGGGCCATGGGCTCCAGACTCCGGTCATGTTTGGCATCGTGTGTTGCGTTCAGGCCGACCTGCGTCAGCAAGGGGGAACCAGGTAAGTCTAATATGATACTACTTACCACAGTCTCCGGTCAATCTGAACTGTTCGCTGGATCTCGTTTCCCCCCGATGTATTGAATCGTTAGAGAGATGAATATACGCGAGCTACGAGTTATTCATGCGCTAACTTCCTGGTGGCAACAATAAGGCTCTACCCCTATGAATAGACGAGACGCGACAGTCAGTGAGAAGTGAAACCTAGTTAATGTCTGGATTGTAGGTTGTTTTCCGGGTTGCAGAACGGGTCAGGCGGGGTATGATATGTCCTCGGGGTAACCGCAGAACGTTTTGGGTATGACAAATAAATCGAAGTATTATTTTTTACTGGGTTAATATTTCAACTGTGTAAAACTAAGTATGTACAATATAACCAAGTATTAGGTAGAAAATTTCCCTATCGATGAAATTAGTAACTTTTGAACATAACACACTTTTCGTTGTCGAAATACCCTGTGTTGGGCGCAATGTAAGTCGTCTGAGGTCATCGGCGACTGGATCACCTGGATCCACTTAGTGTAGCATAACATATGTTTCGCATACAGATCAAATACGGAAACTCAAATAGGGTATCTCCTATAGAATTACATATTTAACCGAACAGAGTCTTAAACATAACAGATACAATGTCGAAATTGATTTGTTTCATCATGTTCATTGTGCCTGTGATGGAAAGAGTGTGATTATCATAAGTGATTATCATTTTATGACTGTTCACTGCAACACATGTGTTCAATCTAATTAGGTATCAATACTCCATCTTATTCCATTCCTCATGGGGCGATTAGGTAACCTGGTGGTTAAAACGTTCTCTTGTCACGCCGGACGCCCGGCTTCTATTGCCCACATTGGTACAATGTGTGAAGCCCATTTCTGGTGTCCCCCGCCGTTATGTTGCTGAAATATTGCTTAAAGCGGCGTAAACCTCACTCACTGTTCCCCATTTATCAGTTGTACCAGTCAAGGTTAATCCCTGAATTTGGTAGCAATATTCGTTATGCTGTTGATTGATAATTTTTGTAAGTCACCCAATATTGGTTAATTTGGATTATGTTTTCCACGTTTAGACGTTTACCACTTGGGAACGGAATCGCGGTAAATCTGGGATTCAAACCCGCGCCTAGCGGATCCTGGAACGGTGTCAAGCCAGGGCAACAGTCCCATCGGTGACACTGACATTATATCAAAGTCGAACAGTTTCAAATTAAAAGTTGAAGTGCTTTTGGTTTGTTTCTTACAAAGATCCCCCAATTTGTCAAAGTACTTGATCGTTTGTTTAACTTCTGTCCTCCGTGGTGACCACCTCCGAACTTTTGTGGGTATGGCGACTCCCCCGAGAACAGAAAGTCTGTGGTTCGATCTCATGGTCACGTCATACCAAAGGACGCTGAGAGAAGGTACTTGTTGTTACCCTGCCTACCTCGGCATATGGGGATAAAAGGACTGGATGGCTTGAATCAGTATAATGTGTATGCGCGAGACGAGACCCTCATTAAACCCTCGTTTCCCCCATCTGTTCTTTGTTCTCCGTTCACCTGTGGTGGCACGTGGTCATGTGAACGCCCCAGGGCGCCTTCCGTTGTGCCCTCCCCAGGGCGCTGAGAATGAAAATCGAGTACACACGATTCCCGTTGACTTCAGTAATTATGATGTGGCTTGAGTAAGCCCCAGTGTGTGTGAAAATATAATGGCATTATAATTATGTGCAGATAAAGATAAACAATGCAGCAGAGAGGGCTTGAGTGACCTTTGCACAGTCAGGCTGGTTTGGCTTTATTATTATTATTATTATTATTATTGTTATTACACCCCCCAAGCCGATGACGTTGCCACAGGGCTCGAGAGGCGTTCCTTTCAAGTAGGATTGTTGTGATGTTTCTTTTGTCAGCACCGTACCCCTGCTAGTGGTTTCAGCAAGGTGGTAAATGTCAAATACCTACACCCTTCAGGCTTTCCTCCCATATAAGTTGACACACCCTCGTATAACTGAGGTGCTGTTTAAAACTGCGTACAACCAAACGTAATCAATACAACCGAATATAACTGACATGTGCCTGGTTGGATTTGTGTGTTACAGATGCCGAGAAAACTTGCACAGATGAACCTGTAGAGGTGACAGCAACATTGAAAGAGGGGGAGATTGATACAGTAAGAAGTTGACAAGCATGCGTTGAGCATCTTATTCGGTTTTGCTCGTATAGTCTATCTGGAAACCGTGCTTCAAACACGTCATTGCGCCCCTCGTGGCTTATTCTCCCTACAGTGTTTTATTGCACGATTAACAACCCCCACTCGTCGTTCATTTCATATCTGAGATATCAACATTATTTACAAGCTCCCCAAGCATGTTAGTAAAATTTACAAGCTTTAAAAATATTTGCCCGTATTCAAATAAGGACGACCCCTGAATACAATCCGAATCGGCAATATTTTATAAACAGGGGTTAAGATTGGTATTTCCTGAATATTCTCACAATTCTCACTGCCATTTTCGGTACCTTTTCTCCTAATACCGATTGGCTTATCTCTTCCATTTTGTGATGCGATCGTTCGGCCATTGCATTTGACATGCGTTGCCCTGTTACATCAATGGGAACCAACTCACAAAACCCCGTGACGATCCGGGGTAGAATAGGTCTTCAGCAACCCATGCTTACTGTAAAAGGCGACTATGTCGAAAGAGGCGACCAACGGGATCGGGTGGTCAAGGCTCGCTGACTTGGTGATCGATCATGCCATCGATCCCACTTGCATGGATCGATGCTCATGGTATCAACCACTGGATTGTCTGGTCCAGACTCGATTATTTATAGACCGCCGTCATATAGCTATAATATTGCTGATTGCGGCGTAAAACAACAAACCAACCAACCACAAGACACACCCCTCTCATATGTCGTCCAATTTATGACGTCATGAAGTTACCAGCGTATGCTCGAATCTCAAGAAATGACGTCATGACAGAATAGTATTTAACGTGAAATAAACCACGCTTCGTTCTTCATTGTTCTTTGCAATTTATCGCGTAGCTATCTTATATAGTTTAGTAATACATCACCAGCGGTGACGCCAGTTCTCAATTCATGGATCCACTCTGACCATAGATGGCGGCCTTGATATAACTGTAATAACATCCTGTTAGGCTCTGGTGCTTTTAGAATTAGATGAAAAAATATAGGTTTTACACGCAATAGAAATGGAAACTTGATATCATGGGCGTCATGAACAATATGAACTTCCGAGAGAAGTTTCTTCTCCTCTTTTTAGAGAACATATATCCTGTGGCTTATGCCAATGGTCTGTCGCTGTACACATATTGACATACAATTGGGGGTCCAGGGTACAGGGTAGTCTATCATACAGACCCTGAAACAAATATGTCCAATACATCCTATGTAAGTCTATCATATTTGGCAAGTCTAGATAATATCAGTCTGAAAATGAACAGAGTCTCCAGGCTCTGTTTTATTATATTTCATAGCTACAATTTAACAACTGTTTTTTGTCTGTAAACTATGTTCATTTCAGAGACTAGATGTTAGTCTAGGTACATGGTTTCACTGGAGGGTGTTCAGACAGTGTTTCTTGTTGGCAGGTTGACAGTAAGACTTCCCCCGGAGATGGAGAACAGGATGTCGGCGACAAACCTGCACCGCCCAAGAAGACGCGCAAGCAGGAAATAGAGGGCTATGTGCAGTCGTTAGTACATGCCGTGAAATGTAAGGACCCTTCTTGCACTGTAACGGATTGCCAGAGGATACGAGAAGGCGTCAGGCACATGCAAACATGCACCAAGAAGATGAGTGGCGGATGCACGACCTGTAAACAGTTAATTGCTCTGTGCTGCCATCATGCCAAGAGCTGTAGTAGTGACGATTGTCAGCTTCAGTTTTGTGTACAACTGAAAAATAACTCCCGGAAAACGTGATTACAAGGAATATTTGATATGCCTTTGCTACAACTGAAGTTGGATACAACATCGTATTGAGATGTTCAATGTTTACAAATCACCTTGGTCTTGAGAAACACTTGAAGGATAATTATCAGCTCAGGTTTTTAAAGAGTTTGGTTAAAGTAGAGTGCCAATTGGGATGTTTGTTTTTTTTATATACGAGTTAACATCATTGACAAAAGCACTATTAAGGTATGATATGTATATATATAAAATAATGATCGATCTCTTATTTATCCTCAAATAATTTCTACAATGCGTGTTCCTTGGGAATTGGAAGATTGTCTTCAGGAGTCTTCTACTTGATATTCTGGGCGAGGAGGGGCGAGGAATCTGTTCACAAAAGACATATAAAAATAATTTGCCCTCAGTTTTTGCAATGAAAAATAGAAAAAAAATGATTTCTTCACTGGATATGGTTGATATTTAGTAATGTAATTAATTTGTTTTGAGTTACAGATAAGAATTATACTTATTTACTGACAAAATGCTCTGTCTCAAACACAAATCGTCCAACCCAGTATATAACATGGTCGTCTCTTTCCCTCGCCACGAAAGCGGCTTTATTATCATGTTGTTTCTGTATATAGTTTATAGTCATCATGGCTACATGTAGATCTGCTTTATAGCCTGTCGAATGCTCGCGTTGCTTCCTGCCTAGCCAGATTGGCTTGTCTGTCAGCTATACCAAAATTTGTTATGTTGTAGGTTGTCTGTTAATCTGTTTGACTGGCGATATTGTCCCCATACACATGAACACATCTCCAGTCACGACAACTGACAGCTGCTGTGGCAGAAAAGGGATGTTTTACATGTTGGTTAGTGTATGACCAGTGAACCTATTGCTTGTTTGAGCGCGCAGCTTTGAGAAATATATGTATATTTTATCAACACAAATCCGATCTTCCGATGACATTTCAATTAATTACATGTATTTCGAACAAATGTTTTATGGTACGGGCGCTCCTATTGGTTGTTGGAAGGATAGACTAACCAATAGTTAGATCCGAATGTTGTGTTGTTTCTTACGAACAACGGGGCAGTGGATGTCTAAATTCAGGTAGCGATTTATTTTAACTCATTTGGTAAGGGGATCATTCAGCTAATGTAACTTTCAGTGATAGGATGTAGTTGTGGGGATATTTTTGGACGCTTCAAACGTGAAAGATTTTATGCGACGTCGTTATGGTTTAGACACGATGTTTAATGGGATGGATGGAATAAACCATTTGGAAATCCTGTCGCTGTGTGATATTTTACATTTGTGAAGTATTTCAATAACGCTTCCATCGGTGTTGACTAGATAATTACAACAATTACGTCTTTTGACTGACAGAAACATGTTTTAAAAGCTTTTTGTATTTTATTTATACGTGTTACGATGATCAATAAACTGTTGATAATAACGGCTTGTATGTAATACATTTCCTTTACACGTCTCTGAACCCTTCACAGGATCCCGGGTAGAGTGCCCACCAGAAATACACTTCTTCAGTGTTAATCGGGTGTGAACGCACCATGCCATTTCGAAAATGGTCAAATGTAACAAATGTAATATTTTAGAAAAAGCTTTCTTAGAAAAGTACAAAGCACACAAAGTCAGAGATCTAACCCACTCAACTGGTCGTCCAGATTACCTATAGCTATAACTTGTCAGAGGGGTACACAAAGTATGTGATCTAGCCTACCTGTTGGCGGACTTTCATTTAGTGGAAGCCTCGGTGGCTGAGTTGGTTAGATCTCTGACTTTGTGTGCTGGCGATTAGGTGCCTCACTCTGACAGTGTGGGTTCGAATCCCGTATGGGACTCAACCCCAAAAAGTACGAGAATCTGTACTTAACTAAGAAAGTGTTATCCCAAATATAACATTTGTTAATCGGGTGGTTACAATACATTTATTGGCTTGTCATGGGTCATCGAAACTCCGACGGCAAGGATCCTTGCTACTGTTATCAGCCACTGGTTGCTTTGGTACTGATTATGTAAAGAGCGCCATAAAAATAGATGTACCCTTGTCTCACAGGTACATACATTGATACAGGTTGATAATATAGTCTTTATATGAGAGTGAGTGAGTTGGGTTTAACGCCGCTTTCAATAGTATTCCAGTTATATCACGGAGTGTCAGCTTAATGTGAGAGGAAAGCCCGAAGTGATGCAGGTCTCAGACGTTTATCACTGAAACCCACGAGCACGGGTATGGTGCTGACAAACCTAGAAACATAATCGGGGCGAACCGGGATTCGAACCCACAATCATAGGTTTCTGTCGTGCCCAAGGGACGCAACTCTGCACAGCGAATCGCGGCGCCTTAGACGACTGGGCCACCCGTGCCCCCCTATGGTGATATGAAACCAATTGGCAAGGATAATTATATACTCGTGTTTAATGTGTCTCTGTCCCATTTCTAAGTGATTCATCCTGTGATTGTACAGCCAAGGTGCTAAAGCGATTGCTTATCACGTTGAAGACCCCAGTTGACACCCCCGAAAGGGTTATGTCTTGAGCGGATTCGCGATGTCTCCTTTGACGTAACATTAGCTCACTCATTTTTGCATGTTATAGGCTGAGGTCAACAGTACATTTTCGCATGTTATAGACAGTCTGAGAGGTCACCAGTGCATCTTCGCATTTTATAGGCAGAGGTCAACAGTACATTTATATCTTACCGTCGAAATCAACGACGGACGAATTAGTACTTGCCTTTGCATGTGTTTGTGACGAGTGCCACCGGTGGGACAGGAAACCTCGTATAATCACTCTTTGATAGTGACACAAACAAAATTTAATGTTCATGATATAGTCGGAATTGTACAATCGACTGGGCTTTCAGCGGAGATTTCTTTATATGAATATAGGAAGGGTTTTGTCGCTTATTTATTTGCATTGGAACACATTTTTCTTGTATTGAAACGAATTACCGTGTCGAGTGACTTTGTGTGCTCATCTTTTAATATTTTTTTAATTTGAAGTTTACACGATGTACGGCTTTTCCATTGGACGAGAGGTCAGTCACATGACCGCGAAATTGACGTTCATAAGTGTATGAACGACACAATTTGACGTTAATACGTTTTTCACGAGACTGTGTTCTTGAAATGACGTAAACAATGACGGACTACTTCCACATTCCTGGGGAAACCCCTGGGAATTCCCCAGCACGAAAACACACATAAGCGTTCTTTCTGATCATTTAGAACCTTTATTCGTGGTCTCAGCGTTTCAGTATACATTGAGAAATGTCAGAGAGCGTGACCGCATGATTGTTCACGAATATCCTCGCTGCGGCCCATCCTAATGAACAAACAATGAAATGCACATCTAAACTATCGTAGTGTCGACTCGATCCGTGCCTAGGCTGACATTGACCGTCTCCAGCAATCTATGAATTTACCTTAGTGTCTGTTTGACGCATCTTTATTCACCTTTCAATGATCGGCCAGTTGCTCAATGATGACTAACACATGTATCCGCCACACGTTCATTAACAACTTCGGAAATCACTCCCGTCACGTTTATCGTGTCGGCCATTTTGACGTCTTGTACTTGATGTAAATGTATTACGACGCGCTGTCATTGTGACTGACTTACTGAGGTAGTTCTTTACAGACCTTTCTCATCTCATGAGGATATGATTTGAAGACACGTGCTGCTTAAGATGTTTCTGAAGAGCAAGTTGTGCATCCATACGCCCATGTCACCTCTCTTTTTGAGGAACTATTTTACTCCGCGATATAGCTGTTTTTTGTATGGCTGTCAGTGTAAACATGAAGTCACACGTACTAAATAAAATTGTGTTTAGATCTTGGCCTACATCCTTTGAGGTAAGAAATTGTGATAAAAGAATTATGAGAATTGACTAGAGTGAGGGCCAAGCATTGTATGAACGTCGTCGCAAGCTCCAACGTTCATACAGTTTGGACCTCACTCTATGAAGGTTCATACTCCAATGAACTCACACAAAGTGAAGGTCAATTCTTAAGAGGCCTTACATATTCATGACAATAGTTTTCATCATTATTGATGAAACCTTTATTCTTCTTCAGGTGAACGTGCATCACACCGACCTACTGCTTCTTGGTATTGCTAGAATAATGCTACATGCGTCGTAAAGTAATACACACTCACTCGTCGGATAAGAAAGAACCTTTAGCTTGAACAATGTAAGCGTGATCTACATGTACCTTTCTATATCCATGTACCCTGACGCTGGTCAGTAGTATATCATCTTCGAT
The DNA here is from genome assembly GCF_022045235.1 of Haliotis cracherodii. Lineage (NCBI taxonomy): Eukaryota > Metazoa > Mollusca > Gastropoda > Lepetellida > Haliotidae > Haliotis > Haliotis cracherodii. The sequence continues at coordinate 39,919,139 of NW_027266330.1, read as the reverse complement.
ATCTATCTATGTGAATGTGAAAAACGCGCACCAGTTGGTAACAATGGCTGTTTATGATTCTTTGTGTGACCTCAACAATGTTCATTCATGTCCGTGTTTCGATTTGTAATGTTGATTGCTTCATAAACATCTGTCACATCTGCCACATACATCTGTCAGGTCAGCAATGTAGAAATATGCCCAGCATTGGAGCCACATGGCGAGTCCATTCCATGGTGCGCAATACTGATTCCTCTGCAGACTTACAGAACGACATACATGTACGTAGGTGACACGTGAAACCTGAACAGGAACACGTGGTCCAGGCCTAAGCCCTGCATCAATTCGGGCTTTTCTTCCACATCAATCTGTGATATAAACGAAGGTATAACAGAGCCACACTAGGACATGTTTTGAATTCATTTCCAATTTATTTGTTTGGATCTATCAGCCGGGATCAAGTATTAACTTCTGGGGATTGGGATCTACGGGGAGGTTGTTCTATTCTTCTGAGTAACTACATGTTGTTTTAGACCCCATTGACCAATGTTTAAGCCATATGGCAACGCCCTATAAACATCCGAGACTATTCCAAGCAACCACTGGTTGACAACACGTGCAACGAACAGCAAGGAACACGATGTCACACATTCAACAAGACACACAATATGATGTCCTTCTTGATAGTCGGCTTAAGTTTTGTATCTCTTTCTTACTCACTTCAATAAAAGGTGGAAGATACTGTAAGAGCTGTTCGTAATTGTAGAGTTTCGGAAATAGAAAATCCTCCTCATTTGATGTTACAATGTGACACAGGGTCGTGTGTATGGACTGCCGAAACTCAACCCCTGTGTATTTAAACCAAAGCAATGGGTACGAACCGGTTTATGCAAACAATATAGATCATTGAAGTAACGTCAACATGCCAAAATAGGATTATGTTTAGGCGAGCGGCATTCGTTTCAACAGAATTTTGACACATCAGGTATAGACATTATAATATTTTGTCTCTCCCCTTTGTGACCCTAAGTAGTTCAGCTGTATTATCTATATATGGTTGGCCTGAGGCTCCATCCTCTGGACTTGTATGGTGACGCGATTTAACGTGTCACAATCCACCGCCTTGCAATACTGATGGTCCTGTTAGCTTTGATGTCCGAAACATATAGTGTCTATCAAATAGCTACCTCCTAAACATGTCAACAGGATTATACACAACTCGCAGTCCACTTAATGCATGCAGCATGGATCGATATCATTATCTCCATTCATTTGTCATGCTGTTGTGAAATGCTAGGGGTAATGTGTCATAGGTTTTGTTTCAGAAGTATTGCAATAATGTCACGGCAGAGATATCTCACACTTAAACAAGTCGTTCTTACCTTGTAGCATTTATAACCACCCACAGATAACAGATGAAGGAAGGAACTGATGTTGTGTTGATATTGATTCTGCAGATAGTGATCACACTATGCTACGGGGCGGTCGGGTAGCCTAGTGGTTAAAGCGTTCGCTCATCACGCCGAAGACCCGCGTTCGATTCCCGACATGGGTACCATGTGGGAAGCCCATTTCTGGTGTCTCCCGCCGTGATATTGCTGGAATATTGCTAAAAGCGGCGTAAAACCACACTCACTCACTCACTCACTCACTATGCTACATTGGGAACACAATGACCAGGTCAGATCAAAACGTCAACGCCAGAGAATAACCAGACTCAATATACGATAACGTTCTGAGTCATTACACATCATGAAATTTTTGATTGTGGAAAAGTGAGTTAATGTTTAACGTCACATCGGCAATATTGCAGCCATATTGTGACGAAACAAAATGTGACCAACTGTGAGAGAGAGAGAGAGAGAGAGAGAGAGAGAGAGAGAGAGAGAGAGAGAGAGAGAGAGAGAGAGAGAGAGAGAGAGAGAGAGAGAGAGAGAGAGAGAGAGAGAAAAGAGACACAGAGAGAGAGAGTTGTTGAGATATTGTTGATTAATGTATTCTGTATTCGAGAGCTGTTAAATTAGCTTTGGATTCTGCTGTGAAAATAGAACTAGCATCTGGTAGTCTAGAAGAGATTGTTTTCGATCCAATGACAGTGGCGCTAGCGATTGCACTACTATCCTTGGATCCATCCGTAAATATAAATCTGATTATATCTGATTATATTCCTGCTGATACGTTAGTTGATTAATGACAGATTTCTTTAGTTTTGGTAAGTTTAAGATCTTGTATCAACAACTATTAATCATTAAAATTATTCTTCAGTCCCCTACAATTCCACAGAATAAGGGTATGTGAGCTGTTCATGGCGGCTCAATTGGAGATAGGGACCGGGATGGTCCACTCCCATCGACTGGGAATGAAGGACTGACCTCCATCTCCAAAGGTTCAAACTGAGTGGAAAGCACCTCCAAGTGCTGGAGGGCCCTGCCTTTTTATTGCAATTGCTTCTTTGCTTTTTTGGATAAGTGGGCTTTGCTTATACTGTTTCTGTTAAAGATTCGGGCTCAGATGACGGATCGGATGTTGGGTCTAATGTCAGCTGTGATGTTGCAAAATCTATCGGAGAGGCTGACGTAGCTATGGTTAACAAAGCTGGAGAAATCTGAGTACATGTATGTTCATCAAGGATGAGCTGTTAATCATGATGTTTGGCATGATGTCGAGCTCATAGAAGGGCTGACAACTGGAGCTGCATTGGAAATACACACTTGTAGCACACTTGATGGTGTTAGAACTCAGAGCTCTCGTGGGCCCCACCACACCGGGAACATGCCGTGTTGTTATGGCAAAACCTGGCCCAAAAGTTGGTCATCACTCTATGATGTCGAAAGAAACATCCATGTTTAGAGCATGGTGTGACCAGCCCATTGATAGAATCGGGGCCAATTCTACCACCCCTCCAGGCGAAGTAAGGGTGGAAGTGGTGTGAAACACTGGTTCCTGGCCCCAGTGCCCTCAACCACCAGCATCCCGTCCTTTTACGACCAGCAATGGGGTGCTGAGGACACATTCTTGTCTACCCGGGGTCCTCACGGGGGTGTATTGCAAGAAAGGTGGGGTAGGACTAACTACCAACACCGCTCTACTTGTACTCTAATCTCAGTAGGCGGCACACCACGCAGAAGTGTTATCTGTCAGGTACGTTTTGAGGCCACCATACCTTAAATTGTTAGGTAACTGGTCCCACACACGGGGTATCTGCTTACCCTGTTCTAGCAAGGTTGACCTTGGTCTCTTTGAAACACTTTTCGTGTGTTCCCTTGACAGCCCAATGCAATATTAAGCAACTGGATCAATAGACATAGGTTGGAGTGCCAAGCTTCGATTAACTCGATAGCCAACACAAAGTATGCACATTGTGATCAACGCACCGTGCTTTTGTCAAAGGTCGTCGTGCGTCATGTTTGTTTCGATCGTTGCATTGCACGATTTGAATAATATAGACGGCCCACAGTGACACGTACATGCATACATGTAAAAGCGTCAAGTACATAGTATGAGATAAGGTGGGGTAATATATTCTACATACGTTGTCGACATAACTGACCTAAATGTGTCATCTTCAGTCTTGGTTGATTGATATGCTTGTATTGACGTTGTCACGTGATCTTCATTATAGCAGACGTCGACGAAGGTAAGTTGTCTGAAGCACAAACATGTTTCCCGCAGAAGTAATCAACTAGTGATCACATTTTCATCAAATTCATCAAATACCTATGTAATGAAGCATCGGAAGCTATGTACGAAATACCATGCCTCTGAAGCAAGCTTCTGTCATCTGCCTAATAACTGTTAGCTGTATCCGTGATGCTGGTTAAATCTATTGTATTCTGTGGATTTGAAATCTGGGGTTTTGAAAATGTATAACCGGTCGAACAAATCCATGTACAGTTCCTTACAGAAATATTACCAGTTGTGACGAGGACCAGATTGGGGGACCACCTCCATATGTTGCTTTGCTTGTGTGCGTTAGTTTGTGTGTTTATTTCCCTCAGAATATAAGTTCCCTTTTAGACTGTAACTAAAACCAGATAGGCCTGTATTGAAAATAAAAATGTTCTTAAAGCCCCACCCTGTCTATAAATAGCCAGCAAGGTGGCGGTGTTTCAGTTTCGAACAATGACTGACAATGTAAACACAACCGAGTGTCGGGAGAAGTGTTTTGAAAACCATACGGGAACCAGATCACCATTGACCGTCAAACTTCGTATCAACTTGAATGAATATCCATGGATACAACAAATGGCTACATATCAAGTCAATAAATTTTCTGTAGTTTTATCATAAAAAATCGAATCGATCGTGTTTGGCGTCTGCATCAATCACAGTGGGTGGAACTTATTTCCGGTTGCGCTATAAATAGCAAAGCACATGGTCATGTGTACATGTGAAACATTTAATGCATTTGTTGTCAAAGTGTATGGTGTATATTTTTACGGCAGAACAGCAGCAGAACATCAATTGACGAGGTGATTCTTTCAGTTTAATCCGAAACTTACAGATATTTGTTCAGTTTTGGTCATTTGCATTCAACAGTTAGATTTGTGCCACACAATAATCAGTTTATATTCATAAAACTTAAAAATTATTACACAGATTTTTCAACTAGTGTTTAGGAAGGGGCCTAATTTGAAGCACAATAATTTCTCAGCTTGACTACAATAGATGAATATGTCACGTGTATCAACATAACAATGCACATAAGCAACTAGTAAATAAGTAACGAAATATACTTGATGTTTTGACCTACAGAAAGCGTGTCCAGATAATATTGTTCTTACGACAAACGAAAACTCCAATACACATATTCCAAGAGAACTTTAATAATGAATTTCCTTTTCTTTCACAGAATTTTCACACACAAAACTGAGTTTGATCATTAGATCCACACTTGTCCCAAGTATTTTTTGTTCGGGGTATTTGGATACACTTCGCGCACAAGTTTTAAAATACAATCTGGGATCCCTTTCCCGTTTGGTCCACACCAATCCTTCATCTGCTGCAACGTTTAATATCCGTTTCTTCAAGTCCAAGTATCTGAAATCTCTCCAAACACTTCGTTTATTTAGCAATGTGTTCGAATCGACGAATTTCTGCAACATGGTGGCCGCACCATTCCCTAACTGCGATTGCCTTGCCGTGTCACGCATGGTTGACAAAAGAAGTCAGTTTACATATTCAGCTTCATCTGGTTCCACAATGAATTCTAGCTGTGACACTGATTCACTAATCACAAGAATCGTCACTGAATTTATCAAAGTTTCTTTTGCACTTGCAAGGGCGGGAAGAGAGGCGCCATCTTGTCGATTCGAGTTGTGAATCGGAATGATGTCATCTTGAATTGGAACTTTCTCCACGATAAAGTCACCAATGTCATAATCGAAAGGACCAAAGGCTCCCTGATTATCTCGATCAACTCTTCGTCCAATTAGGCTTCACATGAAAATGTTTTGTTGCTCATATTGAAGACAAGCGAAATTACAAAGTTCTTGACAGTTGTAAGCAGCAGTGGATGTGCTCATGGGGCGTGGTTGCTAGAAGATCACGTGGTCAGAAAGGGGAAAACAAAAAAGTTTTAGAAAGTAATAAAAGAAATACGCATTGCAATCCAAAAGTACCATGTACAGGATATTTTTTAATTATTATATTTATCATATAATGGGTAGGTTTCTCGGCAGGATAAAGCCAACGGATAAAAACGATATCCGTTGGGGTGATATGCGGATAGAGATGCAAATATCAAAGGTCAAGTAGGGACTACTTTCACTGTTTATAAACAAACATGGCGTCGCCCTCGTCATTGGGCGATCGAGTCAGAATTAACCATCGGGAATCTGGATAAACTATAGGGATAATTGCTATCATTATCAAAAGAACAGTCCAATATACTGAAAATAAGTGTCTAACTGTGACGTAGCTAAGGCATTTTATAAGTTTGGGTAACTTTAGAGATATAAATTTCGAAACAATTTTGCGAGGGCACGAGGCCTAGCCAAGCGGTATCAGTAGCCATATCTGTGCTTGTTGACCTCTGCGGCTTAAAACCTTCTCCACAAATTTAAATAGTTGGATTTGGTCGAAATATGTTTGAATTGTTTCCTTGTTTCGTTTTGTCGCTGTGTGTACATCTGACTACACATCTTAACGTTATGACAGGACAGACCGACTGTCAACAACGTCTGCCCGTGGCCGTGACGTCTCATAGGTTAGAGTAGCTTCCCTTTGACAAAGGGCAGTTACTCTAGCGGACAGACCGATGGATTGCCGCGAAATGCGTACATGTTGCTTCGCCACTGTATAAGAAACAGATTTCAGTTGGAACTATATTGGCTACTGTCACTGTCCGACTGACACATCATTTACCCTGTGACGTAATAAATATTAATGCGCGCATTCCAGGAAAACTCGCAATGTTTCGGTTATGTATGTGAGAGAGGGAAACCGATTTTGAATCACAGAATAAAGAATGACATTATATGATAAAGAGGTTATCATGCCTGTATGTTCGGGGATGGTAAACCCCAAACACACTCGCGTGATAACCTCTATTCACGAAAAAACATCTTTTCTACAAATGCAAAATAATCTTATAATTTATCCTAAGGTCGTAACCCTAATCACGTGGTGGGTATTTGGAAGGAATCTTTGCGACGCCGTGAATGAGGCCGTGTGTATTACATTGTTGAATTCAACTGCCCAGGAAGATTGTTGAGGCATTGACATTATAACAGATGTTCGTCATGGATGGAGAGAAAAATGTATCCGAGAGAAACATTGTTGCTTTGAGCTTCGAGACAAAACATTTGTTAATGCCGAAGTAGCCAGCGACCTGAATCTAAGCTTGATGAAAATAATGTTGAAACCCATTTTCACGCACATGACAGAATGAATGTGAACAAATATTTATCTGAACATCGTTTCGAAGTCTGTGAGGCTGTCCGTTTCTTAATATTTTTATCTCCATTCCGACGTGAAATAATATAATGTCTTCGTGTCTCAATATTGCTGCCGCTGTGGAAAATTGCGCACCGATCTAATAAAAGAAATACTACTAGATCTACTATTGCACCGTCATAAAAGAACCAGGTCAACTTTATCTTTGTTCCGTTATTTATTAAAAATTCGTTTCCGATGCAAAGCGATTCGATCTACATCATAAATTAATTCATTGGCCAAATTCTAGTACCAAGTGTTAATATTTTTTTTAAAATGTCATAAAATAACTTACTCAATTATTGAAAGACATTTTTGGATGAGTAATATATTTTATTTCGTCCGCCCGCTCTCTGGTTAGTTGAGGCTTGAAGGGAGAAAAACATACAACAAATATGGATGGTCTTATGCAAATGACACTTGGCATGCCAATCAACAGGGATCTGGGTCGCTGGGACCCGCCAAGTTTCACGGATCGAGTTACTTCGGCATGGGGAGCTTCATCGGACAAGTGAGACTTTACCAAAATACATTGCTACTGGGCAAAGAAAAAACGACAAGAGACTACTTTGATCACTTGAAAATATTTTTGACCATAACCAGGGTTTTTTACACGATCGTTGTCATCCAGATTCCAGATGAGGCAAGGCGAGTGTGAGTGAGAGAGTTGGGTTTAACGCCGCTTTTAACAGTATTCCAGTTATATCGCGTCGTGTCACCTTAATGTGGGAGGAAAGCCCGAAGTGATGTTTACCACTTCGGTGAAACCCACGAGCATGGTTATAAACATAATCGGGGCGAACCGGGATTCGAACCCACAATCATACGTTTCTGGCGTGCCCAAGGGACGCAACTCTGCACAGCGAATCGCAACGCCTTAGACGACTATGCCCCCTATTGCCAATTAAGGATCCACACTAAAAAGAGATTCTCCTTGTCGAGTCCTTCTAATGATATCTGCATGTCCTTTGGACTCGACAAATGCAACATTCTTTATCTGCAACGTGGCAGGGTAGAAGGGGGAGGATCAGTCAGTTGGCTTAGAGAAGGAGTTATTGACCTTCTCGTTGAAGGCCTATACGTACTCAGGGATGCAGATTAGGGACAAACTCCAGAATCCCCATATCGAGGTAAGACTTCGGGAAGAGTACAAATGTAGACTTAAGAAAATATGGAATTCAGAGCTCAATGCTCGAACTAAAGTCAAAGACACAAATCCTTATGCTGTACCCGTCCTTTCATATGTTTTGGTGTTGTTGATTAGACGAAACAAAAAAATGACACCCTCACACGAAGAATCATGTCAGACAATAGATCCCACCACCCTCGCTCTTTCCTCAATCGCATATATTTACCAAGCATAATGGGAGGGAGGGCATGATGTCAATCACTGGTTGTCTGGTCCAGATTCAGACAGACAGACAGACAAACAAATATATGTGTTCTATTTCAGCTTTGCATGGCACTGACCCTTCACATGCCATTATTATGAGTGAGTGAGTGAGTGAGTTATTATTGTTCTAAGTTACCTATCACGTATGTCCTATTGGTACAGATATCAAGTATTTCATACTGGCACAATCTACATTTCGAACAAGTGACGAGTAAATCAATGTTATTGAAGTTTGTTGTTGCTATATGGCTCGCGAGGAGGGGAATGTCAGCATTACAGGTATCGCGTGATTGACTGCGAGACATAGTCATGTGAATGACGCTCAAATTACACCCACCTACTGTACCCAGCTACTGTACCCAGCTACTGTACCCACCTACTGTAGCGTGTAACTTGTAGAGTCAGTGTACCGCCGATACCACACTGTATGAAAATGTGTAGCCCGTTTATGATTCAAGAGAAGATCAGGGGAAGTTTTTTTTAATCATAAACAGGGCTATATAGTGACTAATATAAACTCTAACAAAAATTGGGGATACTCGGAAATAATCAAAAACTTCCAAAATTGTAAGAGCCATTAGTTTCTTGTAATAGTTGTATGATAATAATGAGCGAATTGAGAACACATCACAATCGGTAGTGACATATGACGTTTTTAGATCAGTAATGCTAATACTGCAACGATTTGACTAACATACATTCACTCGACGAGGCATACTGCGTTTGAATCTCCTTATGACGTTTTGAGGGAGTTTGTCCCACTCCTCTTGCAGCGCATGGCCAAGTTCAGCCATTGTAGTCGACAACCTATGACATTGACGCACACGTCTCCCTGTCATGTCCTAGTCGTGTTCAATAGGGTAATTGGTCTGGGGCCATTGCTTACCATGGATGTTGACGAGGTTTACAATGAAATGACTTATTTGTTATCTGAACCAAGGAAATTTGGTAAACTGTAAACTAAATGTATATTTCCAGGTCCTAAACTACAACTGAACGCTGCTCGAGCCAACACAGACTGGTTCCACGTAACTACAGACGGTGAGCTGGTCAACTCGCCGCCCGCCACACGACACAAAGGCAGCGGCAGGCTACAGACATGTCGTGGCACCTGTAGTTCCACCCCCATCCCCCTTCCTCCACCCCTGTCTAATGTCACCCCTGCCCCACACACACCACGATACTGGGAGACCCACTCCAGGGTGGGTGTGGTGGGTGGAGAACGGTGGCCTGTTATCCTGGAGATGGGTGTGGGGGAGGAGAGCCAGGTGGACAGTGGGAGATATGTTTGTGTACAGCGCCGCTCCTGGTGTGTCGTTGTAGGGAGCTGTGGCACACACGGGGGGAGTCTCTGTACCAGCGTGTATCAGCCGTGGGAGCGGGGGGAGTGTTACAGAAACACAATGTCTGACACATCCGGCACACAGGTCACCCTCCACTATGGCGTTCTGCTGGATGTGGGGAGTGGGAGACTCGGCTTTATTAGCCTCGACAGGGAGATTGTTTTAGCCAAGTTGGATGTTGAGTGGAGGGGTCTCTTCTCCCCATGTTTGGTGTTGGGCCGCCTGGTGACTTCACAATCAACATGAAGGTGGTCAGCGGGGTGGACATCACCATGACTGACTCCAAGAAATCACATATTTATAACGCCCTTATATAGGAAATAGAATAAAAAGGACTTTGTGTAAACTTGTAAGTGTGACATATTTATTTAAACTCTCAAATGTAATGTGATTGTATTGATTGAGGCGGACATAGAAGTTGCCTGTCTATGTGTTGTTTGTTATGTACAAGAATGTAACAAGGTTAGCTAAATGTGTTGTTTTCTTCTTGACTGGTTTCTGTTGTGTATTAGAAACATTTTGCATCCTCACATGAGTATTGTTATGATTATCAATCTGCGGTAATCGATCAGTTTATCACACATTTCCTACATTTCTTGGAAATGGCAGAACAAACAACTGAGTGCACAAATTCATCAAAAGTTGTTACAAATCATGAATTTGTTGACATGTTTCGTTTCTTCTCTGTAATATAATTGTTTTAAATCCCCACATGAATAGTGTTGTGCTGAAAGTATTGCAGTTGTGCCACCACATTGCCACATTTGATGTCAGTGAAGAAATGGGATGAAAGTGATTGAAGCGGACATAGAATGTACCTGTGTATACGTGATGAGCCTACGGAAATATTACAAACCTATGATTGTGGGATCGAATCCCGGATCGCCCTAATTATGTTTCTAGGTTTGTCAGCACCGTAACGTGCTCATTGGTTCACCAAAGTGGTAAACGTATGAGACCTGCATCACTTCGGGCTTTCCTCCCACATTAAGCTGACGCGACGTGTTGTAACAGGAAGCTTGTTCAAAGTGACGTTAAACTCACCTCACTCACTCACTCACAGAAATCCATGGAAACCCTCTCTCTATAGGGTACTCCACCTTAATACAAGGAGTGCCTGCATGTTACCTGAGGCCCTGCAAGGGTGTCTGAATGTAACCAGCATCACAGTTGCTGCACTGCGAACAAGTACAGGAAACCGGTGGGGCCTTGTAAAGGCTATATAACTATAGCTGTCAGACTCTAGCATGGGCCGATGTTACTCTGATACAAAAACACTTGAATATAAACAAAGAAGATGATACTATTCTGAAACACGTGAGAAAATAACGTTGAGATAAAATAGACATATTGAAGTTTGAGGGAGCTGAGCCTGTTATTTTTTGTTCTTCTTTATCGCGAGATAAGTAAAACACATTCCCGCACTGATGTTACCTCAGTGTTTGGCCATTAAATTGGAACATTACGAAAACTTAACAACTTGTAAATAGTTTTCTATCCTTGAAAAACAATTCCTGCTGACATAACTATTTCTTGAACAACCACTACGACTGCCACGATAACAAATATACACATAGTTTCCTTTTCATTTTGATGCATCTTTACAAGCTATGTGTGGCACATTCTGCAATATATCTTTATCTGAAAGGTTACATAAAAAGTATGAAGTACAAATGCATCGAATTTAGTTTATTTGTTGTTTACTGCCGCACTCAGCAATACTCTAGCTATATGATGGCGGTCTGAAAATAATCGTGTTTGGACCAGACAATTCAGTGAGCATCGATCCACGCAATTGGGATACGATGACATGCATCAACCAAGTCAGCGAACCTGACCACCCGATCCCGTGAGTCGCCTCTTACAACAAGCATAGTCGCCTTTTACGGCAAGCATGGGTTGCTGAAGACCTATTCAACCCCATATCTTCACGGGATCCAGATTTGGGTTGCATTACAATTTGTTCTTTTGTACTTTAGATTTATATAATGAATCACGATGGCCTGAAAAAAATCTTGACAAGTTAAACCAGTGGTCGATAAGTAAACATAGTCCTGGGTCGTCGAGGTACGTTGACATGCAGTCTGCAGTCTGCCAGGTCACATGAAAATTGCTCGGCTTCCCCTTGTATGTCTATCAAACCAAAGTTCGCAAGGTTTTCTTGAAAAGAAATACACGTGTCCTTGAATAACTGGTGCAATACTGTCCAAGCTAATCGACTCGTTAGTACAATTAAACCTTGTCACTCTCAAATCGTGCTAAGTACAGTTAAACCTTGTCACTCTCAAATCGTGCTGAATACAGTTAAACCTTGTCACTCTCAAATGCAGGGAATCATGGCAGATATTACGTGACAAATTGCGAACTTCTTTCGTCTATTTTTTGTTTGTTTGTTGTTTAACGTTGCACTCAGCAATATCCCAGCATGTAAACAGAACCAGATGAACCAAAGGTTGACATCATGAGCTGCGATATACACCGTCGGGGTACGATGACACGCAATAAACCAAATCACCTGAGTCATGACCTGATCTATCTAATCGCCTCTTACCGGCCTACGTTGCCCCGGACCTATTCTGACCCAGGATCCATGGGGGTGGTTTGTTTTCAGTGATTCGACCAAACTATGGATTGTCTCAAGCTATTTATTCATCGCGTGTATGTAGTTGCAGATGACGAGCTGTCATAGTGTCTGCAGTTCAAGTGGCATATTCACGAAGCTGTATTAGTGCAAATATTGGCGTAAAGGTGTCCAGGTGTCCAGATAACGAGATGTCAAAGCTTTTGTAGTCTCAGCTGATGAGATGTCACAGTTTATGTCGTTCCAGATGACAAGACGTCACAGTTTATGTAATTCCAGATAACGAGATGTCACAGTTTATGAAGTTCAAGATAACGAAATTTCACAGTTTATGTAGTCCCAGATAACGAGATGTCACAGTTTATGTAGTCCCGGATAACGAGATGTCACAGTTTATGTAGTTCCAGATAACGAAATGTCACAGATTATGTAGTTCCAGATAACGAGATGTATCAAAGTTTTTGATTCCAAATGAATTTATACACGAACTAGGTTATATGTTTTGCATAGTGTGCTAGGGTTCCGTGCTGTTGCATTTTGGCGATAACTGGAAGGGTGACTTTATTTCATTGATGTGCAATAGACATTTCTATGCATATCTGACGATAATCAGTTACTAGAAATTTGTTCATCGTAATTAATTTATTCACTTGTAAGCAGCAAACGATTTTCCACCATTTTGCGATGCATGGTGATTAAAGCTTTCAATACGCGACGAGTGGGAAGTGTATATAAGCAATCACTGTGTATGTACGACGGAGGCATTCCCATGTTGAGTGTGAATTTACGAGAAATATTTCAGTGGTGTTAGGACTTTTTATAATGATAGGGACAAAGGCTATGTGAGTTATTAGGAAGTGCATCATTTGAAGTATTGCCAACGTAGAGCCTTTGGATGTTGAATAACATGACTTTGAAATCAGAGGCTATATGTGGCTCAGGGATGCAACTCAGGGAGATACAGTGCTCGATAGCACATAACAACCCCCCCCCCCCCCCCCCCCCCCCACGCCTGAATTTCATGAGAAGATCATCGATGATTTAAAAAAAAATAAAAATTGTTTTACCTGATGTCAGACTTTAACAATGAATAATTTACTCATCGAGAATGAACGTATTGGTGTACTGACAGTCGCGGTCGTGATGTGTGACTGTGCAAGCTAAACCCCGAAAGACGATGCCAAGTTTGCAAGGGTACGCTGTTTCAGCTTGGTGTCACGTGAGAGTTTATGTATCCTGCTACATAGCAGAGTAGCTGCATCCAGGACAGGCTGTACACAACCTTCTCTCTCGTGCTGAAAGACTAACTGGTGACAAGTAAGCATCTGTTTCGCCGCCTTTGGTGTTATTAATGGTTAATGTTAGATATTCTATTCCGTAATTTGTATTGCTATTATAAAGAAAAAAAATGAAATATGCTTCTCTTTTTGATAAGTATATTTTTCATCTTTTCCATGATACAGATTCTCAGTAAATGTCAAATGTATATCTGAATGTATCTGACATGATAAGCTGTCAACCGATCTCGAGTGGCATATGGTGTAATGTACATAGGCTCTCACACGGTGTATATCACACCATATGCCCGGAGGGAAAGCGTTCAGCCCGGGTTTGATTCCCACTTGGGTGCAATGTATGAACTTCAACTTTGTGTGCGTCGCCGTCATGTTGCTTGAATATTGCAAAAGCGGCGTAAAACCATATTCACTCACTTATTCCAACATTCGTACAAGTATAGGCACATGTGAATTATAACACGTATCACACTCTAGAGATGACGTGAACGGGGGACGTCCTGTCGATGATTCAATTGGCACATATAAACGTTTTATCTGCTCCGGGATTAATTCAAGTATCAGAATGTTGAATATTTAAGCATATTTCCTGGTGTGCCTATGCGTCTGTACACTGCAGGCGCGTGTGGAAGGATAGCCGTATGGACGGATGCATTATTAGTACAAAAGTAGATGAATAAGAAAACGTACAACTTTATTGGTAACACCTTCTGGTTTATTGCATTTAGCAACGTTTCGATGTATAAATCTTTCACTGTTATAAACCAGAAGTTGGTAGCCATAAAGTTGTATGTTTTCTTATTTACTCGCCAACTTCTAGAACGCCAATCAAACAGTTAAAAGTATATATTACAAGAATAGTATCCCACCCACAGTCGCATCAACACTTAACTCTCACCAATTTCGGAGTGGCACTGCATTCATCAGGTAGGGTTTTCATCATGTCGCAGTGCAGCTGTTTACTTTCTCACATCAGACAAACTTTGTGTCTGGGTAAATGTATAGATGGCTTTTGAACCGTGACACAGTGGTACTTCAGGATAATATACTACAGCATCTTACTTTGGTTAAATTGTACGGTATATGAAACTGCACTGGTCACCTTGGATGACCCTTGTCCATAAACTCAACAACTGTATTGTATTAATCTTCTAACCGGCAACAGCCTGGGCTGGCGTTTGCTGACGTGTGTATTATGTATGCGTGGTACATACAGTGCCTGACCCTGCATGTCGGCATCACGTTATGTCAGTTGCGCTTCAGAATGCCTTAGTCACTTGTGTGATTTGTAATGGCTGACTGGAAATGTATGTGATGCGACCTTCTCGTAATTCTGGCATATACGACAACACATATTTACCTTGGCTATAAAATATTTCATATAAAACAGCACACGTTATCACCAGTGACATATACAATTTACAGTGAGCATATTTCTGATATAGATAATGCCACAAACGCCAGGCGGGAATGATCTCATACATTATTTTCTTGCTTATCTGTTATACGTGCGTCTTTTTATAAACGTATATCACTTTACAAGTTATATATTCTGCATTGGTCATGTTCATGTTGAAATTATTATGTTTGTTTCAGAATGCTGCTTTGGGGCGTGTGCGTTTTGCTACTCCTTAATGGGGAGTTTACACAAGGTGTTGGTAAGTATGTTTATTCATTTACAAAAAAGTCTGTCCAGAGTACAACTGCAAGTAAGTGATGAACCGATGACGCGACTAACATTTTGTACATGGTGGCGTTTGAATCAAGCCCACTTCATTCATCGTCGTGGATGAAGAATGATGTATGTTTTGAACTTTCTTTTTCGATTTGCGTTAAAATAGGTCATTTTGTATTTTTGTATTTCTACATTTCTGTATATAAACTAGTGTCCAAAAGAAACGATACCAACTTATTTTCACCACATCCCAAACACAGCATAGTCGATAAAAAATACTGGGAACACGTGATCACATCCGGGAAAAAACGTAAATTTCGTGAAAGTAACATTTCCCTCACTAGCATGTTCTGCACGTGCATAAAAACTGTATAAAACGGCTGATCAGACACGTTGATATCACAGCAACAAAAAGAACACAAGATATGCCACGTTTGACAGCCATCGAGAGAGAGAGAGCCGTTGGAATGGTCCAACAAGGAGCGTCACACGTCGACGTCGCCAGAAGGTTGGGCTGCGCACGCATCACTATCACCAGGTTGATGCAGCGGTTACGTCAGACAGGTCAAACGTCAGACAGGCCCAGGAGTGGAAGACCACGAGTAACCACGCCCCGTGAAGATCGTTACATCCGGGTATTACACCTGAGGAACCGCACCGTAACAGCGACGTCCACCGCGGCTACAGCACTGGGACACAGGATCAGTCGACAGACCGTCTACAGGAGACTACGGCAGTATGGTATCCGGCCACGTCATCCCTACCGCGGACCGCTCCTGACGCCTCGACACCGGAACAACAGACTGATCTGGGCCAGGCGAGTTCGACGTTGGCAACGGCGGGACTGGGCACGTGTTATGTTCTCTGATGAGAGCAGATTCCTCATCTTCAGAAACGATGGACGGCAGCTTGTATACCGACGATTTGGTGGACGTTTGGCGCCTAACTGTATCCAACAGGTCCGGCCGTTTGGAGGTGGAGGGTTAATGGTTTGGGGTGGCATATGTGGTGACGTCAAAACGATGCTTGTAATTCGTGGAAACCTGAATGCACAGTGTTATCTTGATGACATCCTACGGCCTGTTGTGGTGCCCTTTATTCAGCAACAGCCTCGTGGACTCCTTTTCCAACATGACAATGCAAGGCCACACACAGCAAGATTGACACAGAACTTCCTTGCCAACGCCAACGTACAGGTTTTGCCATGGCCCGCATGTTCACCGGACATGAATCCCATCGAACACTCATGGGACCACCTCGATCGGCTAATCCGACGTCGCCGTGTGCCTCCAGTCAACGTCCAGGACTTGGAACGATGTCTCCTCGAGGAATGGCAACGCATCACTCCCAACGTCATCAGACGTTTGACGTCATCAGTCCGTAGGCGTGTTCTGGCATGTATTGATGCTCACGGTGATGCTACTGACTTGACTTTGAGACGTGTGGTGTGACATTTCCCGTTGTTTCTGTGATCAGTGCTCTAACGAAATGTTCATTTTTCGACCCCAATCATCTTTAAAGGCTTGTCATATTGGTTGTACAGATTTTATTGAAATGAAAATTTTGTACAGATGTTGTGAAAGGATTTCTCAAAAGCATAACACCAATCCTAAACTTCTGCATTGTTTAGTTTTTCTTTTATGTCGTTGCAAACAGGTGGTGTCGTTTCTTTTGGACACTAGTTTAGATGCACGTTTCCGTTGACGTTCCACGTTTTAAGAAACAACCCATCACACGATATATGTAAGCGTGATCCAAAAGTGGAACGGAAATGAACCACTTTCCAATTCCATGATGCATGTGTGTTGTGTAATGTAATTGTATAATATATCTGTTTGTAAGATGGGTCATGTGGCCTTGAATGAAACAAGACATGAGTAATATATCTAATAAGGAATGTGTTTAAAACCTAAACGGAATACAACGTTTGGTGTGCCTAACGCCACCGAAGCACAACATTCCCATACCGTAAACATGTTTACGATTAAAATTATCCTAATAACCTATGCATGTTTAAATAAAGTGCATATAAATGGTCAGTAAGTCAAATATGGATATAATGCACTTTACGTTATTAGATTTATACCACCAGGACGTACAACACCTGATATATAATCCCTGCTCTGCATGTGGACTAGAAAAAATGCGATATAAATGTGACGTCAACAAAGTCCGTAGCACAGGTGATTGCAGCAAGGACTACAAAACAATCATAGTAATTACAAATGTGATGACAAACAGTATTCCTATCATGCAGGAAACGGATGGAGACAATGATATAACGTGATAGACACCTGACTTTCATCACCAAACACCCCCCCCCCCCCCCCCCCCCCCACACACACACACACCTCCCAAGACAGACACACACAGACACCTAAACAAATAAATAAATACTTCTATATTCCCATTAAGAGTTGAAAACATATAGAAGTCGCCCCTTAAAATTACCTACAATGAATGTTGGACGGAGGTAGGGTACGGATTTTTCCCACATTTAGACCCTAAACATGTTTAGGTGTTAAACACTATCCGAAATATGTTATTGCACAAGGTAATCGCATGTTAGCATCTACACACATTTGTGAAAGTGTAGTTCGCCCACAGTATCAGTAAGCAACGGTTGTTTGTCGAACGCCGTATTTATCACAGGTAACACACAACAGATGGGCAGACCGTTTCGAAGCGTCTGATGTTTGAAATTCAGCCTGATAGACAATTTATTTTTAAACTGCAAAAGTTTAATATATTTACACACGCAAATTGAAATTCTTGAAACAGGATGATTGTTTTGGAGACTGCATGTGTTCGATGCCCTATTTCTAAAGGTATTTGCAATATTGACACGGATCACGTACAGGTTCAGTTACGTCACGTCAATGAAATTCCGCGAATTGTTGATATATAAGGCATCAAGGCCCACAGGGCACTGCAGATTGATGATAACGTTTGTCACTTGATGTACATGTTTGATTTTCTCATCATAAAGACATTTTAAAAAAAACAGCAACAGCTTGGGTCGTTTAGCAGATTATCTTTAACTGGCGGTCATTAAAGTTACCCAGCAACAAGGCGAGAAATGAAAATACTTTTTCTAACACAGTGAAACCCTGAGAGGTAGAAAATGAAGGAACCGGGAAACAATCTGTACTTTCTCCACCATTATTTAATGATCTACCTCACGCTCTACATGCGTTATCACACACACGTACACTGATATGAGACACAAATAATAACTAAGATAACAATCTGTATTTGATGTTTAAATTTAACGCGGAATTAACATTAAATAAGTTTTTTCATCACATATGAAGAACACATTTAATGATTATTACCCCTATTACGCTAATAATGGCTCAATGTCAACTGTGGATTATTGATTATTGTGGCAATTAGTGTTTGGTCGGGATGAGCACTTGGAACGCTCTGATAAGTACTCATTTGAGTATTGACGGCTTAGTCAGTAATGTGTTTACAAACACACTGACTTAGTCTTTTTATCTTGGCAAATTTACTATGGAAACCAGGCAATGTTTGAGTGTCTTCTACTGGATTGTACTTATCAGATATAAAATAATGATATTTATATAATGAGCATGCCAGGGCCAAATGAAAGTATATACATGAGAGGTGTTTCCACTTCTTATGATTTCAACTTCGTGAGAATTCACTGTCTCAAAAAATATGGTATTCGTCCTCTATTTCTCCGGATACACTATTTCCGTCTTTGTATCTGTGACATACATTTACATTTACAGTCTATATTTACAATACACTCTGAATAAACTTTTATCGTTTAAACAAGTAAATTATCTTTCAGTTTGCTACAGTGATTTAATTCACTTTGCCATAAAAATGAAGTGATGAGGAAATAGCCTGATGCCACTGCTGACAATTAAAATGTATCCTTTAGTCCTGGTTAATTGAATTTATAGATATATGTGAATCTGCCACATCCTGGGAAATCCACACATATGAAAAGCCTCAACAAAACATGATGCATTTCTCACATCTGAAAACCAATTATTTTTACTATTATCATCAAGCACCTTTAACATTCTATAACACTTATGTGGTTGTCTACTAGGCATCATGTCACTTAATCCAACAATCAGTGTAGAATGAACAACGTTAGTTATTTCAATAATTGATAATTAAACAGATGTTCAACGACTTCTAGATCCACCACAATGGTATCAAAATAGCTTTGAATGTTGCATCTCCGATTACAGAATATTTTGCATTTCATAAAATACAGAACATGTCAAATCTTATTTTTGAAAACCAATTAGTCCAGAAACGTTCCTCGTTGTGACGGTCGACGGTATCAACGCAGGTCAACATGCTTCACAACTACCAAGCATCACCATCAACAACCAAGCATCACAGCCTAGTATCATCACCAAGCACCACAACCCAGCACCAACAACAAACACCACAGCCGCCACCATCAAGCATCACCACCAGAAAGCACTACATCAACCAGCACCAGCACCAAGCACCACCGTCAAGCATCACCACCAGAAAGCACTACATCAACTAGCACCTTCACCAAGCACCACCACCGCCACCATCAAGCATCGCCAACAGAAAGCACTACATCAACCAGCACCTTCACCAAGCACCATCACCGCCACCATCAAGCATCATCAGCAGAAAGCACGACATCAACCAGCACCTTCACCAAGTACCACCACCGCTGCCAACCAGCACCTTCACCAAGCACCACCACCGCTGCCATCAAGCATCATCACCAGAAAGTGCTACATCAACCAGCAAAATCACCAAGCACCACCACCGCCACCATCAAACATCACCACCAGAAAGCACTACATTTCCCACCACTTTCACCAAGCACCACCACCGCCACTATCAAGCATCACCACCAGAATGCACTACATTACCCACCACCTTCACCAAGCACCACCATCGCCACCATCAAGCATCATCACCAGAAAGCACGACATCAACCAGCACCTTCACCAAGCACCACCACCGCCACCATCAAGCAGCATCACCAGAAAACACTACGTCAACCAGCACCTTAACCAAGCACCACCAAGCACCACAACCCAGTACCACCAAAATGTGTCACAACCCAGGACCGCCATAGAACACCACCATCGCCATCACCACCATCACTATCAAGAATAACAACAACAAAGCACCAAAGCACCACCAACGACAATACCACCAACCACAACCAAGCATCCCAATCACCACCAATCACTACCAAGCATCATAAACATGGCAACCACCACCAACCACCACAACAACCTGTCATCACAAAGCACTACAACCCTACAACCACTACCAAGCAAAAACGCATAAATAGGCTTTTGGTGGGGTAGTTGTTTGTTTTGTAAAGTTTCATAGTTTACGCCATTTTTTTAACTAATTTAATTGTTGTGAATGGAAACCTTGTGACTCTGGTGCATGACTATTACGATATGCTTCATCTGAGAACAGTTAATGTTAAGGCGGCACTTATCACAGGTGACAGAAATGGTGCTTGTCACACACACACACACACACACACACACACACAAGAAATGCTCATAAACCTCGGAAAGATTGACCATCGCCATACAAGAACACCAAGCACTAACCACAAAGCATCACCACTGCAAGCACCGTAAGCGCCACCATCACCAACACTAAGCACCATCTGTACAAACTGCACTACCACAACCATCAACATCATCACAAAGCACCACCACCAAACACCACAATCTAGCAGCACCATCAGGACCGCAAAAAGACACCACCACAAACAACATCAAGCACTACCACCACCACACAACCACCAGCACGATCAACACCAAACAAAGCATCAACAACCACCGTAAAGTGCCAAAGCCACCACTACAACGAAGCACCACCATCACCAAACAAGAACATCAAACCATCACCAAGCACCACCACCACCATCAGTCTAGCATCGGAAGATGACCTACATTTTTATAAATAGTAATATAGTAATGCATAGTAATGCACGATAATTGTTCCTTTGCTTCAGATGAAACAAGCAGTCAAAGGTTGGCTTCCTTGGCTGATGAATTCCAAACATGGCGGCTGAGTCAGCGGCCAAGATCATCGACATCACGGAACGTCTACACCTTCAACGACCGCCTAAAGTCCTTCAACTACACCAGATATGAACATTTTAAGGTGCATACTGACATGGATTATTATATTGCAGGTGTATTTAAATGTATTAAATATATAAAATACAGAATCGATATTTTGAACAGCATGTGTTTTCGTTTCAGCAAGTTGCATTGATGATTGGATTACATGATATATATTTTATAAAGGGCGCTTGATTGGGATCGGTTAACAGCCCATGCGAGTATGGAGCAGGTTAAACAATACTTTACCTGTCTTCATACTTGGGAGATGATGTAGACTCACTTCAGTGTTTAGATCTAAACTGCAGTACATAACTAGGTCATGTGTACA
This sequence comes from Haliotis cracherodii, assembly GCF_022045235.1. Lineage (NCBI taxonomy): Eukaryota > Metazoa > Mollusca > Gastropoda > Lepetellida > Haliotidae > Haliotis > Haliotis cracherodii. Next base: position 39,897,475 of record NW_027266330.1, on the reverse strand, counting down.
TAACGTTATATTGTTTAGCGTTGTCTGCCGTAGGACTTTGTTGACGGGCTATACGAGCGCCTGGTAAACATCTCGGAGGTGGAGCTTCCCCGTCAGGATAAAATCAGCTTCAAAGTACTCCGCTACACACTAGAAGCCTTTCGAGACGGGTATCAGTGGCGATTGTGAGTTGAAAACGGATATGTGATAGTTATATCAACATGCTTTGACTGTAAGGATGCGTTTAAACAGATATTAGATAACCTGTCTTTGGAAAACAAACTTTCAACAGAGTTATGTAAACAACACTATGAATATGTCTTACAACCGACCGACAAACACATAGCCATGCAAACATGGACGCGATGTATTCCTAGGAACGCGCACAGCTGAGTTCTCCCTCTAAATTCAAGTCTATTGTTACATCAAAGGAGTAACTTTGTGTGACACAACAGCGCAATTGTAAATTGTTTTCCGTCTCTCCTAATGCAATTACATATTCATAATATAAACGTTTTAAGTAAGTTCAGTAATAGATTGAAATAATTGATACTAAAAATGCACAATTTAAAAATTTGATAACTTTGACGACATCACAAACGAGCTTACGCAAAAGATATATAAAAGAAATAATAATTTAGACATGACATATCCACAGATACCATTGTAATGTCACTATCCACCGAATGCATTGTCAACATAGCAGTATCAATTCCTTACAACGATCAAACGCACATACATTGATATGTATCGGATCATAATGAGAAAAATAAAACAAATGTTTATCCGAATGGAGTAGGGCTGCGGGAGACCCTGGTGTTGTATGACACCTTAGATATCTAGATTCAAACACATCTGTGTTCATATGGCAGAAGTGATACTAGCATATTCTAACATTTGAACATATTCTAACATAGTATAATGTATAGTACATAGTGCATAGTATAATATTTTGTCTGCAAATTCATCCTGTACACAAGGGCAAATTAAATCTACTACGGTGCACAGCACAAGATCTCAGTTACTGATCGTAGATCACCAGCTTTCCGTATGGAGGCAGACGCGTTGGAATGAATGCTTTTCGGTATCAAATACCGAACATTCAATAAAGAGTAAATAAATCTATTTTACCGTTAAGGTAGCCTAAGTAATGATAATATTCTACAATACAAGATGGTGATGCAAGATTTCCTGTTTCAGTTACGTCAACTTGAACCCCGTAAACTTCCTTGAGGGAGTTCAGAAGGATGTGACCCGGATGACAAGCACCCCAATGAACACAAGGGGAGATGTGGAGAACTACCTTCACAGATTGACCTTGCTGCCACAACAGGTAACTCAACAATAATAATTTTGTAAACTCTTAGGCGAAAGAATTTATTCCAGCTTTTATCTGGAATTTCAAATGATGATAAGAAATTCGTGTTAGGGTGTTCATAGCTTTTCAGTGATCCATTCATAGACTTTTCACAACTAATTGCCCTTTGCGGCAAATGAAATCTGTTTTGAGGGATGATGGAGACGTGTTATATTTTCAATAGAAGGTAGTGAATTTGAATGCAAAATAGCGAAAGTGAGAACAGTTCCTATCACTTGAACTGAAACATTTCTTATGACAGCTTTTGTCCTCCCGGTATGTTGTCTTAACAACTCATCAGTGGGTAGTCAAATCATGAATTTTCCTATTTCCATATATTCACAAATATTTTTTATTCTAAAATGCATTCATCTAGTATTTGGTCAACATACTATTTTGTCATTCGTCTGCTCAATGTTTTATCATAAGACGTTCATTGACGAAACGCATACCTGGTAACAGATCGACACGCCCTAAAAGAGGGATGGTGTAACAACTCAATTAACAATATCCATATCGGGTGTGACACCATTTTGCGCTGATACATGCGGGGCAGCGGCGGTGCACTGAAGATACCAGATGATTGAAAACAGCCTTGGGGATGTTGTTCCAACGCCAGTAAGGTTTGACGGACACACTTAATCCCTTGGCGATTGGGACATAAGATGGAGAGGTTTTTCGGTTGCCAGAGGTTTTCTTTTCGAAAACCACGAGGCGGGTACAAAAGGCAGAACAGGAGAGCGAAGACAAGGGAGCTAACTCGGGGAGTCTTCCGTAACGCTAATAACCAGCCAACACTATTGGCGCAAATGTAAAGCAAATATTGGACCAATTGAGCTAGCGTTACAGGTTGATTCTAATCATGTCGTTGGCGTCTGATCCATCTCATTCCAGATATGTTCTATGTGGGGCAGCAGGCCATGGTAGTACTGCATTGTTATGCTGTCTCAAAAAGTCTGTTACAACACATGCAACAAGTGATGCGGGAATTATCCTGAATTTGCACAAAGGCTAGAACTTGTCCAGATAGCGTACGCCATTCAAATTGCCATTAACAATGATGAGTTTATACTCCCCTCTCCAAATTGACGGCTTTGTGTAACGCAAGCGTCGCTAAAACATCCTGGACGCACGACGATTAGAGCTGCCCATATGAAACCTGGACTCATCTGTGAAAAATCTATTGTCCATGTCTTGTCTTCTGAACTTGAGAAGGCAGATGTCTACACCAAGCTAGGGGTGCCTGGCATATTTCTTGACTTCCGTACCGGATCTTGCGCTCAATCACCGAGTTGCCTACGGTTCTACCACTAATTGGTCTCAACCCAGGAATAGTCCGAGCTGTTATTGTGGCAGTTTGGTATCAATACACTAGTATTCCGCAGATGCACCAATCGACGTCACACCTGGGCGACCAGCCCGTGGCATAATGTTTCCAAGGAGATTATATTATGTCTGGCAACTTCTTTGTGCTCCTGTTTGCAGCATACCCTACGCGTGTTGACGCTGATTGTCAGCACGCCGCGACATCACTCAGGCGTTATTCATGGTTAAATGAAAGTGTGTTTTAACGATACCTTTGAAAAACAGGTGTGTGAGTATCATGCACAAACAAACACGCAAACATCCAAATTATGCGCTGTGTATGAACATGCACGTGCAAATTGTGAATCACAACCTTAAAGTCGAGGAGATGTCTTCATAAATATTTTGTTTTAAAAATGCATTGTTTCATTTCAGAATAAATATATATTAATTGCACTTTAAATGAGTTTCATTTTCCGTTGCTTAACAAAAATAAATTCCAGTTGTTTTCAATTGTTGTGTTATGTTTACACAGATATCTGAGATAAAAGAGAGTTTCCAGCAAGCCGTGCAAAATGGAACAACGTACCACAATGCATCCATGGTACGCATAACAGTAGACCATATATACCATATATATACCATATATAGTTGTTGTATAGAGGGCATGTACACAACTAGTCAGAACTGAGCACCTACTTATCAGAATATAATGGCAAGATCAACCCGAGAGCTTTGGCAAAAGAATCGCATTATCGCGGTAGTGACGCATGGGTAGCCAGGGAGTATCAAGTGCGCTAGGCTACTAGGGAACACATGGCACGGCTTTCATCCTGCGCTCACACTCACATATTTCCTCCAGAAATGGAAAAGTTATATTGCACGATTTCAATGTAATACCTCACAACATATAGTTCGTACTTAGGTCGATTTTGAAAAAAAATAGAGTTTATTTGTTTAACAGAATTTAAGTATATAAGTCGATATAAAACGACATTATATAAGGTTACCAAGTGTACAGCGATAGTCATGTGAACTAGCGAAACTAGCGAATCAGTTCCAATATGAATACTTCTTTATGACTTGTTGGATGAAGATGAGCCGAGTGGGATTCTATTCTGATTTAAGCCAGCTCACCAACCTTTATAACAGAGGAAATAATTATAATCACCACTAGAAGTTCACTACACGCTTCACATGGTAATATATTGTGTCTGATATCAAAGGGAAATATGATTGATGTTGTGTCGCTTCAGTTTCGCCTACCGGAGCAGTTTGACCAAGTTACCAATATCGCAGACAACAAGATGTCACCATTGTACAAACCCTTCATCAAAAGCGTGGAAAACAACACGACCGGCTATAGTGATTCAGAGAGGTATACCACACGTCATGTAATCTGATGAGCATATGAACACCTATAAACCATGGGGAAGGGCGATATTATTCGATTCAACTATATGCGATTGAGTTTTCTGTATGGCACAAGTTGGCCTAAGTACATAAAAGCCCAATGACATATAACGATAAATGAATGACCTCGTCTTCAATGTTTCATTATTGACGTCAAGTGTTGTGGTTTGTCATCAAGAAGTGCTCTGTGTGTGGACTAACGACCCACAAGTACTGGCATTCGAGGCAGAATAAATCTCAAATGACCAACGTTAGACCTCTTGGAGTGTGTGTGAATGTATCTCGACGATAAAGTTCGTTGCTCTTGGAATTTGCAGCGTATGAAACAAAAACATAGAATGTGATATTAACAAGGTCTTCTTGTTTTGCTGACAGGCAAACAGTCATCGACAGAGCAACATCTGCTATTGCATCAGCTCTGGACAGCTTGAGGGATCTGAAATCGTATCTGACGAATGTATGTATACAACTATTTATGGCAATAATAGCGTAACGACTAGGAGACAGGATCAAATATCACCGTACGCAAGTTCACTAGAGTGTGGTAGAAACTACAGTATCAATGCAGTGACGGATGTTTGTATCCGAGGATATATGCTATAAAACATTTACCACCATTTTACTCTCATACCCTTCTCAGCTCTAGCAGCCTACACATCCCAGTGTCAGCTAAGAGACTTGAGGGTGCCTTAATATTCAAGGGTTTCTTTTTAGAAGTATGTCTAGCTCTATTCCCGCTTGTTGTCCTCTTTTCATTGCAAATTGCAAAAATAATGTTATCGTTATACTATATATATACATTAAATGACATTATGCATTGATGAAAAGTCAGTAAAGCATCACATGAGAAAGGGCGTAGTCCGAAATTCATTAGTGAAACATTTATACTGACATGTTTGTATGTTTATGTAAGTAAATAGAAAATGTCTAGTGTTTCACATCGATGTAATTCACAATATATACTTATCTACATACATATGATACCATTGGCAGAGTACATACATGTACGGTTCAATGTATAACTGTCACTATGCATGTAAACAGGACTACACGACTCGTTCTGGTATCAGCGTCAGTTCATTACACAACGGCGGGGAGTACTACAAGGCGTGCATGAAGGCGTACCTCTCACTGGACACCACCCCAGAGGACGTCCATGAGACGGGGAAGAGGGAGGTTGCTCGGATAGAACAACTCATGATGAAGGTAAATCTGCATTTAGACTTAAATCTTCATGGGGTGGGTTCATTTCAATGGAGTAGGTAAATCTTCATTGAGGGGTAAATCATCATGGAGGAGGTAAATCATCCTGGAGGAGGTGAATCTTGATGGAGGGGTAAATCTTAATGGAGAGGTAAATCATCGTGGAGGAGGTAAATCTTCATGGAGGGGTAAATCATCATGAAGGAGGTATATCATCCTGGAGGAGGTAAATCTTCATGAGGAGGTAAATGTTCATGAAGGAGGTAAATCTTATCGAGGGGGAAATCATCATGGAGGAGGTAAATCTTTATGGAGGAGGTAAATCTTCATGGAGAAGGTAAATCTTCATGGAGGAAGTAATATCATCATGGATGAGGTAAATCTCCATGGAGGGGTAAATCATCAAGGAGGAGGTAAATCATCATGGAGGAGGTAAATCTTCATAAAGGAGGTAAATCTTGATGGAGGAGGTACATCATCATGGAGGAGGTAAATCTTCATGAAGGAGGTAAATCTTTATGGAGGGGTAAATCTTCATTGAGGAGGTAAATCTTCATGGAGGAAGTAATATCATCATGGATGAGGTAAATCTCCATGGAGGGGTAAATCATCAAGGAGAAGGTAAATCATCATGGAGGAGGTAAATCTTCATGAAGGAGGTAAATCTTGATGGAGGAGGTAATTCTTCATGGAGGGGTAAATTATAATGGAGGAGGTACATCATCATGGAGCAGGTAAATCTCCATGGAGGGGTAAATCTTCATGGAGGGATAATTATCATCATGGATGAGGTAAATCTTCATGGAGAGGTAAATCTTGATGGAGCAGGTAATTATTCATTGAGGGGTAAATTATAATGGAGGAGGTACATCATCATTGAGGAGGTAAATCTTCATGAAGGAGGTTAATCTTCGTGGAGGGGTAAATCTTCATTGAGGAGGTAAATCATCATGGAGAAGGTAAATCATCATGGAGGAGGTAAATCTTCATGGAGGAGGTAAATCTCCATGGATGGGTAAATCATCATGGAGGAGGTAAATCTTCATGGAGAAGTAAATGTTCATGAAGGAGGTAAATCGTATCAAGGGGGAAATCATCATGGAGGAGGTAAATCTTTATGGAGGAGGTAAATCTTCATGGAGAAGGTAAATCTTCATGGAGGAAGTAATATCATCATGGATGAGGTAAATCTCCATAGAGGGGTAAATCATCAAGGAGGAGGTAAATCATCATGGAGGATGTAAATCTTCATGAAGGAGGTAAATCTTGATGGAGGAGGTAATTCTTAATGGAGGGGTAAATTATAATGGAGGAGGTACATCATCATGGAGGAGGTAAATCTTCATGAAGGAGGTAAATCTTCATGGAGGGGTAAATCTTCATTGAGGAGGTAAATCTTCATTGAGGAGGTAAATCTCAATGGAAGGGTAACTCTCCATGGAGGGATAAATCATCATGGAGGAGGTAAATCTTCATGGAGAAGTAAATCTTCATGAAGGAGGTAAATCGTCATGGAGGGGTTAATCATCATGAATGAAGTAAATCACCGTGGAGGGGTAAATGATCATGCAGGGTAAATCATCGTGGAGGAAGTAAATCTTGATGGAGGGATAAATTTACACGGAGGAGGTAAATCTTGATGGAGGGGTTAAATCGTCATGGGGGAAGTAAATCACCGTGGAGGGGTAAATGATCATGCAGGGAAAATCATCGTGGAGGAGGTAAATCTTGATAGAGGAGGTAAATCTTCATGGAGGAGGTAAATCTTGATTGAGGAGGTAAATCATCATGGATGGGGTTAATCTTCATGGATGAGGTAAATCTTCATGGAGGGATAAAATTACATGGAGGAGGTAAATGTTGACGGAGGAGGCAAATGTTGATGGAGGAGGTAAATCTTCATATGCATGGGGAGGGTAAATCGTCATGTTTGGGGTAACAGTTCCGGGAATTTGGATGACTAGATAGTTCTTTAGTTACAGATGCGAAACCAGATATGAGCCTTAACTTTATGTATTTTTGTGGCAGACCATTTGTTTTGATTTCAACGGAATGAGGCATAAAAATTGCAACAATGTATTTTTGTGGCAGACCATTTGTTTTGATTTCAACGGCCTGGAGCATAATTATTTTTGTCAAGTATATTCTTGGAAATCTATTATTACTGGTAAATGAGTGTTTGAAGACACAAGTTTGATACGTAACGCAAAGCCATTGCAACAGCTAGATTTAGGAGGCGTCACTCAATTTTACAAAATGTATTTGGTCGATTTTCACAACGTTGCCCAAAACAGATCACAATGTGCATCACCTCTGATTTACCAGTTATGACACACTGTATCCCCTGAACTGTTGTAACTGTATTGACATATAATCACAAGTTTGTGATTAGACATACATGTGTCAACAATTTCTTTCGATGTAGTATTGTTCTTCTTCCAGATAATAACCAAACAGGGCTACAACCTCTCCATCAAGGAATACTTCACTGCCGTCATGAATCAGTCCCAATATTTCTACAACACAGGGGTAAGACAATTATGTTATTTATAAAATGTGTAAGAAGACGCTTATATTCTATGCCACAGGTATCAGACGATATTTAGTTTCCATGTTTCCACATGTCTCATATAACACAGGGGCCAGATTCCCATCGTTTCCCGTGACATGTACTAACGTTACAAATGTCATTTGCGGAACCGCGGAAGGAAGACGATGAAAACGATAATACCATTCCATCCGGGGACAAGAGATACTATTTGGAGATTACAATATAATATCGCGTCTTCCCTTATACATAACTGGACAAGGTCAATATCACAAGACTTCGGTTCATTTACGCTGTGGTTGAAACTGATGTAATGAGTAGACGCCTTCGACGCGATAACACAATGTGGCACTGACTGCCCTTGATTTGTGTCTCAATGAATGAGTAATCATTATAGGGAAATTCATCTGCAATCTTACAAACCAAGCCTTCGTTTAAGGAAGAACTACTGGAGGCCTACAGGCAGATAATCAGAGATGTCGATCCTACCCTCACCAAACTTTTCAAAGACTTGCCAGGCCTTCCCATCATGTGAGTAGAGGTTGTCAGTAGGGAGTTAGTGAATGAGTTGGGTTTTAGGCCGCTTTGAGCAATATTCCGGCCAGATCAAGCCGAGGTCATCAGAAATGGGCTTCACACATTGTAACCATGTGGGAAATCGAACCTGGACCTTCGGTGGAACGTCCGAACACTTTCACCACAAGGCTACCCGACGCCCCAAGGTTGTAGAACAGGAAGAACATATCATCATGTATGTGTCCTGGATATTCACAGAGAACTCCGCAGTGGTCAGATGAGGTGTCAGATATTCAGTTATGGACATTTATGGAATATATTCTGAAAACCCGATGTGGTGTCACATTCACTTGGCGACAAAGATATATTGAATACAGGGAGGAGGAGGGTTTATTTGACAGACTCTTACGCCAGGACATTAATTAACACTCTCTTACTCGGGGTGTACAATTTCTCGCCAATGGGATAGTGCCCGGCTACCTACTTCGGACTCTCTCTCACCCCAGACCCTGTTTCACATGACAGAGCCATGATGTAGCGTGGATATTGCTGACTGCTGCGTAAAACAAGTAGAGAAGAGTTCAGAAGTCGGAAAAGGTCTTTTTACATTCAATAATGATATATTACTTCAATAAATTTGATACATTTCAGCGTGGTGGCGAGGCCGAATGATGGGCCACAAGGCTCGTATTCTACGGGGACTGCGGACGGCCGTACACCAGGAACTTTTACGGCAAATGTTCTGAGACCTGGAGATATGTAAGATATGACCTGTTTATATATCATTGCAGTCAGGATGTGACCTGTACAACACTCATTATTATGGTATAATATAACTGAAATAGCAACATGTTAAATTCACGGCTTAATGAATACATGGTTAGTCTGGATTTTGTAGACATTGTAGTTTCTTCTTTTTTCTTCTACATATTTGGTTGTAAGTTGTACGTTTTCCTTGATCTCTCTCAATTCCTTTCTTTATCATGTTATATTACAGTTTTGTCGTCAGGATCTCGTGTTATTTTTGTATGATCTTACAGACCAAAATTCGGCTTGATGGCACTAACATTGCATGAAGCAAGCCCCGGTCATCATTTACAGGTAATGGTCTATCAACTGCTAACACCACTGCCAACATCTCAATAAGCTGACACACATCTGCCAAAATGCACACGTAAAAATTATTCAAACGCTGGCACACCTCTGTATACGTTTGTAAACCATATTGCAGATGGATTGAAATGGTGGACAAGAATATTGGCAGACCGTGAATACATTGAGAAGCCAAATTAAGAATGATCCTCATACTGTGAATACATAAACAAGAAACTGTATTGTGTCATTAACCTCCAAACAGGAAATGAAAAAAACCTGTGTTGTCCCAACCAGCTGCCTCACATTACACGTTTACACTGCCAAGGCCACACGTACATGTAAACATCCCTACATGTATTGTTCACAAAAGAACTTGACAATGGAAGTGACATGTCAAGTAATGCCACAGAGATCAGTGTGTTATAATATTAACCAAGGAAGAAAACTGCCCCAACCGATCATCTTGAACCTTAAGACATACCCATTCCTTTTTATTGCATCCCAAAGCTCCGCTAAAATCCGTACAAAGTGGGAGATATTGCTGGGTCCAGCAAATATACCACAAAACTCCTGTATCAAAAACTAACCAAAATCATCAATACAATCACGAAAGGACTTTCTTTATAATCGCAGAAAGTATTTGAGATCAGTGAGTTAATACCATGTGGAGTGTCAAAACATCAAATGATTTGCTTGTGTGTTTTCAGAGGAGAACCAAGTTTAAATATGTTGATTTGATTTTTCAACTTTGAACACAATCCTACACAGCAATATCCATGGGGCATATGATACTAAATGTGATGACCATAGATATAGTTAGGACAAGGTTAGGACAATTTGTCAAATACGAAAGCTAATTTCATCTGAAGTTTACAGAGAAAACATTCCGTGAAATGATGGACTTCCTCACAGATTACATCTGTGTGAAGGTTTGGAGAAGGACACATTTTTTAGACAAGAGGTGAGGTGAAATGGGGTTTAACGTCGCGTCCAAGATTATTGCGCTTATATAACGACGTGCATGTACGTGAGTGTGTTTGTATGGCTGCTTGCACTAGTCCAGACTGATGCCGAGTTATAGTGCTAGCTCACTGAGATACAATGCCGCAGTTTAACATGAATATCCCACTCAGACACAGTATACTGACTCTGAGCCGGCCAGTCCTTGTTTTATACCCTTAATGCCGAGCGACAGACAGGGTAAGAACAAGTACCATCTTTTTACGTCTTTTGGTATGACGCGGCCGTGGATCGAACCCCGGAGCTTCCGCTCTCCTGACGGATACTCTACCACTAGACCACGGAGGCGGTCCATAGACAAGAAGTAGGCACATCCATGGACATCGATTGTGCTCTCCTCCTTGCTGATCTGTTTGATCAGCAGCCATAAGAGTCAGAATTTCCCCCGGATTGTCAAATCAAAACAAGGGAATTTCGACAAAAGGACTTACTTTAGCACTAGGTATACTGAACAACAAAAGCCTGTAAGTGTTCAAATGGTTTAATTTGCCATACTGACTTCAGAATATGCGTGATTTCTTAAAAAAACATGAACATGCCAAAATGTCAATTTACAAAGCAATAGCGTGTGTGTCCACCTCTGGTTGCGATGCAAGCAACACATCTTCGTTCTTCGAAGTTCCTTAAGTGTATGTGGAACACGTGGTTGACGTCGAAGGCGCCGATCCATCTCATCCCACATGTGCTCGATTGGTGAGAGATCAGGGGAGCGAACCTGCCAGGGGATGACATTCACGTTGTTTTGTTGAAGAGAATTCTGAACAAGTCGAGCAGAATGAGGCCTGTCATGTTGAAAGGTAATGCCTGAGCCATGACGACGCAAAAACGGTAGAACAACAGGGCCGATGATCTCGTCGCGGTAGCGCTGTCCATAGAGATTTCCCTCTATCACTATCAAACGGGTCCTCTGTCTTGCTGTAATCCCACCCCATACAATAACGCTGCCGCCCCCGAACTGATCTTCCATGACACAATGATTGGCGTAACGTTCACCTCGGCGTCGGTACACTCGAATCCGTCCATCGCTGTGGCTGAGGTGAAAACGAGACTCGTCAGTGAATAGAACTTGTCCCCACTGCATGGCCTTCCAGGGTAGACGCTGTCTGCACCACTGTAGACGTGCTTGACGGTGGTTTCCTGTCAAAATGGGACATCTGGCTGGTCTTCTGGCGACAATCCCTGCACATTTGAGGCGACGACATAGGGTTTGTGAAGATATTCGTCGAAGGGCAGGGATGCTTCTTGCAGTCTGGCTGTTCCTGGCTGGAATGGATTTTGTAGGTGTGTTGTTCGAATCCAGTTGTCTTGTCACTTATTGGTAACGCGTGACCTGCCACTCCGAGGATGGTGTCTGATTGCATTCGTCTGTTGCCAACGTTGCCATAAACACCAAATGGTGTTTCTGTGGACGTTAAATTGTCTTGCAACTTCTCGTTGACTCGATCCTGCTTCAAGCATACCAATGGCTCGCAGACGCTCATTTTCCGACAGGCGTGGCATTTCGTAATGTTGAATAATTGCGTAATTTTGTTGTTTTTCTGAGTGGTTGTTGTCAGCACGATGCTAAATAATGCAAATGGAACCCGTTAACGCACATGTTTTTATACCCATTCTTGGGTAGTGAAATGCATGGGGCTTGCATAAAAGTCAATTTTTGCATGGAATGCATGCTTTTCTGTAGCAGTTTCGTTTTTGTGACTTGATTCCATACATGTACTACAATATTGAAAATAAAAAACTCTACTTGTTTGAAAAATACACTAAAATATTGGTGTCACAGGAACTTTTGTTGTTGAGTACATATCGATGATCTGATATCGTTCAAAAATGGTCAAATAGTCCCTTCAACTGTCTTACCCGCACGATTCCAGATAACCGTCTCACATGAATATGTTTCCTCTTTGTCAATCTAGCATTCTATTCCTACAAAAATCTCAATCGACGCTTTCCCAAATGATATTTGATTAGGGTTTCAATATCCAAGGGCATACGCATGCTTTCAAAACGTTTTAAGGTAGATATGTGGAGGACATTTCCAAATTTGACGCATCGGTGACAAAAATGGCCTGTAACATATGTTCCCATATCTTTTCCAGTTGAACAATTGACTACCCTTTTAGCATACATTTCTTATGATTGTGGAATTGGTTCTAAAACGAAATATGTGCATGCGTTTTACTTTACCCATAATGGTAAATGGTAGCATGAAATGTATAATATCACCATGGAGACTGTTGCATCAGTGCCGAATGTCAAGTACCTATTGGACAGAAAAAGGCTCAACTCATTTACATTACATTTTAAAGACCATACGTGGGTAGGAAGAACTAAAAGTTACTGGACTCACTAGCTGTACGTCAAGCAGCGGAGTGAGATGAGTTTGCCTACATACCTTTCAGCCAACGATCATATTGAACAATACAGATCAAATTGAACAATATTGGATTCATGTCAAGAAATTGTTTCCCATTTACGTTGGTATGTATGTATTGGTAGCATTAATGTTATCGAGATACATATATACTTTCATATCACCAATTGTTTAAAGGTGATGCTCACGGAACAGTACGCACTGGGTCACATTATGTAATTTATTAGATAAAACATTGAATTATAATATATATATATATATTTTCTTTTACCACAGATCAGCTATTCTCTGACCTCGAACATGCCAAGTTTCCGTCAGAACATCGTATACGACATGTACTTGGACACACCAGTTGGATTTCCTTCCCACGCATCCTTCAGTGAGGTGCGTGTCCCATACACTACAGTCCTACTATACCCGACAGTCGGGCCTATGATGACACTATTGTAGCAGTCAGTAGCTTGCTAATGCTTAGAGTCACAGTCCCAAGTTAGTTACGTTAACATTGCTGAGGAAGCATAATTCTTGTTTAGAAAAATGGGTAAATTATGTTTGTCTACGAAAAGTTATATTCAAACAAAATAATAAGTCACGATATAACTTCATTCGTAGCCGCTACCTCCCTGAAAATATCATGTTTAACATTATACTTGGGTAAAGTGTTCTATAAAATGTTCCAATAAATATCGATTGCATTTTAGCTTCATATATGTAGGAGTTCACGTATCTTTTATTTTACACATCAAAACTACAAGACAACATTGATGTGACAATAGTCACGGACGGTTATTTTACAGTTTCAGAAAATTGGAATTCGAGGTTTTTGAAAGAAAATCAATTAATGATTACACGAGGTTTGATCATGTTCCAGGGATGGGCGTTGTATGCTGAAGGCCTCGGAGAAGAGGTGGGGCTCTACAAAGACGACATGGAACTGTAAGTTAATGACCCTGAAAACACATTTCCAAGCCTACATAAATATTAACAAAAGCTCCTTCAATATATTCATCTGCAAGAAATTTACATACAAGACATGCACTGACTTAAGTGTTTCATACAAATTCATGTGTATCCTTTCGCGAAACAAACTAACAATATCAAGTCATCAGCGTGTAATGTCGTTTTGGTTCCCTTATCGGTGTATCTATTCCAAGCATGTCTCTTAGTGACAACAGCTGCTTTATATCTGCATACACTGTATCATAACTTACTAGGAAATGCGCACAGAAACAAAGCCATTTGTGTAACCTCTCCAAAATTGTGGTTCTCAGAGATGCACGGTTTTTCTGCGCAATGGGGACAAGACATTATTTTCAGAACATCCTGCATGCCCTATGGCATTTTACAGTCGTTGTCAAATCGACATTTTCGGGTTCATATTGTCTCAGAAAGTCTGTTGTAGGGACTGATCATATGTATTTTTAGTGTTTTGTACAAACGGAATGTATTCTATTTCCAAGAAAAACACTGTTTTGTTGTAGAATGGGTCGATACAGCTCGGAGATATTCCGCGCATGCCGACTGGTTGTGGACACTGGGATGCATTATTTCAAGTACGTGCACAACGTGTGGTTTGAGGTTTAGTTTTAAACAAGAATGATTTATCTTTTCAAATGTTCCATCGGCGATTTTTCTATCAGTGATATCAATATTTTCAGTTTTCAGTTGTATTTCACAAGATAGTCATACGCCATCAGTATTTAGCAGATTCCCCGCTAAGGGACAATATGTCTGAGGCCCATTCATGGCTTGCCCGACCTTGATACAGCTTGAGTATTGCCAAACGCCGCTTACTTCCTGATTGCATTCTTACTGACATTCCATCAATTGGATGTCAACAAAGAGCGTCTCAGATTAAATCTACATGAATTTGTTTGTAGTTTAACGCCACATTCAACTAGTTTCTGCAACCTTCGTTGCATAACTTTGTGACCTTTGCGCTGTGCACAGCATCGCTAGCCACCACATTTTAAGTTAAGATAGACACAATTTTATGGATAACAACTTCTTTAATACTGGGACAGAAAACAAATGTGTTTAACCATTAGGACGGTTGTAATACTACCACTGTCCACTATGAGAAAGTTTGATTTACAGCTGGGACAGAGAACAGGCCATCCAGTATGTCCTCAACTACACAGCCTTCACCTACGCTACAGCTGCGACTGAGATTGACCGCTACATCACCTGGCCAGGGCAGGCCCTCACCTACAAGATAGGCGAACTGAAGATCCTGGAGCTGAGGAAACGGGCAGAGCAAAGACTTGGTAGGAGGAGTTTGTTGAGAATCTTGAATACAGTTTTATACGACTTTTGTGCTGAGTAATTTCCATTATTACGACCAGTTATTTTCAGTTATGACCAGTTATATGTCATCCTCGTAAAATAACGTAAATGAGAAGGTGTGTTCTACATACGAGATGACGTTTTGCACGCGGAAGGATACTAGGATATCCTAGCTGTCGTCTGGCTTACATTTATGGAAACTGATACGATTTGTAAATGTGGGTAATTACCAAACTGACCCAATCAACATTTGGTATTACGGATAATATGTCCCTCTTGAATTTAGCGTGTACTACATGTATGTGTAAAGGTTAATTTCACTCGTATCATGTCATCTGAAATTCCACATAGTCATTCTCTAATTACACACTCGGCACTACTTGAACAGATATTAAAACAAACTTTTGTGTATTAACTTGTGCATGGTTTGTTTGGTTGAACTTTTACCTTTCCAGTTCTTCATATGATTCATTCATAAGTTTGATCACAAACGTACACAATAATGGATATCCTATAAAGTTGGTAAATTCATACGTTTCATCAAACGTACACAAGAATGGATAACTCATAAAGTTGGTTCATTCATTTAAACACAGTTGTGTACGCCAAGCATTTGCGTACATAAATAGAGATATCCTGAATTACATACACGTTTCATATGCAATTTAATGTTTTAGGTCTTATTAAATTAAATAGAGAAGCGCCTCCTGCCTGATTGTGTGCATTCAAGGCCGATCAAAAAGAATTGATCATGACAATGGGGCTCATGGACACAAAATGAAAATAGACAAACGCTGACCTACTGTACTTTGTGTGGTTTGAGGTAGAATACATGAGCGTGTCTCTCTGCGTGTCACACCTGTTGCAGCGCACACTAAGCCAGGAACCAGACAGGAAGTGACAATTGCAAGTGAACCGTGGCATCACATCTACGCTGTGCCACCTATAGCCTTTACCAATGCATGTGTATTTCTCACAGATAATTGTCTCCCTTGGGTTACTCAAACTGCACCCATTCAATATTGGTTAAATATTTAAATCATTTGAACAGCAAATGTTTAAAATACAAAAATATATGTTTCCAGGGAATCAGTTTAACGTCCGGGATTTTCACGCTGTAATTCTTGAGAACGGGAGGATGCCTCTGAATGTCGTGGAGGAAATTGTCGACGATTGGCTGGAGAACTACGTTCCCATGACAACGGAAACACCCACTGTCTGCAGTAGTGCTGAGTCGCACGGGAGAGTGCTGTCCCTGGTTCTTGCGGCACTGTTCTTGCCAGTCATACTCCGCAGTAACTTCTGAATGTATCAGAAGTAAACTAATCAGATAATCGTTTTTTTCTGTACAAAATTTACATAGCTGCAACTTCAAATACATACCACACCAACTGCTTCACATCTCCTGAATCACTGGCTTGTATCCATTTGCAATGTTAATTTCGAACGTAGATATGATTTGCGCATTAATTTTATGAGGATTAAACAGCATTAGTTTTACGTTTCTGGTTTTACCAGTCTCCAACCTCGAAACATTATTTAATGAACTCTTTAATTGACTCTTCAATTTACTTGTATTAGGTCAAATGTCTCAAATATGTTAGACAGTTTTCCGCTTACTATAAATATATTGCTATATAAAATAACCCTCATATAATCGTGCCGTGTATTAATATTTTGACGAAAATATTCCCTTTAAATTTACAAAGTCAAACACTCGCAATGAAATACAGAAAGCTATTATAAAATGTAAATACAAGAGAACAACCAGACTCGATCATCCGCCGAAAAAGATTCTACCTGGCGTAAAGGGCAAAATAGCTGTGGAAATTATGTGAATGGACCACTGTAAATCAGTAAATGTAACTATCGCTCTTATCTCCTCCTCTGTTGAATTACTACATCATCAAGTACTTGTGACGTATTCAGAAACATACAAGTGTTCTGCAACCAAGGTTTCAGCAGGTGTCATGCCTATCCTAAACATGATTAGAAAAGGGAAAATCTTGATGTTAGTATATCATGACAAAGACGAGTTGGTGCCTATCGTGGGGTAGGTGTGTATGGCAATGTGTTTGCTGGCACGGAATATTAGAATTATGTGTGCAAGGGAGGGTAGGGGAATTCATCATCCGTACACTACCTAATGTGTGCATGAAAAATATATGGATGCTTGCTTTGTTTATATTTTTAAAAAGGTTGGACTGATACGGCAATTCTTATTGGTATTTGATGAAGCTTCTTAGACGAATCACATATAAATGAAACAACTAATAATAATAAAACGCTTGGCAGGGAGGCGTGTATTTTTTAACTTCCTTTATATCTATTTTGAGTATTTTTATCCTACAATGTCTGTGGACAGATATTTGTGTTCTATATTCTGGTACTACAATAAAAGTGAACATGACATGGCAATTTGTGATTTGTTTTTTAATACATGTAGTTTAATAGGTGTACTAGTCGATTATGTGAGTCAGCATTTCAGTCATTTCACGGCATGGCTGTTTAATGTGAGAGGAAGGTCTGAAGTGACACAGGTCTTAGACGTTTCCCTCTTGGTGAAATCGACGAGAATGTGTGGTGCTGACGCAAATAGAAACATAATTAGGGCGAATCTGGGAATCGAATCCACAAGACAGGTTTCTGGCGTGCCCAAGGGGCGCAACTCTGCACAGCAAGATGAATAGGACACCCGTGCCCCAGTAATAATAATAGTAGTGGTAGTTGTAGGGGTAGGGGTTGGTAGTGGTGGGAAGTGGTGGTTGTAGTGGGAATGGGAGTGGTGGGCGTTTTCGTAGTAGTACGCCAACCAAACACTACACGTTGACTTGATAGGACCGGGCCATCCGTAACGTTGATTGCGTATGTTATGTGTAGGGTAAAACAAGTCCGACGATTTCTATGAGATTTGAAACCCCCATCCGAGGTTTTATCCTGAGGGTGATAGTTTTTAATCTAATATAACACAGAGGGGGTAATTTATCTTACTCATAAACTGAGTAATAAAATGTGTAACAACATTTATCTACAATTTTGTTCCAAACACCCTTTCTATGAACCTTAAGAAACGGAAGTAAAATATATCTTGCTGACATACATGTACTTCCAAAAACGATTTTTAAAAGCATTGTGATTCATGCATTTGTGTGTGTGTGCGTGCGTGCGTGCGTGCGTGCGTGCGTGTGTGTGTGTGTGTGTGTGTGTGTGTGTGTGTGTGTGTGTGTGTGTGTGTGTGTGTTGTGTGTGTGTCTGTGTGTGTCTGTGTGTGTCTGTGTGTGTGTGATATTGGCGGAGGGATATTTTGTGTGTTAAATCGAGGGGAATTAAATTATGCCACAGCCTGGATTTTATAAATAATATATATCTAAATATAAATAAAAATATGGATGCTTAGACGTCGAAAGCTCCGACGTTCATACAGTTTGGTTCTCTCTCCATGCAGGATCATACTCCCATGACTTTACACAAAGTGAAAGTTAATTCTTTTAATTTCTTGTATCACTATTTTATACCTCGAGGGATGTAGCGTATCAGGACTTCATGTTTACACTGACAGTCATACAACAACCTGCTGTATCGCGGAAAAAATAGTTCCACAAAAAGAGAGGTGACATGAGCGTATGTATGCCTTTATATGGGATACACCGGGACCGGAAGTGCCACCATTTTATTAAAAGGTCCTATCACGGTTTGTTTATTTACTGTCAAGTGCACGCAAGATCCAGACTTCTTAAACTGAATGAACACGTGAACACACTGTCGTACAATTGCGGTTGTGTCTTTCTAACTATACTCTTCCAAAAAAAAGAAACGCAAAGCCAGATTGGTGTGAGGTAGGAAAAAACATTTATACGAGGAACCATACAGGGTATTGAGCCAAAATGTTGTGGAGAGAACACTTGGTGATTGTAATCATCTCAGTTATCGGTACATAGGAAAAGTCCAAGGTGAAGGTCAGCTACCATCAATAACGCGTATGTCCTCCGCTGGAATCGATAACGGCCTGACATCTCCTGCCCCTGGAAGAGACGTGTATGCGAATCACATCCTGGGGAATTGAAGCCCATCCGGCCTGCAACGCAAAAGCCAACTGCTGAAACGTCTGGGGTTGTGGTTGACGTCGGCGTAGACCTCTGTTTAATTCAACCTACAGGTACTCTATCAGGTTCATATCCGGGGATCTAGAGGGCCAGGGGAGAACATCAACGTTGTTGTTGTGGCGACAGGATCTTGCGATACGTGCTGTATGCGGTCGAGCGTTGTCCTGCAGGATGGACCGTTGCCGTCGGTTGGAATTGGGAGAACGTGTGAGGGAGAATTTCGTTGACGTATCGTTGAGCCATAGACCCGTGCTCTTCCATCCCTTCGACGGAGGAGAAATCTTGATTCGTCGCTGAAACAGACATCTCTCCATCGCATTTGAGTCCATACCCTGTGTTGATGACACCAATGCAGTCGTTGTTGACGATGTTGTCGACTCAATATGACGCGTCGAACAAGACGTCTTGCTCGTAAACCTGCTCCTCTAAAACGGTTTCGTACGGCCAGGTCGGATATTCTACGCAGTCCGGGATTTTGAGATGCGATTGTAGTGGCTGTTGTCGCCCTTTCACGTAGGTGGCGCAGTCGGATGTAGTGATCTTGGGCGGGTGTGGTTACTCTTGGTCGTCCCGACCTTGGCCGATCACGTGTTGATCCATACCCATGTGATGGTGCTGGGCGCGACATTGACAACCCTGGCTACAGCTGATCGGGATTCCCCTGCCTGCAAGCGGCCTATGACGTTGTTCTTTGCACTTCTGTTAATTTTGGCATGTTGTTGAACTGTCACTGTTCGATTGATGCAGATGCAAGGCAATCAAAAATCATGCACTTTAATACCGTTCATAGTGCTGCTGCACGTGCAGTACGTGCAGCTCCATGGCCCTTTTGTTAATCTTTTACCGAATCGTACGTGTTTCCTGACTTATGGTTGACATATCCTTGTTGTGATCATTCTGACACTATAACACATTAAAACGTCTTCTTTTTGCACCTCTTTGTAAGCTAATGTTCCTCTTATGGCCAAAAATATCCGTATTGCGTTTCTTTTTTTAAGAGTATATCCCCTCACAAAACTTGCAGGCTTACATGGTGGCTGCCAGGACAAGTGGAATCGATTGGAGGGATTCGCTTTGTAGCACTGAGTGCATGTGATGCATCTCCGATTCTGAGAAGAGGATTTGGGTCCATGTGAGGCATCGAACCCAGGCTAAGTTGTGACGACCGAGCGCTTTAGCCAGTTAACTTTTCTACCCAGTGAACATGATAGTCATATTGAAATTTTTTTATCTGACCCTTTTTTTACGAAATGTACTTTGGTTTTTGTTTAGTTTTTTTTTTTGTAATTCAAAACTTATGTTCCGTTGTTTTGGCAACTTTTTCTATATTTCATCTTGATTTGACCATGCTTTTAAATTCTATTAAAATGCAGATTTGGCTCAAGCTTCAAATCTCCTCTGAGTTTGAAATTTTAAACTGTTGACATTATAAACTCATCCGTAACATAAACATCAACTTATTTATTTATATATATGTATTCCTCCTGCAAAGGTCTGCCGGTAGATTGAACCAAAATATTTCCATTGTGAAGATGCACTGTCTTGCTCCTCTCCTGGTACATTCTCTGTATAGGTTCGACTGGCCTGGTGACATGTAATCTGTCTGTGGATTGCAACACTACTTGAAATTGATTAACTCAATCGTCCTACATTATGCTATAAAACACATATAGCTGACCCCCATGACGTCAACGTGTTCAGAGTTCACCATTTCACTCTGATGCAATCTTTGAACAGGCCGTTGTCAGGGCAGTGTTCGTCTAACGTGAATGTCATGAGGTTATCCGTGTTTGTTTCCACAGCACCTAAATGTTTGTAGAAGTTGATAGCGCTTGTGTTCCCTCGTTTGGCCATCCACTGCATATATCCGCAACCCCAGGACAGGGCTAACTGCAAAACAACAGTGAAAACGGTGGCAGTGAGGATGAAACACAAATAGAGTCAGGCAGATAGGGTGAGATTACTGCATATATTTCACAGTAAACAGGTCACGCTCGCACAACGACAGGAAACCAGCCTTGACCTACTTATGCGGCTGTGGTGGTCTATTGTTAAAAGAGTCGCCGTGTCTCGCGAGCCGCGTTGGTGTCCGAAAGACCAATATATCGTCGATGTTTATTACAGAGACACTTTCATTACACAATTCATTTCTACCCTCTAATATTCTTTCTATGGCTGATTTAAGCCTCGGCGTTGGTTTCATATATTTCCAGTCTGTCGTAGCTCTTGGCAACATGTGCATATGAGGCTCTCACTGATATAGTTTACCAACTGACCTCTTTACATAAGTACTTGTGTTATATATCCATCTCACGTTACACGCTCTGTGTATCAGGTAAACAGGTCTACCCTCAGTTTAAGATAACGTACCGAGGACTCAGTAAACGCCCTACTGATGCGGTAAGTGAGTGTGTGTTGTTTAACGCGTCAGTTAGAAATAGTCAGAAGCTATATCACAACGATTTGTATACAATCGAAAGTCCTTGATATCGGATATGATGACGTACACTCGTCCAAGCCACCGAGCCCGACAAGTTGGCTCTTACGACGACCATAGGGTATACTGGGGGCCTAATGTGACTCGGAATCCCCACAGCATAAGGCATATCTCAACCCTGATTTTAGTGTCCATGGATGTGCATATCCTCACCCTAAAACCCTGTAATGGTATTTAATCGTTATCGTTGTGAAACAATTCAATACATGCAATTTGCTTATTTTGTCTTAATCCATCGCTATTTTCCATCTGGACCTTAAATGTTATAACTATATACAGTTGAAGCCAAACCCAACCTCCTACGTCCATTGAGGCTGTTCATTTTAGTTGTCACACATGTGGTAGATAGTAGTTCTGTATATATCAATCATGTTTTATTAATTAGCTTTTAATTTACTATGTATGTTGTCAATAATGATATTTTGTATATTTCAGATATTGCAGTAATCAAGAATTATTTATTGTATTTCTCATTTCAGGCTTCATACTTAAATAGTTGTAAGTCAAGTATTATCATTAAAGCCCTATTCTAATGTCATGTTTTACTTAGTTGGTCAGTCAACTGCTTGGTGGTCAATCAGAGTGTAAGCCCAGGCGTCCTCTGGATTGGCTAGTTTTAAATCTCTGTGTCCCACTTTCAAACCCCTTTGTTTTCACCCTGCACTTGGCATTACTACTTCACTGTGCACTGGACTGGAAGAAAGGATATACTTATATAAAGGTTAGTAGTTAAAAGTTATAATTGTATTTCATGCCAGTATAATTATGCAAATCACTTAAGTTTAATCAATGTCTATATAGATCCTTAATTATATTTAAACATGTCACATTTACTAGTATTAGTGTGTGCATGGTGAGTGTATGTATACTAGATATATTTCATTTCACTATATGTGTGTCTGTGTTAATCTAGGACATTTGTGTATTCTGTAACTTGTATTGTGTATTAATAAGTTGATAATAGTTTACATGTTATGTTCATGTGTGTAGATAAACATACCTTCATGATGTATTTTATATCATGAACAGGTTTTCACGAGGGATTTAATCTATTTACAAGGGATTGTGACCACCCAAATACACCCCAGTGGGATTCACCGGGTATATATATATGTATACTTATATATTGCTTGCATTGTAACATAATATAATATTTATTGTACCATATTTATATTAAATGTGTAAATCCATTAAACTTACATATCTAAGCTTATAATTGTGAAATGTTATAAATGATATAACATGTATAGCTTATAAGTGTAGTAGATTATTAATTAATCTGCTTCAGTTTTGATGTACTAGATATAATTGTATGTTTATTATTGTATTCATTGTTCCAGGGTGTCGGTTTATCACGACAGAATAAATAATCAGACCTCACACCCTAGCCTGTGTCATTATGTTATCTGGGACACATATGCACCTATAATGGCTACAACAATGGAGCCCCCAGTGAGGATCTGTTGACGACTGATGTTGGGTGGAGTGACAATTCCCGTGATTCAGTGACCATCCCAGTGATCCAGTAATGGACTGCATACCCATGTGAATACGTGGTAATTATGAACTATTTGGGTGCAGAATGTTATCAACTTGTACCAAGATTCACGCAATCATGGACTCGTTTTCAAAGCTAGCTATGAAGCAATTGCTTTAGCTCTGTCTCATCAAATGCGCATTTGTTCTATTGTCAGCAAACAGTCATAATTGTGTTATACTCTACAGAAGATGCATCTTATATTTCTTTGAAAATTCAAATGGTGTTCCCTGTCATACTTTGTTACTGATTGTATACTGCAGTGTTATTCCTGTGTTGCAACACATTTTTTTCTTTTGTATATTTAACCATGGTGCCATTACTGACTCAGTTAGGTGTGTCAGTTTGTTGAGTCTTACCTTGAAGGTCACTGTAAACTGTATTTCTTTATTTATTAGTGTTGACTACATGTACCCGGATACACATGCATTAGTGATGCATGGTATTTCATTGTGATGTGTATGAGTGGTGTGCTTTGTGTTTACATAATGCTTAGATAAGATTTAAATACTTGCTTAATTAATAAAGTGTGTAGGCATTCATCTTAGGCATTATGCATTAACCAAACCAAAACATGTTATCCATAAACCCAGAATGACTCTGTGACTGACTCACTACATATATTTATCATCACCCTGCACTCACGGCACCTTGCACACATCTATGCACCAAGATGGTATAACAGGTGGTTCTGGTCGTGTCCCACTTATATTGTCATTAGTGTCGTCAAGCCAGGTTAGTTTGCTTTGATCTCACTCACTCATTTTATGTGATTGAACCCACCTATCCCATACTTTAGTATTAATTGGTAGTTAGACATGTTCATAT
Source organism: Haliotis cracherodii (assembly GCF_022045235.1). Lineage (NCBI taxonomy): Eukaryota > Metazoa > Mollusca > Gastropoda > Lepetellida > Haliotidae > Haliotis > Haliotis cracherodii. The sequence goes on along the minus strand of NW_027266330.1, from coordinate 39,873,417 downwards.
TCTTTTCCAGGTGATCAACTCAGATGACTTTGCTGCTTCACTTGGTTATATCAAGTCTGCTTTACTGCCCTTCATTTTGTTTTCAGCTCATAATGCCTTCTTTCTAGCTATAATCACATTCTTGTCAATTTGCTTCTTTCATCGTCACATACATACTTAGTCACAAAGGTGACAACAGCGCTGGCGCCATATTGCACTTTAGTTTTTTTCGTCTTAGTGACACTTGTTAATATAAACTCTTCTTAGAACATTTGTCCGCGATTATATCCACTCTGTCCAATATGGAACTCAGTAAGGAGGAGTTGGGTAACATGGTGAAACTGTTTAGAAAGATGGGGATGACACCTAAAGATGATACTCCAGAGGATTTAAAGCATTGGATACATGGAATGTCTCAGGAGGAAGGTATTGCTATAAAGATGGAAGACTCGTCTGATACCTCAAAGCCGCAAACAAGTCATAGCCATCCGACATCAGTTTCTTACCAGCATTTTCCCAGATTACCATTCTTCAGTGGAGAACATGGGAAAGATACAGAGTATGATCTTTGGAGATATGAGGTGGATTGCCTCATGGAGAGTAAGACATACAGCCCCGAGGTAATATTGCAAGCCCTTCGCAAATCACTTAAAGGAGAAGCAGCTTTGGTTTCCATGAAATTAGGTCATAAGGCAACTATTGCAGAGTTGTTGTCCAAATTTAAGTTTGCTTTTGGAACATTACGGAGTTGTTCCTCCTTGTTATCAGAGTTCTACAGTACCAGTCAGCATGATGACGAGGACGTGGCAACCTGGAGTTGTAGGTTGGAGAGGTTATTGTTCCAGCTTACTGAACTAAAGCACATCTCACAAGAAGAACAGGATGATATGCTAAGGTCAAGACTTTGGGATGGTCTACACTCATCGCTTAAGAGTCTAGCTGGATACAAATACGATGCTATATCCAATTTTGATGAATTAAGACTATGCCTCCGGGAACTTGAGTTTGATCTGAACCATGGGAAACGAGACACACCCAAGATCAGGCCCAAGTCTGCAACTGTGAAGATGGCCTCGACAACTGAGACTGCCAAAGAAAGAGACCTTTCGGAACTTAAGGACATGATGAAAGAATTGAAAGCAGAAATTTCAGAGATGAAAGAACAACAGACACAGATGTCTGCTCAGGTATATCAGTGTCAGTCATTTATACATCCCAATCCACCAAGCTATGAGGACAGACAACACCAGAGTGGTTCATGGAGGGGAAGAGGCAGAGATCCCAGACGTAGAGAGTGTGGACAAAAGGTTACTTGGAGGGGTGCACAGTCAGGGGATGCCCCACAGGGTGCGGCTGCACCACTGTATCAGCCCCCCAGCCCACAGCAGTCTCAGCCGACAGGTGGACGTATCACGTCACAGTGGAATAACACACAACCTCAAGGAAACACACCTATTTGCTACAGATGTGGATATCCAGGCCATTTAGCCTATGGTTGTCGTGTCTTATTGGATCATCAGAGGCGCCCTTTAAACTTGCCCGGGCCTATGGGGAGGGGCTACCATTAGGCAATTCTCAACGCCCCACACACAGGCAACTGCCTCAAGGATTAGTAGGAACTTCTAATGAAGTTGAAGTTTACATTGAGGACATTCCAGTGTGCGCCCTTCTTGATACTGGAGCCACTGTATCAATACTTTCTCAATCTTTTTATGAGAATCATCTTTCTCATATCCCATTAGTGTCTTTGGATAAGTTGCTTGATATTGAATGTGCTGGTGGTGAGCAACTCCAATATCAGGGAATTATCGAGGTTACAGTTAGGACTCCTGGAGGTGGTGTTAATGAGGACTCTGTATCTTGTCTGTTTCTTGTGGTATCTGACACCAGATACAATGCAAAGGTGCCAGTTTTACTGGGCACAAATGTGTTATCACATTTTCTTGAAACATGCCGAAACCAAAATGGAGATAGGTTTTTACAGAAGGCCAATTTGCATACCCCCTGGTACTTAGCATTCAGAAGTATTGTATTACATGAAAAGGAATTGGAGAGAAACCATGGGAAACTTGCTTTGGTTAGGAATGCAGAACATAAAAGTGTTGTAATCCCTAGTAATAGCACCACAGTCATCAAGGGTCAACTGAGCAGAGGGTTAGCATATCCTCAGGTATGTGCATTGCTACAACCAACCATCAGTTCTGCAGTACCACATGATCTTGACATTGCCCCAACTATCATCCAATACAACCCTCAAGGACAGGATACCATTGAAGTGCACATCTCAAATGTCACTACCAAGGCTGTCGTCATTCCGACTCGGGCTATTTTATGTGAGCTGCAACCGGTCACAATTCAAGATCTACCACCTGGTCGTCCCGTAGACTCTGACACATTGATTGATCAGATAGAGATGGATAAGGAGGGCCTAACACGTGATCAGATTGAGGAAGGATTAGACACCATACTCAAATTCAAGGACATCTTTTCCAAGGCAGATGATGACTTGGGTCACTCAACACAAGTTCGGCATCGGATTGAGCTCTATGACCACACGCCCTTTAAGCAGAGACATCGTCGTATTCCACCAGCTATGTTTGATGAAGTTAGAAGTCATTTACAGGAGTTGCTATCTGCAGGTGTAATAAGACACTCACACAGCCCATGGGCATCCAATGTAGTCCTTGCTAAGAAGAAAAATGGAAAACTCAGGATGTGTATAGACTTCAGGCAACTGAACCGCCGAACCATAAAAGATTCCTATGCACTCCCCAGAATCGAAGAAATGCTTGACTGTTTAGGTGGTATGACCTACTTTTCTGTCCTTGACATGAAGAGCGGCTACCATCAGGTAGAGGTGGAGGAAGATCATAAGCAAAGAACCGCATTTACAGTAGGTCCTTTAGGGTTTTTCGAGTATAACCGGATGCCTTTTGGCTTATCCAATGCTCCAGCTACTTATCAACGACTGATGGAGAAGTGCTTAGAAGGTCTGCACTTGAATATATGTCTGATCTATATTGATGACTTGATCATTTTCTCCAGGACATATGAGGAGCATGTCGAGAGGCTTAAGCTTGTGTTCCAGCGGCTGCAGGAATGTGGACTTAAGCTAGCTCCCAAGAAATGCAAGTTTTTCAAGAGAAAGGTCAAATACGTCGGGTACATTGTTTCAGCTGATGGCATTGAAGCAGATCCTGAGAAGATTGACAAGATTCGTCAATGGCCTACGCCAACTACACCAGAACAAGTTCGACAATTCCTGGGGTTTGCAGGCTATTATCGAAAATTTGTCAAGGACTTTTCAAAGATTTCAAAGCCTTTATCTGAACTACTGCCAAAGACTGCTTCCAAGAAGTCAAGAGCCCAGAAGCTGACCAAACAGGAATGGACATGGGGTGTTTTGCAGGATCGAGCTTTCAATGAGTTGAGGATAAAGTTATCAACACCGCCAGTGCTTGGTTACGTTGATTTCTTGAAGCCTTTTGAACTTCATACTGATGCCAGTACCCAAGGTCTCGGTGCAGTACTGTACCAGGAACAGGAAGGTCACTTAAAGGTCATTGCTTACGCCAGTAGGAGTTTGAACCATTCAGAGAGAAATTACTCAGCACATAAATTAGAGTTCTTGTGTCTGAAGTGGGCTATCTCTGATAAGTTCCACGACTATCTGTATGGTAATGACTTTACTGTAGTGACAGATAATAATCCGCTCACATACGTACTAACTACAGCTCGACTTGATGCTACGGGTCATCGCTGGTTGGCAGCCTTGGCAAGCTACAACTTTAGCATCAGATATAGACCAGGAAAAGAGAACGTGGATGCAGACACTCTATCCCGGCTGCCCACTGAAGAAGCCAATACTGAGGTTGATCAAATCACAGCAGATTCAGTTCGTGCTATCTGTGGAATGATCAATGTAAACAGCTTGGTAGAAAGTCTCTGTATGTCCACAGATGTAACAGGAGAGAAGGAAATCAATGTAGACGAAGATCAGTGTAACATGAATGCCAATGATTGGAGACGTGCGCAAGCTAGAGACCCTTGTCTTGCAACCATCATTGAGGGACTGGAGAACAGGATCAAGCCTGACAGAAGGTCATATATAGGGAACTCAGAGATGACAATATTGTTGAAGAACTACGACCACTTCAAAATCCAGAAGGATGTTCTCTACCGTGTTGTTCAACAGCATGGAACTGAACAGAAGCGACTTGTTCTCCCTTCACGGTGTCGAGCAGCAGCTTTACGAAGTCTTCACGAAAATATAGGACACCCAGGCAGAGACAGGACAGTTTCTCTCCTCAAGGAAAGGTTCTACTGGCCTGGTATGACCAAGGATGTTGAGATTCACATACAATCTTGTGGCAGATGCATGAAGCGCAAGTCCTCCACCTCAATTCGTGCACCTCTGGTTAGTATCGCAACATCTCAGCCACTTGAACTAGTGTGCATGGATTTTTTGACATTGGAACCCTCTACAGGTGGTCAGCAATATGTTCTTGTGATAACAGATCATTTTACTCGTTATGCACAGGCATATCCATCAAAGAACACTTCAGCAAGAACCACAGCAGAGCTGTTCTTCAACAACTTTGTAGTCCATTATGGTTTGCCCAAAAGGATTCATTCGGACAAGGGAGCTAACTTTGTGGGCAAGGTGATGACTGAGCTTTGTCAGCTTCTAAAGATAGACAAGTCCTCCACAACACCTTATCATCCCATGGGTAATGGAATGTGCGAGAGGTTTAATAGGACGTTGTGCAATATGCTTGGAACACTTGAACCTGAAGCCAAGAAGGATTGGAAGACCCATGTTGCACCACTAGTGCATGCGTACAACTGCACACGACATGAATCTACTGGACACTCTCCTTTCTATCTCATGTTCGGTCGTCATCCCAGACTTCCTATAGATCTGGCCTTTGGACTAGACATAGAACCTGTCACCACGAGATCAATTCTCAAGTACACCAAGACCTTTCAGGAAAAGCTGCGTAATGCCTATGAGATAGCTACTAGACAAGCCAAACAGTCTCAATCCCAGCAGAAGTCCTACTACGATCAGAGTGCAAGAGCAGCTGTATTAGATGTGGGTGACCGTGTCCTTGTTAAAGTAGTAGCTTTTGACGGTCGTCACAAACTAGCTGACAAGTGGGAAGATGACATTTACATTGTCACAAGCCAACCAAACCCTTCTATACCAGTGTATGTTGTTGAAAAGGAAAACGGAGGGGGCAGGAAGAAGACTCTTCATAGGAATCTGTTACTGCCCATTGGTTCTCTTCCTAGACCAGAAACATCTATTCCTGTACCCAAACCACGGAAAAGGAGGTCTAGCCCACGTCTGCAACCTACTATGAGAGAGACAGCATCAACTGATAATGATCAAAACACCACCGCAGAGAGTGAAGATGATGACTTTGTACTTGTCCCCATCTCTTCATCCGAACCGTCAGTTTCAGCTGCAGATGTAGTTGATAGGCCAGCTGAGGTAGAGGCAGATATAGATAGTACTGCTGTGGATGATGAAGATGCAGAGGACCAGTCACAGGAAGTTGCTCTAGATTTGGAGCAGGATGTGGGTGCATCTTTAGCGGTGGATAGTTCCAACAATGATACATCTGACACAGCACAGACATCACAGGAGGACGAAACATCTGAAGTTCTGAATTTTCCTTCAGAACCAGGGATAGCACAAGATGTTAGCGTACCTCAAGAGAGATTGGTCACACCACCAGTAGCATGTCCCAGGACATCCAGTCGTTCCAGGACTAAACCACAGTGGATGACCAGTGGTGAATATGTGATGTCAGCAGCTGTACCTAAACCTGATTGGAAATCCAGAGCAGAGTACCTCACTTCATTGATGCTCAGTGGTATTCTGACGAGTGATCCTGGACAAGTTCAAGACACTCTACTTCACCTTATCTCAGGCAAATGATGAGGACATCATTTAGTCCCAGGGGGGGAAGTGTGTGGTAGATAGTAGTTCTGTATATATCAATCATGTTTTATTAATTAGCTTTTAATTTACTATGTATGTTGTCAATAATGATATTTTGTATATTTCAGATATTGCAGTAATCAAGAATTATTTATTGTATTTCTCATTTCAGGCTTCATACTTAAATAGTTGTAAGTCAAGTATTATCATTAAAGCCCTATTCTAATGTCATGTTTTACTTAGTTGGTCAGTCAACTGCTTGGTGGTCAATCAGAGTGTAAGCCCAGGCGTCCTCTGGATTGGCTAGTTTTAAATCTCTGTGTCCCACTTTCAAACCCCTTTGTTTTCACCCTGCACTTGGCATTACTACTTCACTGTGCACTGGACTGGAAGAAAGGATATACTTATATAAAGGTTAGTAGTTAAAAGTTATAATTGTATTTCATGCCAGTATAATTATGCAAATCACTTAAGTTTAATCAATGTCTATATAGATCCTTAATTATATTTAAACATGTCACATTTACTAGTATTAGTGTGTGCATGGTGAGTGTATGTATACTAGATATATTTCATTTCACCATATGTGTGTCTGTGTTAATCTAGGACATTTGTGTATTCTGTAACTTGTATTGTGTATTAATAAGTTGATAATAGTTTACATGTTATGTTCATGTGTGTAGATAAACATACCTTCATGATGTATTTTATATCATGAACAGGTTTTCACGAGGGATTTAATCTATTTACAAGGGATTGTGACCACCCAAATACACCCCAGTGGGATTCACCGGGTATATATATATGTATACTTATATATTGCTTGCATTGTAACATAATATAATATTTATTGTACCATATTTATATTAAATGTGTAAATCCATTAAACTTACATATCTAAGCTTATAATTGTGAAATGTTATAAATGATATAACATGTATAGCTTATAAGTGTAGTAGATTATTAATTAATCTGCTTCAGTTTTGATGTACTAGATATAATTGTATGTTTATTATTGTATTCATTGTTCCAGGGTGTCGGTTTATCACGACAGAATAAATAATCAGACCTCACACCCTAGCCTGTGTCATTATGTTATCTGGGACACATATGCACCTATAATGGCTACAACACACACACAACCACAAACTAATCAAGATACGAAACTTGATACTAAACACAATCTACTGGCATCTTCATTGTATAAAGGTCTGTACTCGTGACTAAACACCCCATGCCAAACACCATCATGCTGGAATCTTCACTGTATTAAAGTCAGTACTTGTGACTAAACATCCCATGTCATGCACCCTCATGCTGGCATCTTCATTGCATTAGAGTCAGTACTTGTGACTAAACACCCCATGTCATACACCATCATGCTGGCATCTTCATTGTATTACAGTCAGTACTTGTGACTAAACACCCTATGCCAATCACCATCATGCTGGCATCTTCATTGTATTACAGTCAGTACTTGTGACTAAACACCCCATGTCATGCACCATCATGCTGGCATCTTCATTGCATTACAGTCAGTACTTGTGACTAAACACCTCATGTCATACACCATCATGCTGGCATCTTCATTGTATTACAGTCAGTACTTGTGACTAAACACCTCATGTCATACACCATCATGCTGGCATCTTCATTGTATTACAGTCAGTACTTGTGACTAAACACCCCATGTCATGCACCATCATGCTGGCATCTTCATTGCATTACAGTCAGTACTTGTGACTACACACCCCATGTCATGCACCATCATGCTGCCATCTTCATTGTATTACAGTCAGTACTTGTGACTAAACACCTCATGTCATACACCATCATGCTGGCATCTTCATTGTATTACAGTCAGTACTTGTGACTAAACATTTCATGTCATACACCATCATGCTGACATCGTCATTGTATTATAGTCAGTACTTGTGGCTAAACATTCCATGTCATGCAACATCATGCTGGCATCTTCATTGTATTACAGTCAGCACTTGTGACTAAACATTCCATGCCAAGCACCCTCATGCTGGCATCTTCATTGTATTACAGTCATTACTTGTGACTAAACACCCAATGTCATGCACAATCATGCTGGCATCTTCATTGCATTACAGTCAGTACTTGTGACTAAACATTCCATGTCATGCACAAACATGCTGGCATCTTCATTGTATTACAGTCAGTACTTGTGACTAAACACCTCATGTCATACACCATCATGCTGACATCGTCATTGTATTACAGTCAGTACTTGTGACTAAACATTCCATGTCATGCACAATCATGCTGGCATCTTCATTGTATTACAGTCAGCACTAGTGACTAATCGTTCCATGTCATACACCATCATGCTAGCATCTTCATTGTATTACAGTCTGTACTTGTGACTAAACATTCCATGTAATACACCATCATGCTGGCATCTTCATTGTATTACAGTCAGTACTTGTGACTAAACACCCCATGTCATACACCATCATGCTGGCATCTGTATTGTATTACAGTCAGTACTTGTGACAAAAGATCCCATGTCATACACCATCATGCTGGCATCTGTATTGTATTACAGTGAGTACACCCCCATGTCATGCACCATCATGCTGGCATCTTCATTGCATTACAGTCAGTACTTGTGACTAAACACCCCATGTCATGCACCATCATGCTGGCATCTTCATCGTATTACAGTCAGTACTTGTGACTAAACACCCCATGCAAATCACCATCATGCTGGCATCTTCATTGCATTACAGTCAGTACTTGTGACTAAACACCCCATGTCATACACCATCATGCTAGCATCTTCATTGTATTACAGTCAGTACTTGTGACTAAACACCCTATGCAAATCACCCTCATGCTGGCATCTTCATTGTATTACAGTCAGTACTTGTGACTAAACAACCCCATGTCATGCACCATCATGCTGGCATCTTCATTGCATTACAGTCAGTACTTGTGACTAAACATCCCGTGTCATGCACCATCATGCTGGCATCTTCATTGTATTACAGTCAGTATTTGTGACTAAACACCCCATGCAAATCACCATCATGCTGGCATCTTCATTTCATTACAGTCAGTACTTGTGACTAAACACCCAATGTCATGCACCATCATGCTGGCATCTTCATTGCATTACAGTCAGTACTTGTGACTAAACACCCCATGTCATGCACCATCATGCTGGCATCTTCATTGTATTACAGTCAGTACTTGTGACTAAACACCCTATGTCATGCACCATCATGCTGGCATCCTCATTGTATTACAGTCAGCACTTGTGACTAAACACCCCATGTCATACACCTTCATGCTGGCATCTGTATTGTATTACATTTAGCACTTGTGACTAAACATCCCATGTCATGCACCATCATGCTGGCATCTTCATTGTATTACAGTCAGTACTTGTGACTAAACATCCCATGTCATGCACCATCATGCTGGCATCTTCATTGTATTACAGTCAGTACTTGTGACTAAAGATCCCATGTCATACACCATCATGCTGGCATCTTCATTTTAGTGACCTGTTTCACACTTCGCTACTTTCGGTTTGAAAGCGAGGTTCTGAGAGCAGAAGGTGAAGGCTGGATAGCACATGAAACACATGGAGATGTCAACAAGGCACGCAATCGGGACAAACTGCGATAATTTAACGATCCCGGTACATTTATCGTTAGTATTGAACATTATTCGTATTCTTATCATTGACAAACTTTTCTACTGTTATCGGGTCTCCTTACGAATATAAATTTAAGTCTGGCCGTTCTGTGGTGACTTCAGTTTAATATATCCATGACCACCTGGTAACTCCAAGTGCAGTTTATGGTAGCTTAACAGACTTAATACAAATGCTACTGAGATCTTTTAAAGAATAATTCATTGTTTACACACCATTAAGACAAACTATTTATTGTGAGTTTAAATAACTTTGCGGGTTGTATTTGAAGTCGGAATATTGACCTTTTGATATATCTACATATATGTCAGAAGCTAACTAAATTGATATGTTGATATAATGTATCAAATTGTAACCTACTGAGAATTTACAATCGTAGCAAATCAGAATTTTGCATCAGTTGCGAATTTGATGTAAATTGTAATGGACTCAAATGCATTCCAATAAAATATTTGACCTCTAGATCTACTTGTACTGTTGTGATTGTGAACAGTTGTTATTTTGATTGTCAATGTTGACAGATTAGATAGCATGAGGTGTAATATTTCAACTGAATTATTACATAAAGTGTGTGTAAATATTTGAAGTAAAGTACAGTTTGATCTGCAATTTTGTAAACAATATTTCGAAAATGATATTTACTTTACTGTACCAAATTAATCATGTCATGAAATGAACAAAAACCCAACTATATGTTATTAATGGCCAGTAAATGTTCAATCTACATGTGATCTTTATATAATTTACAGAAACAGATAACTCTTTAACAGTTTGTATTAAAATATTTCAAATGCATAAATTGATATTGACATTACTACAAACTTAAAGTATAAACAGAATTAATTTTAATCCCCATGCGTATTGCAATCATAACTCATGTATTCCCTTTGTTTAATTGTGTAACCCATCTGGTTTTATGTCCACAAACATGTTTTGAGACTTTTAAAACAAAATGTTTTCTTTTGTGCAAGCACTTGCCATGTATTATTGATTATTAATCATATCAATTTATATGTAAGAATATAGTTGTGCTTACTGTGTCATTTTGCAATAATTATATTGTTATGATGTAATAATTTACTATTGTTTACAATCTTTAGAACTTTATTTAGAACTTGTTTATTTCAATCAAGTCAAGTGGTGTGATAGTTTTTATAGTTATGTATATTTCAAATAAAACGAGAAATAAAAAAAATATAAATACATAGAAGAAATTTGTTTTCCTTGTCAAATAACGATGATAGCATGAATTTATCTCATCTTGTGATCTGACAAAGTTAATATTTTCAAGTCAAGATATCAACTTTAGTAAACCACAAGAAGAGATAAACATTTCATTTGACAAAATAAATTCAAGTCTTATATTTTCTTTGTGATCTTCATGACCTTACTCAGAAAACCATAGTGTCAATGAGGCAGACTGTCTGTGGGTGTGACAAAACGTGAAATTTCACCTGATTTTAATAAAAATCTTATTTTTATTTCACTGAAGCGAAAGTATGTTTTCAGCATGGTCAGACTAAACAAAGTATTTCATGATTAAATACATACCGGTAATACAAATATCAAAACGTGTTTCATTAAAACAAGAGTGAATTTCTGTGTGACATTGATATAAAGAGCTGTAGTACACTGTCATTACCGACTTACTGTAGGTGTGACAAAACGTGATATTTCACCTGATTTTAATAAAAATCCTATTTATTTCAGTCTAGCGAAAGTATATTTTCAGCATGGTCAGACTAAACAAAGTATTCCAGGATTAAATACATACCGGTTATACAAATATCAAAACGTGTTTCATTAAAACAAGAGTGAATTTCTGTGTGACATTGATATAAAGAGCTGTGGTACACTGTGATAAAATTGATGCATCTGTTGAGTTTACTGTTTACACAGAATATGCTGTTTGAGTTTTAGACATATCAGATGAATTGATGCCTTCAAGATTGTTCTAAAGTAGCATGTAATGTTACACACTGTGATTAATTCTCCTTAAATTTCTCTATTTCAGAAGAATGTTGTTTTCTAAATAAGCAATATTTTGAGAGAAGGTGAATATGCATTGTTTATAAAAAATTTTATTGAAGTAGAAATATTATTACAATATATATATATGTTATTGAATTATTCAATTCAGGCCAGCGAGTCAACACATTGAAGTACTAGTATCCGGTGATGGATGTCTGGAGGAGCTTTCTTCTGACAGTAACACACTGTTTACAATGTGCGTCCTGTCAAAGGACGAGGAAGTGAAAAGCCATATTCATTCTATCAACAAATGTGCTTCCTGTCACATTTAACTTAAATAGGATGAGGAAGTGAAAAGCCTTATTCACTCACAAAACAACATGGCCAATATTTATCAGACACTAAAAAAGCACACTGTACCATTTGTTTACAAGCAAGAACATTATTTTCTCCTGGAATTTAATAAAGTGCTTTTGACTGACAAAGACACCCAGTCCATGTTAAGTTTTGAAAACTTATATTGTGTGAAATAAAGACATAAACATTTCGGTTTGTTTTTCTTTGTTAAATATGAGAAATCTAGATTGTTCCATCAACATAATTTGTACCGATACATATATTTTATCTTGGCTTGATTACCAATTCAAATTGATTTCTTTTTATATTTTGTTATTTTATCTGTACTCATATCTGATCAAGACATTTTCAAACTATTCAGGATAAATGTATTAGTAGCTTCCTTTTGATATACAATTACCTATCATCATACAGGATTAGGTGAGGGTGTTCAAGAAGTTGGTGGTTGTATCAATTCTTATATTTCTTCAATTTCATGCATTATTTATATTTATCAATTTTTAGTTTCCTTTTAAGTTATTTTAAACAGTTCACACATTATTATTTTTGTCGCACACGGTGCAATCTCAATCGGCAATTATCAGTTAAGTACCGTATTCGACGTAATAAGCGCCCAGGGCGCTCTCAAAATTAGAAATAGGGGGCTCTTATTAGAATATTATTTTGGTAAAAAAAAGAGAGTTGAAAGATAAATTTCGTGGTTTATGCTGACACACTGAAATGTTTATATGCGACAGATACATTTTTTCCAAAATTTAATTGCCCATAATTAAGAATGCATATAACACACGACTGCGTATTTTACGCGAATAAAAAAGTCTTGTGTACATTGATCAATAGGAAGGGGTGCTAATTTGGATTATTCACTAGCCAATATATTAGCAAATATCGCCGTAGGGGCTTATTAGAGCGGGGCGCTTATTACGTCGAATACGGTAAGTGATGTTTGAAGAACAAGTAAAGTATCATTTGTCATTGTACACACTGAATAGAGTTATCGCCGATTCTGAAAATTTATTTTGACACACGAATTATTTTGTGAACTAATTTCATTTACTTCGTAATATGTTGAGATGAAAATCACAGCAGAAAAAGTGTATTTTGTCAACTGGACGATAGTGCGTTGTGCAGCAAACACCACTATGAAACGTAAAATAAACATGATCTCGATCTCGAGTTCGCCAAGCCACGCATTGACTGAGCAAATTTGCAAAAGTACACTGACGTGATTCATGTTATGCGGTTCATTTATGATACAAAATTTTTGTCATTGAATGTACTGTCACATTGTACCTATATGCCGACGAGGTTATGATAAAACAATCTATTTCTGAAATGCGTATCTCGAAATGCACCTTTCGATTCACTTTTGGGGTCCTGACAGCAAAATGCTAATTCCAGTGTACTACAGGCATATTTTAGTTGGACCTCATGATTAAATGTGAAATATCTTCTGTATTAGATACAGAGGATTCCATTTTTTGTTTGTTTGAAATGTCCATAAGTGAAATGCACAACATGCTGTCTGTTCCCTATGAGCTGATGCGACTCACACTGCATGGAGCTATGCTCTCCAAGCCTCGTTTTCGATCCAAGATGGCGAAAGTGTGAAAAAGGTCAATTACGGTCAGTGCTTGTGACTAAACATCTCATGTCATACATCAAAAGCGTAACATATGTTCCAATCAGCTGAGGCAAAAACAGTCATCAAGTTGTCAAGCATAGACAATAAAAACGATTAAATCTCCTGTGTATTAGATGATGGTAATGATCTGAAATTTATAACGTTGGATTAGGAAGGAGAAACATTAAAGTGTTTTATAATACTTGGGAACATGAGCAATACGATTTAGCAACATAAACATGCATAAAAAGGTATAGGGAAAATGGTAAAAAGAACTTGAAAATTAAACTAAACAACTTGCCTGTGCACAAGCGGTCGCCAAACATATTTGACAGTTTTAAGTATGTGGTAGACTTATGAATAGCACTGGGCCTCGGCACAAGCATGGTGTTTGAAGACAAGTTATACATGTACATCCCATATCGTGACTGTTTTTCACTATTCATATTCTAAATTCATTCGTAATACCACACCATTATAGTACTCCTTGAAACTTTAAAATGACTTCAAATGTACAAAAGATTGAACGTAAACGAATAATATATTACATATGAATTATTCAATCATTGTCTCTTTTATCAGCCGCTTCGTTTTTCTCGTTTGCATTGTACAAAGAAAGATGTTAACTGTTCTTTTGCAGATTTAGCCTCAGAGTGTGCTCATTCGAATTAGGAATGAAAATAATTGAATATCATGAATATATATTATACACTGTAACAGTTAAAATGTATACATATATATGTACACTGTAAATGCATTCACTTTAAAGTCGTTTTCGACCTTGGACCTTCGCGAGTGAGTTGAATGATCCAGGGCAATTAGAACGAAATGTAAAACGGGTGTATAAGTGTTTGAATTTGCTAATATACATGTAGGTTTGTTAAATATGATTATAAAACGAATTCCTTTCAAAATGTCAAAAATTAAATTATTCTTGAGAAACAGCTGACTTGGTGGGAGATGTGACGTCAGCCACCGGAGACTGCACATGCGGACACAGTTTAACCTTACACTGCCGTGATTATGGGCCGGAAGAGCGAAACCTAGCCATAATCAACTCTAAAATCTCTTTGCTTTCGTGAAGCTACAGTAAGACTGGTAACGCTGCAGCAAACACGGGATATTGCTGTACCGGGACTCTCAAATTACAAGAAAAACACAGAAATGCGTATACCGTATTATACAGTAGTAATTTATTAGATGCTGAAGTATAGTATAGTTGCACAAAAGTACTTTACATTTAACAAATTTAATAACTCTAAGACTTTAATATTTCATAGATGTACATTATAATTTCTAAAATTTCTGTGTGTTGTTATAAGGGATTAAGAGCTACAGCTCACTGCATTTTTGGTTATTGTCTGTCTGACTAAAGTGGACATGTGCAGGTGAACTCTTCACAGAGTTACAAAATTAGTGTCTGAAATGCATAGAGCATAGAGTTTTGAGCAAAGAACAATATTCTCGCCCATGGGCGACATAGTATAAATTTTGAGTTTTCGAATGATTTCTTTTACATTTCTTCTTCCTTTTTATGTACCCATGATAACAGCATATTCAATTTTTCAAAATACCTTTGACACAGACTGGCCACAGCATGGAGAGTTTCTGGACAAATAGGTTTCCAGAATTAAAATGGGACGTGTTATATATGTTACACACCATCTCATGGAAAGAGGAGAGTGAAAACAGGTCCCCAGTAATACACTGCCTGTCGTAAAAGGCGATTATATATTCTTGATCATGGTATGTCATGGTACCCCTACAGCGTGGCACGTTCCTGCTAATATCAACCACTGGTGTCAGTGCCCCAGACTAGACTATTTACAGGTTGCCGTAATACAGTTGCACACTTGTTGACTGCACATCAACCGCTTGTGTCAGTGCCAAAGACCAGAACTATTTACAGGTGGCCGTCATACAGATGCACACTTGATGACTGCACACCAACCACTGGTGTCGGTGCCCCAGACTAGACTATTTACAGGTTGCTGTCATACAGCTGCGCACTTGTTGACTGCACACCAACCACTGGTTTCAGTGCCCCAGACTAGACTATTTACAGGCCGCCGTCATACGGTGCACACTTGTTGACTGCACACCAACTACTGTTGTGAGTACTCCAGACCAGATTATTTACATGTTGCCGTCATACAGCTGCACACTTGGTGACTGCACATCAACCACTGGTGTCAGTGCCCCAGACTAGACTATTTACAGGTCGCCGTCATACGGCTGCACACTTGTTCACTGCGCACCAACCTCTGGTGTCAGTGCCCCAGACTAGACTATTTACATGTTGCTGCCATACAGCTGCACACTTGTTGACTGCACATCAACCTCTGGTGTCAGTGCCCCAGACTAGACTATTTACAGGTCGCCGTCATACGGCTGCACACTTGTTCACTGCGCACCAACTACTGGTGTGAGTACTCCAGAACAGACTATTTACAGGTCGCCGTCAAACAGCTGCACACTTGTTGACTGCACATCAACCACTGGTGTCAGTGCCCCAGACTAGACTATTTACAGGCTGCTGTCATACAGCTGCACACTTGTTCACTGCACACCAACCACTGGTGTCAGTGCCCCAGACTAGACTATTTACAGGTCGCCGTCATACGGCTGAACACCTGTTGACTGCACACCAACCTCTGGTGTCAGTCCCCCAGACTAGACTATTTAAAGGTTTTTCCGTGATGCAGCTGCACACTTGTTGACTGCACATCAACCACTGGTGTCAGCGCCCCAGACTAGACTATTTACAGGTCGCCGTCATACGGCTGCACACTTGTTCACTGCGCACCAACTACTGGTGTGAGTACTCCAGACCAGACTATATACAGGTCGCCGTCAAACAGCTGCACACTTGTTGACTGCACATCAACCACTGGTGTCAGTGCCCCAGACTAGACTATTTACAGGTTGCCGTCATACGGCTGCGCACTTGTTGACTGCACACCAACCACTGGTGTCAGTGCCCCAGACTAAACTATTTACAGGTTGCCGTCATACAGCTGCACACTTGTTGACTGAACATCAACCACTTGTGTCCACTATGTCAATCAATACACCGATTTTAAGCTTTTATGTCGAATGTTGCACTCAAATGATGCCAAAACGTTTAACATGAGATTCAAACATACAAAATATGAATCCTACAATAACAAATATTTCTAACTGCTAAACTTCCATGTGGTATTATGACCAGATAAACTGTGCTTACACCTAACTATAAATAATATCAGTGACACTGTGCATAATGTCTTGTAATGAAATGTCTAAATGCAAAAGATTGAGTTTGCTAAAGAATTTTTAAGGGAGACATAGTCATGTTTTTACTGCAAAATATCATTGTCAATGTACAATTCTAGACGCAGAATTTTGGTAATTCTACCGCAGAATTCGTCTGGGACGGTACTACTGATACTACTAATACTACTACCGCTGAAACTACAACCACTATCACTGAAACTACCATTACTACTACTGTTGCTGCTACTACTACTACTACTGCTGCTCTTTCTACTACTACAAGTAGTACTACTACTACTATTACTACTACTGCTGCTCCTCCTCCTACTACTACCACTACTACTACTACTACTATTACTACTACTACTACTACTACTACTACTACTATTACTATTACTATTACTATTACTATTACTACTACTACTATTACTATTACTTCTACTACTACTGCTAATAATAATAAAAATAATAATAAGAATAAGAATAAAGTACTTCTACTGCTACTACTCTTGCTACTACTAATTCTACTATCGGTTTCTACAGCCGAACCGATGTCAATGTTTAGGATGTTGAAGCAGACATTCCCAGGCTGCAGGCATATTCTTTAGGGAACGCTGAAGGGCATCATCTAAATCCCCACGGCTTGCATATAGGTAGTCATGGAGATAAAGGGGATGTTTGGAGGTAGACTGTTTGTAGTTTTCAATTAGATACATAGCTCATTAAGTCTTGACATTGGTCCTCAAGAGTTGTAAGTTGCCTTCGTGTGTGGCAAATACATGTACATGTAAACATATACGGACAATCGTAAACATTGACTACAGAAGGACAGAAGATAAAGAATTATGAGTCGTGTATTTCACACGTCACGTGACAAGAGAAGGGTTAACCATTACTTAATGACTGAGTTATTGATATATGCAAACATACCGTACTTTCCATATCAAGATCACTCCATAGACAAACATCGAGTGTTGGGCACCTGTTCTACCCCGGAACGTCCACTGTGAGTCTGGGACACTTCATACACAAACATAGAGCGATGTGACCTGTTCTACCCCGGAACGTCCACTGTGAGTCTGGGACACTTCATACACAAACATAGAGCGATGTGACCTGTTCTACTCCGGAATGTCCACTGTGAGTCTGGGACACTTCACACACAACCATTGAGTGTTGGAGACCTGTTCTACCCCGGAATAAGCTGGGTGCGTGGTTTTGAACAGAAGAAGAAGACGTTTATTCATGAATGAAGGCCCTAAGTTCATTTACAAGGAATAATAGACTATGCACATGCACAAATTTTCTTACAAAAAAACAACAACGTTCATATTGTTTGTACATTTGTATTGACATAGGTAAATGTCTTTTTAAATATATGGACAGGTTTTTAAAAACACAATCATTTTTAGTAGATCGAAGACTGATAAATGTTAGGACAGATGGTTGTACATGGTAGCAAATTTAAATTAAGTTTTCTCTTCCACTTTTATAAAAAGGACAAATTTTAAAAAAATGGTATTCATTTTCTATTTCATAGTAGTTACATTTCATACATAAACTAAACGACGACTCTGGTTGTATTAATCGAGTTTTCTGTACATTTAGAATATGGCTAAAACAACAGAATTTACATAAAAGCTCTAAGAAGATCTCTTTCACATGCTAAAGTAGACATATATTTTTTCTGGTGCGAAAAGTGATTTATAGGGTGAATAAACATCAAGGAGAGAAGAATTGGTGATTTTGTAATGCCAGTTTTGGAATTCTATATCTTTACATCGTTGTTTGAATATAACCATGAAGCATTTCATATCGCCGCAATCCTGAGACAACCACACACATGAACAGTTTTGAACACTTGTTTATCATATCGGATGCATATTTATATAAGATTTATATTGAAAATAACTAAAATGTACAAGACTATTACTCGTCAATTATATATAAAACCACTTCAGCCTTAATGGTCATCGGGGGCTTTATTTACTTATACATACCCTCCCCACCGTCACTGAATGCATTTGTCATTGAATAACCTGACTATGACACAAGTTATCGTACCAAATGAAGGCAGGCATCCTGTGCGTCACGCGAGTAGGCGTCAATGAATGTCCGAGTTTCCTTTTGTAGCTGAACAAGGCGACTGCCATATTTGACTTCCTGTTGAGTCTGTGTCGTGTAAGTAAAATATATCTACACATTTCTTGTGGTTATATTATTATCTTCTTAACATATAGTATGTTGTGCCTCTTGATGAGTGTTTACAGCTGTATGACTTCCTTTATAGATCTTAAAGCATCGGTGTGAACTAAGTTGAATCTAGTGTGTGTGTGGTTATGAGGAGGAATGCAGTGGGTCGGTCAGGTTGGGTGGAGTAGTTTTGGAGAGTATGGACTCAGCGTTGATAAAATGACACTATATGGCCCCAGATATTGCCATGGTCAGTTATGCATGTTAACACATATTTTTAGTTGTATGTTGGCACAACGTTACGTTCATCATTTGCTTAGTCACTTGATACGTGCGAGGTAACGGACCATCCAATACAGGCCATGTTCCGCCATGTATTGTTTAGATAAGTTAGCAATTCGCAAAACAGCATCACTGATGCAAAGGTCGAGCAACTTTATTGCAGACACTAATTTGTAAGTGTTGTACAAGAAGAGATTGAGTGGTGGGAACGGCAGGCCATGTTGTAACATGCTACACAAGCTGGCCACGGCTGGTGCTGAAGTCATTCTATAGGTTGTCATGGCTGCCACTCTGACGTCACCATGCATGAATAGCGCTTCGACATGCCTGTCAAGTGCACGAACTGCAGTGATGTGTTTCTAGAGCGACACAGCAGGGATATTGTGAAGTCGGGTCACTCATGTCATCTGCTTAGTTTTACATTTCCCCTGATTGTTATGCATTGGTGAACGTTCCTCAAACACAGTTTCATACAAAGACACATTGCTATGGTGGGGATCGAAATCTACCACATGCTTGACAGGATATTTCACTGTTAAGACATTTATATCACGGCACGTCAGCTTGATGTAGGAGGAAAATCAACAAGCATGGGTATGGCGCTAAAAAAACCCAGAAACATGATCCCAACGAAATGGGATTCGAACCCGCTATCATAGGTCTCTAGTGTGCCAAAGGGACGCAGCTTTCCACAGCGAAATGCGACAATTTATAATTAGACGACTAGGAACCCGTGCCTACTAAGTTCAATCTCCATTCGCCTACAGTGCATTTCGCCTACAGTGTACATCACCTACAGTCGAGCTGGATATTAGTTCACTTTGCCTACACTGTGAAAATCGCACCCTAAAATTAATTAAGTGTTTTGGATGTTACTACTTTACTCTCTGTTGACAAACCTGTGGGGTGCCTTGAGAGATGTTGTTCATACCATGTACAAATGTCCTCTCAACACCCAGTACAAGAAAGGGGATCTCTGTGGGTTTTCATGAATTATTACTCCCGTGTAGAATCATCAAAATAGTTGTGTTCATAGTCAACCTCTTGTACATCAACCCCTTTTCCCTCAACCATTAACACCTAACACCCAACAGCCAACCACCAGCCCGGAGATACAATGCGAGGGCGATTTACTGATAAGATTGTCTGACATGTAGTTTCGTAGCACTGTATAAGGCTTATTCCATAACATACATAAACATAGTGATGAGTTGGAGCCTCGTTGTTGATACACTTATTGTAAGACTTCAAGAAGCTAACAATAATTGAACAAAATGTAAGATTTTGTATGCACATTATTTTGTATAGTATTGAAGTTTAAAGGGGCAAGGTAATATCCCAGTTCATTGAACCTGTAAGTATGCAACATGGAGAATAATTAACAAAAGCACGACGTTCGATTTGACCAGGACTTCTGACGCAGTATGCAGGAACTTTCAATTTCAGTTAGTTATGTTTTCCATTTATTTTTTAGATCTGTAGCTTAGTCCCAGCGAGATACACACACACCTGACGTCAGAAGATGGCTGCTCCCCACGTTGTCGTCATCCAGAGGAACCACAAGTACCTAAAGGAGAACCTTCAGGTGGACCCTGTGCTGGACGCCTTGTTGGAGGACGATGTCTTCACACAGGCGGACTATGACAGGTGTAGACAGGCTGGGCCGGAGAAATGTGAGAAGCTGTTAGAAATATTAAAGAAGAAGGGACAAGAAGGGTACCGGACACTGTGTGCTGTCCTTGATTCCTCACAGCCGTTCATCAAAAAACGGCTTGATGAAACCTCCATGGAAGCAGGTATGTTAGTAGGGTTATCATATGTGATCACAAGCTGCCAGAACTACCAACAGCAGTTTGACTAGTACTGCTGTAATATAAGCCTGGATATAACATGGAGTTCACAGCCAGAAATTCACAGGGTCACATCTCGTTTCATTCTCTTCCATCCATTAAAACTCATTATAGCTTAAATGGATAGAATTATCTTTGAATCGCCCGCATGTTATCAGAAATGAGCGGGCCACTGTAACTTGATATGCCCTCATATTGCTTGACGGGCCATTATCACGCCCATTGTTAGGTGACGTCATATCATCCACAGACATGTCTAGTTAGTAGCTAATCCAGCAGAAGAAACAAAAAGTCTTCAAACAACGAGTTATATCTCATTTCGTACTATTTTTACTACATGCACAATGTTCTACTCTTCAGGTAGTTCAGACATCGTCTATGTCAACAAGTTCAAGCTGGAAGCTCAGTACAAAAAGGAACTTGGTGACAAAGAGGACCAGATAGCTGAACTGCACTCTGTGAGTAGTCCGAACACAGTTAAAACTTGTCTGCTCGTCATGTTAAGATAACCCTGTATTCAGATGAGATAGATATGTTTGAATTAGTACTGCACATGTATTAGGTATCAGATGTGCAATTTTAGTGAATGTACGCTTCCCGCAACTCTCTTAAACATCAAGTT
The DNA here is from genome assembly GCF_022045235.1 of Haliotis cracherodii. Lineage (NCBI taxonomy): Eukaryota > Metazoa > Mollusca > Gastropoda > Lepetellida > Haliotidae > Haliotis > Haliotis cracherodii. The sequence continues at coordinate 39,851,643 of NW_027266330.1, read as the reverse complement.
TATATTACATTTTCCGAGACAAGTGAAACAGACAAGACATGTAATAAGCTGCAGTATCTAGGTGTATTTATATGTAGTGGATGTTCAGGTGATTACTCCTCGTTCACGTCTGTTTTCAGGCAATGGAAAGGCTTGAGGAACAAATAAAACAAAAATACTTGGACAGCGCTGAACGGGAGGAAGCAATGAAAAAGGAAAGAGAGGAACACATAGCACAGCTAGAAAAGCAGAAGGAGGAAGTAGAAACATGTAGGCTGATGTTTGCTTCCTGTTTCAAGTCTAGCTTTTATTTACAACTTTACTTTTACCTATGCTGCAATAAGTTACCATCGACCCGTATAGGATTAGTAGCCACACAATGCCATTGTCACAATGAAACATGCCACATAATTTGAAGTTTGATCAATTCTCTGATGCGATCCTTGTAATCACATTTCAGTGAAAATGCAACTGTCAAAGTCAAACGATGATTTGCAGCAGAGTCAGGCAGAATGTGACGACGTGAAGAAGGTAGGAATGATGTTATCCTGAAGGAGATACATTTAATAACCAAGGCAATAGAAACATTGTTGCACATCTACACATGTAACATAATAAGTACAATCTGAGGCAATGGTACTTGTCATTTCAGAGACTGCATGAAGAACAGGAGGCATACGAGGCCTTGACAGGGGATCCTAGGCCACAGTCCCCAGATAGGGAAGACATTGCAGTGCAGGTCCAACGTACAGGTACATGATATGCATGAAGAAAAGGGACAATCAATCTCACAAGCGTAAATAGTTAGAAACATGATCATAATGAGGTGAGGTGAAATGTGGTTTAGCGTCACGTTCAAGATTATTGCACTTGTAAAGCGACGCATATGCATGTGTTTGTGTGTGGCTGCTTGTACCAGTCCGGAAAAATGCTGATTCTATATTGCTAGCCCATTGAGATACCATGCCGCAGTTTAACATGAATACCCAACTCAGACATAGTCTTTGCCGACCAGTCATTGTTTCAGCCCCTTAATGCTGTCATGGCAGGGTGACAAGTATAAGCTGGTAGCGTATTTTGGTATGACGCTGCCGGGGATCGAACCCCCGACCTTACTCTCTCCGGGCAGACACTCTATCCGCTAGACACATCTTAATGTGTTTTTTTACCCACAGGTGCCATTGACAGAATGTGCCAGTTCTCAACTCAATCCTGCTGTGATGAAAGTCAGCTTTGTCTCCTTCCATGCCTGCATTCTGCCTGCAAACCATGCATTGATCACCACACCGCCCTAGCGAAGCAGAAGTGCCTCCAATGTCCCTGTGGTTGTGAGTTCAACATGGAACAGACTGAAGTAGATCATGTTGGATGCAATGAGGCTGCCTATGCTGCCAACGTTGAGGGGGACAAGAAATGTAACTACATCGAGGGAGATCATGACGCAAAGGCTGAGGTGTACTGTCACGAATGTGATAACCTGCTCTGCTCCGACTGTCATAAACTACATGACGTGCCGAAGCGGAATAGAAACCACATAGTGGAGGAGGTCAATCAGACAGAGAATATCCCCATGAGGCATTGGCTGAAGGAACCTAATTGCACAGACCACCCAAAAAATGAACTCCAGCTGTATGACCACACATGTAAGAAGGCTATCTGTATTGTATGTCTACATGGGGCCCATAGAGATCACAAGAAAGAAGATTTGAATCATGCCCATGAGAAGGCAAAGGGTCAGCTGGAGGAACAGTTGCAGAATCAACGACGTAAACTGAAAGATGTCACAGACAAAATGGCAACTGTCAACAGTCACCAAGATGAACTGGGCGATAAACAGAGAAAGCTGGAACAAGCCATCATTACGGTTTGTAAAAGTGTGGCTGTAAAGTCCCTTCATCGACAGCGAAATCTGAGGGAAGAGGTCAAAATGAGTTTGGAGGCCCCAAATAAAACAGTTCAAGAGACACTTGACACTATACATGACGTCCATACTTCCATTGCATCCACGATAGACTACACACAGAGAACACTGGAATCTACAAGACGAGAGGAGCTCATTACTCTCACTGCTGCAATACTGAAGAAATGTGATGAAAATCTCAAGAGGGAACTTCCAGAAGATGACACAAGAGATACAAAGATCCTCCTTTCCTTTCAAGGCCAGAAAGCCCTGGAGGAACTCATCGATACATTTGGTGGCCTTGTCACCTGTCTCGACTTGGATCATATTCCAGACACACAGCCTACTTATCAAGGTAGGTATATTTAAGAACATTCATGTTTAGATAATACTCAGCAACCCATTGACCAGTTTCTCATTCAACTATTAAGATCTGAGCCTTTGCATAAATGTCTCAGTCAGCTTTATTCATCATACCTACGTCAGTACCAAAGTATGTAATCCAGAATATTGCAGTAACACTTATCCAAACATCGAAATGACTTATCGTCATTCTAAAGTACCATTAATTGCTAATAAAATTTTGAATTTATCTGTTCAATATTTATCTCCAGGTCTGCTTCAACAAATACACCTGCTGACGTTGAGAGAACAAGAAACAAACACGGTAATATGTTGTTTAAAGGGAAATTACATGTATCTTTATAAGTTGAATGCAAATATTGTTGGAATCATATTAGAATATTTGTCTGATGACCGTGGTCGGGAGTTCTATACCAGTTCTATGTTATATAAGAACGTCACGTTACAAACTGATCTTTTTGATGCCAGTGTTGTTGTTTCAGCTACATGAAGGACGATGGCGCCAGCTTGTCAAGATTTTATATCGCATCCCAGGTACAGTATGCTACTATGATGAGGTCGGGAAGAGCAGATTAAATAAATCACTTGGATAATATCATCTCTCAAATCTTAAATGCAAAACATGAACGTATCTTACGCATACATGAATTACTCGAAGTGATACATACATACATACATACATACATACATACATACATACATACATACATACATACATACATACATACATACATACATACATACATACATACATACATACATACATACATAAATACATACATACATACTTACATACATACATACATACATACATACATACATACATACATACATACATACATACATACGTATGTGCGTGCATGTAATACATTCAAACATGCATACGAACGTGCGTGGATGCGTGCGTGCGTGCGTGCGTGCGTGCGTGCGTGCGTGACTGAGTGCGTGTGTGTTAACATTTAGAGTCGGAGATTGCTTTCAAATATGTTTATGTTTGTCTTCCAACAGGAATCAAGGAATCCGACTCTACTGTATCTGGATCACAGGAACTCCAGCCTGCACAGCTGACATCACAAGACGTTTATGAAGTTGTCACCAAAGTACGTGCAATAACCCAATGAGGTTCCGGGTCTGAATAGGTCCCCAGCAACCAATGCTGATTGTAAACAGGCGAATAAATGGATCAGGTGATCAGGCTCGTTGATAGCGTGTCATTGTTCCCCGACGGCGTAGGGCATGGACACATACTATCAATCATTGGTTTGTTTGGCCCTGATACAATTACTTACATGCCGCCACCATATAGATGGAATATTGCTGAGTGCGGTGTTGAACAACAGACACAATGTTTAACAACATACCAATCCTCTCCCTCTGAATTTAAGCTTTGTAGAGTGAAAGGAAATAAGTCGCTGAGTATTAATTGGCCATTCTATAAATTTAGTTACAGCTTGCACTATTATAATCTTTCAAAACCTTTGTTTTCAGTTCATAATTGGATCACTCATGTCCACGGAGACAACTCCACGTGTAATTTGCTTGACAGGTACGTGCCCGACAATTCCATACAATCTGAATAATGTGAATGACAGTGAGTTTGTGACTTGTCAGCAGTATTCTTTAAGTCAAAATAGAGTTACTATCAGTATTTAGGATATCACGAGCTTCTTAAACCTACAGCTCATACATGATCACTATCAGCTATGCATAGCGACAAGGTCATTTGCTCAGATTGTGTAAGAGCTTTACATCACCTCGCATGCCACACAAAACGTATCTAGAGATCAGTCAGATTTTCTGTCCTTTCTACTGTTATTTAAGGGGGAGTTTTCACTGCAGGGAGAATACACCACAAGCGGCGTTAACATCTTTCGCTAAAAAACAGGGGTGTTGGATGTACGTGTATGGGTGTGTGTAAAGCAAGGTATTTCAGGAATAGCCTGACAAACACAAACCTAGACGGCCATAATCTGTAGATATCAGAGATATCTTGCCAATGTGTATGTGTGACAGACATTGCTAATTGAGACATCAAAGACACTAACCCGTCGACTGTTCGTTCGAAAGAAACTGCAAAGTCTTCACCTGGTAACGCCGCTTGTGCAATAGAAGGAAGCACATTTTGTATTGTTGATCTGTTCGTGTTTAACATTTAGGCCAAAGGACGCAATTCTGGATCCGTGAATGATTCGGTTATCTTTAGAATGCCGTTTATATCTTTCATGTCGATTTAATTCATTTTCGATCATGGACTTTTCAAAAAAAGCACGATTGGTAAAACTAATCAAGTTCAATTCAAGTTATACCGAGGGAGTAAAACATCCCTCAGTCGCTGATGAAGAGATCCCGATCGTATCATAATAAACTGTTCCACTTACACGTGGCTGTGTCAGATGAGCATTGCACGGAGTATACACGATATATATCAGCTATGTGTGTTGGTTAAAATGAAAATTATGAAACTACAACATGACTAAACTGTGTGTTTCACTTGTGTGAAAGTGCTTCACCACTGGATGTTTCACTTGTGTAAGGGTGCTTCACCACTGGATGTTTCACTTGTGTGAGGCTGCTTCCCCATTGCGTGTTTCACTTGTGTGAGGTTGCTTCACCATTGTGTGTTTCACTTGTGTGAAGTTGCTTCGCCATTGTGTGTTTCACTTGTGTGCAGGTGCTTCACCACTGTATGTTTCACTTCTGTGAGGGTGCTTCACCATTGTGTGTTTCACTTGTGTAAGGGTGCTTCACCACTGCATGTTTCACTTGATTGAGGGTGCTTCACCATTGTGTGTTTCACTTGTGTAAGGGTGCTTCACCACTGTATTTTTCACTTGTGCAAGGGTGCTTCACCATTGTGTGTTTCACTTGTGTAAGGGTGCTTCACCACTGTATGTTTCACTTGTGCAAGGGTGCTTCACCACAGCATGTTTCACTAGTGTGAGGGTGCTTCACCATTGTGTGTTTCATTTGTGTAAGGGTGCTTCACCATTGTGTATTTCACTAGTGTAAGGATGCTTAACCACTGTATGTTTCACTTGTGTGAGGGTGCCTCACCATTGTTTGTTTCACTAGTGTAAGAGTGCTTCACCATTGGATGTTTTACTAGTGTTAGGATGCGTCACCACTGGATGTTTCACTAGTGTAAGGATGCTTTAACATTGTATGTTTCACTTGTGTAAGGATGCTTCACCACTGTATGTTTCACTAGTGTAAGGATGCTTTACTATTGTGTGTTTCACTTGTGTAAGGGTGTTTCACCCCTGTATGTTTCACTTGTGCAAGGGTGCTTCACCATTGTGTGTTTCACTTGTGTAAGGGTGCTTCACCACTGTATGTTTCACTTGTGCAAGGGTGCTTCACCACAGTATGTTTCACTTGTGTGAGGGTGCTTCACCATTGTGTGTTTCATTTGTGTAAGGGTGCTTCACCATTGTGTATTTCACTAGTGTAAGGATGCTTAACCACTGTATGTTTCACTTGTGTGAGGGTGCCTCACCATTGTTTGTTTCACTAGTGTAAGAGTGCTTCACCATTGGATGTTTTACTAGTGTTAGGATGCGTCACCACTGGATGTTTCACTAGTGTAAGGATGCTTTAACATTGTATGTTTCACTTGTGTAAGGATGCTTCACCACTGTATGTTTCACTAGTGTAAGGATGCTTTACTATTGTGTGTTTCACTTGTGTAAGGGTGCTTCACCACTGTATGTTTCACTTGTGTGAGGGTGCTTCACCAGTTTGTGTTTCACTTGTGTAAGGTGCTTCACTATTGTGTATTTCACTTGTGTAAGGGTGCTACACCACTGTATTTTAAACTTGTGTAAAGGTGCTTCACCACTGGATGTTTCACTTGTATGAGGGTGCTTCACCAGTGTGTGTTTCACTTGTGTGAGGGGCTTCACCATTGTCTGTTTCACTTGTTTGAGGGTGCTTCACCATTTTGTGTTTCACTTGTGTAAGGTGCTTCACCATTGTTTGTTTCATTTATGTAAGGGTGCTTCACCACTGTATGTTTCACTTGTGTGAGGGTGCTTCACCATTTTGTGTTTCACTAGTTTAGGGTGCTTCACCACTGGATGTTTCACTTGTGTGAGGGTGCTTCACCATTGTGTGTTTCACTTGTGTGTGGGTGCTTCATCATTGGATGGGGGCGGTCGAGTAGCCTAGTGGTTAAAGTGTTCGCTCGTTAAGCCGAAGACCCGGGTTCGATTCCTAACATGGGTACAATGTGTGAAGCCCATTTCTGGTGTCCCCCGCTGTGATATTGCTGGAATATTGCTAAATGCTGTGTAAAACCTTACTCACTCACCATTGTGTGTTTCACCTGTGTAAGGTGCTTAATCATTGTGTGTTTCACTTGTGTAAGGGTGCTTCACCATTGTGTGTTTCACTTGTGTGAGGGTGCTTCACCATTGTGTGTTTCACTTGTGTAAGGGTGCATCACCACTGTATGTTTCACTTGTGCAAAGGTGCTTCACTATTGTATGTTTCACTTGTTTGAGGGTGCTTCACCATTTTGTGTTTCACTTGTGTAAGGTGCTTCACCATTGTTTGTTTCATTTATGTAAGGGTGCTTCACCACTGTATGTTTCACTTGTGTGAGGGTGCTTCACCATTGTGTGTTTCACTAGTTTAGGGTGCTTCACCACTGGATGTTTCACTTGTGTGAGGGTGCTTCACCATTGTGTGTTTCACTTGTGTGTGGGTGCTTCATCATTGGATGGGGGCGGTCGAGTAGCCTAGTGGTTAAAGTGTTCGCTCGTTAAGCCGAAGACCCGGGTTCGATTCCTAACATGGGTACAATGTGTGAAGCCCATTTCTGGTGTTCCCCGCTGTGATATTGCTGGAATATTGCTAAATGCTGTGTAAAACCTTACTCACTCACTCACCATTGTGTGTTTCACCTGTGTAAGGTGCTTTATCATTGTGTGTTTCACTTGTGTAAGGGTGCTTCACCATTGTGTGTTTCACTTGTGTGAGGGTGCTTCACCATTGTGTGTTTCACTTGTGTAAGGGTGCATCACCACTGTATGTTTCACTTGTGCAAAGGTGCTTCACCATTGTATGTTTCACTTGTGTAAGGGTGCTTCACCATTGTGTGTTTCACTTGTGCAAGGGTGCTTCACCATTGTGTGTTTCACTTGTGTAAGGGTGCATCACCACTGTATGTTTCACTTGTGCAAAGGTGCTTCACCATTGTATGTTTCACTTGTGTAAGGGAGCTTCACCACTGTGTGTTTCACTTGTGTGAGGGTGCCTCACCATTGTGTGTTTCACTTGTGTAAGGGTGCTTCACCACTGTATGTTTCACTTGTGTGAGGGTGCTTCACCATTGTATGTTTCACTTTTGTAACGTTGCTTCACCACTGTATGTTTCACTTTTGTGAGGGTGCATTCATCATTGTGTGTTTCACTTAAGTAAGGGTGATTCACCACTGTATGTTTCACTTGTGTGAGGGTGCATTCACCATTGTGTGTTTCACTAGTGTAAGGGTGTTTCACCACTGCATGTTTCCCTTGTATGAGGGTGCTTCACCATTGTGTGTTTCACTTGTGTAAGGGTGCTTCACCACTGTATGTTTCACTTGTGTGAGGGTGTTTCACCATTGTGTGTTTCACTTGTGTAAGGGTACTTCACCAATGTATGTTTCACTTGTGTGAGGGTGCTTCACCATTGTGTGTTTCACTTGTGTAAGGTGCTTCACCATTGTGTGTTTCACTTGTGTAAGGGTGCATCACCACTGTATGTTTCACTTTTGTGAGGGTGCTTCACCATTGTGTGTTTCACTTGTGTAAGGGTGGTTCACCACTGTATGTTTCACTTTTGTGAGGGTGCTTCACCATTGTGTGTTTCACTAGTGTAAGGGTGCTTCACCACTGCATGTTTCACTTGTGTGAGGGTGCTTCACCATTTTGTGTTTCACTTTTGTGAGGGTGCTTCACCATTGGATGGGGGCGGTCGAGTAGCCTAGTGGTTGAGCCTAGCTGGTTAAGCCGAAGACCCGGGTTTGATTCCCGACATGGGTACAATGTGTGAAGCCCATTTCTGGTGTCCCCCGCGGTGATATTGCTGGAATATTGCTAAACGCGGTGTAAAACCTTACTCATTCACTCACCATTGGATGTTTCACTAGTGTAAGGATGCTTTACCATTGTGTGTTTCACTTGTGTAAGGGTGCTTCACCACTGTATGTTTCACTTGTGTGAGGGTGCTTCACAATTGTGTGTTTCACTTGTGTAAGGTGCTTCACCATCGTGTTTTACTTGTGTAAGGGTGCTTCACCACTGTATGTTTCTCTTTTTTGAGGGTGCATTCACCATTGTTTGTTTCACTTGTGTAAGGGTGCTTCACCATTGTATGTTTCACTTCTGTGAGGGTGCATTTACCATTATGTGTTTCACTTGTGTAAGGTGCTTCACCACTGCATGTTTCACTTGATTGAGGGTGCTTCACCAGTGTGTGTTTCACTTTGTAAGGGTGCTTCACCGCTGTATGTTTCATTTGTGTAAGGGTGCTTCACCATTGTATGTTTCACTTGTGTAAGGGTGCTTCACCATTGTGTGTTTCACTTGTGTGAGGGTGCTTCACCATTGTGTGTTTCACTTGTGTAAGGGTGCTTCACCACTGTATGTTTCACTTGTGTGAGGGTGCCTCACCATTGTGTGTTTCACTTGTATAAGGGTGCTTCACCACTGTATGTTTCACTTGCGTGAGGGTGCATTCACCATTGTGTGTTTCACTTGTGTAAGGGTGCATTCACCACTGCATGTTTCACTTGATTGAGGGTGCTTCACCATTGTGTTTTTCACTTGTGTAAGGGTGCTTTACCACTGTATGTTTCACTTGTGCAAGGGTGCTTCACCACTGTATGTTTCACTTGTGTAAGGGTGCTTCACCACTACATGTTTCACTTGTGTGAGGGTGCTTCACCATTTTGTGTTTCACTTGTGTAAGGGTGCTTCACCAATGTATGTTTCACTTGTGTAAGGGAGCTTCACCACCGTATGTTTCACTTGTGTGAGGGTGCTTCACCACTGTGTGTTTCACTTTTGTAAGGGCGTTTCACCACTGGATGTTTCACTTGTGTGAGGGTGCTTCACCATTGTGTGTTTCACTTGTGTGAGCGTGCTTCACCACTGTGTGTTTCACTTGTGTGAGGGTGCTTCACCTGTGTGTGGGACACGATTGACCCAGTCCTCTAAGGCGAACAATTGGCCGTGAAGACTAACATCACTTCTCATGGCTCTTCCCAACCAAACTGACACACCATGATGGAACTGGAACACTGTTTTATAATTTTGTAAAACACACCTCACAGATTCACCGTCTGCAAGCTGTGCAGGTCAACTGTGAAAATAAACCATATTCACATTTCATCAGAAACAAATGCGCCAAAATTGTGTTTTAAACTTAAACTATACTTTTACAGGCTCTTTCTGTCCAATGGACATCCTCAGAGAGGGCAGCAGTGTCAAATACATCATCTGTAAGTATATTGTACTCTTTGTAACATGCTTTAGTGAAACTCAACCTGACTCACCGTGTGTCATTATGCACTGACGTTAAGGAATGTTACTTTCCGCCACTGGTGTCTGGTCAGACTTGTATATTAACAGACCACTGTAGGGAGCCGGAACACTGCTCAAACAGACGTAGAACAACCCATTATATGCGACGTATATAGTGAGTTAATGAGTAGATATTAAATCACCTTTGGCAGTATTCCAGCTATACCACAGCTGGAGACACCAAAAATGGGCTTGTACCCTTGTCTGGAATCGAACTGATGTTTTTGGCCTGTCAGGCGCTTTAACCACCAGGCTACTTCCAACAGTTTATAATATCCAGTATTTCACTTGCCTGGAGCATCTCAGTTGTTTTCAGTGGACGCATTTTTGTAGAGGTGTTGATTTCCGAGTGTTGACATTACAACGTTCGGTTGTTCTCCAGATGTTTTTAGTATGCCGGCATTGATTCTTAATACCTCCCGTCGTAGTGACATGGATAATATTTACAGACGAGTCCTACGCTAAGCTTATGCATATGTTGTGAAACGTAAAACCTAATCATTCCACAACAAACTGAAACAAAGTCGATTCAGTAATTCACGTAAGAACTATGACATTGTAGATTTCAGTTTATCAGTTCACCTGACGGAGTAATTCCCCCTTGTCGAACCCTGTTACTAAGGACGTTGCTAAGGCGTTTATTTCATTGGTAACAATCATTACGGTAAAACATTCTTTTTGCGTTCGGGTTAACGTTCCTCTTCAATACTGTTTCTGAATGAAACTTTTAGACAAATTGTTGTAATGTTGCACTTGATATTTTGTGGAGACATTTATTTCATTTTAGAATCTGATAGAAAACTATGCTTGTCGTAAGAGGCGACGTGCCCGACATGGTTGATGAATGAATTATTGAATTTCTTTGTTTCTTTGGCTGGTAACAATTCACATCCATAAAAGCTTGTAGATAAAATCATTCTATTCCATATATTGACACGTGCAACTGGGTGGAGGTCTGAATCGTTAAGGCCGAGTGATCGTAGTGAATTAACACATTTTCTTTCTTTTAAGCAACACGTCATGATTCTTTCTTTACACGATAAATTTCTGTTTATGATTATTCCGCCATATTTGACTATATCCGAGTGCGGCATTAAACAACATACAAAACAAAATCAGCAGAAATCTTAATTCACGTTTCACTTTAATATCATTGCAATATCACTTTAGACCGCGCCACAACACGTGAATGGCAATGATTGTAAAGGTTTATAAGTATTAACAAACTCATGTATTGTGATATACATGCTTATCGTAAGTGTGCATATGTGTGTGATACTGATGATGAAGGCCGTGCATGTTGCTATGGCAGCGATACTCGTCTGGCGCAATGAGAATATCATCATGTTTAATGCCTCTTAATAACTTGGGGCACTTGTAGTCAAGTGGGTAATGCGTTCGCTCGTCACGTCTAAGGATTGGGTTCGATTCCTCAGATGGGTACAATGTGTAAGGCCCATTTCGGATGTCACCAACCGTGAAATTGTTGGAATATTGCTAAAGGCGGCGTAAAACCCTACTCACTCACTCACTCACTCACTCTTAATCACGACGTTTTCGAATTCTGTCTTGAAAACAGTGGCGTCAGTGGTCAATATGAGAAAGAACATTTCTGAATCTGACTTCTAACGAGAATTATCGCTCGGATAAATGAATAAATATTTGGAGGTTGTATTGCAAATCAAAAGTGATCAACTTATCTTGTGTTGATCTGACCAAGGAGTACATTTCTGTATAACTTAAAGGTATGAATTTCACCCCTACTCCATTGAAACAGGATTTACATGAACTAGAAACAGATGTGTCTGATTTTTGTAGAAAATTGAGCTTACTAAATCATTTTGATATTGATACTTCATTAGTTAGAAACAAAAACACCTTCACTCCAATACCTGATAGTAACAAAGTGTAAGACAATGTTATTAACCGCCTCAAAGATTTAACCTTTACTGTAAACCCTCAAAGAGATAAATCAAACATAACAAAACATGAACGAGCGATTATCAAACGATTCAATTGTTATTAAAGAAGCTGGTAAGGGAGGCGCTATAATAATCTTGGACAGCAATTATTACCAAGAACTCTCATTGGAAATGTTAAAAGACGAATCTTGTTACAGAAAGCTTTCAGACAGTTCGGAAAAATCTGTATTACTTAATCTTAAAAGATTAGTATATTCACATTCTCAATGCCTTACTAAAAACGAAGAGGATTATTTAAGTAATTTTGGATCGAAAGAAAGTAACTTTTGTGGCCGCCCTAAAGTTCATAAGAGCGCACAGATCCAAGAAAAATGTCGAACATTGAATTCTGCTTATGTCAAAATACCCCCCGTAAATGATTTAAAATTACAGCCAATAATTGCAGGACCCAAATGTCGCATACACAGAATCAGTTGAAATTAACAGTTAAACATGTCAAGAGCTACATATCAGATACCATTGATTTTCTGAACCAACTTCCCGCCTCAGTCGAAAATGGAACAAAGTTGGTCAGTTTTGATGTAGTTAGTTTATATTCAAACATTCCCATGATCTCGGCACAGAAGCTATTGAATACTTGATAAATAAACACCGTTCGGAAATCCGAGAAGTCATTTTCGTTATCGATAGTATTAAATTTATTTTAAACAATAACACTTTTAATTTTGATGGTTCGCATTACAAACAAATTAAAGGCACATCAAGGGAAACAAAAATGGCCCCTACTTATACAACCCTTGTAGTTGGTTATTTAGAGGAAAAACTACTCAAAAAGTGATGAAAACTTTGGCATTGAATTTGGACAGGGATTTCAAGATAAATGGAAAAGATTTTTAGATGATTGTTTTGTTCTGTTGAATCGGAATGAAGAGTTTGATAGATATTTTACAGACACTCCATCCAGGTTTAATCTTTACGTTAGAGATGAGCGATAACAATATATCGTCTCTAGATGTAATGGTTACAATTTTAAACAATAACATTGAAACAGATGTATATTACACACCAACCGATTCCAAGCAATACCTCAATAACAATTCGTGTCACCCCCTCATACTAAAAACAGGGCGTAGAATCTGTGTGATAGTATCTACTTCAGATCGTGCACAATGTAGACTCGATGAACTGAGCGAGTCACTATTAGAAAGAAACTACTCTAGAAACATAGTAAAATAGTAGAAGACGCAATAAACAAGGCTAAATCACAAAACCGCTGTGATCTTTTAAAACCTAAAGATAAACCTAACGAGAGTGTTCTCCCTTTAGTTACAACCTTGAATCAGAAAGGGGACAACCTAAGAGCGAGAGTGAGGGTCCACCGACAACAAAAAAGGGACCCCTCTTGCCGGTGTATCCCACTCAGTCAACACATCGATCAGTGTGTCGGGAATACAACACACAATTTTGTGATATTCCCGTTTTACAAATGTGACAATAATGCACTGAGAAAGATAAAAGAAAGTTATTTTATTATTACTTTCAAACCTAAATTAAATGGCCTGTAATAATTGAATTATTTTATACAGTTACATGTATTGTACATTTTACTGCCGCTACAATACTTACACAACGGCAAATTAGTCAGTGATCATTTAGCATTGTTGACTTGTCTATCCGCAGTATAATATAGGCTTTTGCTCAATGTAGATCGTTGTTATTTATATATTGTTTAGTTATTTTATGTTTAATGTCTGTGGGAACAGTTATAAAAGTGGGTGCATTAAATACTGAGAATGTATTACATTACATCCTTGACAACATCTTTAATAATTGTCATGTGACAACAAACTACATCGTGTCCCAGTCACAACACATGACGCGACATCCTCCCGTCCAGCGAGTTTGCTGAAACTGTGGCCAGTGACTGAAGCGGACGTAGAAGTTACCTGTTCACACTGTGTCTGTCGAACACTCAAGTGTAAAAAAATCGTCCACCAACAGTTTTTTCTGTCTTATTGTTTACAAAATTGTACAAGAAGAGTTTAGAATTGCCATGATAATAGTTTTATCGTGAAATAATGTGGAAACACTTGTATATTTAGGCCGTTGTCATCTATTTCTGATTGCTGACACAAACCAGCTCAACTACAACTTTGTAAAAAAGTGTTTAAAACAGCATTCATTTGTTTACAAATGCACACAAAAATGTATGAAAAGCATTTTGAATACCCACTCAAATAATTTCACAGCGTTATTGCTACTATTTAGGGCATTGTTATGTTGAAATTCACAGACAGACGAACATGGCAGCCGATCTTTCAGTGCGGTGTTTTGTAAACATTGAAACGAGGTTCACAATAAAATGACCAATTTCTTATCTGGAGTCAGGAAATTTGGTAAACAGTAAACAAAATGTATATTTCCAGGTCCTAAACTACAACTGGACGCTGCTCGAGCCAACACAGACTGCTGCCACGTAACTACAGACGGTGAGCTGGTCAACCCGCCGCCCGCCACACGACACAGAGGCAGCGGCAGGTTACGGAGATACCGCGGCACCTGTAGTTCCACCCCCATCCCCCTTCCTCCACCCCCCTCTAATGTCACCCCTGCCCCACACACACCACGATACTGGGAGACCCACTCCAGGGTGGGTGTGGTGGGTGGATTGTTGATGTGGCCTGTTGTCCTGGAGATGGGTGTGGGGGAGGAGAGCCAGATGGACAGTGAGTGGTATGTTTGTGTACAGCGCCGCTCCTGGTGTGTCCGTGTATGGAGATGTGGCACACACCAGGGGGGTCTCTGTACCTGGGTGTGTCAGCCGGGGAAGCGGGGGAAGTGTTACAGAAACACAATGTCTGACACACCCGGCACACAGGCCACCCTCCACTATGGCGTTGTGCTGGATGTGGGGAGGGGGAGACTCGGCTTCATCGATCTTGACAGGGAGATTGTTTTGGCCAAGTTGGATGTTGAGTGGAGGGAGTCTCTTCTCCCCATGTTTGGTGTTGGGGAGCCAGATGTCTACACAGTCAACATGAAGGTGGTCAGCGGGATGGACATCACCATGACTGACTCCAAGAAGTCACTTATTTATAACGCCCTCTCATAGGAAATAAAATAAACATGACATTGTGTAAACTTGTTAGTGTGACATATTTGTTTTAACTGTCAAATGTAATGTGATTGTATTTATTTAGGCAGACATAGAAGTTGCCTGTCTGTGTTGTTTGTTATGTACAAGAATGTAACAAGGTTAGCTAAATATGTTGTTTTCTACTTGACTGGTTTCTGTGGTGTATTAGAAACATTTTGCATCCTCACATGAGTATTGTTATGATTATTAATCTGCGGTAATCGATCAGTTTATCACACATTTCCTACATTGCTAGAGATAACATGCCAAACAAATGAGTGCACAAACTCACCAAAAGTTGTTACAAATCATGAATTTGTTGACATGGTCCGTTTCTTCTCTGTAATATAATTGTTTTAAATCCCCACATGATTAGTGTTGTGCTGAAAGTATTGCAGTTGTGCCGCCACATTGCCACATTTGATGTCAGTGAAGAAATGGGATGAGAGTGATTGAAGCGGACATAGAATGTACCGGTGTACCTGTGACGTGTGCACAGAAATGTTACAAAGTTCACTGAATATTTTGTTCCTCTATTCTCATGTGTTTGCTGTGGGGGGGAAACACTTAAAATACCCACAGTAGTGTTTGTTTAATTATCTGCTCTGATTATGTCAAATATAGTGTGGACATAAGGTAGCACACAGTGCTGTGCACAGCGAGAAGGCACAAGTCAGGTGAAGTGAAGCAACGTCGTTCGCAGAGAAGATTGTTGGGCGGGTGACCGTGTTTGGCAGCTTGGCTTCTGAGATATTCTAGGGCTTCTGTCTGGCCCCACACTGAAGCACATGTAATTTAAGACACGTGGTGTCTCCTTGGGCAAGTGACTTAGTTCGAAATGTGCCTCTGTTCACCCAGCAGTACCCGAGAGGATGAGATGGTAATGTGGCTGTTAACCTTCCAGCGCCTCACGGGCAGGTTGGGTTGTATACTCCCCAGGGAGGTGAGAATGAAAAAAGTGCACACTTTTTCATTGATCGGGGTAATAATGTTATCGCTTGAGCATACATCTTGTGTAAGGAGTTTAGCGCATTATATAAGTACACATTATTATTATTATTATTATTATTATTATTAGATTTGGATTTAGCCCCTGTTTTGCTGACGAGATATCTTTCCGAAGCACATTTTTATCAGTTTTGAAACTTGAAAGTTGTGCGAGAACTGTGTTCGTGCGGCACTGGATCTACCTCTAACTATCAGAGACGCAGAATGTACAATTTATTGTCATGTGGTATAATATTAATTCCAGCTATAAAATGTCTCCAGCACACAACAAAGTTTGCCACTTCAGTCGCTCACCTGTTGAAGCGTATTTGTGTCACAGTCTAAACAAACTATCATACTTTTGTCAACCTAGATGATACTTTCATCTACGATTGTGAGGGGCACGGGTGGCCCAATCGTCTAAGGCGGCGCGATTCGCTGCGCAGGGCACGTCAGAAACCTATGATTGTGGGTTCGAATCACTGTTGGCCCCGAGTATGTTGCTAAGTTTGGCAGCACCATACCCGTGTTCGTGAGTTTCACCGAAGTGGTGAACGCCTTAGACCTCCATCACTTCGGGCTTCCCTCCCACATTAAGCTGACACGCCGTGACATAACTGGAATACCGTTAAAAGCGGCGTTAAACTCAACTCACTCACTCCACGTTTGCGATATCATAATCGTGCGTATCGTTACGTGATACCGTCCTGTGAAGTTGTTGGATACCAGATTATGCAAACATTTATTTTTTTAATAAAGTAATTACTTAATTATTGTTTATTCAATTAAATGTTTGGGAGCATGTTGGTTGTTTATTTGGCCTTTTCCATATTTTTACCACATAATGAGATCATTTCAAACTGACAAACTATCAGCGCTTAAAACTGCAGAATTGAACCTTCAGTGCTTCATAGGATGATGATGGCGAGTATTGGTTTGATACAGTTTTTACAGTTTGAGTGATTCTCCCCCTTCATATTCACGTTTTACCCGTTAAACCTAACTTCCGTAATGGAGAAATCATGCGAATCGTCATATTCGAGTGACTTCTCCGTTCGAACTCATGTTATGGTTGATATATAATTTCATTAAGATTTTGCATATATAATGACCTATAGTTTTTGCGGGGTAGAACAGGTCTTCAGCAACTCACGCTTGCCGTAAAAAGCGACTATGTTTGTCGTAAGAGGCGACTAACGGGATTGGGTGGTCAGGCTCGCTGACTTGGCTGATGCATGTCATCGATCCCAGTTGCGTAGATCGATGCTAATAATATTAATCACTGGATTGTCTGGTTCAGATTCGATTATTTACAGAACGGCATCATACAGCTGGAATATTGCTGAGTGCGGCGTTAATTACAAACCAACTAACCAACTAAATATAATTTCACTAAGATTTTGCATAATGACCTATAGTTGTTTGTTTGTTTGTAGTTTGGAGGAAATTTTCTACTTCAGTAACTTCAGTAACTTCGACACATTTAAATGAAGACTTGCTGTAATTGATAGTTAGATATACCTCTATAAAGACATATCCAGATTGAAAGTCAAACAAATCGGTTGTATATAACTGACCCGGAACTAGTGTCCATTACTCAATAAAATATTGTTACAAAATTCGATAATTCGATAGCGGATGACACTTTCTTCTACGTAGATTATAGTATCGTATACGTTGACGGAAGTACCTTCTGCGATTAAAGTATTATCTTCGAAGATGAAAGTATCATGTACGAAGATGATATACTTTGTAGACTCATACGCTTCCATATTCCGACGAAGGCACTTTTCCGGAAACCTGTATTTGACAGCTTTACTTAGGTCGCGAGCGGACGAAATATGGTCCTCTATATCAACGCCATATCAGTATTTGTAATACATTTGTATTGTTATGTATAAAGGTATACAGTCGATGGCGAAATTTGCTTTTTCCCCTGTGAAATCGAAATACTCAGGACACAGAAAAGGGGCATAACTCCGCTATGCTTAAATGTAGTTCATTGAATAACTGCAGTCCTTGTGGTACTTTAACGATCTGATTGTGTCAGTGTACTGTGTCCCTGATAAACCTGATTGTGTCAGTGTACTGTGTCCCTGATAAACCTGATTGTGTCAGTGTACTGTGTCCCTGATAAACCTGATTGTGTCAGTGTACTGTGTCCCTGATAAACCTGATTGTGTCAGTGTACTGTGTCCCTGATAAACCTGATTGTGTCAGTGTACTGTGTCCCTGATAAACCTGATTGTGTCAGTGTACTGTGACCCTGATAAACCTGATTGTGTCAGTGTACTGTGGCTCTTATTCACCTGACTGTGTCAGTGTCATGTGGCTCTGATTCACCCGACTGTGTCTGTATATTCTGGTCCAGAGTCACCGATTAGGTCAGTGTAATGTTGCCCATGATCACGAACACTATGATCATGATCACGAACACTATGATCATAATCATTCAGTCATTGTCAAATATAATGAACTTCAGAATTATACGCTTTTTCAACATAGCATAATTAAGTATTCTTTAACATTTGAAAGATGTCTTAGAGAGACATTAAATGACACAAGTTTCTCATTTATTTTAGTTTGACCAAGACATGCATCTGTTAGGAATTCATTGCATATAAATCAAAGACCGAGAATTGTAAATAAAAAAAGATAATTTAACCAGCATATAATCCAGTGAATCGGAGATGAAACACATTGTCAACCAGATTAGTAGAAACTTGTGAAAACATATACACATTTTGCCCTAACGTCTTTAGACAAGCACTATTTTACTTCAACATCACCTTCAGGTTCGCCAAGCTTGGTGTAGACTGCATCTGAGATTCAGAAGACAAGACTGGGACAGTATACATTATAATAGTCATCTGGACAGCTCTGATGGTCGTGCATGCTTCTACAGGCGAAGTGGTGGCATGTAGTACTGTGCACAACACAAAGGACCAGATACAGACAGTAAAACTAGCTTATTTGGGCCAATCTTTGGTTGACATTTGGAACAACATTCCCTAGGCTGTTGTCATTCATCTTGTGTCTTCAGTGGCCACTGCCTGGCCTTTATCAACACAAAATAATGGTGATCACACCTAACATTGTTAATTGTGTTGTTAGACAATCCCTCCTTTAGAACAAGTAGCAACCTGTTGCTAGATATGTCTTTGGTAAATGAATTACTTGAATGAAAATACATATAAATACTAAAGCCAGTCAGTTGTCACATTCACATTTTGGCAAACCCAAAGCATTTTGAGTTTGACATCACAGAGAAGACAGCATGTCTTCTGGGGACGATCTTTCATTAGGATGCCTCTTACAACCAACAGTTGAAATACTTGAATCCCCAAGAGTATGGTGATGTATATCTGAATGAGCATGCTAAATCACACCGAAACAAATAACAAATATGCTCTTGAATGACAGCACTTTATTGATAATCAAGACATAGTGAATGTAATCTAGAATGGAGATAAGCATTGTAGGTATTATGGAATATACTCATCATCAGCCAAGATGGATGAAAATTTTGATGATGATGCTATCAAGTAAATGGGGCTGTATATCGGCTGTTTATACTCTTGTCCAACCAAACCATTTTGAACTCACCTGGAACACTTCTCCCACAGCAATTAATTATTTCAACTACAACTAGAAGTAATGAACTCATGTGAAACTTTGAGTCAACCTACATGTGGATATTAGCCAATAGACATTTGTCAGAATCACACAGCAGTAATCCCTAGTCATGAAAATAAATTGACAACAGAAGAAAGAAGAAATTATTAGTTTGCTACAGACATTGTAGCAAGGATATTATTGCCATGATCAGGAAAAACAGACTTGTGTCTGATTGAAATGTACGATAAGTGTAAATTGTAGACTAGTAAGGCTGTCAGTGCTGTGCAAATATCACAACAAACAGGCTCTTTTGTGTTAACTCTCAGGTGAAGATGTCACAGATGATAATGCATTAAATTATTCCTTTGCAGGATTATTCAGGATCTTGCATGAGACAATATCAGTACATAGGTTCTTTGTGCAGTTAATGAAAGCGTTTACGTAAACATTATTTAAAAATGAACGGTACCAAAGTTTGATATGAAAAATAAAACGCTACATCAATACAATCATTATACTGGCATTCTTTCAAATCTCTCTTACTACAATAAACTACAGTATCATTCCATAACAACATGCAGTAAGCTTTAAGGTACACATCATGCTCACCAAGCGAGCCATGCTGAATGCAAGCATCATTCACTCAGATATTCATCTTGTCAACGTCACTACAATCATTCGTTGATTTCATATTCTCACTGAGTTAACTACAATCAAATTGCACACATAATTAGCACACATTTATGACACACTTCGTTATATCATAACATGTAAAAAACAAGCATGTTTATAGATGAGTATCTCGATTATGACAGTCTAAAATAAAAGTTAATTCAACATGTTTCTAGGTACAACCATGTAGTGCTCCATACTGTTTTAACAGTAAAATATATGTTAATGTGTTAACTGTCACAATTACCTTTTAATCACACACCAGAAGCATCACCACCTTCGTGTCAATATCACGAATGAATCCTAATGTGGTGTAACTCCATAACAATATTTTAATAATAAATGACTGACATGAAAAATTTAACATCCAACCAAATAACTGTTCATTCATGACTACAGAACATCACATTTCAATCAGTAAATAATGGTGTAAAATTCTGTGACTTGATATATGAGAAAGTAAATAAAGCAACAATAAGTGTAAAATGACTCAAACTGGATTACTGAAAATAAAAATAATCTGACCATAGTTTTTCGATTTATTAAACTTAAACAAAAATGATAATCATTGTAACAATGAGCAGAAATGGTTATCATAAATAATTGGCTATATATTTCTCTGCATACTTTGTGATGGGATATGATGTGCCATAAATATCAGATCTTCTTGTGAGTGGATCTTTGAGTAACACTGATAATCTGAAGCTGATTACAAGACAAGCGTGACACAAGCTTAGAGATAATTAAGATACATTCATGATATAAAAACAAGGAAAGTAAATGTGGTATGTACGTGTGAGTAAATTAAATATGATATGAGCAAAGCCACCTTCCCACTACGTCACTGGTCCACGTACACACAGCATGATTTGTGTTATACCATTATGTAGATAATGATCATGTAATATTTCCTTACATCCCACTTATTAGGTATCAACTCAATTTTCAGTTTCGAGGAAATCTTTCTTCAAATTAAATGCATATTCACTCATAAATGTGAACTAATTTGACATATTTGCCTTTGTAAATGCAACAATTGACAATGAATTTGAAATGATAGAACAAGTTCAATAAATGACAAGTGGCTCTCCAAATGCAAATCTTTATCATCAATGAACATTTCACCACTATGACTTTCATCTTGAGTTTCATCTCAGTGAGTGAGTGAGTGAGTGAGTGAGTATGGTTTTGCGCTGCTTTTAGCAATATTCCAGCAATATCATGGTGGGGGACACCAGAAATGGGCTTAACATATTGTACCCATGTCGGGAATCGAAACCCGGGTCAGCGGCATGACGAGCGAACGCTTACCCACTAGGCTACCCGACCACCCCCAGTTTCATCTCAAGTCTCATCATAAGTAGTGAGTGAGTATGGTTTTGCGCCGCTTTTAGCAATATTCCAGCAATATAGCGGCGGGGGAAACCAGAAATGGGCTTCACACATTGTACCCATGTCGGGAATCGAACCCGGGTCTTCGGCGTGAAAAGCGAACGCTTTAACCATAAGGCTACCCGACCGCCCCTCATCATAAGTAGCATCTTATAATACACATAAAGAGGTTTAAAGCATGTCAGGGTTTTGTCTACACATGCTTTTCTTTGTTTTTTGTTTAACACTGAACTCTTCAGTACAGCAGCATTATGCTGGCGGCCTGTTAATTATCAAATTTGAACTAAAGACAAACCAGTGACTGATATTATGAGCAGCATCCCAGGCTGATGATGTGCAATCAACCAAGTCACTGCTTCTGACCACCTGATCTTTTCATTTGCCTCTTACAACAAGCATACGTTGCTGGGGACCAATTGTAACCTGGAATCCCAAGGGACACGATGTGTAGATGGACCTAGACACAATCGGATACAACTTACTACCGAGTAAACTGTCTCTTGTCACTACACTCAAACTGCAACACAGCAACATTAACTTCACACTGCAACATTGTCACAGTGTATTCCCGGCAATATCACCGCTGGCTACAGCAAGGTAATCCAGACACTGTCTGCTACCACTAAACACATGGAATGTTTCACACACTAGAGGGTAACACTGTATACTCGAATTCTTAAACTTAACAACAAAAAGTTTAGCAAAGGGATGGAGGAATACAAGTAGGAACTTGAACTTGAGCAGAAAATATCCTAAAAGACAATACTTATATAAACTATGCTAAAAAGCAAAAGGGGAAAGTTAAGTTATAGTTCTGTATAGCACATCTAGGACAATTGGTTAATGGTGCATATAGTATCAGTAACAGTCACCAGAGCCAATCAGCGTTATAGGATATGTAACTCACACTGTGTGGAACTAGTTTCAACCCTTGAGAGGTTGTCTCTACTCATTTATCCCATGTGACTTGCCCCTTCTATGGTCAACACTCCCACCACAAAACACACTTTAAGTAGGCTTTAATGTCAACTGTACATGGAGCGTATGTCAGCCTTGAAATGTGCCTCAATGTTTCTCCGCTTCAGTTTGAAGGCATCAGTCACCAGACCAGCCTCTGGTGTCCAGCCTTCAGGGCACAAC
Source organism: Haliotis cracherodii (assembly GCF_022045235.1). Taxonomy (NCBI): domain Eukaryota; kingdom Metazoa; phylum Mollusca; class Gastropoda; order Lepetellida; family Haliotidae; genus Haliotis; species Haliotis cracherodii. The sequence continues at coordinate 39,828,965 of NW_027266330.1, read as the reverse complement.
TTGATCTTCTGGGGGATCTCAAACTTCTCTAGCTTTGCTGTGGAAAAAAGATAGGAGGTATATTAGTCCATTATCTGGTTGTTTCAAAGTCTTGTAAGTTACATAGGGGATGCAAGTCTGACAGCACATTTTCACATCACTATGACCTTTTGAACAATCTATGTCATTACCCAAATTTGAAAGAAAATCTTTTGGATGACATTCAGTCCTAGAACATGAACTCATCTGAAACCACTGCACTGATCATCACCCCAACATGTTATCAAGGATACAAAAATAACATGCACTGTGTTCTGGGGCACTGACCAATCACATGAAACATCCTGCATGAAAACATTTCAGCTCTCAGGCCCCCAAGAAGGAAAATGAGTGAGACGATGTGACACTCAACAGTCAACAATATTAAAGTTATGCAAATACAACCTGAAAATAATCAAGTATGGGACTTACAAACCCATGGGACTTTAGCAATTTAGTCAACAAATTTGGGGTAAGATACAAAGGTAACAAAGTCAAACCTGTAACCACCCAAGAAACTAGGGTCTTCAGCATGACTCAAAATTTAAATCACCTGGTAACAATGTCTTATGCAGTTCACTTTACTTGTAAAAGTATTTCAGAAAATTATTACGTCAAATACACAGAATAAATTACACATCATGTAAAAGCCTGTATAATGATACATGATACTAACATTTAGCTGACAACACGGACAGCCTCTTGAGGACCTCCTTGACCAGGCTGGTGTTCTGACACAGCTGGTTGAACTCCACCCCATTGATGCCGAGTTCCTGGGCTAGCTTGGTCAGGTTCTTCTGGTTAGGGACAACCAGTGCCACTGTGTAGTTGTAGAGACTGTCGGCACACACACAGATCTGGTCCACCAGGGGGGACACTTTCACAGCGGTCTCCACCTTGGACAGCGACACATACTCTCCTGCCTGGAGCTTCACAAGGTCCTTCTTACGATCTGGTGAAAATAATATTCCAGTTGTAATAAGAGAATGAGTTAAAATACAGGGTGGCACAGGAAATGCTTCAGCCATTTATAGTGATGGAAACATGTTATTAGTTTTAAACTCACTAAGTAAACCCAGTTAATACTGACGTGATCTAAAAAAATCTATGACTTAGTTCAAGTAATGCATATCTACCATGTCCGTTGTACCATAAATTAAAAGCTGTCTACTGTGAAGATGAGGTTTAAATTCTATTCAGTGATTAATAACATGATATGACTTGTTTGTTTATTTATTTATTTACAGCTGCACTCTACAATATTCCAGGTAACTGGGGACCTATTCTAACCAAGAATCCATTTATACTGGATAATTCATCATACAACAAGAAAATACAATAAGAACATTTGATAGTGACCTATAATTTTCAAACATCCATCTCCATCAAACTGGCCGATATCTCCAGTACAGAAGTATCTTATGCCACCAATCTCAGTGAAGTCTTCCTTGGTCTTCTCTGCATTCTTGTAGTAGCCCATGGAGACATTGCCGCCACCAACCAGGATCTCTCCGCGAGGACAGGGCTTGTCAGCACTGGTGTAGTTACCTAAAACACACAGAACAACATTAGGGGGCAGAGGCTGTGTGTTCTGGCATACAAATATGATGACAAGAGGGAAACTATTAATGAAAATGAAGATTAAACAAGGTTCACATAACTTGATGTTTCAACAGGTGTTTCCCAATTCAATATTAACATCTGATGGCAAAGAGAAGATGAATGAAGTAATGGAAATGTATGTCATTATTGTGTTTACAAAATGAAAAGATATTTCAGTTACCATGAACCTCACTATATAAATCCAATTATCTCGAAAGGCAAGGTTAAACAACTTTTCAATGCACCTCACTAACCATGTTAACTGCAATTCCCTTAATGTTGCTAAACCTCATACTCAAACTCTAGGTTCATGTACTAATAAATATATGATAATACTGTCAACATATGCGGAAAACAGTTTTTACTGAAAGATAGCATTTCTGATAAGCGGTACAAAGTCTGTTAAACACATCTAATCTTTTTCCAGTTTCCTTCCACAAGAGAGTAAAGTGTTGCCAACAAACATAAACATGTAGGTGTACCTTCAGGCCAGTCACGCAGTCTGATCTCGCTGCACTGCAGTGGGGCCCCAACCCTTCCTGTGCTGAGGTCTGTCACTGAAACACACATTGCTACCGTGTAAGTAGTCTTGGATAGGGACAATATAATCAGCATGCTTCAGTGTATTCTATCATTCTTCACAAATCATGAACATCCATTCCATCTCTCTATGCTGCTATACCTTCCGTGACAGTTCCTGCACCACATGTCTCTGTGAGGCCATATCCCTGACCAACAGGGCAACAGAAACAGATGTTCATGAAACGCTGTGTTGCATCTGACAGGGGGGCTCCGCCACATAGCATCAGTCTCACATTCCCTCCCAGGAGCTTACAGATCTTGCTGAAGACAAGTCTGAAACAATTGGTTCTGCATCTTTAGAATTACTGTAACAGAGTATCCAATAAAGACAAATACAAGTATAATAGTCTAAAACTTATGTCAAGGCAAATGTAGTCATGGAAACCCCTTCAAGCCTTACTCTTGGTGCGCTATAAACAGAAGCAATTTGATATATTACAATATATAAGAAAAACAAAGAGAGCTTGAACAAAGAGGAACAGAAAATATGCAGGAATGTCATACAACATAATTCTGCATGAGCTTTATCACATTAATCTGTCAGTGATATAATACAGATGGTTACATTTCAGGGAAATATTGCATTATCTCCCCTTAGCCAAACAGCGATAAACGTACTCTCACATTATACAGCAACTAATGACTATCAATTTCAACTGAAATGATAGACAACATATAGTTACTAACTTGTTAAGCAAAGGTGTATCATATCCATTCTCCAACTGTTTCCTCTTGTACTCATAAGCGAATGAAAATAAGGCCTGTCCGAACTTCCCTCCACCATTGACTTTGTCCCACACACCCTTGTAGATCCTATCCATGATCACCTGAAACACACTTGCTTTGATACAACCAGGGTAGTCAGTGTTAAATGAAAAAAGGCATCTTCAGTAGACAACAGAGAGTGAGAGAGAGAGTAAATATTGAAGTGCCTATACTTACAGGAACGGCAGCCATCAGTGTAGGCTGTAGGACTGACACATCACCTTTACTGCCTTTCTTTATCTTACTGGACTGAAAAACAAACAATAACATTACACAATCACTGCAAAACTCTTATAACAATGTAGATAGGAAAATCTCTAGTTGCAGAGGACAATGATTTTACAAAGAGTACTTCTGTTTGCAAAATGTTATTGCCTTAGAAAGTCATCATTATCATGTGAACTACTACCCTTCATAATAATGGTGTAATACACATACATAATATTCACTGCATGAAACAAATGACAAGGTTGAATGTCCTGCAGCAACATGTTGGTGATTCTGGTTTTCACTCAAGCTAAGATGGAGATAAGAGGAGAGGTGCTTATTTCACTATTATTGGTAAAACATATTCATGATTACAGGTAAGAAACAGAAATAATAGATTTTTCCAAATAGGGAGATATTTAGACACCGAGGTCTGTGTGGTCACCCCATTTAAACTATGGTTAAAGACCTAAGTGCTTAACTGTTTGAAACAACATTGTCTTGGTTGTATCTAAAAAGACATTCGAGAGATCTATGCTTAACTGTGAAAACACTGTGTTCCCTGTGTACCACGCTTCTTGAAACCCGAGCACAATAATAAATAATCTAAACATAATTTGTCCATGTTAACTGGTGAGCATTTTATAAGCAACCATAGTCCTGAAAAGAGTACTTTTTTCGATCTGTTTGTTTCTATTAGGTAAAAGCTACTAGAACAAACAATGCTCAAAACAGATTTAACATTCATAATAAAACACAAATATCCCAATTCATGACAAGAGTAACTCTTTGTTTTGATGTCATTGTCAGATGAATTACAACATATGACAATATGTGGTTCTGGACCAGGCAATGTTTGGTTCACTGCTTGAGTGGCGTCTATGCCAGAGCATGATCCTGATGTTGTGAACACCACATACCCACTCAGCTCTTATGACAAGCATGGGGTTCTGGGTGAATAACATCCAGTATTTTGAACAAGAACTATGGTTATCGTAAGGGCAAGTGAGGCTGTAACACGAAGCACTGTACCTGGTCTGTGAGAGTGAGGGGAGAGGAGTAGCCAATACACACACCATGGGCAACACAGGACAGTTCTGGAACAACACAAATATCAAAATATACCCTGGTAGGTCACAGGTGTAAAGTCTATGTCAATTTAGTCAAGAGTCTATCTGATGAAATAAATAAGAAACCTTAATCTTTTTACTAACTTTTATGTGTCCCATGAATAGGAATCTTAGCTGGGTCAGTTTCTAACACTGCTAGTGATTTTAAACATTATAAAAACAAATTGAAAAATATGCTTTTAGCACTTAACAATGTACATACCAGCAGCTTTCTCAATTAAAAAAGAGAGAGAATACTGTGTACATCGGGGAGCACATAACAGTACATCCTTGACACATTTAAAGTTTATCTCTGACAACAAATATCTTATGGTTCAGAAAATCTTTGACTGTTATCCAGCTAAATTGTTAAAGAAACTATAACTTGTTTGCTCCTCCATACCTGCACTAAGTTCCAAAACATGAGCTAAGGGGAGATAACCTATGTAGATGTCTGGTGGTCTGAAATTACAAAAGACAATAATGACTTTCATAAACACTGAAAACATACATGATAACATTTCACAATGTATCTGTTTGACAGAGACATACACATATTAAGCAAGCAGAAATAGTTGACCTGAAAAATCTAAAGATCACCTACCCCAAATTTGGTATCCTTTCACACTGGCCAGACATGCCGGACATCAGGTTGCCATGGCTGATAAGAACACCTACAGCAAGCAAAATCAAATGTCAGACTTCATGTCAGGCAAAGGCTCCCAAGAACATTTGCAAAACTAAATGCAAAGAGTGAGTGAGTGAGTTGGGCTTAACGCAGCCTTACACAGTATTCCATTTATATCATGGCTAAAAAGCCGGAAGAGGTGCAGGTATTTCAGGGGTAGATTTAATTGCTGGCTCGTTGGCCCATGGCCAGTTTAAATTACAAAGGGCTTGATGAAACAAAGTAGATGGCCGGTCTGGCTGGATACAATTTCACCCCTTTTCCGATTATGCTTAATTATTTTAATTTGACCATCTTGGTAGAATGACAAGTTGCTGCCATTTTGTAATGTTGTGTTCAACTACTTCTTTATTTGCTCATAAATCGCCATAAAATGAGACAAAAAAGAAGCCAGGATTTAATCTCTGTATGGAAAAAACGTTTTAGGGGTGAGGAGTTCTACAAGTTTCAGAGCCATGATTAGGTGCTGACGAGACCTCAGGTTCAGCCACTTCATGGCCTCCACCTTTTAGTTGTAGGCTAGTTAGTTTGGAAAAGGGCCAGTAACTTTTTAAAGGAGCAAGCCTTGCTGGCTACATACATATTTGTTGTTCAATATACCCCTGTATTAGACATATACCACTAATAAACTATGAACATGGGTATGGAGCTGACAAACCTAGTAACATAATCACGTAAAATCAGGGATTCACACCCATAATCATAGATTTCCGACACCTACGAATTACTGATACGTCTACGAGATTCTGACACACCTATAGTACAGCTTTCAACAGTTTTTCAGGCATATTACGATGTGTCAGACCAATGTGGAAGTTAACAGAATCAATGGTTAAGTCCAAAGTGTTGCAGGTCTCCAATGTAAACACACAAACATCGGTATGGTGCTAAAAACCTTGAATTACAAGCAGTCAGTGTAATCATAAGGAATCAAGTTTTTCATCTGCCATGACACTTTGGAACTGCTCTCTAAGCAACCTCTTGCAACAGGGATGAGGAAGTTCCAACAATCCCCCTAGTTCAGAGTGTGGAGCTGTATCATCAACCCCCACCGGTTTGTCTCGTGGGAATGTAGGCCATTATTTTATAGCTTTGATATTGCTTATTGTTATAAAAAAGTTAGCTATGTGATAAATCACAAAGAACAATGAAGAAGCAAGCATGGTTTACTTCACGATAACACACTGTTCTATAGTGACGTCATTTCTGGAAATTTGAATATGACGTCATATATTGAACGTTATTTTTGAGAGGGAAGTGTCTAGTAAATTGTTCCCCATAGATGTAGCTGGGCAACGACGATAAACACAATGGCAAAACAATAGCATCCAACAGTGGGAGAGATATAACATACTTTATCAACATCCTTAAGGAGGCTGTGCCCATCATGGTTTATTCTCCCTGCAGTGTTTTATTGTACGATAAACAACTCCCACTCATCATTAATTTCTTAAGTGAACTGCTATCACTGACCCTTTGGCAACCCTGTGGAGCCACTGGTGTACATGATTACAGCTATGTCTTCTCGGCACGGGTGAGTGACAGGGGTCTGCACTGAAACACATCAACAAGTCAGATTAGAGAGACATATGTAATCATCAAATATTCACCCTATTAATTATTTTTTTTAAATGTGAGGCAGGAGGTACTTAATTTATCATCTCGTATAGCATATTTTTTCTAAACATACTTTTTAACATGTTGAAGGCATCTGTGTACATTAATTACTGATGGATGTCACTCACACGATGAATGAACGTTTGGCATGACTTTGTATGTGGAGTATTTCAAGAAAAGAAGCAAGGCATCACACATAGAGATTTCCTTTATCTGAAGGTACTTCAGGACAATAAAATGAGGTGGTGTGGTTGATAGTAAGGTGAGAGAGATGAAAAACATAATTTTTTAATGTATTATGGCCTATTGTCCTTAGATTATCAGGAAACAGAACACCAACCAGAGCTTTAGATAAGCTGTGTATTTGTGTAAATATGCAAAATAAATCAAGATTGCCAATTAATTTTGAGTTGCTTGTGTACAAATTTGGATAAATATTTTAAATACCAACAGTATAAAAGCTTGCCCTCTGTTAATTAGACATGTACATCATGATATATTGCTGTTGTCACTATACGTTACAATATTTTAGACACTTGGAGCAGCACACTCACAGATACAGATTAGAAGTCAACTTAAACAGTGTTTTGAGCAGAATTTTATTTTGTAAATGTCCTCTCAATTGTGTAAAAATACCAAAAAGACTGAAACCAAGACAGTAAAAATATACTGAAAACCCATAGAAAACTATTGATATATTAATATGCAATGGGAAAGATAATCTGTGAGCAAATACTCAATGTCTCCAAAATGTATCTGGAGCCCTGCACCACCTTTAGTCGAAAATAGCACTGGGTCTATGAGTGAGAAATGGCACTTACAGTTTTCTGGTTGGGCTCCCATGTACTCCACGTCAGTCATACTGAGCAGCTTCACCCTGCTGGGGATGTTCTTGACAGCAGGCAACTTCTTCCCCCCAGTCATAACAATCAGGTGAGTCACCAGAGGGATTCGATCCATCAGACCCTGGCATACACATAATACACATTATAGAGGGAATGGAGATATTTGAACCATCGAATAGCATCTTCCTGAGGCAAGGGTGTTAACTGCTGTAAAAGTCCAGTTCCCCCCCTTGCCGAACTAGACTGGATTTTCTGGGCTTGATCATAGTTCCACCAATAGCACAATTATGAGTTATGCCCCTTCTTTGACCCTCATATTAATCAATCGGACTCCACTTCTCATATCACTTGCATTTGCGCCAAACAAAATGGCAGCACCCGATCAAGATGATCCGACTGAAAATTAAGATCTATATTACAGAGCTGATCTTACTTCGCGGAGTGCATCAAAAGACCAGAGCACCTTGATTAAAAGGGTGAAAAGATTTGGAATATATCTGCCACCCAGTTGACGGTACACCTCCTCCATAGGTCGTGCAATTGACCGAAAAGTGCATGACAGACACTATGTTGTTTATCAACAGGATGTTGATTTTGTTACTATGCACAGACTCGTCCAGCCAAAATAGAACTCCATAATTCCAGTCTAGTTCAACAAGAGTGCAAACTGGAGGATGGTGAATAGTAAAACACAGCCATCTTCTATATATGAATGAATATTTCCATTTCTATGTGTAAACAGTCCTCAATGCAGGGGTAGAAACTAACAGTTTTTGTCCACTAGTCCTCATAATGATAACATACAGCAAAACCCTTAAAATTGGCCAATTTCTACTAGTCCTTAGGATACCTTTACCATTGGGCAGTTTGGTAAGGACTACAGGACTAGTGCCAATTTCTAACGCTGCAATGACTGGAGAGATAAACAGCTTCCCTTATATGTGTCTATGCAAAAGGTTATGAGCAAGGAGGACTATGAACTATCCAATTAGCAATCCTGCAATGAATATCACAGTGACCTTACTCTCAGAAGTGTATTATTTTGTTTGTTGTTACACACAGTTCTCAGCAAATTTCCATCTAGATGACGGTGTAATGTAAATAATTGAGCCTTGACCAGGCAATCCAATGATAAATAATGTAAGAAAGAATCGAGGTACATGGATATATAATCAGGCATGACACTGACCCTGACCACCCGATCCATTAAGTTGCATCCTAAAACTAGCAAAAATCCCCATGGGCATGGATCTACAAATGTTGCAGCACTCCTACCTCAAACTTGGACACCAGACTGTCTGATGTTATAACATGTGTCACCTCTGTCTCCGTGATGCCATGGACAATTGCATCCTGTCCTAGAGTGGCATACAATGTCACCACTGAAAATATTAGGAAAGATAAATGTAAGCACAAATAAACTGCAAGATTCTTTTCAAAAAATATCCTTTAGTGATATTATGGTCAGTATATTATAGCGTTATAACATTTCTAGTAAAATCCTAGATATTTTTTATATTTGTATACTTATCCTGCATAATGCATATTAATGCTTGTTCTTGACAGAGAAAAGAGCTGTGTAAAGGTCTGTGCTTGAAGAAGTTGCTCCAACTAGCTGAGAGGCCAACCCTATCACGTAGCTCCCACGTGACCAAAGGAAGTGACGTTACGGAACCTCACATTACTCTGGAATCCGAAACATCTGAAGGTATAGTGGGGAGGTAGCTATGTGATGGGTGGGTCCCTTTAGACGCAGTAATGCAGGATAGATATACAAATATAAAAAATATCTAGGATTTTACTTGATTTTTTACTTATCCTGCATTACTCCTTAATGCATCTTCATTGGACGGAATAGGTGGAGGGCATACCTTCAGATGTGGGCTTTCATCTTTTATTTCCAGATTCAGTTCCCTAGCCAGTCTTGCGCTAAGTGGTTGGCATCGGGTGACCACTCTATGTACAGGAACCTCCAACTCCCTCAGTCCGTCCTCGGCTGTGTGGTCGGCGTCAGGTGACCACTCCATGTATGGAAAAAACTCTGTTTCCCCCAGCCCGTCTCCGGCTGTATGGAAGGGAAGAGTCAGGTATGCGTTGTGTCCTGTGTCTCGGTTAGGTCGAGATAGGAGTCCAGGGCATACGCCAGGGGGGTCAAAAGGCCGGCTCTGGACTTGGGAGGCCAGGTCAGTGACAAGTAGTGGTGGTGACCTGTTGGGCTACTACTAACGGACCAAAGCTGTGCGTGCCTTGCACATCCTCCAATGCGACGTCTCGCAGGTAGTGACTGGCGAAGACTGTGTTGGATCGCCAGAAACACCCCTCCCTGTGTAGCCATGGTGGAGGCGACTGCCCGGATCTCGTGCGGGTTGTTGGAGCGGGGAGGGTCCAATCCCGAGGACTCATAGGCCTGAAGAGTGATTGCTGGTAGCCAGAGGGCGATCGTGTTGCGGCTGACTTCAAGAGTACAAAGAGGCGTTGTCGTTGTCTACGGCGTTCCTTGGATCGTCTGATGTAGCAACAGAGCACTCTAACCGGACATAGGTGGAGCTCTGTCTTCAGCGCCCACAATCGACGATAGGGGAGGGATGAGGAACTATGTATCGGGCTGTGCTGGGAGCAGATTCTTTGCAATGAAGTCCCAGCACAGGCCCAGATGCACAGCTCTGTGTGCTCCAAGCTCAAAGCAGACCCGTGTGACGTCCAAGGAGTGAAGCTCACTGACACGGGCTGCTGTGGCGAGCGCGAGTTTTTCATCAGATTATAGAATGACGTCGTTTCGAGTGGCTCGAAAGGCGCGTCTCTCAGCGATGTGAGAATGGCGTTCAAATCAAAAGCTGGTGCATGGATTTCGCCTTTTGGTTTTCCAGCCTGAATGAGCGGAGCAGAGCCTGGAGTTCCAGGATTTTCCTCACGCGCCGAGCCTTCGGAACTGCCAGGATGGAGTTGAGCGCCACAAGTTGAAGCATGAACTCGACCAGGAATTGAGGCAATGCAGAAGTGGGGTCTTGTTGTTCGCCCCTGCAAAAGCTCTCGAAGGATTGCCACATGTCATCATAGAGGCTCCTAGTGGTTGGGTGATGGGCCATCATAATGGCCTTAGCCGCTCTGGCTGAGTAGCCTTTGGCGTTCAGTGCTCTCTGTAAATGGACCAGACGTGATGACACAGCTTGTCCGGTCCTGGGTGGCTGTCTGCTGTGAGGGTGGATCAGCAGATTTGGCCAATCCGGGAGTGGCAGTGGGTTGGTGTCGGGCAGCTTTCTGAGGTCGACAAACCAAGCCCTCGCTGGCCACCAGGGTGCGCCCAAAGTCAGATCGAGGTTCTGTATCAATCTGATCTTCTGGAAGACTTAGGGGAGGAGTACAGGCGGCGGAAAAGCGGCAGGGGACACTGAAAGCGTCGACTGCCCAAGCCAGAAGATCCGGGACCGGTGATATTTAGGTCTGGATCGGGATCTGGAAGTTCTGGCTGGTGGAGAATAGGTCTATGTTGGGGAGACCATGGTCTCGACAAACAAGAGCGAAGGCATCTGGGTGAAGCTTCCACTCTGTGGGAGCAACTTTGCCTGGTTGAGATGGTGCATCTACTAGGGTATTTCGGCAACCCGGAATGTGTTGGACCTGGAACTGAATCTCCAGATGCTCCACCAGGTGAAACAATCGGTACGTCTGTTGAAGGAGCAAGGTCAAATGAGTCGTTCCCTGGTTCCATAGACACCATACAACGGTTATGTTGTCCGTCGAGATGGAGAGCCAGGCGTGTCTGAAGGCCTGCTTCCAATGAGCGATGGCCAATATGAGCACCTCCAGTTCGAGGTTGTTGATGTGCCATAGGCGCTGATCGGCTGAGGCGACCTGTCCCTCCGGGTGTGCGCCCCATCCCTGCAGGGAAGTGTCTACGAATAGGCGCAGAGAAGTTGTAAGCCCTGTCAAGGAGACGCCGCCTAAGACATTAGATTCCATTATCCACCACCGGAGATGCAGCTTGAGATGATCCAGGAGGACGATGGATACTGAAGGGTCCCTGCAGGGAAGTGTCTACGAACAGGCGCAGAGAAGTTGTAAGCCCTGTCAGAGAGACGCCGCCTAAGACATTAGATTCCATCATCCACCACCGGAGATGCAGCTTGAGATGATCCAGGAGGACGATGGATACTGAGGGGTCCCTGCAGGGAAGTGTCTACGAACAGGCGCAGAGAGGTCGTAAGCCCTGTCAAGGAGACGCCGCCTAAGACATTCGATTCCATCTGCCACCACCGGACATGCTGCTTGAGATGATCCGGGAGGACGATGGATACTGAGGGCTCCTGGTGCCTGATGTAAAGAGCCAGGAACAACTGAACTGGGCGCAGCTGAAGCCTTCTCTGTAGGTCAAGTCTTGTGCTGAGGTTATGAGGCACAGGAGGACTTGCCATTGGTGCAGAGTTCTGATAGATGGAGCGCTGGAGTCAGGTGGGCCTGCATGCGCTCCCACCAGTCTCTTGGTACAGAGAGGAGGTCGAGGTGCGTTTGGAACAGGCCCCCGATGAACTGAAGGCGATTTCAGGGAGTCAACAGGTGGTACAGGAGCCAGAGGGTGAAGTTCCTCTGGCGGAGTAGAGTGACCGTGTCCCAATGGTTCAGTAGGCAGTCGTCTATGTACGCCTCGAACTGAATATCCCGGTGATGAAGGTACGAGGCTTATGGCTTGATAAGCCGTGTGAATAGCGAAGAAATTTTTACAAACCTGTAGAGGTTATGAATTCTCTGATGAAATCCTCCTTGGGGCACGGCCACCCACCTCCCCACATTCCGTCAGCATTAGACATATGGAAAGTGATTTGGGTGAGAGTTGCTTCCCTTGGCGTGATGCGCCGTGGAGGGTGAGGCACCGTAAGGGTGGTCGTATATCATACAAAAACGAAGTTTTTGTGTGCTAACATTTTTATTAAGGGAAATGGTTACAACTATGTCATGTAGATTTTCTTGAGCCAGGAAAATGCAATAAGTGCCCCAAGGAGGAATAATCTAGGAAGATAATCTAGGAAGTGGCATCCGTCAGCAACAAGCGTAATAAATACATCATATTTTGAATATTCAGTGAATAGACTAAGAGTTCAATAAAATGGAACCAACCTTTATCGTGAGGCACCACCGTCGAGAGGCGGGGGCTGGAGACAGGCGTGGTCGACCATATACTATGATATTAGCCTTTATTCGTGGCTAATCATATTTTGAGAACTCAAAACACACACCCCGCCCCCCTTTTTTTAGCGAGTGATATAGGGGCGTAGATCACGAGAGACTATAACCGCGCTGAGCTAGGCCAGAGGGTCTCCGAGGATCTGAGGAGTGCTGTGCAATACGAGTATTATCGAGTAGTATGGTCGGATAATTTATCGACCGTAGAAGATAGAATCCGGTCTGTTACTGAGCAGTTGTATAACCGGTCCGGGCGATCTAAAATCTCGAAGGCTCAATCGGCTAGAGATTAGAACTTTGCCCAGTTCGGAGAACTGACTGACCAAACCGAGCACGCTCGCTTGAGTGTTTGTCGAGTTGGTAGTGTTTTATGAACGTGCTCGGCTGGCTCCAAATAGCCGCGGAGCAGATCTCCTCAATGGGCAGAGCCGCAGCGTACGCTTGTGACGTAGCTACCGCTCTAACCGAATGAGCCTTCAACCTGGTAGGGGGGTCCCTGCCTTGAAGGGTGTACGACGTACAGATAGTAGAGACTATCCACCTGGTGATAGTTTGTTTGCTCGCAGGTGAGCAAGCCTTCCTACCGCCATAACAGCAAAATAATTGGTTATCCTTACTGATACCCTTAGTTCTGCTGATATAGGCCTTGAGGGTCCTGCAGTGGTCCCCGACTAGGAAGGCTGTGAAAGAGCAGGTAGCTCAATAGGAGCCGTCACGTGGAAGGCGTGTGCGACCTTAGGACGGTAAGAATCCGGCAACCGAATACTGACCCTGTCCCGGTGAAAGACAGTTAGCTCGGGATCGGCTGACATTGCGTGAATGTCGCCTACCCGTCTGCCGGACGTTACCGCCACAAGGAACGCCGTCTTCCAGCTCAACAGCTGAAGAGAGAGAGACGACAGATCCCGAAAGGAAGGACCAGAAAGCCAATCAAGAATGATTGACAAGTCCCAAGGGGGACTGATCCGCCGTACAGGCAGTTGGATCCTGTCCACACCTGCTAAAAAGCGCTGTACTAATGGGTGCGCACCCAGAAGTGCCCCGTCGACAGGGACGTGAAAAGCTGCAATAGCTGTAGAGTACCCCCGGACTGTTGATGCGGCCAGGCCGTCATCTAGTCGCGACTGGAGGAACTCAAGCACGGCTACGAGATCTGCAGAAAAGGGATCTGCAATCCCTCTATCGACACACCAGCGCATAGCAGGCCCATCTATCCTCGTACTGAACGTTTGTCGAATCCCTCCGCGAAGCCAGTATTGTGTCTGCAACTCGTGCAGGAATACCGCTCTTCTGGAGGCGATTCCTGACAGTGGCCAAGCCACCCACTGAATCCTGGGATTCGGGTGGAGGGTCCCGTTCTGGGATAGGAGGTCCGGTCGTAAAGGTAATAAAACAGGAGGCTGAGCCAGAAACCTGAGTATTACTGGAAACCAGCTCTGCGCCGTCCAAAGAGGTGCCAGGAGCACAAGAAGTCGCGCAGGCTGATTGGCTAGCTGAGATAGGACCTTGGGGATCAGAGGTACTGGGGGGTATGCCCACAGTATTCTGTCCGTCCAATCTAGCTGGAAGGCGTCCGCTGCCACCGACCTCGGGTCGGGGACTGGGGAACTCGGGAACGTTGGTGTCTGGTGATTCACCCCAGATGCAAACCGATCCACCTGGAACGACCCGTATAATTGGGAGATAATCCCGAATATCCCCGGGTCGAGCCTCCACTCGTGAGGAGCGAGGATCCGGCGAGACAGAGCGTCCACCCCCTGGAGATAAACAGGTATCACCCTGATATCGTGTGAGTCGCACCATAGGAGGAACTGCCACGCCTCTTGGAGAAGCGACGGTGACACCGTTCCCCCCTGCTTCCGGATGTAAGTCATCGCCGTTTGGTTGTCCATCTCTAGATGAACCACTTGGCCACGCAGCAGATCCAGGAAGCGTTGGAACACCAACCTGACCGTTCTCAGTTCTAGCATATTGATATGCAGTTTGATCTCCTGCTGGGACCATAGTCCCGAGGCTGTGAACTGTGAGAGACGGAACGGGAGTGTTGAGGGAAACTCGGACTGAGGTGGAGCGGTTTGATCCTGTCATGCGGTGCATGTCCTAATCAAGGGTATGAGCGCGGTCCGCGACTTGAAGAGAGTGGACTGGGAAGAAATATTCGTCTATAGCGTGGGGGCCTGAAGGACGGCGTCAGTGACAGTTTACTGAAGTCCTCGTCCAAGGCTGAGATCATGTCTCAGATCAGTGAGTCAGGAGGGATAGAGGTGGGGTCACATGAATGGCTGTCTTGCTATCGACCTCTAGACCGGGCGAGGGAGCGATTGCCTCCAATCTTTCTGCCAGCCAGTCTGCAACTTGGGCTAAACCCAGGTGGGACTCGCCATCCCTGAAGGTGTCGTCATAACAAGGGATGAAGGCGCCCTCCGAGGAGCCGGACCGATAGCCACTGGAGCGTCTGCAAACCGTGGAGCGGCTCCTAGATCTATAACCCTAACGATAAGATCTGCTGTCACTCCAACATGAAGACTTACTTGGGGACGCCAAGTCCACGGAGTAATGAGAGGTAGATGGCGTCTGTATGGTCGACCGACTAGGCGGAGGCAGAGGCACGGGCGTCTGTACAGGCGCTGTGGAATAGATAGACGCTGTCTGAAAGGGCGCTTGAAGAGGCGTCTGCAGAGGCGCTATAGGAGGCAGTTGTAGAGGCATCTGTAAAGGAGCTGGCATTGACGGCTGTCTGGCCTGTAAGTACTGAATGTACTAAAGGAGAGAGGCGTCTATCATGGGCGTCTGTGCCGTAGACCAAGTGTCTGTTCGGAGGATAGTACTGTCTGGTAAGAGAGCGCCATGCCAGGCGTCAAGGTGGCCACCGCTGTAAAGAGACGCTGTAGTGGTTGTAAAAGTGCTCTGGGTGGAGACTCCGACATCGAGGTAGCAGCTGAGGTTGGGGGGTAGTCATCCGAGATCGCCTATATTGTAGGCGATGTGCACATGTTCATCAAACACAGAATGTACAAAATACAAACCGTAGGCACAACACAGACAAAAAACATTAATTCAAAGAGCACACACATGAGGGTGTGAGTACGTTTATGCTACAGCAAAAAAACAGGTCTTCACTCAACAAGTGACAAGAGTAATGTGAGGATCCGTTAGCAACTTCTTCAAGCAAAGACCTTCACACAGCTCTTTTCTCTGTCAAGAACAAGCATTAATGTGCATTAAGGAGTAATGCAGGAAAAGTAAAAAATATTACCTGATCTTTACTTGATTGAACAGAATTTTAAATGACTCAGGCTTCAGACAAGTGGCTACAGTATCAGGCTGCTTTCCTACTTTTTGTCTCAGGATGACTGAAATACCTGGAAAGTTATACTTGAAGCAGGCCTGTGCTGCAACAATCCACTCTGCACGGGTATCAGCAAATATCACAATATTCCTCCTTGGCCTCTGCGAGCAAGCCAACACACCACTGCCAAAGTTGGTGGCTCGCTCAAACACTTGTGCATAGGTGAGCCAATTGTATTCCCCCAACAACACCTGGAATACACGAAAATCAGTTCAGCAAACATCAACATGCAAGATTCAAACTGCCAACTAGCTTTCTATTGAAATGGTTATCCCTAAAGTTCAAGCAAATGAGAGCAGTTACTAATGTGACAAGCCTCAAATTTTAATTTTTTAACAAGTATTTGTCACAGAAGTGACGAAATGTCCCCCGCCTGTATATACACCAAAATACCAAATATGAAGACAATCCAGCGATTAGTTCTTGAGATATCGCGGCAACACCGTTTTCCAACTCCAAAAGCAGATTTGCCTGCTGTGACCTTGAAAATAGGGTCAAGGTCACCAAAACCGACTGGTGTCTGCGGTGTCTGTATATACACCATAGTTCCAAATATTAAGACAATCCTGCGATTAGTTCTTGAGATATCGCGGCAACACCGTTTTCCAACTCCAAAAGCAGATTTACCTGCTGTGACCTTGAAAATGGGGTCAAGGTCACCAAAACCGACTGGTGTCCGCGGAGTCTGTATATACACCATAGTTACAAATATGAAAACAATCCAGTGTTTAGTTCTTGAGATATCGCGGCAACTCTGTTTTCAAACTCCAAAAGCAGATTTGCGTGCTGTGACCTTGAAAATGGGGTCAAGGTCACCAAAACCGACTGGTGTCTGCGGTGCCTGTATATACACCATAGTTCCAAACATGAAGACAATCCTGCGATTAGTTCTTGAGATATCGCGGCAACACCGTTTTCCAACTCCAAAAGCAGATTTGCCTGCTGTGACCTTGAAAATGGGGTCAAGGTCACCAAAACCGACTGGTGTCTGCGGTGTCTGTATATACACCATAGTTGCAAACATGAAGACAATCCTGCGATTAGTTCTTGAGATATCGCGGCAACACCGTTTTCCAACTCCAAAAGCAGATTTACCTGCTGTGACCTTGAAAATGGGGTCAAGGTCACCAAAACCGACTGGTGTCTGCGGAGTCCGTATATACACCCTAGTACCAAATAGGAAGACAATCCAGAGATTAGTTCTTGAGATATCGCGGCAACACCGTTTTCCAACTCCAAAAGCAGATATGCCTGCTGTGACCTTGAAAATGGGGTCAAGGTCACCAAAACCGACTGGTGTCTGTGGAGTCTGTATATACACCATAGTTCCAAATATGAAGACAATCCAGTGTTTAGTTCTTGAGATATCGCGGCAACAAACAGGTGGGACGTACGGACGGACGTATGGACGGACGGTCGTGAATACTATATCCCCCGCTTCGCGCTTTCGCGCGGCGGGGGACAACAAGTAGCCATATGGCTACCAGTATTTTTTTCCAGGGAGCCAGTGGTAAAATCAACAAGACAAGCAAATATTTTAGGTAGCCCTAAACATTTGAAATTCTTTTATCAAAAAACTATTATAATATGTACAAGTCATAGCACTAGGCTTGAAATTGTATATTAGTGTACTTGATTTTTGGTTTTTTGTTACTCGAATGATATCATATGATGTCGAATTATTAGCAGACATGTTTTCCACAATCTGCTGTTCTTTTTGTTGGCATGCAGGAGACAACAATCTGTCATTAACAGATTTTCATAGGTCTTTGACAATGTGTGTTTAGCATGTGTTTAGATCTTAACTGAATATATTCAAAGTGATAAGACATTAAAAGCGAATACCAGTGTTGTAAATGGTGCTACCTTTTCATTTCATTATGCAATGAATATTGTTAAATTAGTAACAATGTAATAATCGTATCTGTAGCAATACTAACATGGAATTTTACTGGATGAAAATTGGTTTCTAATGATGCTTTCTTGAGGAAATCTGCTACAAGGTTCGTGATTGGTCAAATTTGAGCACGTGACCTAAGACAGGCAATCAAATTACAGCTATGGTCCTCACGTGTGATGAATTTTTGTTAAATCTTGTTATTCCTTACATTTTTAAGCAGGAAATCGAGATCTATATTAAAAATACGGAGCTTCATGGATGTATCATGCTAGGTTACGAGCTGTGAGTATAGTGAATAATTTTTAATCTATCGATAAAACATAATTTGAAATGGAATACGTATTTCAGACATTGTGAAATGTGATAAATTTAATAAATGAATGATATGACAGGTAGGTTAATAAAATTATGTACTATTTTGACTTAACTACAGGCTTGGCCTGTCTACCGGCCTACGGTGTTGAAAGAATTTACATAACCAAATCCCCTGTAATGCTGCATTGAGCTATGGGAATGTTAATGAAACAGACAATGAGTATGGTATATGCGCATCATTGCGACCGTGAAAACTCTGGCGATCGAGAAAATGGCTACGCAAATGTCAATCAAATTATTTATGTTTGTGTCTACGTATGTGAAGCAATGGAATTTAGTTGCCACAAGATATTTTTCAAGGTAGTCATTTGGCGACTGTTGAATTATAGTCAGTAGACAAATGGAAATTTAGGTCACATTGGCGACCGTTTTAGTTGCAACTTTGAGGCCTGTTTGAGTACCTTCTTGAAGACTCTGCCATTAGGCTGGACCTCATCCTCCTCACGGAGCAGCTCCCGTGTGCCGAGACATGGTCGGTCGGTGTACTGCTGGACAGCCCGCAGGAACAGATGGTCTAGAGTGCTACACTCAGGAAATAGTGTGGTTGTAAGCTTAGGGTTATCTGCATAACGGTAGGGGGATCCATAGGACCCATCTACTGGAGTTGCCTATGGGAAAAAGTGAAAAATCACCATCATTATCATGACATAATACACACTTCAGTGTAAAAATAGGTTGTGGCATAAAAGAACTGGAACAGAATTAGCATATTCATTCATATAGGAGATCTTCAGCAACTGGACAGTTTGTTAAACAGGGTCTTTTATGATAACAATAACTTTTCCAACATCTCACTTTACAATATTGCGACACAGAACTGATACAAAAGAACAATATAAACAGTACTTTATCATTCTGCTACAAACAAATGGCATTAGAGAATAATTATAACTTCTTAGTAACGTTTGTAAGATCATTCATCTATATCACAACGAAGATGATCAATTTGGATGACAAGTCAATGTCCTAGAAAATGAACAGATCTGAAACTGCATAAACACAAAACAGCCTGTGACATAATTCAATCAGCTACTACTGCACTAGTATGAAGTCCATGCCCTGGAAAGAGTCTTCAGGTCATGTCAGAAGTAAAATAAACTATAACAGATTAAATAAGACAGATTTGTTCTTGTAGACTCAAATGATTTTGGAACAGAACACATATATATAAATAAATACACCAATATACCAACCATATTATCAACCAGAGATGCACGGTCAGAGTCCTCAAAAATGATCAGCTACATCTACGTCATAGTAACACAGATATGGGACAAGTATACAATACCCAGGACCTTTAGTATTATGCAGATGTTCTCTGTCCACTACGCATCACTGTCATGACTCTACATTTGCACAGTGTTTCAAGTGCAATGATAGGAAACACCTCATTAACGAGACATATTAGAGGTGAACAACTCTGTCGTAACAGTGACCTCAGAGGATGCAATCTGTTACTCATCTTCAAACATTTCAGACTAAGATATTTTATTCATACGTCACACATCTTTATGATGTCCTTTGTCTGATCCGACAGTTAATAAATTGTTGAGAGATATTTCATGTAGATTTAGACTTTCCCATTCTATGCCAAGAAGCAGAAAAACATACTTGGCGATGCATTTTATTTGGTGTAGCTATGTGTGGTGCCTAAAACTTACACCTAATTTGTTTTAACATATTAAGATGCCAACTAGACTGACATTAAGTCTCTAAAATGAACACATGTTTCAGATAAAAACAGTTGTTAAAGTATAGTAATTATGAAAGATAAATATATAATAAACAATGATAAAAAGGAGCACAGAGAGTCTCTTCATTTTCACATACTGCAGTAATCATGGTAATCTAGACTTGACAAATATTAAAGACATATCTGTGTCAGGGTCATAATGACAGACTCTATGCCCACTATGCTCATTTTTCAATATCTGGACTTCTTGTCATGCTCGTTATAACATATAGCTCCAGTATCCTAAATCTCTAAACTTGCATTAAGGATTGTGCTATCTTGACCATGTTGATTTACAAATATGAAAACAGAATTCATCTAAAATTATTTTTTGTTTCAACGGGCTTTCAACAGGGCAAAGCTACTTTCAAAGTTCATTGTGATGTGCATAAAGTTTATTGACCTACTTTTATCCTACTTGATCTCTTGAGGGTGGCCTGTGGTCTGTAAGTGATTATATATGGGATGTATGCTACCACATCGTAGACAAACACCACTGCCTTGATCAGGCCAAACACAGCTTGGATAAACACGTCGCTCATACTGTCACCGGATCATTCTCTCACCTGAAATGGACAGAAACAGCATAAACAACTGGAACTCAACAATCAAAGAAAACTTGTGTACGTAAATACCTGGTTCTCATAATGATATTCATGGGAAAACCCTCCAATTAGCGGAAAACCTCCAAAAAGTTAAAAAGTCCCCAACATGTTAGCCATAGGGCTAGTGCCAGCTTAGATAAGTTCTGAGCCTGACGATGACAGTAGGTCCTCTCTGCATTCTACATAAAGTAAACATGGTAAATAAAAAACACTAGCTGGGTCATGTGTATTTACCCTCCAACCCGTCAGCTGAACACTCATACAACATTGTCATTTAAATGTCATACTTCCCAGTGTTTACTATGTTTCCTGTCAAATACCTGCCATCTTTTAACATCACTTGCATCAAACTGAATTTGTGGTCTACTACCACGGGTATTGATACAAATCATTGAACCTGATTCTGGAAAGATGGATAACACAAGAAATAATATGCAGCCACAATTTGGTGTTATATTTACATATCTTGAGTCCCATTTCATGGGGTGGCTTCACATTTACTGGACTCAAGTTTCAGACTAGTGGCTAGGGAAGTAAACTGTCAAAACTCTCCAGTTTATAGTTAAGAATATGTATCTGAAATTTCATATCAATGTTAGAAATTAAGGAGTCCTTGGATCAATGATACTTCATCGCTAAAGTATTTATATCTCAGGCTCAATAAATCTTTAATCTTGAACAATTAGGATAATAACTTGAGTCCCCATGTCGACTTCCATGCTTAATGCTGCTTAGTAGCATGGTTATAGGCACAGCATATTTCAGCATGTGTGTTCCAGCTTGTGTTAAACCTGGGGTGGACTGGAGGAGGTACCACCACACCAATGTACCAGTTGTGTTACCAATCACAAACTATTGTATCTTCTTAGCTTAGCCAGACCATTGGAACTTCCCAAACAGAATAAGTATCCTGGGTTTGGGAGAACAAACAACAAACCATATCAGCATGATCAGCTTGCCCATTCATTGCCCTTATTCACAGGATTTAAGGTTTCAAAACAGTTCACCAGAGCTCCAGATAACTTTTTGAGCAATTGAGTTTTAACTCAAAGGTTTCTATTTTAATTGGTCACATGTATTACATTGTTCATTGGGTAACCAATATTATTTCACTCATCTATTCATCACTCTATTTGGTATTTCCCCAAATGTGTGAACATTTTTGAATTTCAATAAATATGAAATAATGTTTTAGATGTATTTAACCATGATAACAGTTCTAAATATAGACTTGACTCAGTAAATGAATTAGCTTGTAAGTAATTATGTTCCAGAAATTAGCTTCGTTGTATACATGCTAAAAGGTTTATTGGGTATCTAGGTGTGCTGTTTTTTCACATTTGAGTTTTTCATTTAATGCAAGCATTTTCGTTTGTGAGTTAATTGAAAGTAATTGCCTTTCTGAATATTTTTTTTTTATTGGGGGGAGGGGGGGTATTTTACGCAAATACGCTGCTTATCTGTAGCTCTGGTTCATAGATTTTAATGAAGAAAATATATTTTCTCATATAGGTTATAATGTATATAATCTAAGAGTAGAGCAACAATTGACAACATTCTGAGCTTGACAGTAAGTTATTATCATGGTCATGATTGGTCATACAGATATAACATCATACCGTCATGACTCAAACATGCTCCAATATTAACATACAGGGAACTACATTACAAGGTAGGAGGCCATCCATCACATAGAATGAATAGTTAAAAGCAACATCTGTGACTGTGCCTGAATCATTCAAATCATCGCATTGGATAAACATTTTTTAAATCACAATGCCAAGATTATTTTCATCGCACAATAATCTGCTCAATCGTGTTTGAACAATTAAACTGTTTCAGCCCTGGGCTACCTTATACTGACAATTCATTTCATACACATGGCACTCAACATGCTCAACAGATGGTGCTCAAAATCAATATTAGTTTCATCATGTTTATGTGTTTAATCGACTGACATGTCTTTCTGAATGAAGTGGAAAGTTATGAAAATAAAGGACAACACGTCAATAACCATGCAAGTGATAATGTACTGCACAAGCTGCTTTTGTGGGTGTTAACTACAAAATACTTCAGTAAGGCAATCTTAATTATTTCATGGTGGGAATGATGAAGGTTTCTATTTGAGCTTGGTACTAGTGTACACTCACATGACTTACAAACATTCTTGTCTAAAAATAAACACCAACACTGTAACACAACCGGTTTTCCTTCCTGAACCTTTAGGCATGCTTTTTAATTTTATGATTCACAGGTTTATTCCAGACCACACAAGGTCTGTCAAAATAAAAATATTAGTAACATCTAAATATTTTTTACATTTGTATTCTTATCCTGCATTCACTGCTTACCTTACGATAACAAAGACAGTGCTCAGCAATGATCTTGGGTGAAAAAAAAAATGTTTCCATTTTCAACTCCTGCTTTTTGCATGGACCATCTCTGCTGTCATGTGACCTTGATGACAAGTCACCTTCGTCACATCACTGCCTTCGACCAAGCTTAAAAAACAATCTTTTGAGGTTTCTGAAGCCAAAGTGGGTAGGCAAGTCTGCGACGGATGGCTAGTAATGCAGGATAAGTATACAAATGTATACCACCGTGTCTAGTTGGAATAGGTCATCGGTCAGGATGTTCCGACACCAGGGGATGTGCTGGACTATGAATTTTAGTCCAAGATGACCCACAAGATGAAAGAACGTCTGTTATAGAAGGGAGTGAGTGCGCAGGCACCACGACACAGTACTGTTGTCGGTGGATATTTTGAGTTGGGTGCACTGTAGCTGCTCCTGCCAATTTACGATGGCCAGAATGAGCGCTTCAAAATGTTAGATTGTTAACGTGCCAAATCTGTTGTGCGCAGGACCACAATCCTGAGGTTGTTTGGCCCTTTAAGAGAGCACCCCTGCTGGGAAACGTTTACAAACAGGGGTAAATACAGGGCTAGGCCCAATAAGATATGTTCAACTATCAACCACCAGTTGAGAATGTCCTCAGTTGAGACGGTAGATTGATAGCTGCATACTGGTCTTGGCGACTGATGTGCACAAGCCCTGCAACACTTGCCACTGACAAGAGCGTATGTGGCTGTTGAATAGCGGGTAGCAAATTGTTGTCTACAAGTTTTTGTAAAAGTGAAAAAATCAACTATGAGAGAGCTTCTTGATGTGTCGTGCCTTGCCTGGACAGGCTTGAAAGTAGTTTTCATATGCAAACTACTAATAGCTCCCATGTAGACTACATAAAAGCACTCGTCAACCGATAGGCAAGATACGAGGCCGTACAAATGTTCACCTTCTTATATTGAGGTGACAATGAAGGGAGGAGCCTTGCACTCTGTGTGTGCCTCAATATTGTGCATGTTGACACCAGTGGTTTGCTTAAGGTTTGCATGCCAACCAACCAGGTGCAATGACCCTGACCATTAGGTTAATTGACCTAATTCCGGTGTTTATAGTCAGAAATCTTGATCCATGATATTTTTATCACCCTAGTACTTAAGTACTATGAACACATCTCTGTGAAATCGTTTAGCCAACATTGAACGTACATCACTATACTAGAGAATAGACGGGAAAAATGATAGACAACAAAGACAGCACGAGACCAGTCAAGGGGTGGAAATTTGCCATTTCCCGACTCCTGGGGCAAGTAGAAATACAAGGTTGGGCAACAAAATCACTTACTATAACTTCTCCGGAGGCAAGTAATATTGGAAATTACTATCACTGTATACATGTCTAACTAATGGTAAAATGGTACAATAACTTACTTGAGAGAAATTTCGTAATCACACTTTCGCTATACACGGACACTATTAAAGAACACACGAGACTTAGAGTTACGTCCCTTTTCTATTTTCGTTTTAATATTCAATCGGAACAGTATTAAACAACTTTCTACACTCGGTTTGAATGCTTTTCTCACATTGCGGCCTAGAGGGATCTGATAATTGATACACGATCAATAATGCCTAGAGGGGTCTCGTAATTGAAACACATTGTGGCCTGTGACTGTCTCCAATGTAAACAGTTACGACCCGGTTATGGCGACACACAAGCAGGCGTCGGTTAAAGGTTTTTTCGGTGGGGAAAGTGAAAATAAATCTGAAAATGCCGATGATAGCGAATCATGTAAAAGAAAACGACCCAATGAGGACACATGTTCTAAGAACAAGAAGTATGATGCCGAAAAATGGGACCGAAAATTCATTCAGAGTTGGTGCGATGAGTTTCCATGGGTAGTGTATGACGAAAAACAAAATGTCATGAAGTGCAGAATTTGTTGTCGGTATCCCACTGTAACATCCAGAAATAAGAAACATGTTTTTGTTGACGGTTGTACACAATTTCGAAAAAACATTATTTGAAAAGTTATGAGGTTTCCGATGTTCATTTAGAATTTACCTTAGTCCTTATGTAGATATAACAGTGCTGGTGTAGTGTAATTTTGTTCAACGGTAAATAAACACATATTGATGATATGAAGTTTTATTTTGAAATTATTTGGGCAAGTGAAAATGAAATCAGGGCAAGTGAAAATTGTCTTTAAACTTGTCCGATGGCAAGTGGGAGAAACAAGCTCCAATGCTATGAGCACAGTCTCGTCCCTAGCGTAATTAGATACTTTAGCGAGCATGTCTGATTTGGTCGTTGAACAGGACGCACGTTGATCAAGGTTGACATAGGAGTCTGCGCTTAAACTCGGAATGCCAGTTGGACAGTGCTAAATACCCCATTTTGACGCTGTTGGAAGTCAACCACAGTTTGGAAGTCATCTAAATGGTTAGGATTATCTTCCGTTAGATCTTCATCTGTCTATAGCCTGGGTTGAAGAAGCAAGTGGTGACAAAGGTCTTAGTACACACTTGATTTCTGTTTCAATAAATGCAAATCTGTTATCTTGGACCTAAAGCTTGGTTGGTCTCTACAAGCCCGTCATCCTTTGTAAATCCTCATCCAAACTATGAGCCTGATCTGCCACTGAAAAAGCATAAATAGGAAAATCATCTTTCCTGAACTTTGACAGTTTGAAAGATGGAACAAGTGTGAGTCTTAAGAAATCCTCGTCCAGTGCCCTAACCATATCTGTCAACATCGGATCTACTAGAATCGAGGTGGGATGTGACCATATGGTATCCTTCTTATCAACCCTGTTACAAGGGGAAGGCGCAACAGACATGAGACTGCTACCCACTAAGGCATTTGTGCTAAGCTAAGATGCTTATTCCACTCAACAGAGGAATCTCCATTTTGCAATGAATCGGAATGATGGTGACTTACACTCTATGTAGTAGATTGACTTCTACTACGGTGCCTAACCTTTCCTCTATCAGAAGGGTTTGAAGAAATGCCTGGTGATAAGGACTCCTGCGACGATACCCATGTACAAGCTGCGTATGTGTTGAACAGAACGCACATCAGACGTAAATGTTAGATGCCTGTGTAGATGCTGACGCATGCGTAAGAGTTGTAGATGATTCTGGCATCTGGTACATAGGTGCAGGCGTTTGGTACAATTGTGGGTAAAATTCTGCATCCAATTGCTGTTCTGGTACAGTGCTGATGGCTGAGCGTACAACTGTTGCACTGCCGGATAACTTGTTGGAACAGCGCTAAGCTGATCATGCGTCGCTGAGGTAATGGGGTACGCTAGTAGCCCTGAGTCTGATGTAATCTTAGACGCGCCTGGGGTGTAGGAAGGTGCTGCACTCAGCCCAAGCCCGTGAGAAGTGATGCCCATCAGTGTCAGTAAAAGCTGCAACTAACATGACTAAAATAACATGATATTGGAATATATTATTCCTAACAAAATTAATTTTTCAGATACAATTTCTTCCAACCTTTGCATCAAAATTCTTTGAAGTTGTATCATTGGGTACTTTTTAACTGAATCACTGGAAGATTTGGAGAAAACGTGTGTACATCGGTAATCTTAATATCTGCACATAAAACAATGCCATGGTGAGCAGGAAATACAATTTAAATGGTAAATCATCATGTCTAGTAATATCTTATGTGAAATTTCATATTTGTATTGAAAAGTTTGTTATATCTGTTCATTCGCTGAAGGGACACCATGTGTGATAACTCTCGATAAATATTTTTTTACACAATCAATCATAAACAACTACTATTCTAATATTCTTTCAAACTCTGAAAGTGCATCATAGATTGTGTTAGGTTGACAGAGCATGTACTGCTGTGTTGGTCATCTACCCCCTACTACCCCACTAGGTCTATAACGCTCATCAATTATTTGGACGCCAAAGGTAGTGTTGTAGTGATGACGAGAGATCACTGTACTTAGATCATGGAAGAGATGAAAATGTATTTTAGGTTCGAAATTATCTTGCATATTTTATTGAAAATGATTAGAGATGAATTGATACGATTGAAATATATGTACTCACCTCGTAGGACGAGCGCCTATAGCGATATTTGCTCATATGTTGGCTAGTGAAAATTCACAATTAGCACCCCTTCCGATTGATCAATGTACACAAGACTTATTTATTTGTGTATAATACCTGCATGTGTCATACTGTTATACGCATCCTTAATCATGGGAAATTAAAATCTGGAAAAATATATCTGTCGTATATAAACATTTCAGGCTGTCAGCATAAACCATGAAATTTATGATCTTTCAACTCTGTTGTTTTTCACCAAAATTTCTAATTTTGAGAGTGACCTGGTCGCTTATTATGTCGAATACGGTATCACACAAAAGTGTGTTGGCAATGAAACCTCTTCAATGGTTCAACTTTGAATTGTGATATTGATTTACAGCGTTAGAAATTGGCACTAGTCCTGTAGTCCTTACCAAACTGCCCAATAGTAAAGGTATCCTAAGGACCAGTAGAAATTGACCCATTTTAAGGGTTTTGCTATATGTTATCATTATAAGGACTAGTGGACAAAAACTGTTAGTTTCTAACCCTGATTTACCGTCTAGACGTCCATAGTCATTTGTACGATTCCTATGGCAACCTTGACCATTTATCATGACTATGAGTTTTGATTGGGTCTTCCATATTTCCTTGATTAAATGCCTGGGCTTACATTTATTTCAGACACTCTTCACTCAAGGCTTTAAACAAGGCCCTGCATTTACAATTTCAATTTCTGACTAATGATTCGCTATCTTTAGTACTGTAGTCTAAATGTTCTCTAAAATGCTTCTGTTTAGCAGGGACACATTGTTGTGTACATACCATGTATACAATAGATCGATCATCACGCAAAGGTAATAATGGGAAGGATTCTGTGCAAAAAAACTACCCGCAATTTATTGCTTTCAGATACCCCTTACCTGGCATTAAATCAAGGCCCAACATTTAATGGAGGAAATACAGTATACATGCTATAGGCATGATTGGAGATCATAAACTGTGGAAAAGAACATTGATATATTTTGGCTTTGGCTACTAAAAGGGCTTTAGTATGCTTAGTTATTAGCCTTGACAAAGTTGACACTGTAGACCAAATAGATTTTGAAAAAAGAAAATCATCATGTCATTGTGCCTGAGTGCAAAAGAAAATTTAAGCCCTCGAATAGAAAGAAATCATAAACTTCAGAAGAAAACATGTGCCCACAGTTGAGATCCTAAACTGTTTAATGAAAAGGGGGAATGTTCGCATAAATATGTCTAACATTATTACTAGGGTCACACGAAACTGATCTGTGGAAAAGGGAAACACCACAACATGCCCAATTCATGTCTTGAAAGATTAGTGTTGCCCTGACCTCAAGATACAGACAAGTCAAGCAACATTTCACAGATAATAAGAGATAGCAATAATTAAAGGGACAACCACACAACCCCAAGCAGCCTTCCTCCATTCCTCACAGCCCCCATGTTTTACACTCTTCAGTCTTATATCAAACCTATTTCATTTGATCACAGAAAATGAGAAGTGTGGAATTTCCACAGCCTGGGAAGGTCACTCCCTCTGCATGTTTTGTTAGATTCGATATCTCCCACCAAAATAGAACACCAGGAAAACGCTGCTGCACAGATGTGTAGATCAGTGCAGAAAAGCAAAATTTAA
The DNA here is from genome assembly GCF_022045235.1 of Haliotis cracherodii. NCBI lineage: Eukaryota > Metazoa > Mollusca > Gastropoda > Lepetellida > Haliotidae > Haliotis > Haliotis cracherodii. The sequence continues at coordinate 39,800,339 of NW_027266330.1, read as the reverse complement.
GGTTAACATTGATGAAGTGCTCGTTACATACATATAACCCCAAAATCAAGCTTCACAGAGCATGATATGTACAGTCTCATGTATCATGTTCCCTGTGCTATACAATATCTCAGTAACATTATACTATTCAGTTAATCTGAAACCAATGTGTTGTTACATTCACCATGTTCACAGTGAATTTGCTAAAGGAAAATGGAACTTTTGATAGGACATTCTTCTTCAGGCCCTCCTGTCTATTTGAATGAAAAGAAGCATTATCAGAATTAATGTAAGAAATCTTGTGTGTATGGCTACAAGTGCGAAAGAATAGTTCCAAATGTGATCTAAATGCAGTAACTTTTGTCGTAACAGTGGTTCTCATGGGAAGCACCACATAGCCGCTATTGAAACCGACAGTATCGACAACTGAACACATAAGGCCTTATTCCTTAAATTCCACATTTCGTTGAAGTACAACAACTCTTTACTGTTTGCCACAGCTTGCGAAACATGGCTGACATTATCGAAGAAGAGAAACGGGAAAGTGATTTAATCAACGCTTGTTTCCAGAGAAAATAATTCTTATGAAAAAGTTAATGTGCATTGAACGTAAACATTCCCCTTCGATACAGATAATTCATTGTCAGCAAAAATTAATTTGGCATGCATTATCGATATATTTTGATGGGAGTCCAATGGAAAGCTCAGTCATAGACCTAATTAATTTAAATTACTTCACCCATAATTTCATTCACTGTTTACGTCTTAGAGCTAGATCATGTAGATATAGTATTTGCCAAGTAACTGTTGATATAACAAGTCCAATAAAACATTCTGTCAGTCAGTATCAACAGCAAGGAATTTGTCTGTGGCTGATTGGCACTAAACAATAATATCAATTTATAGGTACTTTTTAACATATACAATTACCAGATCCCAATGTGTGTGTTTTGGCTACCACACAGTTACCTGAAGATTGATGGTATCTGGTAGACGAGCTGTCAGACATCTTCAGCGTGTTCGGAGTCCATTTCTGACTACTGCCAGCTACTGTGATAACTTATACCAGAAAACATGCCTCCCACTTTAGATAACAAATTCTGATGCACATGAATACTAGTTGCTCAATGCCACAGATTTATGTGTTATTGTGAAGACCATGAGTCAGACTAACCAAAAGAAATTACTTCACTTGTCACCTATGTGTTACCATTTTTCACACAGTTTTTCTGGAAATGGTGTTGTCTAGTAATTTAGATTGCCTTTTTACGGATAAACCTTAAGGTATTCCACTGCATTTGACTGAGTTTCAAATAGCCGTTGTGCACATATTTTGCTAAGGACCGCTGTCAAAACTGATAGTGTTTCTTTTCTTCCTGGTAATATATGCATTCGGTTCCAATATGGAAGCTATGCTACAATACACCTTCATTTTTAACCCATTCAACGCGTTATATTGAAAAAGATAGGAGGGCCTGCTTCTTTATCAATATACCAGACAAAAGAATTTTCCTTTTGGACATCTTGGATGACAATCAGACAATGTCCAAGATAAATAACCGATGTGAATCATGAATCACATAAGTTAAGTATTACATTCATGTGATAATCAAACTAAAGTCTGTTAATTATTTAGCATGTTGAGTTAACATGGTAAAAATTAGTTACATTCAAAATGGTTTTAACTTTATCATGTTTATATCATGTATATTCTATCAAGTTAGTACTAGTGCCTTACACACATGACATGGAATGTAACATCGATATTGCAGCACACATACACCAATTACAACAAATATGATCATTTTTATTTCAGTTACATTATGTACAAAGCTATTACTTCAGTAATATCACATTTAACCTACTGAAAGGCATGTGTCAAATGGTGGCAGTAAACATGGCAAAGAATGTTTCATACTGAAGAGTTTAAACAGGTTAACGGTTGTATTGTCTGCCTCACCATCAACAAGATCAACATCAACAAAACCTATCCACAACAATCTACACTACTCACAAAACAACATGAACAATATGACCATGTTGCACCATTACACAAACTGTAATAGACATGTAACAAAATGACTCAGGTTGTTGAACAGTGCTTAAGCTTGGCTGAAACTGCCTCACTTACCAGCTAGAACTGTGTCACCGTGTGATCAGACTTACTCCGCATACAGGACTATTACTATACCCAGCCTTCATGGACTAATCGTGATAAAATTCCTTGGTGGGTGGGTTCATAAGTACATAGGTGTGGACTTTGAACTTCAAGTGTTGGGGTGCATGGGGTGATATTCTTCACTGTCATAGATGTTCAAAGTGCAATTCTGTGATTAGTGATGAAGTAACTTGTGACAAATTTTATCATAACTAATAATCAACACGATCCACTGGCATGTTTTATGTTATACACAGTGTTATCAGATCAGCATAATCATCCGTAGCATTGGGAATTGGTTGAAGATTCAAGGTTGTTCAGTGTTTTGAAAGAGCTATTGCAGGTGGAACCCGTGAAAACTTTATCAATTAAAACATTGGAGATATAGAAGGTTACAATAACAATACAGTTACTGTTGGCTTAAAAGAAAGATAATCAGAATTCTACCATGAATTTTGAAATTACTTGATTCTGATTGGTCAATCAGAGGCTATTAATTCACAATGAAACCCCCTCTGATTGAAACAGCTGGTTTGAAGACTGCATCACCATGGAAGCTAATATTCATATACATAGTACTTTTTTCAGTCTTGTCGGTAGGCATATTTAAATAACTATATCTACCAGTGTAAGTTACAAAATGGAAAGTGTCAGTTACTACAATATTCAAAGGATGTGTGGCAATACATTTCGTGCAGAAAACATGATATTAATCTTCAAAGAGAATGTTTGTTAAGTTTTAGTGACAACATTTGAAACCTCACGCTGTGGATCCGGTTCCAAATTCAATTTAGTGCAGTTAACTCTACAGGTAACCAAGCTCTACATTGAAAACACATTATGGTTATCTCTTAATTATTGTTCATGGGAAGAAATATTAATGATTATCGATATGAAACTGTTGTCATCGATAATAACTCACATAAACTATAGTGATGAGATAAAGTTTACATTTACCATGTTTACCAAAACAGATTTGTCATTGTCCATAATGTCAATGATGGAAAGCAACAGTTTTTGTTATATCTCAAATGTCCACAAAGTAATCTATGCACATATGTCACTGCTCACCATTGGTGTGAAATCTGTTGATTTCATTTCAGGACTTTCTTGGATATTTTCTTAAAAGTTCCTTCACCGATATTTATCAATAATTGATCGGTATTTAGTTACCGTTTATCAATCTGTATGATATATATCGATAGCCAGCCCTAATACAGTTAATGTAATTTCGCCACCTGTAACAAACAATGCAGGTGTTTTGTTTGTAACTAGAGCAGTGTTTCCAGTAACCATGGCTACTTATAAAAACTGAAACTTTTCAAGAAATAACATGGCAACATAGGTTAAAATGGTTTAAAAACATTGAAAATCAAACCACATTGTTCACGTGGTTAAAAACTTCAAACTACATTGGTGATCCAAAATGCATTGCTTATTATGATGTTTACTGCACTTAATACATATTTATTTCTAAATTGACAGCAAACAAATGTACAATAATCAGTATTAAGCTAACCATGCATAAAAGAATACATACAAAATTGAAAAACATATTTGGTTTAAGATTCATATCTAAACACTGATCAGGTGTACTAATTAATTAAAAGTTCTGCAACTACATCATGCCCACTAGAAGTTGTCCAAAATGAATAAATAAAGTATAGGAACCAACATCAGAAAAGGACATGTAATAGTCTTACAACTTGTCAACAGGTGAAATCATGAACAATTCAGAGCATCCAGTGTACATCGAGATAAACCTGATATTAGGACCTCTGGGCATGTCATATTCACCTTTAGGGAAAAAATGGTTCTGGCTGGCTGATTTATTTCATGCACCAATGCATCCAAACCCTTACAGTGATAAATGGGAAATTTTACTGCCTTGTAACATCTACCCGTGAAGATCTGGCTGAGAACTGGTCTTCAGACCTATGCTTGATGTAGAGGCGACTAACCGTCACTAATGAGGTCGGAAGGTCAGACTCAAAGACTTGGTTGATGTATGTCATCATGTCCCAGTTGCGTAGATTGATGCTCATGATGTCAATCACTGGATGGTCTGTCCCAGACCATATTATTTACAGACCAGTGTTATATAGCTGGAATATTGCTGAGTGCAGCATTAAACAACAAACAGAACAAATGTTTCAAACATCATGGGGGTGTTTGGGGAGTTTTTAAAATTCTGTTTGTTCTAGATAGCTCATTTAATAATAGTCAACATCAGCCATTTTCGGGCAAGCAGTATCAAAAGTGTTTGGAACAGACTGCTAGCATGTTTAACATTCACAAGAAGTTTTTTTAGTGAGTATGGATCTACGCTGCTTGGGAAATATTGCAGCAATATCATGGCAGGGGACACCAGAAATGGGCTTCACACAATTCATCCATGTGGGGAATCTTACCCAGGTCTTTGGCATGACGAGCGGCAATCTCATCAAAATAAGATCTAAGTTCTCGCTACTGCTAAACAAAGCTCTGAGGACATCCCATTACGGGTCACGTCAGAACGACCTTACGCGCAATTTGACCGATCAATGAAATGACTGACAAGAAATCAACATTAGCCAATCAGAAAGCAGCTTTCTCATGTTTCTCGAGCTTTACAAAACTAGTTTCAAACTGGCGACTACGCTTCAAAACATATTTTGACGCATTCTCGATTAAAAAAATTAAAACTGATAAGAAGAACATTCTGGAAAGGCTTATAGATGGCCTAGATTGTATGGATATAATCATAAAAACCTAAACTGTCGTTCGGAATACCCCGTGTTAGATATTTCGTGGTTGCATGATTAGAAAACACATTCCGACTGTCACTTTCATGATCTGGATTGACCCGTAATGGGATGTCTTCAGATCTTTGTTTAGCAATAGCGAGAACTAAGATCCGATTCTAATGAGATTGGACGAGCGGATGCTTTAACCATTTGGCTACCCAACAGCCCCTGATAATGATATATTTACATATACCCTTGGACCTGTGAAGATTCCTGGCCAGTGGGTGGAACAGGTCTTCAGCAACGCTTGCTTGCCGTAAAAGACGACTGTGCTTGTCGTAAAAGGCGACTAATGGGATGGGGTTGTCAGGCTCGCTGACTTGGTTGATACATGTCATCGATCCCAAATGCATAGATCAATGCTCATGATATGAATCACTGGATTGTCTGCTCTGATTATCTACATGCACCCAGAATCTTTTCATGTTTCTGCTAGGGACATGGGTTAGAACAGGTCCCCAGAATTCAATTGCTTAAGTAATTAATGGAAATTAACAATTAAAGATACAAACCTGGGTACATGTATCATATTGAATAATATGCCAATAGCCCAACCCTATCACACACAAAATAGGCCCACTTCCCAATGGATAAGGTATCCTCTGGTAACCCATGGCCTCAGGCAACCTGACGACTGATCTAGCATCCGTGATCGTCGCCCACACATTCCAAGGCATCTTTATTAATGCCTCATCCACAACCAACACAAGTGCTTACTCGTTCGCCTGTACTAACACATACAGCTTGATTGTGCACTTTACACCTACACCGGCACAACTACTAGACCTTCCAGTTCACAAGCTGTTTACGAGGGTACGTTCTACGTCTCACTGGATATTAGAATTAGCCTAGTATGTAGATGGGGGTTTTCGGTAATTATTTACTGTTCAGTGGACCGCTTATTGTGAAATGGCGAATGATGCTTCATGTATCTTCTCTCTGGAAATGAAGTCTGATAGTATACATGATACCTCATTAGATCATTCTTATTTACGGTAACACTATAACAACAGCAGCGCAATGAAAGCCTAGGCCTATTGGAGTCTGATATAGCCACAGACAAACGTCGACCTTCAAATAAATGCCGATCAACATACAACATATGCCTGTAGCACAAAAGGCCAGTGCTTCATAACCAACCACAATACGAAGTGTTTAAAGGAAATTAATTACACTTACTGTCAAATCACTAGTATTTATAAACAAGTCTCGTCTGCTCGGGTAGCACGCCGAACGCAAAATCGGTAGGCACAACGCGGGCATCAACTTCCGCTTCCGGAATCACCGGCATGCGCAACACGTGTTGTTTACACCTTCAGGAACAGGCGGTATGATGACATCTCATTAGTTGACACAATCAATAAATGTACGCTGGTAATTACACCACGGTTTGCTTCTTGTTAATTAGAGATTGTATCGCGTTGAGGGACCTTATTCCAACATAATTAGCATTATCAGCATCTGAGTCTCATCTCGGCCTAGATGCAACTGACGGTGATCAGTGGACAATACCCCGTCAGTAATCAAAACGCTTTGGCATAAGATCGATTTTCCAGACGGACATGTTTTGTTAAAGTTATTGTCTTGTAGGTCAGTGTGACATTCCGGAGGGACATTTTTAGAATATATTCGCAATGCAATCGAAACAATGGGAACAATATTACCAATGGGTAAATAGGCCTAGATGGATCTATATTAAGCCTTGTCATGAATATTGGCAGATTGTCCAAAAGAAATGGTTGGTATAAAATTAAGTAAGCTTTAATCCACTATAGCAAGGACAGTGGTGGAGAATCCTTTGGATATGATGAAAAGATTTCATACCATATGCAGTGCAAGAGTACAGGATGGTGACCATGTTCTGTCCATCTTCCGGGAGCAAGGGAGTTAAATGACTATTAAAGCCCAGTTTCCACCCTTGCGAACTAGGCTGGAATTCCGGAGTTGTCATTTTGGCTGTACTGACGAGTCTATGCATACTCAAAACAAACTCGCGTAACGAACTAGACATTAGGTTCGTAAACAACATGCATTTCAACCTGCATATTTTGGTCGACTGCAGGATTTGCGAAGCATGTTTACCGCTAACCAGTGATAGAAACTAACTGTTTTAGTCCACTAGTCCTTATAATGATAGCATATAGCCAATCCTTAAAAATGGCAAATTTCTACTAGTTCTTATGATACCTTAACAGTCGGGCAGTTTGGCAAGGACTATAGGACTATTGCCAATTTCTAACGCTGTTAACTGGGCGATGACAGATATTTTGCAAATCTTTTCATATTTTTAATCAAGGTGCTCAAGTGATTTGATGCACTTTGCGGAGTCAGACCCATTTTATTAAAATATAGATCTTGATTATTGATCCATTTTGTTTGAAGCAAATGCACTTGGTTATGAGTGATGGAAGCAGATTGGTCAATAGGAGGGACATAGAAGGGACATAAGTCATAATAGCCACTGGTGGCGCTACGATGGAGCCTGGAAATTCCAGCATAGTTCGGTAAGGGTGGAAACTGGCCTTTTAGTCCTGATGGCAGCTTGGTATTTTACTATATTTCAAACACTGGTACCCCACAGAGACCATGTGGTGTCTGTTCCCTGCAACTATAGTGCAGCATGACTCCCTATGATTCAGCGTCACTCCATTTGTGATATCATGTCTATCTAACACTATCCGTGATTACTATATCCAAAAAGATGATTTGTCATGTTTGAATAGCATAATAATCCACAGTGATCAAGGAAGAGTTTAATTATCTCGGTTAAAGTGAGTGGGAGAATGCTGCACACCACAACCAGAATCTTTTAAGGTTTGTCTCTGCGAATGATAAAGAATAGATTCTGGGGCTGGCAAAGGGATAGTTAATACTTGAGAGCATGATGTAGAGTTGTGATGATGACTGCAGATCAACTATAAGCTATAATTAATTATCGTGATAGATCTGTTCAAGGTACAATTGTTTTCAAGTGTGCCTCAGTTTATTGATGACAGATGTTTAGGCGTGCCCTTTGGAAGCTTAGTGTGCCAACAGGAAGAATAACTGTAAGTGAAAAACAGCTTAAATAATTGAAATTCTGTTCATTCGTTCATCATATCCTATATGTTTGTCAAGTTTACTTGTGCTAAGTACTGTTCTGACTGGCTTCACATGATAAGAAAGTCACATGGTATTTATATTGGCACTCGAATACAAGGAAGTTCAAACCCTGGGCAACAATTTGTATCCTTGATTTGCAGTCACACTGATGTGCTCATATTGTGTTTGGGAATTGGTTTGAATTGCAAAATAATTTATCATTGGTTTGTAGAAGCAATTGGTCATCATTGAACAGTCATGAGTGAAAACATTTTATATCTAAATTAGAGTATTATTTTTCTGCATCTTTCATGTCGAAAACAGGGTGGGTGGGTACATTTTGTTAACTCAGTGGTTTCATGAAAAGCCTTTCCATTACATGAATGACAGAAAACACTTCTTCTTTGCTGCCACTAATGACAAGGTGTTGATAATTAACAGATTATGACACTAGTGTGTGTAGCCCAGTTGATGACCCATGTTCTTGAGCGCTGAATGAACAGGGTTTCATCCCTCGCTACGTTATGCCCAAAGACGTTAATAGATGCAGAGCTCCAGATAAGCTGTGTATCTGTGTAAAATACGCATCAGAAATGCAGAAATACGTAGTAAAATAAAATCCAAGCATATTAAATACGGAATGAACATTACAGATACGCTACAAAAATAAAACTTGTGCGTATTGTGAAGTAACCCTGCATATTCGATTAGCAAATCAGCAACTCATTTTGAAATTAAAAACGGGCATTCCGTCAACCTTGCCAGACTCCACGATGACAGTTACATCGTGAGCATTTCCCATCACATTTTCTTGTGGACGTATTGTGGTATTTTTGAGTCCTATAAAGCTCTCAAACCCACACGACACCAGTTTGCAGGGACTAGATGAATAGTGTTTTTAAATAATTAACTTAAATACCCACATGTGTAAAACTAGTGGGTAACAGAAATTTGAATACCCAGAAAGAATTACTGATACCAAATGATTTTAAAATGCATGGGTAAAATACCCACAACACCAAAAGCTTATCTGGAGCTCTGTAGATGGTACTTGCTGTTATCCTGCCTGGCGCTCGGCATTAACAGTCTAAAACTAGGACTGGTCGGCTCGGAGTCAGTATACTGTGTCTGAGTGGGGTATTCATGTTAAACTGCTGCATGCTATCTCAGTGGGCTAGCACTATAAAATCGGCATGAGTCTGAAGTAGTACTAGCAGCCACGCACAAACACACATGCATTCATGTCATTATGTGAGTGCAATAATCTTGGATGCAGCATTATCTCACCTCTCCTCCATGTCTTTGCCCTTGGGTACATTGGCCCTCATTAAGTTTCAGCACAGTCTATGCTTGTGTGTTTCGCCAAAGTGGTGAACGTCCAAGACCTACATCACGTCATGCCTTCCCTCATTAAATTGACTCTAGCGATATTACTGAAACACTATTAAAGCAGTTTTAAACCCAACCCACTCACTATCTGACTCTATTCATTGCTCACCATGGGTTTATTTCAATACTTTGTGTTGTGGTAAATTCTAACCCCCATTTTCATTTATACCTGGATATCCTAACATTAGGAAATGTTTCTCTGGCATAGGATGTCACTTTTAGAATCTGCATTGTTCCTATTTCGCACGTCGTATGAAGCAGAATATGTTATTCATGCTTGACACCTGACATTGTATTAATGAGCCGAGTTCAGTTTGTGCTCAGTCGTGTTTGTTGATAGTTTTGTTTGAAAAAAAATGTTCCTCCATCATCAATTTTTAAAAAAAAACATATATAAAAAGTCTACCCTTCTCCTCAAGTTTGAGAAAAATGTGCCCGAGAAAAATATAATTTACTTTATGCTGCCTTCTCCAACATTTTGTGGATATACCAGTTATGTTGACCATAGGTAGGAACAATATGCCATGTATCTGATTCTTTTGTTAGAATGCTGAAATACATGATGCTCGTTACCGATAATGTCTGTTTGATCTAGATCACACAGAAGCTTGCTTCAGTCATAGAGGGCAGAGCGCGAACACTCGTCTTGCAACAGTTGAGCCATGGAAATGGAAGAGGACTGGCTGTTTGACTCTATAAGAAAGTAAGGAATCATATATGTTGCTGAGCCCCCTATTGTTTCATCATTACATTGGGGAACATGGTGGCCCCGTCTATTGTGCCGCCATTCACTGTGCCCAGTTGCCTCCCCGAGACTTGGAAGAATCCTATGATCAGTGATTTGACTCCCAGATCCATCATGCTTCTGAGTCTATATTTGTCAACAGTAAATGCAGAGTTGACTCTGCATCAGTACTTCATCGGCAAACTGTACCATACCCGATACGGGGGCACAGGTGTCCCAGTCGTCCAAGGCCCCGCGATTCACTGTGCAGAGTTGGGTCCCTTGGGTCCGTATGATTGTGGGTTCGAATCCCGGTTCGCCACGATTATGTTTCTGGGTTTGTTAGCACCATAACCATGCTCGTGGGTTTCACTGAAGTGGTAAACGTCTGAGACCTGCTTTCCACCCACATTAAGCTGGCACGCCATGATATAACTGGAATACTGTTAAAAGCGGCATTAAACCCAACTCACACTCACATACTCGATATGCTTACCGTATTCAATGTAATAAGCGCCCACGGCGATAATTGCTAATATTGTGGCTCGTGAACAATCCCAATTAGCACCCCTTCTGATCGAAGTACACAAGACTTATTTATCCCCATGTGGATTGTCTATGTTGTCCTTGCATCAATACTAATAAGCAAGTACAAACAATTCTTTTAATTCCTCATAACCTTCTTTGGTCGTCTTTCGGATATGAAACAAGACTGACCAGCTTTTTCTTGCTGCCTATCATAATACACTACGTAAAATTTGTCTCTTATTATTTTCTCATTCAGAATAGTTGACTTGGCTGAGTGTCCTGTAGATGTGTATAAGTCGGTTGTCCTTCTTTACTTTTATGAGTGAGTCTATTGACTCTATTCCCAGTCTAATCACAGGAGTCCGTATCTAAAAATAGACGCCCTCATGCATATTCATGACCATCTCCACACGCAAGCCTGAAGGGCGAGAAGGAATGCAACAGAAAACTACTGCAGGGCCCGACTTGATTTTTCAACAAATTATTACGAACGAGAAAAATATACCCACACTGACACTACAGTAACCGATTGCTTTTCTAACTTGTAAACGGCATTTTCTCCAGTTTGGTACGATAAAAACACCCACCTATACATCACAATTTAATTAAAATCTACACAAGCATCGGACACGAAGCTGGGTCCGTCTTTCATACTTGCCCTACTTCCGGAATGATACGGACTGAATGAAGAGACAAGGGAGATAATCCCAATGATATGTACCACACGTGTAGCTCTCACGGGATCTGATCTCACAACTGATGACCGACGACTTGATGATGAACTTGGAGCTCGCGTGTGGAGATGGTCATGAATATGCATGAGGGCGTCTGTTTTTAAGAAAATGTTGTATATGCAGTGTCGAGATGTGTATCATATTGTGGCTTCTGTATCGAGATTTGTATCGCATCGTGTGACACCTGTATTGTGACATCCCAACTTTGAACACAGAGTTTGATCTTGTTCCAATAATGTTAAGGTTCTTTTTAGGGGGAGTGGAGTGGAGGAGAGAAGAATAGAGGGAATTTCCTCAGCTGCCGTCTGTCATACAGACCTTGAAACAGATATATCCAATACAGCCCATGCAAGTCTATAATATTTGGCAAGTGTAGATTACTGCAGTATCAGGGGAGAGAGTCTCTGGGTTCTTTTGCTTTATATTTCATAAGTATTACTTAACCACTGTTTTTATCAGTAAAATATGTTCATTTTAGAGACTAGATGTTAGTCTACCTCAGCACTTGTAGGTTAAAAACAACCAAACCCTTATTTTGTAAATTATGCAGAATGGCAAGTTCCAGCAAATGGACATGCTTGCTGTTGCACAATTGTCATCTGTATGGTTTGTATCATGTTATTCCAGGTACAAGAGCCTGTACATGTATGACCTGCAGAAACCAGTCCAGGCTGCTGATTGGCTATCATCTGACTGTAAGTCTTCAGTGATTGGTCAACAGAACTAGGGCATTAGTATATCAACTTAGGTCATCCATGAATTATGACTTGTGTGGGTCTGTCAAAGAACTGGCTGATTGTGTGTCATGATGCAATGTGTGACCTGGCTGATTGTGTGTCATTGTGATTACAATGTGTGACTTGGCTGATTGTGTGTCATGATACAATGCGTGACCTGGCTGATTGTGTGTCATTGTGATTACAAAGTGTGACTTGGCTGATTGTGTGTTATGATACAATGTGTGACCTGGCTGATTGTGTGTCATTGTGATTACAAAGTGTGACCTGGCTGATTGTGTGTCATGATACAATGTGTGACCTGGCTGATTGTGTGTCATTGTGATTACAATGTGTGACCTGGCTGATTGTGTGTCATGATACAATGTGTGACATGGCTGATTGTGTGTCATGATACAATTTGTGACCTGGTTGATTGTGTGACATGATACAATGTGTGACCTGGCTGATTGTGTGTCACGATACAATGCGTGACAGGGCTGATTGTGTGTCATGATACAATGCTTGACCTGGCTGATTGTGTGTCATGATACAATGCGTGACCTGGCCGATTGTGTGTCATGATACAATTTGTGACATGGCTCATTGTCTGTCATGATAAAATGTGTGACCTGGCTAATTGTGTGTCATGATACAATGCGTGACCTGGCTGATTGTGTGTAATGATACAATGCGTGACCTGGCTGATTGTGTGTCATGATACAATTTGTGACCTGGCTGATTGTGTGTCATGATACAATTTGTGACCTGGCTGATTGTGTGTTATATGATACAATGTGTGACCTGGCTGATTGTGTGTCATGATACAATTTGTGACATGGCTGATTGTGTGTCATTGTGATTACAGTGTGTGACCTGGCTGATTGTGTGTTATGATACAATGTGTGACCTGGCTGATTGTGTGTCATGATACAATTTGTGACATGACTGATTGTGTGTCATTGTGATTACAATGTGTGACCTGGCTGATTGTGTGTCATTGTGATTACAATGTGTGACCTGGCTGATTGTGTGTCGACCTGTAAAGATTCGGGGTAGAATAGGACTTCCGCAACCCATGCGTGCCATAAAAGTAGATTATGCTTGTGGCGACAAATGGAATTGGGTTGTCAGGGTCGCTGTCTTGGTTGATGCATGTCATCATATCCCAATGGCATGCATTGATGCTCATGATGTCAATCACTGGGGGAATATTGCTGAGTGCAGCATGAAACAACAAACCAACAACCAACTGATTGTGTGTCATGATGCAATGTGTGACGTGGCTGCTTGTGTGTTACTGATTGTGTGTCATGATGCAATGTGTGACGTGGCTGCTTGTGTGTTACTGATTGTGTGTCATCGTGATTACAATGTGTGATGTGAGTGATTGTGTGTCATTTTTATTACAATATGTGACATGGCTGATTGTGTGTCATCTTGCTCCAACACTGTTGATTGTTTCCTGGCCCATACTTATAAAATAGAAAGTTGTGGAACAGCATTCACTCTGTCCACTGTTACAGCTGTATTTGTATTGTGTGTGCAGGTTTGGTTGTTGCCACATCAGACGAAAGGAAACATGAACTCTTGGAGTTGTCTCTCCCTGCCCAGGTGTGTGTGCAGGAAGACAGTTCTGTGAGTATAGTCGGACATTGTCATTAGTCTGGAGTTGTCTCCCCCTGCCCAGGTGTGTGTGCAGGAAGACAGTTCTGTGAGTATAGTCGGACATTGTCATTAGTCTGGAGTTGTCTCCCCCTGCCCAGGTGTGTGTGCAGGAAGACAGTTCTGTGAGTATAGTTGGACATTGTCATTAGTCTGGAGTTGTCTCCCCCTCCCCAGGTGTGTGTGCAGGAAGACAGTTCTGTGAGTATAGTCGGACATTGTCATTAGTCTGGAGTTGTCTCCCCCTGCCCAGGTGTGTGTGCAGGAAGACAGTTCTGTGAGTATAGTTGGACATTGTCATTAGTCTGGAGTTGTCTCCCCCTGACCAGGTGTGTGTGCAGGAAGACAGTTCTGTGAGTATAGTCGGACATTGTCATTAGCCTTGAGTTGTCTCCCCCTGACCAGGTGTGTGTGCAGGTAGACAGCAGGATTACAACATTGTACAGTGTGTGACCACGGATAGATGTCTCATTATGTGTCTAGTGTTTTTCAGAGACTACAAGGCTACAGTGTTTTACAGTAGATGTGTGTAGAAGGCTACAGTGTTTTACAGTAGATGTATGTAGAAGGCTACAGTGTTTTACAGTAGATGTGTGTAGAAGGCTACAGTGTTTTACAGTAGATGTGTGTAGAAGGCTACAGTGTTTTACAGTAGATGTGTGTAGAAGGCCACAGTGTTTTACAGTAGATGTGTGTAGAAGGCTACAGTGTTTTACAGTAGATGTGTGTAGAAAGCTACAGTGTTTTACAGTAGATGTGTGTAGAAGGCTACTGTGTTTTACAGTAGATGTGTGTAGAAGGCTACAGTGTTTTACAGTAGAGATATGTAGAAGGCTACAGTGTTTTACAGTAGATGTGTGTAGAAGGCTACAGTGGTTTTACAGTAGATGTGTGTAGAAGGCTACAGTGGTTTACAGTAGATGTGTGTAGAAGGCTACAGTGTTTTACAGTAGATGTATGTAGAAGGCTACAGTGTTTTACAGTAGATGTGTGTAGAAGGCTACAGTGGTTTACAGTAGATGTGTGTAGAAGGCTACAGTGGTTTACAGAAGATGTGTGTAGAAGGCTACAGTGTTTTATAGTAGATGTGTGTAGAAGGCTACAGTGTTTTATAGTAGATGTGTGTAGAAGGCTACAGTGTTTTACAGTAGATGTGTGTAGAAGGCTACAGTGTTTTACAGTAGATGTATGTAGAAGGCTACAGTGTTTTACAGTAGATGTGTGTAGAAAGCTACAGTGTTTTACAGTAGATGTGTGTAGAAGGCTACAGTGTTTTACAGTAGAGATATGTAGATGGCTACAGTGCTTTACAGTAGAGATATGGAGAAGGCTACAGTGGTTTTACAGTAGATGTGTGTAGAAGGCTACAGTGTTTTACAGTAGATGTGTGTAGAAGGCTACAGTGTTTTACAGTAGATGTAACTTCTTTATGATCTGAGCTGCAGAATTCATTTGTTTCTGGTTCCAAGAGAACCACATAAGGCATCTGATGACTTTCCTTAATAAGACCATGCTAATGGACATGTATCTCAGCCTTGTTAAGGCACATCTTTAAGAGACATATATGGATGAACAACTTCTTTATTACAATTGGGAGAGACGTTATCAAGCAAGTGTTAGAACCTACATCAAACGTTGCACCTAAATGTTATAAAGAAATTATTCAACCATAAATCTTATTCCTTTCTTAGTACTCCAACTTCTCAATGACTCCCAAAGAAGGTCTCCGATAGATCATGCCTGTTTAAAGAGCTGACAAAATTGGGGATTCAGTGGTGAGACTCAGTACCTTGGCTGAACAGGTGTCACTCTGATGCTGTGGATCGTTGCTCGTGATCTAGCAAGTGTAAGAACCTACACCGGAACATCACTCCTAATTGTAGTAAAGAAGTTGTTCATCCATATATCTTATCCCCAGCTTTTTTCACATTAACAAAACAAACATAAGTGAAGCTCCGTGACTGAAGTGAGGAATGTTGATAATAAAGCAATATGGGCAGTAAATGAACACTTGCCCAGGCAAACCAATGACAAAGAGCATGAGCAATGGTCCACACAATCGGGACACAACGACAAGCCATCAGGTCCCCGTTCCACAAAGCAGGGGGCACGGGTGGCCCAGTCGTCTAAGGCGCTGCGATTCGCTGTGTAGAGTTGCGTCCCTTGGGCATGCCAGAAACCTATGATTGTGGATTCGAATCCTGGTTCGCCCCGATTATGTTTCTAGATTTGTCAGCACCATACCCGTGCTCGTGGGTTTCACCGAAGTGGTAAACGTCTGAGACCTGCATCACTTCGGGCTTTCCTCCCACATTATGCGGACACGCCGTGATATAACTGGAATACTGTTGAAAGCGGCGTAAAACCCAACTCACTCACTCACTCCACAAAGCAATTGTAGCACTACGACTGTCGCAAGTCTATGTTAACGAATGTGAGTTACCATTGCCTGAGTGCTACAATCGCTTTGTGGAACGGGGCCCTGGACAGTAACAGAGCCTGACTACCAGGGCCCTGTTTCAGTCAGGTCTTACAACAAGGTACAGAGGACTGTTCACCCAGAATCTCCACATGGTGTAAAACTCCTTGAAATTTACTTTGAGGGTCGTTTGTGAAAGAATTATTTTAACTTTTTAATATTTCTCCATGCACATCAGGGTTTGACGAAAGACCGAGATTTCCAGGTGGTGAATGGTGGCTTCACAGACAGCTCTATCACATCTCTACATCATCTGCGCCAGGCAAGGTGAGTGGACACTTGACTATATGTCAGTTGACAGCCATGTACTCACAATTTTTGCGAACCGTAAAGATCCAGGGTAGAATAGGTCTTCAGCAACCCATGCTTGCCGTAAAAGGCGACTATGAGGCAGCTAATGGGATCGGGTGGTCAGGCTCGCTGACTTGGTTGTTGCATGTCATCATATCCCAATTGCGTGGATCGATGCTCATGATGTCAGTTACTGTATTGTCTGGTCCAGACTCGATTATTTACAGACGGACGTCATATAGCTGGAATATTGTTGAGTGCCATGTTAAACAATGAACAAACACATAAACAATGTTTGCAGTAATGTTCTGTAGATCGATAACAAGGAAACTGTGTGAACATCCTCCAATAATCATGCTAATGACGTTTGTAATTCTTGATGTAGTTTTTGAAAAACTGGAGTCTACTGGCCACCAAGCAGTTATCACCATTTTTTTCATGTTATTTCTGAAATATTCCACGTATAAAGTTGACTGTACCAATAACTAAGATTTTGGTGAAACTGAGCAAATGCACTTATTTCTTTTCCATTGAAAAAGTTTGGTTAGATTTCTGTTCTAACGTGATGAGACGGAATCAAAACAGTATAAATAAGACTTTCACGTCGTTTAACTGGACCAATTATCACCATCGTCTGATCAGCATGTGCCACATGATCAGGAGGACTGATTTAGTTTTACAAATTACATATTTATTATCTCTAGTTTCACTCTCAATTATTTTATTTATTATGATTTATAAAATAGGCTTTATCTCTTTGTCATCTGCCAAATGACAAACCAATATTCCACAGATTTGATCTACTCATGTTTATCCATAGCACTATGTACTATATTTCGGAGTCTATTTAGGTTATTCATTTTGGGAAAGACTGATCTGTACAAGTACAAATATGTCATGGCCCAAAGAAGAAATAATTTAACCCTTATCAGCTGCTGTTTTAGTTGGATTTGGATTTGTTTGCTGCATCAGGGAATTTCAATGCTTCAGGAAAGTGTTGGCGTGTGTAAGGGGAGACAACTCTGTAGAAACCTGGCAGCTTGGGTCAGAAGATGGAAGTAAGTTGATTATAGAAAAGACATGAAGTGTAAACACACAAGTATATCACGTCTACAGTTTTATTTACCTCAGTGTAAGGGTTCTACCAATACCTTTCATTGTGGATCAGCCAGGACACTAACAGTTTCCTTGTGAGACCTCTGATGTGTCAGTTGAGCAGATTTCATGAAGACAGACTGTTGGTGTGTGAGCCAATATATTGAAGAGACTGTGAACATAACTGACTAGCCATTAGGCAAGAAAACATGTGTAGTGTTTTAATTCATGTGATGTTGCCATATTATGGCTCTTTAGAAGCTGACAAAAGGTATAGTTATTGCCTACACATATCAAGTATTGAATAAGCTTCATGCCATACAACCCTTGATTGGAAATCATGCCCTTACTGGATTAAGTTGTCAGGATGAAGTTGTAATCCGAAGGTGTCGTATTGGACACAGACATCTGACTCATTCTTTTTTATTGAAGGGAGAAGATCCTCCTCAATGTATTCCTTGCCATAGACCTTTGACTATCAAGCACCTTTTGTTGGAATGTGTGGATTTCTCACTTATTCGTCAACGTTTTTACACAGTTCAAACTATTTCTGAACTTTTCAATACCGTTTCTAACCATACATTCTAACCATGTAGTTTTAGCCTATTTGAAAGGAATTAAACTGTATGAAAAGATATAGATTTTAAATTTTGAATATCAGTTTTTACTGTTTACTGTGATAATGGACTGAGGTTTAGTGATTGTCGTCATTACTTTTAAATAATGTTGACTAAAGGAAATTGCTTTTGTTTTTCTAGCCGCGTATAGCTGGAATATTGCTGATGCGGCTTAAAGCAACATTTACTCACTCACTCACGCCCTCACATACCCTGTGGTACAGAGTGGTAACTGCTCATCAGAATGTTCAGATTTTGTTTCCAGGAAACGACATATATATATATTTTTTATTCTCCTGTTTTATTGAGGTACATGAGGAGCACAGATGCATCATCACAATGTTAGATTACAAGCTTATATGTACTGGTCTTGTATTTTGGTCTAGTAGTAGGGATGAAAAGGGATTGAAAACTGGATTACTTTTGTGTACCAGTGTGATGGCAGATTTGTGAAATGAAATGGCTCTACATAGAGTACCATGAATCATTGTTCAGATATTTAGTTGTAAGTGCCATTTTGGGATTTTTGGGATTCATTGAATCTTTTCATGTGTATATGATACTATTCATCTACTGTTAGACAAGCTGACCCTTTGGGAATCCATTGCGAAGTCACTAACTGTGGAGTTGGCCCTGCACAATGTGTCATGTGGTTCAGTGTGTGTCATTTCCTGAAGGTGGTGATTATCAAGCTTATTTAGCTTCAAACAGTGACACATTCTCACGCTGCCGGACACATTCTCATGCTGCTTGACACATTCTCACACTGCTTGACACATTCTCATGCTGCTTGACACATTCTCATGCTGATTGACGACACATTCTCATGCTGATTGACGCATTCTCACACTGCTTGACACATTCTCATGCTGCTTGACACATTCTCATCCTGCTTGACACATTCTGATACTGCTTGACACATTCTCACGCTGCCTGACACATTCTCACACTGCCTGACACATTCTCACACTGCTTGACACATTCTCACACCGCTTGACACATTCTCACACCGCTTGACACATTCTCACGCTGCCTGACACATTCTCACACTGCCTGACACATTCTCATGCTGCCTGACACATTCTCACACTGCTTGACACATTCTCACACTGCCTGACACATTCTCACTTTGCTTGACACATTCTCACGCTGCCTGACACATTCTCACACTGCCTGACACATTCTCATGCTGCCTGACACATTCTCACACTGCTTGACACATTCTCATGCTGCTTGACACATTCTCACACTGCTTGACACATTCTCACACTGCCTGACACATTCTCATGCTGCCTGACACATTCTCACGCTGCTTGACACATTCTCATGCTGCTTGACACATTCTCACACTGCCTGACACATTCTCACACTGCTTGACACATTCTCATGCTGCCTGACACATTCTTACACTGCTTGACACATTCTCACACTGCCTGACACATTCTCACGCTGCAGGCTGTCTTGATGAAGGCAAGACTTTGCTCACTACAACTTGAAATCTAAAACTTTTTACCCGGTATAGTTGACTCTTGCGATATATATTGATGATTTTCTTTTTCAGATCTGATCGATAAAATAGGTGTTTTGTGCAGCAAGAAGCCTACATGGTGAGGTTGATTGATTATAGAAATCCATGTGCGAAGATGGTTGTCTAGCATGCTGAGCAATCAGAAAATTGAGGGATCTTGGGAGCAAAGATTTGTTGATAAATTCTTGTCAAGGTTTTCATGTAATGATGGGCCTGTGTGACATTTGGTACACCCACCCACCCACCCATCCAACCAGCACAACACCTTTGTGATTCATAGTGAAGATGCACAGTACTTTTCTCCCTTGTCCAGCCAACCGTCACAGTTGTGTGATCTGTGGAGAATTATATTTATACAGTGTTTAGCTCCCCATGTCAAGCCACCCTGCTCAGCTCTGTGTTCTGTGATGAATAATACACAGTACTTATCTCCCTTGTCCAGCCACCCGTCACAGTTGTGTGATCTGTGGAGAATTATTTATACAGTGTTTATCTCCCCATGTCCAGCCACCCTGCTCAGCTCTGTGTTTTATGATGAATAATACACAGTACTTTTCTCCCTTGTCCAGCCACCCGTCACAGTTGTGTGTTCTGTGGAGAATTATATTTATACAGTGTTTTTGTCCCCATGTCCAGCCACCCTGCTCAGCTCTGTGTTCTGTGATGAATAATACACAGTACTTATCTCCCTTGTCCAGCCACCCGTCACAGTTGTGTGTTTTGGATGACAGCTGTCTGGTGTTTGGCTCCCATCTGTCCAGCCTCTCTGTAGCTGACATCAACACACAGCAAACAGTGGCCCACATACAAGGTTGGTTAAAAGCGCACCTGCAATATGCTAAATGTCTGTTTTCTTAAGGAAATGTATTCAGTTGATAACTGTACTTTTCATTTGTAGAAACGTTGCAGAATTTCTTCGCATTAATTGTACTGGTTCACACATTTTTGACATTTATTCTATAGTATCCAAGGTAATTCCACCAATTGCTTAGATTGCACATGTGCACCTCTGTTAAGGGAGTATTGGCAGGAAGCTTGTGCCTCATTTCATTGTCTGAATGAACCATAACAAAACTAAGGCACAATAGATTTTGCTTTGCATCATCTTGAAATGTGGAGAGTTGGAATCTATTTACTATCTCTGCTGATGAAGTTTACTCCAAGTCCAATGTCGTCCTTGAGGGCAGGATGTTATCGTCTATACAGAATAGCACTATGCTGAAAAAGTACCATTTAAAGTTTGATCTTGTATCTCTTTTTGTCAGATTGTCAGAGAGACATTATTATTTCCAACATGCTTCAACAAGACCGCTGTGTGTTGACTTCGGGTCGTACATCAGGAGAATTGTTCCTTCTTGATCCTCGATCGCACACTATAACAGTGGAGCAGGTGTTGGACAAGACCAGTGCACGGCAGGTGTCGGACGCCTGTCCTAGCAGGGACACATGGACGCTGTGTAAAGACAAGTCCAAGGCAGTTGTGCTGCAAATGTGTAGTAGCGGTGTGATGCGTGTTCGAGACTGCAGGAACTTGAAGCACTGTGTGAAAAGTGTACAGACGAAACTCCAGGCAGTTGAACCAGGGGAGATAACTCTCAGTGTAAGTGCCATGTAGACAGTTAATGATAGTCATCAAGTCATGCTAAAAGTCTGGAAGATCACAGTGGAATTCTCTTTCTGCACGAAGCACCAGTACAATATCTTGATGAAACTAGGTCACAAAACATACACTGAGGTTCACAAACCCCAAAATCCAATCTGTTAATGGAATAACTTCTTTATGGCTACCTTTAACTGGATATGTGAATTATTTGGGGAATCACTGAGACAATTCCTGAAGAGTTGCAAGTATGAATAGTTTCAAGTGCCTATTGGCATTGTGAAAGGTGCCAAATATATGGATTATGGTCGGCACAACCATCCTTATCTTCTGTGTGAACCATCCCTATCTGCTGTAAACCATCCCTATCTTCTGTGTAAACCATCCCTATCTTCTGCGTAAACCATCCCTATCTTCTGTATAAACCCTCCCTATCTTCTGTATAAACCATCCCTATCTTCTGTGTAAATCAACCCTATCTTTTGTATAAACCATCCCTATCCTCTATGTAAACCATCCCTATCCTCTGTGTAAACCATCCCTATATTCTGCGTAAACCATCCCTATCTTCTGTATAAACCATCCCTATCCTCTGTATAAACCATCCCTATCCTCTGTGTAAACCATCCCTATCCTCTGTATAAAACATCCCTATCCTCTATGTAAACCATCCCTATCCTCTGTGTAAACCATCCCTATCTTCTGTATAAACCATCCCTATCCTCTGTGTAAAGCATCACTATCCTCTGTGTAAACCATCCCTATCCTCTGTGTAAACCATCCCTATCTTCTGTATAAACCATCCCTATCCTCTGTGTAAAGCATCACTATCCTCTGTGTAAACCATCCCTATCCTCTGTATTAACAATCCCTATCCTCTGTGTAATCCATCTCTATCTTCTGTATAAACCATCCCTATCTTCTGTATTAACAATCCCTATCCTCTGTGTAAACCATCCCTATCTTCTGTGTAAACCATCCCTATCTTCTGTGTAAACCATCCCTATCTTCTTTATGAACCATCCCTAACGTCTGTGTAAACCATCCCTATCCTCTGTATTAACCATCCCTATTCTCTGTTTACAGAGTTGCCCGACTAATGCAGACTTGGTGGCAGTTACAGGTAGGCCTGATTTCTCTCTTCCGACTCTCAGGAAATTATGTTGTTGTCTGTGCTTAGAGTATAAATGTTTCTAGAAATTCTTTTTAAACCAAAACTTTTCATATTTCCCTTGAGTAAATGATCAGTATTTACTGTGTAGATTTATATGTATTTTATTCATGCTGTGTTTAGCCTGGGTTTATACGCATGTACCAATATGCTGAGTGTTCTGTGTGAGTCAACCACTCCACCCCCAGAACTGATTGCAACAGTTCAGTACTGGTTGTATTTTTCCAGGTTTTGATGGCTGTGTACAGATATATGACCGAAGCAAGTGGGGAGACGCTGATGTTGTCACACCAGTGTTTGTTCACCAAGGCCACATCGCTGACAGAGAAGACCCATCACAGGTCATTGTGACGTCGCAGCATCTCTGGTACCCATGGAAACAGGGAACATTGTTATCTGCTGCGAGTGATGGAGGTCTTCACATATTTCAGCCAGTTTTATGAAATGATATGGATTTATTTTTTTGATAAAAAATATGAACATAAATATTGGTTTCTTCTCTTTCTTTGATGATGGATCATGTCTTTGTTCTCCCAGTGATGGTGTCGGGATCAGTAGGCAGATGTTCTCACAGTGATGGTGTCGGGATCAGTAGGCAGATGTTTTCCAAGTGATGGTGTCAGGATCAGTAGGCTGATGTTCTCCCAGTGAGGGTGTATGGATCAGTAGGCAGATGTTCTCACAGTGATGGTGTCGGGATCAGTAGGCAGATGTTTTCCAAGTGATGGTGTCAGGATCAGTAGGCTGATGTTCTCCCAGTGAGGGTGTATGGATCAGTAAGCAGATGTTCTCCAAGTGATGGTGTTGGGATCAGTAGGCAGATGTTTTCCAAGTGATGGTGTCAGGGGTGATGTTCTCCCAGTGATGGTTTCTGGATCAGTATGCAGATGTTCTCCATGTGATGATGGTGTTGGGATCAGTAGGCAGATGTTTTCCAAGTGATGGTGTCAGGATCAGTAGGCTGATGTTCTCCCAGTGAGGGTGAATGGATCAGTAAGCAGATGTTCTCCAAGTGATGGTGTTGGGATCAGTAGGCAGATGTTCTCACAGTGATGGGTGTCCTGATCAGATGGCAGATGTTCTCCCAGTGATGGTGTGGGGATCAGTAGGCTGATGTTCTACCAGTGATGGTGTCTCGATCAGTAGGCTGATGTTCTCCCAGTGAGGGAGTCAGGATCAATAGGCAGATGTTCTCCCAGTGATGGAGTCAGGATCAGTAGGCAGATGTTCTCCCAGTGAGGGTGTATGGATCAGTAAGCAGATGTTTTCCAAGTGATGGTGTCGGGATCAGTAGGCAGATGTTTTCCAAGTGATGGTGTCGGGATCAGTAGGCAGATGTTCTCACAGTGATGGGTGTCCTGATCAGATGGCAGATGTTCTCCCAGTGATGGTGTGGGGATCAGTAGGCTGATGTTCTCCCAGTGATGGTGTCTGGATCAGTAGGCTGATGTTCTCCCAGTGATGGTGTCAGGATCAGTAGGCAGATAAATATAGTTTGAATTTCCAAAGTTGTTCCTGGGTAGATGATGAAAGAGTAACAAGATTGTAAATAAGTCTTTATTTCAAAATAATTTGTTGTAGCTAAGTACGACATGCTATATCTGTGACAGCTAAACTACTACTAATGTTCCAAATGTAATATATTGCACACCTTACCACTCAACTATATAACCCTCAACACTCAGGATGGGCCTCTGGACGCTTGGCCTAAGTATCTCCCAACTGCTATATCCAGTGAATAGCTGCCTTGTGTTCAGTACATAGCTAACGTCCGTAAAAATATGCCTGGCAATGACATTTTCAGCTTCGCCACAATAAATCATTATCATTTATAAGGCATTCATCCTTTTTGATGTGAATTCTTTAGAAACTTCAGATTTCACTTAAAATTTAAGAGAGTGTATAATTCTATGCTGCATTCAAGCCATATTTTAAATATCATAGTGAGGACAAATTCTCTCATTGGGACTGTGTGTGGAATCAAACCCATGTTTATGTGGTGTGTGTTGGAGGCTTTAACCACCAGGCTATCCCATCAACCTGGAAGTGATGCTGATGTTGAGTCACAGCTCCCTGACACATGATTACAAGGAGGATCCAGCTTGGTAGTTTCACCTGTTGGGGAAAGAAGGAGCTGTGATCTCCCAGTTCTTCAGTTTCTCATGTTTTCACATTTTCCGACATAATGTTAGTACAAGTTTGGTGAGGCTATGTGGACAAACAATACGGATTTAACACCATAGTTGAACGTATGACTTTAATCATATTAAGCTGCTATAATTCACAGATTTTATTTCTCTTTATGCTTATGGGGTGTACTTCATGCAGTTTATTTTTTTGTTTCTGAATACTATGGAATACAGCAGAAATGTGGCCTATTTAAACCGTTTAATTGAGTATTCGTACAAGGTTCAGCTGAATGTATTAACAGAGACATTGTGTGGCAAGTGCTCACCAGTGATGCCCTAACAACCTCAGTGGATGGTAACAGAGACATTGTGTGGCAAGCACTCACCAGTGATGCCCTAACAACCTCAGTGGATGGTAACAGCGACATTGTGTGGCAAGCACTCACCAGAGATACCCTAACAACCTCAGTGGATGGTAACAGAGACATTGTGTGGCAAGCACTTACCAGGGATACCCTAACAACCTCAGTGGATGTTAACAGCGACATTGTGTGGCAAGCACTCACCAGGGATACCCTAACAACCTCAGTGGATGGTAACAGAGACATTGTGTGGCAAGCACTCACCAGGGATACCCTAACAACGTCAGTGGATGGTAACAGAGACATTGTGTGGCAAGCACTCACCAGGGATACCCTAACAACCTCAGTGGATGGTAACAGAGACATTGTGTGGCAAGCACTCACCAGTGATACCCTAACAACCTCAGTGGATGGTAACCGAGACATTGTGTGGCAAGCACTCACCAGTGATACCCTAACAACCTCAGTGGATGGTAACCGAGACATTGTGTGGCAAGCACTCACAAGGGATACCCTAACAACGGCAGTGGATGGTACAGCAGCTGGCGTTGGGATAAGGAGTGCTCTCCCCTGCTTAGATAGTCTCTAAATGCACATACCTTTAACATGACATACAATGACAGACTACTGGAACTGCCACAGTACATGTCATATCTATGTTCAATATATATATCATCTAAGAACAGTACATGTCATATCTATGTTCAATATATCAACTCAGAATAGTACACGTCTCGGATCAATTGTAGATGAACCATTATCAAATTAGGAACCAATAAACCGTATTTTGTGAGTATTTCTTCCAACCTAGTGTTGAAGAAAGCAGTAAATACATCAGCTCCTAGTATAGCACTGTCTAGTTGCTTGACTGCTGCATACAATTCAAATACAAATATCAATAGGTTAATATAATTTAATTCTCTTAACAGTCTAATATTTTTTAAAATGTATATGTCAATGGTACATTCAGAAAATTGGAGAAAAAACACCATTTATTATTGTTGGGAAGGAAGACACCAAGAATTGACATCGCTCATTGTCGCCAAATGGGGACTTAAACCCAGGTAAAGTTAATGTAGAGACGACACTTATACCTGTAGACAACCCATCTTGTACTCCATGAAAACTGAGGGAGTGTTGTGCATTTCAGTTAAAAAGCTTTTGAAATTAAGATCGATTCATGGTTATAACATTTATTTCTATTCTGAAATATCCAGTAGGTATAGCTAGATAATGTATGATGGAGTGAAGTCCCTGGAACAGCCATGCGAATACATTAGAAGCAGCTCGAAACATAGATCACAGATTAAGTAGCTGTCGTACATAAATAACAGCTGCATATTAAAATACCAGCTGCAAGAACTGCATATCACAACTAATATTTGAAAGAATCATAAAAATCTTAAAAAACACAACATTGACACAGGGGTATGTAAAGTTGACCAAATTGGTTCCAATTTGTGATATATACATAAATAGCACCAGGCAGCAGTCTTGATCTGGAAGGCATGTTTTGTCTATACTGTGGATAAAATTGAGATTCCATTTCAAAGAGTAGAAAGTACAAAGAGACAAAGTTTTGATAGTCTCAATCCTACAAAATAACCTTTCAGTAACATTTGGCAGAAACATAAATCACCTTGAAAGCGGGACAGGAAGTCTATGATTATTTTGATGGTTGTTTAAGCAGGATTTCGTGTCCTCTTTGGGAAATATGCCTGCGTATCACTCGTACAGCTCTCTTAACAACAATACACTCCTTAAAGGCCCTGCTCAGCCATACCCTTGAGATCATAATATCAGTGGTTTGTACAGCAAATGTGCTCTTTATGAATACCAGGGGAGGAAGCATGTTCCTATGTATGGTGACCTATTATCAACACAATGGTTAGGTTCCAGAAAACTCCTGACAGCAGCTGATATGTAAGAACTTGCAAACAGATGTGGTCGCAACTGGTCTTTATGGCCAGATAAAAAATCAGTGAGTATGATTTTGCGCCGTTTTTGTCAATATTCCAGCAATGGCATGGCGAGGGACACCAGAAATGGACTTCACACATTGTACCCTCGTGGGGAATCAACCAAGGCATTTGGCGTGTAGAGCGAAAGCTTTAACCGCTAGCCTACCCCACTGCCCAAAAGTTAAGAGTTTGATTTCGACTACTTCAATATTACTGGTTGCTGGTATGGGCCCAACAGGTTTATCTGATTCGTTTGTTGAAAGTTTAAGGTTGGGGCAGTATTGGCCAGGAATGAGCAACCACCCAGCACAATCTGGGTAGGGTCAGTAGCCAAAGATGGGCCCATGCTTGTGACACAATCATAGAAAAAATGTACAGGTTTAATCCACATGCCATTGGCTTCAAACTTCCTGTATCCAAGTAGGCACAATGATAACCATAGCTGATGTTCAACACCAAGAGGTATACGCTCTCCTTGTGACAGATCTCTCGGTGTGGTTTGGCAGTGTTCAGTACAACACATCCCGAGGGGAGGGGGGTTTGGAGAAGTTGCTGGTCACACTCCCGTCACGCTGTAGCCTGTATAACTCATCCTTGTTCCTAGCCAGGAGAACTGTGTAGGGGCTCCCCGTGATGTGATGTCCGGACCACTGGACGTAGATGGTGTAGATGCCAGGCTCCACTGGGTTGTAGAAGGCTTGGTACAGCTTGTCCTTCTGGCTGGCCTTCCTCATCTTCACGTGGAAAGCACCTGCACATAGAGGACACTTTGTATTGGTAGGACGTGTTGTTATGCACGTTACTGATGCTATGGCAATACACCAACTGTACCAGATACAACTCACATGGAAACAAAATATTGTTTGTCTCAGACAAAAGGGTTCTGATTTATTTGAGATTTGCAGCATTTTTTAAGCAATCCAAACCTGAAATTATCATCATGCCATCTGACAAAAATCTGCAGGACTTACATCCTGAAGTGTGTTTACAGTATAATAATCTCAGTACAACATGTCTATGTTAAAGTGTACAATTGGGTGAAAATAGTCAAAGGGCTAAAATTGTTTATCACTCCCAGTGATCTTAAACCTATGTCATCTCCCGTACTTCAGTACAAGTCTTTTTGAAATACTGTCCATTGCAGGAACGTGTAAAGCACTCCCAAGACCATCCTCGATTACCCAGGTTATTTAATATAAATTTTATTACGATATAGAGATAATATGGATAATCAAGGATGTGCAAAGCACTGTCTACCCAAAAGTTCTACCCACCTTTTGGCCCCATGATGCGGACTCTCAACTCGCCCGCACCAGCTCCTGTTGTGTCCACCCAGAAGTGGGAGCGGAAGTCGTTCATCAGACCCGGTCCTTCCAGCCCTGGACCCCACACCTTCACATCACCCAGCGTGATGCTAGCTCTGATGTCGATAGCATACGGACTGCCTGCAGGGGTACACACAAAACACACCCGTCAATATGAACTCGAATGTTGATAATACCAACATCAACAATACATGAATGGACACTATTTGGGAAAGCGAACGATTTTGTATCCCAGATCAGGGTACGTACCCATGATATGTTCGTTGTCGTACTTGATCTCTACAATGTGCCTTCCTGTTGTGCTAGGTGTCACCTTTAACCTCCTGGTACCGTCAAAGTTGTCGATCAGTTTGCATGGGACTGGTTCCCTGCGTGGCCCTGTGCACTTGACAGTCAGCTCGCCTGTTGGGAGTAACATATAACGCGTGAAGAAAATGACTAAGATAAGACAAACTCCTCAAAATGTGTACTTACAGTGCCAGGATCAGAACATTAGCACACTTTCACAGAGACTTGCATCACTGTGTGTGTGGGTGGGTGTGTGTGTGTGTGTGTGTGTGTGGGGGGGGGGGGGGGGGGACCTTTTGTTCCCAAAGATTCCTGAACAAAATAATTATGTTTGAAACTGAAAAATATAAGAAACTGCCTGCCACAAAAAATAACCTTGTTGCAAGTTCAGTTTCAGGGTTTTAATTTAAAACATATCTGGTTTTATAGCTGTAGTTGAAAAATATCATACCTTGATACGAAATCACACACCACACGACACACACACACACACACACATCCACAAAATAACAAAACACAAAACGGCACAGACTCTGCCCACCCCCAGGCGGGTGTTTTTTCCCCATCCATTTTCTAGCTGACGTCCAGGGTTAATGTCCTCTTCCTTTGCCAAGCTGTTCCAGCTATCAAGACAAACATCAATGGCTTGTAATCTTTATCTTATTGATACGCGTCCTTTTGGTGCACATGTTCATACAATAGTTGAATTAGTCGGCAAGAGGACATGACACAACTGTGCCCAGAGCGGCAGTAGTTGGCCAGATGGGCAGGGGTCTGTGTAGTACGAGTGCAGTAGCCTGACGTACCTGGACCAGCTTCACGAGGGTCAATCCTGAGATCCAGATCCTTGCCCAGGACTCCACCCTTTGCCCAGTCGCCGGTCAGGGCTACACGCTTTGGCTGAGGGGGACTGCGGACATTCACCCTGAATGGTGACCCCTTGAGCGGATGGTCATTCCACTTGAGTTTGAGAAGGTATGCCCCGGGCTCTCTGGGCGTGTAGTCGCACTTGTACACCCTGGGTCGGACTGATTCCACGTGGACAGGGACACGCTTCCCATTACTGGCCTTCGTGAGGTCTGCATCGGGAATACCTGCAAAGTAAAGCTTCGTGTTATAAAAAGCGGAATGCTTCTGTATGAGATTGTGTACACCGCTGTGAACAAAATACTAGTACCTCAATACGACCTGTAATTGTTATTTTGTTGTCATCAACAGCTATGTCACGGAGGCCTGTAAATAATTAAATCTAGTCCAGAGGTTGATAAAATTGGCAACGTCTCATGCCATCGAGGTACCCATCTTGGGTTACTGGGGGTGGGGGCAATTCTGTCCTACCATCTCCAAAGGGGTCACTTGTTACAGTGTAACGAACCTGGACCAGAGCAACCAGTAGTAAAGTCATTAACGTGCGGTCTATGTGGGTCACCAATCCAGGTTTTATTCATATACCTTTTTACAAGTTTGGGTGCTATAACCTACCCGAGCATAAAATATATATCTGGAAATGAATGTTAACATTTTGGCATAATACCGATACTCACCATCTCCTGCCTTTGAACCGTCAACGTAGAAAGTAGCTGGCTGATCCACGTTCGCTTCCTTGAGTCCCCGACCACTAAGGACCACCTTGAGCGGCCCCCTAGCCTTGGGTGAAATGGGGACACTCTCCGTTGGAGGGTAGTATTTGGTAGCTTCCACAATAGGTGTGGGCACCATCACTGAGGAGGGTCGTGACGGTGGGCGGTAGATGGCAGGCTCTGAGCCATGGATGCTTACTCGATAGGGGTCGCCGTTCATGGAGCCTGCGAATGACGACTTGGGGGATACTGGATCAGGTCGTTTCAGTGGCACCTGCACCAGTCGGACGTTTGGGTATACCTCCGGCTCGGGCTCATTCGGTCGGTGAGTTGCGTATCCCATGTAAGGCGATCTCTGAAGTGGAAAGCCGCCCCACCGAACGTGAATGTCATGTTTGCCTGCAAGAAAACATACGTTCAGTAGATGGAATTAAAATACTGAAACAATTGATTGAAAATGAAATTATATCGGGGCATGAATACAGGGATCTTTGTCGGTGTCGTATAAGGAAGTTGAGAAAGAGGGTCATGGCTTCTTGAAGATGAGAACCTGCATATGAGGGTGTGAAGTATAAATGTAATCGGCCTTGATGGGTTTGTACAGAAGTATCATAGTGTCCCTACTCTGCTTCCTGGTATAAAAGGAACCGCAGAAGTTTAAGCACCAAAAAGTTTTAGTAGTTTTATATCAAAATACTGGAGCATTTGATTGGCAGTCACATCTTCGTGAAACATGAACATGGAACTTTATTCGTGTCAACTTTATAGAAATTTAAACAAGAGACATCCTAAAAGACGATAAGGAAATTGACACAGAGCGTCGTGGCTTCTTGAAGTATGCGCACATGATGGTTATAATGAGGTGTGGGTCAGGATGGGCCTACGAACGGTACTAAAGTCTCTCCAGTGTCTCTACCTTGTTCCCTGGGGGTGAAGATGACGGTGTTTCTGCCATCGTTCCTTTGGTCCACGGCTACAGGGATCTTTCCAGACGGACCCCGAACCTCCGCGGTCAGTTCCCCTGTGGGTAAAACACTGGGATAGAGACTGATCATATATACCTAGAGACGTCAGTTAAAAAAAATCGAGTTAGTGTCGTAGATTTCTAATTGAAGGGACATTTCTACATAATCCGAAACGATTTAGAACGATACCGATAGAAGGGGTTATAAGTATTTTAGTGTTTATATGAGTATTCCTTACCATTGCGATGCATGTTGCTGTATCCGGTATAGAAGAACTCAAAATCCAAATACTTACATAAATAGGTCCTTTAATTCTATTCAAAATAATATAATATTATTTGATATTTCTCCGAAATCTTGTTATTAAATAACTACATTCTACAATTGTGTTGAAGTATTCGTTTTTAAAAATGGCGTGTCAGATTATAATGATGTTGGTGTCTGTTTCGCCTCCATGTTGTACAATATCATTGGAAACACGTTACCTGGCCCAGCCTCGGAGGCATCAAACGGAAGCTGCTTCTCCTTGTCAACTACCAATGGGATGACGCCTTTGTCGTCCACGAAAGGGCGCCACCCCCCAGACACTCGCACACTGAAGGGATCAACCACCATAGGTTTGAATGGGCTTTCTGTAAAACGATACATTGATGTCGGATGGGTTAACTAAGAATGTCTAGGGTTCCACAGAACCTGTATTGCCATAGAACATATCCACGTAGCAACACACATGCATTTTGTATTTTATGCTATTTTTGCGTTCACATTTTACAGTTTTCAAACATCATAGAAAGATTGTACAAATTGTTATGTAATATATTTGTTTGCATCGTTTGACTGATAAAGACATCAAGTCGAATGGAAATAGAGAATTAGAGGGAAAAACCCGCACAGACTGACCTTCAATGTCCTTGCCGTCGACCCTGACATTGATGAGGTGTTTACCCTTCTCTGCCGGCGTGTAATGCACCCTCAGTGTGTTGTCGGGCAGGGGGTCAATCATACTCTTGATGGGGTAGGTGGGACCTGAAGCGTCATGTCAAAAGTAAGCCAGAGACGTTAGCTCTGCAGCAGGTCACATAAGCAGGGAACGTCTATACGCCACACAACAGGACGTTTTAGTTGGCTTGTTGTATAACGCCGCAATCAGCAATATTCCAGCTATATGACGACGGTATGTAAATAATCGAGCCTGCAACAGACAATCCAGTGTGATTGACATTATGAGCATCGATCCACGCAGTTTGGATATGCATCTACCAAGTCATGCATCATTCAAGTCAGCGAGTATGACCACCTGATCACGCTAGTCGTCACCTTTTACCACAAGCATGGGTGCTGAAGACCTTTTCTGACCCAGATCTTCACGGGTGGACGTTTCAGAGTTCTGAAGTATAATTGACCTAAGAACTGGATATCCTACACATGTGTATGGCCCGGCGGTGTTTACTCTTATATTGCATAAAGATGAGCCACTTAATTCTGAGAGAGCCTCCGTGGTCTAGTGGTAGCACGTCTGCCCGAGGAGCAGAAGGTCGGGGGTTCGATGGGGTCTAAAGCAAGGACTGGGCGGCTCGGAGTCAGTATACATGTTAAACTGCGGCGTGGTATCTCAGTAGGGCACGCACTATAAAATGCGCCCGGAATAGTAAATGCAGTCACACGCACGCACGCACGCACGCACGCACGAACGCGCGCGTACATGCACATCGCTAGTTAAGTGCAATAATCTTGAGCACGACGTTATATCCCATTTTACCTCCCTCACTTAATTCTGGTATGATTTATTCTACAACAATATTTTAATAAAGCAAACCATTTTTGCTTCTCTAAAAATATGTTTCATTATAACAGTACACTGACTTTCATTGATCCTCCCTGATTTTTTAAAACAAAATTCCGATATCACACAACAACAAATCACCGAACCATTCCATGCAAGGCACGGTACAACCCCCTGCCTACCATGTACGTTGACAGACACGTTGCCGGGGAAGCCTCGGGGGTCGACAGTGAAGGTAGCGGGTCTGTCCACGATGGCTCGCTCCAGCCCCTCCCCTGAGGCTACTGGAGACTGCAGCTCATCTATCTCCTGGATGAAGGGGGAGCCTGTGGAGGAGATGACACAGGCATGGAAGTCATCATTATTGTCAGTATATCTCACTCAGCATTATAAGTGTTGCAGCACGCTGATTCGTCAGTCCACGTTAAATGTTTTCATTTTTCGCGAGGTTTTCCATAGCAACGTCAAGTCATAAGAACGCTTGTCGTTAATAATTGAACATGACATTCATGGTCCCTGACGTCATAGGTTTTGTAGGCCCTTATAGTCTAACAGGGCATATTTCTTCATTTTAATAAGGAAATTCATATTTTTCTACATTTTCTGAGTAAAAGGGACTATATCGTACAAGGAATTACAACTCGCAACTCGGCATTACGAAGTATCTGTTCTTCGCCAAGGCGAGGCTTTACAACATTAATTGCTTCAGGAAAGATGATCCGTAGTTGTCTTAATGATAACCCAAACTTGATGTACACCATCATTTACGCTTGAATAACGCCTAGGCCCACTTGCACAAAGCGATCTTAGCGCTAAGATGATCGTTACTCCCATACTTTAACATAAGATCACTTTGTGTAAGTCGCCCCAGGCCAATCTCTCCAGTCTCTTACCCTTGACTGGTTGGCCGTCGAAATGCAGCCAGATCTTGTAGACACCTGGTCCCTTAGGTTTGAAGGTGACTCTGTATATTCCTGGCTTGTCCTTCTTCACCTTGCCAGGGTACCGCAGACCATTGTGTGTGACCTCAGCCTCAAGTCGACCATCCCCGACCTTCGTGCAGTCCGCTGGTAGACATGTGAAGACAGCTGATTATCATGGTATATCAAAGCATAGCGAAACCGTACAAGGAACTCTAGTGTATGTTCTACACTATGGAAGGTTGGGTATGTTGTGTCTCTGTATATGTCATGTTGTAATGATATATGTCCATTGTAACGTGCTGAGAATCTGTTTGATGAAGGGGCATTCACGGCCTCATTAAAGCTTTCAAAAAGTATTATGGTAGACATGTGGACATTTCCAAATTTGATGCATCAGAGGCATCGGAATGATATCCGATGCATTTCCCTTCTTTGGCTTGTACCACATGTTCCTGTGTTTTTTAAGGTGAACAATTGACTTTCCTTTGCATGTGTTTGTGCTTGGTGCTCACATTTTCGCGAACATCTGATATCATCATGATTTGATAGTGATTCATAAACACATGCTCATGATATATTCGGAATCGTACAATCGATCGACTCTGCATTTGGGGGAATATCTTATGAATATGGAAAGGGTTTAGTCGCTTTTATTTCCATGTGTTGAGATGCTAACATTTATTGAGAATCCCCACTAAGCCTGTATGACCTGTATGTCCCTTACCGATGAGTTGTGGAGCGCTGGTGATGGTGCCGTCCTGCATGCCGTACACCTGGATGTCGGAGGAGTCGGTGATGTGGCAGATGAAGGGCCCGCCGGTCATGTAGTCGATCTCCCAGTCACCTAGTACCAAAGCATAAGTCAGTACCAAAGGGTACACCCATACATACTCGCATCTGGTGAGACCAGGAGCACAAGGCAATCTTACCTTAGACTATTGTACTTCTAAACAGCTTTAACATAGTCCAGGACTTGAAGTGGGACAAGGAGTATATTTGTGCACGTTACCACGTTGTGTACTGACTGAATTGCGTCAGTCATCATATAAAAGCGGTGAAAAACCATACTCACTCATTCTGAAGAGAACACTGAGTCATGAAAGGGTCTTTGGCCGAAGCCGTTAGAATGTGGGTTACATATACAGTCAAACACCGTTGTGACGAACTTTAATGTATCGAACTTCCGGTTGTCTCGAAGTAAAAGCTTGGTCCCTGCAAATTCATTATTTTTCGGTTGTGTCGAACTTCGGGAAACTCGAAGTATTTACCAAGGTCCCCTTAACTTCAAAACAACGATGTTTGAATGTACTCGAATAGATAGGAGTTGATGTCAATGGTACAACGGTATGAATGGTGAAGTTTTTGTCGGTTAGCGTACAGGAAGACTTTATCTTGAACAGCCCGTTCTCCTGCTCAATAGTCGTGGTGAACACAGCCTTCCTCTGCCGCTCCTCGGGGTCCGAGCTGTGGAAGTCCGAGTCTGTAACACACGACAACGTCTACGATGAGACTTGCAACAGGTAACACCGTACTATGTCAATGATGCCACAATAGTTCGTTGAAAGTGTCATCTTATTGTTACTCCTGTCGTCGTAACAACATTTTAGACTATCAGCATCTAAACACCATGTAGGGGGCACGGGTGGCCCAGTCGTCTAAGGCGCCGCGATTCGCTGTGCAGAGTTGCGTCCCTTGGGCACGCCAGAAACCTATGATTGTGGGTTCGAATCCCGGTTCGCCCCGACTATGTTTCTAGATTTGTCAGCACCATACCCGTGCTCGTGGGTTTCACCGAAGTGGTCACTTCGGGCTTTCCTCCCACCCTAAGATGACACGCCGTGATATAACTGGAATACCGTTAAAAGCGGCGTTAAACCCAACTCACTCACTCACTAACTAAACACCATGTATACATTTAGCAAGTTGTAGTCACTTGTTATTTCCTACCACATAGAGCTAATTAGCCGTGGTATAACTAACATATTACCACATGTCACACTTACCTCTGACCTCCGCCCTGTTGAAATGGACGTTGATGGAGTAGGCACCGGCCTCGTAGGGGCTGTAGGTGACCCTGTACATGCCCTTAGTAGACTGTGTGATGGTCACGGGGACCTTCCTGCCCTGGTGGGTGATGTCCACCCCAACCTCACCGTCACCAGCACGGGTGCAGTCCACTGAAGGAACACAGATGGCAATGTACAACATTCTTGCAGTAGATTCATGCCCATTGGTGCAATACTTGTCAAAATTAAAATAAAATCAGCTGACAGTGCCAATGAACAGTATGGATCATGAAGTCTTTGAAGTTGGTAGAAGGGATCATGTACACACACCGCAATTTTCATTTTTTTTTCGTAAAGAAGATTTATGTGTAATGTGAGCAACAGTACCTTTGAACTCTTGCATTTTGGCCACGCCTCCTCCTTTGAGCTCACACACTCTGACCTGGGAGGGGTCACACACGTCAATAGGGCAGCCGTCGATGAGCCGGTTGTTGTAGTAAAGATCGACCCGCCATCGACCTGTGGATTAGAAGGGTTTACATACATGTAAAGATCATCATGCACATGTTCTTATGATTTTGTTTTGTTTGTTGTTTAACGCCGCACTCAGCAGTATTCCAGCTATATGTCGGCGGTCTGTAGATAATCGAGTCTGGACCTGACAATCCAGTGATTGACATCATGAGCATGGATCCACGCATGCATTTATGACTCAACTTTTAAATGAACTATATGTTTTAAGTTTTGTGTTCCAGTTTCGAACTTATTGAATAAAATACTTTCATTTTCTTTTCAAGAAACGCTGGTATGAGTTTGAAAAGTCGTAAATGTGTTCCTTATAAAAAAAGTATTAGTTATGCTCACAAACGGATTTTCAAAAGTTTTAAGGATATTTCATGAAATGAAGCGATGGTTCAGTGTCGCTACCAATTCGTTGTGTCCTGTTTTAGCTTGGATACTTTCCACTACTTTCCAGTGGTCGTACCCATGAACCGTCATGTTCCCTACATATGGTCAAACATTCCAGACACTACTGACCAATCTCCGACGGCATGAACTGCGCCGTGTAGTGTCCGTCACCGGTCATCTTGATGATCCGTCCACTCGGGGCCTCAGCCTCCACGCGGATCTTCTCGGGGTCAAACGGAGGGGACATCTGGACACAGAAGAACCACACGTGAAGTTCCAGTGAGTGAGTGAATGAGTGGGTCGGTGAGTGAGTGAGTGAGTGAGTGAGTGAGTGGGTGGGTGAGTGGGTGGGTGAGTGGGTCGGTGGTTGGGTGGGTGGGTGAGTGAGTGAGTGAGTGAGTGACAGGATATACGGTTCAATCAGATACGGACAAAAATACGGAGAGAAAACGAATACTGACAAAGGAAGGGGCATATATGTACGCCTTTGCAACTAGAAGAATTGCAGAAATTGAAAAAGGGAACCTTTAGGAACTGTTATTAAATTGGTCATATGACTGAAAAATGTCATTTTATATATATGCAAAAATAGCGGCGTTTGGAGGTTTTCGGGGAGTATTTTACTACTGTATAACCATTAGCATGACCTTGACCTATTCTTATGAGATGTATGCAAAGATTCGACATGGTCACTAGACTGTGAGCACTTGAAAGAACGAACTGTTTCTTCCAATTTCACGAGTCCCAAATGAACTGTGGATTACGTGTATATGACTCATGGTGACTTCTCTTGATAGCAACACCAACATATGGTCGTCATCTTGATTAAAACATTCGATAATGTAAAATACACTGAGTTTAGCAATATTGCAATTGATGCTGTCCCTAAACGACCAACTGATAAAAACTAATTAATAGTCACATGCACAAGACTTACTTTACCTTTCCTGTCTTTAGAAATAACTACAACTCGACACCAATTATCAATACATAGCCAATAGCCCCCACAGAGATACCTTACAGTCAATGATCACCCCACAGAGGTACCTTAGAGTCAATGATCACCCAAAAGAGGTACCTTACAGTCAATGATCACCCCACTGAGGTACATTAGAGTCCATGATCACCCCACAGAGGTACCTTAGAGTCAATGATCACCCCACAGAGCTACCTTAGAGTCAATGATCTCCCCACATAGTAACCTTAAAGTCAATGATCACCCGACATAGTTACCTTAGTTTCTATGATCACTCCTCATAATTACCTTAGAGTCAATGATCACCCCACATGGTACCTGAGAGTAATTGATCACCCCATATAATTACCTCAGAGTCGATGATCACCCTACATAATTACCCTAGAGTCAATGATCACCCCACATAGTTACTTTAGAGTCAATGATCACCCTACACAATTACCCTAGTCAAAGATCACCACACGTTACCTTACAGTCAATGATCACCACACATAGTTAGTTACCTTAGAGTCAATGATCACCACACATAGTTACCTTAGAGTCAATGATCACCACACATAGTTAGTTACCTTAGAGTCAATGATCACCACACATAGTTACCTTAGAGTCAATGATCACCACACATAGTTAGTTACCTTAGAGTCAATGATCACCACACATAGTTACCTTAGAGTCAATGATCACCACACATAGTTAGTTACCTTAGAGTCAATGATCACCCCCACTGAGTATGTATCAAACTTGTACGACTCCATCTGCAGGTCGACTCTGGGATTGACGTTGTTGGTGGTGGTGCCGGGTGACTTGACAAGATGGAAGGATGGCGCTTGCGAGCTGATGGTGGGGGCGTGGGTGGAGCTCATCTCGTCTTCATACATGTTAACCTGCAACACAAACAGGCGATGTGTACTGTGCAGAGACACTGCGTACCAACCTCAAAGACAGGGCATATTCCTATGCGCTGATGTAGACAAGGTGCTAGGCAGGCAACACACCACATGCCATTCAATCATATGTCATATGACATGCAAGTATGATCATCATACCCTGCAAAACGCGGAATTATGCAAATCGTATGAAGACCTATCATTTGAGTGTGTGTATCATATTATTTGTACCAACGTTTAATGCCGATATATCGTATATAATGTGAAAACGTTTATTTTAAGTATTCCATATACGCCACAGAAGTATTATATGTTCAGTTGCTACTGGTATCTTAAACAAAACCTGCATACATTTCCCCTAATGTCTGCATATATTGTGGTGCTCTGACAGTTCACTGCAAAGTCTGTGGGTGGTGGCTACAACATACAGACGACAACATAGGTTGTTGAGGTTGTTGGGTTGCATCTTAGTGTAAGGGTCTAATGAATTATTTATGTAGCGGGGGACTATTTCATAACGCTCTTTCCACATCTTAGTATGGGCGCAATAGGAATAAAGAAATTGATATTAATAAAAGCGACAAAACCACTTCCTTAGTCATATGAAATAGATTTCACAATTCCGACTATATCACAAACATGTGTTTATGAATTACTATCAAGTAGTAATGACACCGGGTGTTCGTGAAAAGATGAACCCCCGTCAGAAACACACGGAAAGGCAAGTCAACTGTTAACCTAAAAAATGCGAGACTTATTTCGTCCTCGTACCTCGTCTTCCGAATGCATAAGAAACACTGCAAACCTTTTGTAAACAATGTTTCAAGTACCGATTTTGTTGTGTTTTGTTTGTGTCCTTGTTTAACTTTTTGTAAGACATCATGTACATGTCATTATAATACGTGACGCATGTTTGCATTGGTTACATTATAAAACCGCACTATTTTCTGTTTTTCTGTTGCATTTCATTAAATAAATGGGATAAAACCCTTTCCGTATTCATAAGAAACATCTGCCAAATATCGATCGATTGTACGATTTCGACTTTATCATGAGCCGTTTGATGAAGCACAATAAAAATGTGTTCGCGAAAAGGTGAGTGTATCCTGTCCCAGCGCTGTCTCCCGTCACAAACACATGCAAGGCAAGTCAATTGTTCACCTGACAACAACAGTTGATAAATTTCAAAACAGGGAATTGCCTCTGAGATCATTTTTGTCACTGATTCTGAAATTTGGAAATGTCTACCATAAAAGGTTTTGAAAGCATCTAATATTTAAGCCGTTATCAGAATATTTAATACCCATCTGCTAATAACAGTTGGCCATCACTACTGCATTTAGACACACTACATATACATGTATAGACTTCGACATGCAAAAACGTATTATTATTGTGTGCGCATATATAACTGTCGTACATGTATAGAACAGTATGATATATCAATTGTTCGTCTTGTTCTACATAATGGTATTTCACTTACAAGGCATGTGTCTGGTTTAAGGATTGTACAACCAGCAATGTCATTATTACTGGACATGCTTCAGCAAGCACTGGGCAGACATCTGTGTGAGGTGAGCTGTGCTGTATCCCCGACAGGAGGAATGTACCGCAGATAAACCGTCCTCCTGGGGAAACTACACAGGAGACATTCGTAACAACCAGCGTCTCACACCCATGTCCCAAGCTGAACACTCTCACTGACATGTGAGCTGTGTATCCCCGACAGGAGGAATGTACCGCAGATAAACCGTCCTCCTGGGGAAACTACACAGAAGACATTCGTAACAACCAGCGTCTCACACCCATGTCTCAAGCTGAACACTCTCACTGACATGTGAGGTGTGCTGTATCCCCGACAGGAGGAATGTACCGCAGATAAACCGTCCTCCTGGGGAAACTACACAGAAGACATTCGTAACAACCAGCGTCTCACTCCCATGTCCCAAGCTGAACACTCTCACTGACATGTGAGGTGTGCTGTATCCCCGACAGGAGGAATGTACCGCAGATAAACCGTCCTCCTGGGGAAACCACACAGAAGACATTCGTAACAACCAGCGTCTCACACCCATGTCCCAAGCTGAACACTCTCACTGACATGTGAGCTGTGTATCCCCGACAGGAGGAATGTACCGCAGATAAACCGTCCTCCTGGGGAAACTACACAGGAGACATTCGTAACAACCAGCGTCTCACTCCCATGTCCCAAGCTGAACACTCTCACTGACATATCACACTTGTGTCAATATACTAGGTGCGAACCATGCTCTACCAGGGCCGAAATAGATTCTCATCACTTGAACTTGTGTTTAATACGGTACAATCATGAATACTCCTCAAAGAATTAAAGGTATGGTTCAGAACAGAATTTCTGTTCATTCTGTAAGACGGTACGTTTCTATTAAGTAACCACACATTTTTGACATTTATGTACCAATGAAGCTTATGCGCTGATAAGAGGTCATATGGTGTAGCTTGCATATCATCTTATAAAGCCATTTATATAACAAGTATCCTGCCTGACAGGTTTACAATATGTAAACGCAAAGTGTAAATTACATTAACATTTGAGTTGCATGGCAACCGGCGCACGCCCCTTGTTATGCGAAGGATGACACGCATGCCCTAGGGCGGTTACAGTTAACTTTCTTTTCGTTGCTAGGTAACGACCTTTTGTCTATCAAGATAAATTGCTTTCAGATTTAATATTTCTTGAAATAACATAACTGAAAAAAATCCCCGTTAATTGAATAATAAGAGCCAACGCCAGAAAATAATCAGTCTCGATTATTCGCCGAAACATATTCCACTCGGTGTAACAGGCAAATAGTAGTAACGTTCACAGTTGTCTCTCGTCGACGTTTACCTTATTGTCCCGAAAGGAAACTTTGCGTTTGTGTACATGTTCCTGATGTCTGGTCTCCTGTGTGTGGAAGTGTTCCATGTGGTGTTCCGTGTGATGTTCCGTGTGGTGTTCCTCCAGCACCTGGGTCTCCAAGTGCATCTCCTCCAGTTGACGATCAGACTGCCGCATTTCAGAATGTTTCTCTGTCATGACACGGTCCATGTGGTTCTCAGATACATTCTGTTCCATGTGTTTCTCCATATGTATTTCCATGTTCTTTTCTTTGTGATGTTCCTCCATGTGCATCTTTTCCGACTGTACATCCATCAGAGGCAATCTGAGACGTACACCCCCCTTCTTGATCTGTGGGTCTCGTACAGTGATGGTCATATTTGCTATATACTGGTCACACTCCTTTATGAATTTTAACTTAAAACGTCATTGGTGGTATCCTTGCACATGAGACCTGCTACATATATATCCCTGCTGTAGCTCGACACTGTCCCCACCTTAAGATTAGAAGTTTAAGTAGCAAGACATAGCTGGTGTCCGTGACGTCATGGAAGCTGATGGACATCGCCGTAACGCAGACACAAAAATG
Organism: Haliotis cracherodii; assembly: GCF_022045235.1. Taxonomy (NCBI): domain Eukaryota; kingdom Metazoa; phylum Mollusca; class Gastropoda; order Lepetellida; family Haliotidae; genus Haliotis; species Haliotis cracherodii. The sequence continues at coordinate 39,758,255 of NW_027266330.1, read as the reverse complement.
TGGATGTGTGGCATTCGTCAATGGTGTTATCTGGTTGGTCGTTGTGACCACTTGTTTTATTATTTGTTTCAACACACAGTTAGAGATGGTCGATTCGACAACCCGTCATGTGAGGTACGTGTGTAAGTCTTATTGTTGAGAGCTGCGTACTTCTTTCTTAACTTTCTACGATCAAGTTCCCTTCGGGATCTTGTCTTTAAATGAAAAATGATTGACCTTATTGAATTGATGAAAACATGCAAGTCAGTATACATTACCCGTCACATGTTGACATGCGTGTTTACTGATGTTTGAGGAAGGATCATTTTGTAGAGATATGGAGTGACACCCCACTAAATTCAACTAAGGACTACTACAGTATTGGTTGTGCTATTGCGGCAGATAAAGTTAAGGTAAGGTACTAAAATCCATATGAACGTGTTTAATGATACGAGTCGAAGGCCATGATTCGTTTTATTACCAAGGTGTGTTGATATCGTATATTTGTTTGTTTGATGTTTAACGCGGCACTCATCAATATTCCAGCTATGTCAGGGCGGTCTGTAAATAATCGAGTCTGGACCAGAAAATCTAGTGACTGATATCATGAGCATCGATCGACGCAATTGGGAAACGATGACATGCATCAACCAAGTCAGCGAGCCTGACCACCCGATCTCGTTTGTCGCCTCTTACGACAAACATGGGTTGCATAAGGCCTATTTTAACTCTAGTAGCTGGCTTCCCAAGTAAAACGGCGATTTAGGAACAGTTATTAGGATGGTTGGCTCTATATTTTACACGCTAAACAGAATTTACAAATCAAAATATAATTTTTATCACAATTGGTGTGGTTTAAATTAATCGTACGTGATAGTTGTTTATGGTAAGTACGAATGAGTAAGGATTTCAGAGAAATGTGTAAACAAACTGAAAAATATATATAGAAATATTACAAAATATCAGAAAAAAAACCACGCAGAAGAGTGGGCGGTTTACCTCACGTTGAATCAACAATTTCACAATATTGTTCGTTAGGAAGAAAGCTACCTAATGCTTTGTCGGGTGTATATTTTTGACGCGAGAAATATATATTCATGTATTACTGTAGTTTTCCAAAAATATTCGAGAAACTAATGAAACTTGAAACCTTCAATTATCTTGGAAAATGTTTACGTTTGGTTTTCTGCTGTTCATCCATTAAACACATGTTTCATTATGTGAAAAATAGCAGGTACCCATAATGATACTAAATCAAAGATTTATTCAAGATTAAACAAACAATTACTTTTTAAATGCAAATTGTGTGAAAGGCAGGTGATATCGGTGTAGCAGGACATGTCCTGCGCCATTACTCTTGAATTTATATACTAGTTTATATATGTTTTTTTAATACTAAAAGCCTAGTCTAGTCTCGATCAAATGAAACCAAGTCTAGTTTCCTTGATATGAAAACAGCAGAAGAGGATAAGTTCTTTTGAAGAAAAAAATACAATTATCTTGAGGAAATGCTTTCAAAGACTTAGTGTTAGTCTAGAGCAGGACATACTTAGCCTTGTACAGTTATACACTTTTCACCACTATTTAAACTTTTACCGCCAATGGAATCTGTTTCGCCTGATAATCGAGACGGATAATCGTTTTATATTTCTACTTTCTCCAAAAACAATATCTTGTTTCTTTTGCAACGAGTTATAAATAACTTCCCAGAAGTAACATTGTCATGTAAGAACATCTATCGACACAATGTAAACATGAAACGTTGTTATATGCACATCACAGAACACATGTAAGTGGTTCGTTATTAAACTTGTTCAGCACATTTCTGTCGTAGCCTAAACAAGTCCTTTGACGAAACCTTCACTATTGACAAGCATACCAGCAAAGTAAGCACAGCTGAATAAAGACGTTTAGCTGACTGTGCGACAGTAAACTCGGCTCTTCTATTCAAACCAGACCTCCCTGTATACATGTATTTATCACTTGGATATTGTCGGCCTGAATGTCTGCCGGTGTCAATGCATATCACGTGACCTAACAAAACACCTCCGCAAAATACACAACTGACCCAATTCATTTTATCATTAACGACAGAATTCGTCCGTCGTTCAAACGCCTCCGTCGAAATACTGTGAGGCTAGGGTTTCCTATGATCAGTTTAGGAACGAATAGCGATTATGTGAACTCCCAAGTGAGTATAAATACACAAGCTGAATATATTTGATCTTATTGTGTTTAAAATGTATCTGGGTAAAATGACGGCCAGTATATAGAGTGCCCTTCAAGACATGGCGAAATAGCGGCACCTAATTTGTATTGTGCGTTTGTAATATGACTGCTATTTTGAAACAAAACACATGTTGGGCTGAACCTCAAGCTATCATCCCATACACCTCAGATAACGTTGAAATTATATATAAGGTAATCTAAAGCTATCATCGATACACATGAGGTAAAGATGAAATCCTATGTTAGTGGAGATGGTCAAACAGAAACCTATCATCGATACACATGAGGTAAAGATGAAATCCTATGATAGTCAAACAGAAACCTATCATCGATACACATGAGGTAAAGATGAAATCCTATGATAGTCAAACAGAAATCTATCATCGATACACATGAGGTAATGATGAAATCCTATGATAGTCAAACAGAAATCTATCATCGATACACATCAGGTAAAGATGAAATCCTATGATAGTTAAACAGAAATCTATCATCGATACACATGAGGTAAAGATGAAATCGTATGATAGTCAAACAGAGACCTATCATCGATACACATGAGGTAAAGATGAAATCCTATGATAGTTAAACAGAAACCTATCATCGATACACATGAGGTAAAGATGAAATCGTATGATAGTCAAACAGAAACCTATCATCGATACACATGAGGTAAAGATGAAATCCTATGATAGTTAAACAGAAATCTATCATCGATACACATGAGGTAAAGATGAAATCCTATGATAGTTAAACAGAAATCTATCATCGATACACATGAGGTAAAGATGAAATCGTATGATAGTCAAACAGAGACCTATCATCGATACACATGAGGTAAAGATGAAATCCTATGATAGTTAAACAGAAACCTATCATCGATACACATGAGGCAAAGATGAAATCCTATGTTAGTGGAGATGCATATGGTCAAACAGAAACCTATCATCGATACACATGAGGTAAAGATGAAATCCTATGATAAAGGAGATGGTCAAACAAAAACCTATCATCGATACACATGAGGTAAAGATGAAATCCTATGATAAAGGAGATGGTCAAACAAAAACCTATCATCGATACACATGAGGTAAAGATGAAATCCTATGATAAAGGAGATGGTCAAACAAAAACCTATCATCGATACACATGAGGTAAAGATGAAATCCTATGATAAAGGAGATGGTCAAACAGAAACCTATCATCGATACACATGAGGTTAAAGTTGAAATCCTATGGTGTAAAGACATCTTCCCGAGGCAAGAGAGTTAACTGACATTAAAAGTCCAGTTAAAGTCAGTTAACTCTCTTGCCTCGGGAAGATGTCTGCAAGAAGATTTCGTGCAAGCAGTATATTTGTTTGTTTTTTTATCCATGTGTGTGAACTTCTGCGTGGCAGTTATGTATGCATAAATCTGGCTTGTATGAGATCAAATCTTACACGGATATGACGACCCCACTCCCTGTTTCTCGCCAGATGATTATATTCAGATCCTTGCATACTGTCTTTCACTTTCAATCCAGACTGCATACCGCCTTTCTCCTTTTTCAGTCCACACTACATACTGCTTTATACCCCTTTCAACCCACCCTGCATACTGCCTAATTCCCGTTCAACCAACCCTGCATACCGCCAAACTGCCATTGAACCCACCCTGCATGCCACTTTACTTCTATTCAACCCAGCCCGCATACCGCCCAACCCCCGTTCAATCCACCCTGCATGCCGCCTTATAATTACTCCCGTTCAACCAACCCTTCATGCCACTTTACTCCCATTCAACCCACCCTGCATACCACTTTACTCCCGTTCATCTCACCCTGCATGCCGCCTTACTCCCGTTCAACCCACCCTACATGTCACTTTACTCCCATTCAACCCACCCTGCATGCCACTTTACTCCCATTCAACCCACCCTGCATACCGCCTAACTCCCATTCAACCCACCCTACATGCCACTTTACTCCCATTCAACCCACCCTGCATACCACTTTACTCCCGTTCATCTCACCCTGCATGCCGCCTTACTCCCGTTCATCCCACCCTGCATGCTACTTTACTCCTGTTCAACCCACCCTGCATGCCACTTTACTCCCATTCAACCCACCCTGCATGCCACTTTACTCCCATTCAACCCACCCTGCATACTGCCTAACTCCCATTCAACCCACCCTACATGCCACTTTACTCCCATTCAACCCACCCTGCATGTCACTTTACTCCCATTCAACCCACCCTGCATAAGGCCTAACTCCCGTTCAACCAACCCTGCATGCCGCCTTACTCCCATTCAACCCACCCTACATGCCACTTTACTCCCATTCAACCCACCCTACATGCCACTTTACTCCCATTCAACCCACCCTGCATGCCACTTTACTCCCATTCAACCCACCCTGCATGCCACTTTACTCCCATTCAACCCACCCTACATGCCACTTTACTCCCATTCAACCCACCCTGCATGCCGCCTTACTCCCGTTCATCTCACCCTGCATGCCACTTTACTCCCATTCAACCCACCCTACATGCCACTTTACTCCCGTTCATCTCACCCTGCATGCCGCCTTACTCCCGTTCATCTCACCCTGCATGCCACTTTACTCCCGTTCATCTCACCCTGCATGCTACTTTACTCCTGTTCAACCCACCCTGCATGCCACTTTACTCCCATTCAACCCACCCTGCATGCCACTTTACTCCCATTCAACCCACCCTGCATGCCGCCCAACGTCCGTTCAACCCACCCTGCATGCCGACTTACTCCCTGCAAATAGTGGAACACACAACACAGCAAGAGGAGACCGTTTCTTCCTGTTCTAACTATAAATATGCTTCGTGTCAGGACACAAAAAGACATGTAGAAACAATATATGGATTGACTTTGATGTTACTTAATAACATACATACCCAGTGCCAAGTCTATCAAACAAACCACGTTTATCGTATAGATAATGATAAAAATCAGCTCATGATGCACACATAGTACAGCACCTCAAATATGACCAGACGACCCGTGAAGATCCGGGGTAGAGTAGGTCTTCCTTTAACCCATGCTTGCCGTAAAAGGTGATTTTGCTTGTCATAAGAAGCGACAAACGGGTGGTCAGGCTCGCTAACTTGGTTGAGGCATGTCATCGTATGCAAACTGCGTGGATCGATGCTCATGATATCAATCACTGCATTGTCGGGTCCAGACTCGATTATTTGCAGATCGACGTCATATTGCTGGAATATTGCTGATTGAGTAGTTAAACAACAAACAGACAAACAACAAACCATTATCAGACAAAACACGCAGAACACAAGGAACATATCAAATCCACCATGTCTAACAAACCCCGTATAAAAACACGCGGAGCAGTTTGGTATATGCACAACGATACCGAGTTGACCTAAATACACCCGAAACTACTCTGCAATGTTTCTGTGTTACTTCCCATGCTTACGAGGGCGGTGGGGAAGCCTCGTGGTTAAAGCGTTCGCTCGTCATGTCGATTCCCCACATTGGTACACGATGTGAAGCTCATTTCTGGTGTCCCTGGCTGGAATATTGCCAAAAGTGGCGTAAAACAATACTCACTCACACACTCACAACTTCCAGTGCTTACCCTATTTTGATTAATGTCCATCTTTGTTGACACGTTATAATCTGTGTGATCCGCCTTCCCGTAGCTGTAGTTTCTCCTTTCTGTTGTTGAGACATTGTAGTTTCTCCTTTCCGATGTTGAGGTGTTATAGCTGGCTCTTTCAACCTTGTTGACATTGTAATCCGTCCTGGAGAGGTTCTGGTCCGTCTTGGTGACGACTTGTGTGAAGGGCAGGAACTGAGCCGTGTATGCCATGATGCCAAGATGTTCCTGGTTTTCTTCTCGGATCTCCTCTGCCGTCAGGAGGGGCTCCACTCCCAAATCTCTCCCTCCTTCTATGCCTGAAGAACAACATACACAACGTCACCACCCTCTCAACAACGCCTCATGGCCCCCAAATGTCGTACTTCAATGCGATCAATTATATGCAGTACATGGCTGTCATTATGCAAGTCGGGAAAGTAGTTGTTGTACACGTTCTCTTTATAAAGCAGATCTAAAAATACAAAGGGCTTTTTACCACGTGGCATTCACTAACGGATCACATTAACGTAACGGGACCACCTGGCTGAAAGCAACGCCACAATCTGTAGTCAAAAGACACATGTATTGTTCATGGAACTAGTACTGTCATGTTTTGTGAGAATTCTATTAACAGACACGGACGGAGAAGCTTACCTTGTTGTAGCGTCTGGACAGACGGCCCTCTCAACTCCGGCCACCCCGGGATTGGGCCTCCGGACACCTTGACCAGTTCACACAGGGCTCGTCCATCGTGCCAGTCGGTCTGAGGAAGAGATTCCACCTCGTCAGAATCATAATCGTACGAAAACATTCCCGCTGACATCGGCCAACACACTGTGGCCAAATATCAAGCTTGCATTCTTCGTATACTCCCTTCCCTGAATGTGTATTGCATACGATCACTGGTGGGAACACCTTTGTCAAGGCAGGCCTGATATTCAAATGCAATTTCTCATAAAAGATGACTCAAACCCGACTAGCTGTCACACACAGTAGTGTAGGGAAAATATTACCAGTCGGAGACACCTAGCTATAGAGCTTTAGCCCAGAGGCAGATCACGCTTTGTGGGAGCCGTTTTGAAGGATTGCTGTTTTTCACTTGTATACAAGACTGAATATTTGCTTCCGGATCATTTGAATATTTTAAAGGAAAGAGACTGAAAGGTTACGCATGCCAGATCGGTTTATTCAGTCGTATTATTTCAGCTCTGAAAGCGGAGTTTTCGGTAAGACATTACTGAATATTTCTCTATGAATAAACTTGTATCTTATTGATATACAGATAAATCATTACACGACCTTTCTGGCAGTTCAACACAATCATTTTCCGTCAGTTGACAGCTGAATGTCAAGGTCTTACAACGTGTACAGGTAAGAGTCAAAGAGGCAGGTAGTTTACTCACAATGTTTCTTTTATCATTAAAACTGTATAGCGGTAGAATACAGAAAAGTGATTAAGAAAACAAATTTAATCTAAATATTTCTAATGTATGTGAAAGATTTCAATAAGAACATGAGCGTATATGTTCAAGTTATTCTCATGAGAGTACAGCTGTATAATGCTTGTATTGAAGATTCCGGCGGTCGAAACATGCCTCTGAATGTCAGTGTTTTAAGAGACCATGAATAGATAGGCACAGACGAACAACTAACCTCAAAGAATGACAAGGTCTCAGCGTTGGTATCTTTGTTCATACTGTCAACCACTAGTTTATGAGGTGTAATATATGTAATACTGTGGGTGTACCACTTGCCCACTCATCCTAATAGACAAGTATAGTCGCCCTTGGGTCTAAGGCTTCACATTTGGCTGTGTAGATAAGGTTCCCTTGGGCGTACCGGAATTCTTTGATCCTAGGTTCGAATCCCAGAGTTTCCTTGAGTGAGTGAGTAAGTTGTGTTTAAAGCCGCGTTTAACAGTATTCCAGTCATATCACGGCGTGTCAGCTTAATGTGTGCGGAAAGTCCGAAGTGATGCAGGTCTCAGACGTTTACCACTTTGGTGAACCCACGAGCACGGGTATGGTTCTGACAAGTCTAGAAACATAATTGGGGCGAACCGGGATTCGAACCCACAATCATAGGTTTCTAGTCTGCCTAAGGGACGCAACTCTGCACAGCGAATCAGAGTTTCCTTGTTAATGATTCTTGATTTGTTAGTGTAAGAAGTAGTGATAAGATTATCACGAGAGTCGTCTTAAAGAGAATCATATAATTTTACTTTAAATCAGCACATGTCAACAATCTGAGGATTTGGTTTGGTTTGGTTTGATTGTTGTTTTACGCCGCACTCAACATTATTTCAGCTATATGACGTCGGTCTGTGAATAATCGAATCTGGACCAGACAATCCAGTGATTGATATCATGAGCATCGATCCACGCAATTGGGTTCGATGACATGAATCGACCAAGCTAGCGAGACTGACCACCCGATCCCGTTAGTCGCCTCTTACGACAAGCATAGTCGCCTTTAACGGCAAGCATGGGTTGCTGAAGACCTATTCTACCCCGGATCTTCACGGGCACATACTGACGGAGGAAAGTCCATGTGATGTCAGCGAAAAATCCGGACAAGTGTGATATCCAGGCATAGGCGCTGCATAAGGCTGTGCGACCCTTAGGCATGTCAGAAAGGTATGATCGGTGGTTCGAATCCCCAAATTCGACGTGAATAAGTTTCTAGGTTTGTCAACACCATACCTGTACACGTGGGTTTCACCAAAGTTGTAAATATCTAAGATCTTCACCACTTGGGCCATTTCTCCCACAAGCTGACACCCAATTCCCTTCTTACCGTGAAATTGGTGATGGTCCTGTTCCTGATCCTCTTCTGTACACAGTCGATGGTGGCGACGTAGCCGGGGGCGTTGAGTCGGATGAAGTAGGAGAGGTAGGTGATGGCGGAGCGGTCGTCCAGCTCGGGGGAACACAGGTCCTCTGGTCGCAGCACCAGGGGGATGTCAAAGTGCTGCTTCGCCAGCTTCATGGCATTGCGACAGTTGTTTAATCTACAGGACACCAGCAGTTTGTTTGTTACAGTTCCGTGTGGTTATCCTAAACTAATTAAGTAAAGTATACAACACGATCTTAAAATCAGCTGGCCACATTTTGCAGGTCAATTTACGTCATCAGTGCCAAATCATGTTACACATTGTATATAATCCATTAATTGATTATTTAGTTAATTCATGAATTCATTCATGAATTCACCCATTATTTCCTTCATCAATCGGCCTAGTCTATCTATACATCTATGTATGGACCATTGGTGTATATGTTGCACGCTTTTGTGCACCTTTGCATTCATTAATTACATCCTAGTAAGGTTGCAGACCCTGCCTGAAGTTTTATTCAACGTGTTTCCAAGGTGGACAACTCTGTTTGGTATAAGCCAAGCTAGAACACCCCACCAGTGTACCCCGTACGTCTGAGACTATTTAAATAGGGTTTACTGCATCTTCCACCGACCCCTTGCCGTGGCACACAGCTACCCCAGCGTTTAATGCACTATCTTAAAATAAACTCGACATGAATATGACATAGCTTTTGCAATTTTATTTCCTCTGAAAAACAAATGACAGGTGACGACAGGTCGACTGTGTATAACAGACAAGTCCATTTCTCCACATAGGGGGAAGTGATAACGCTGGCATATCCGACCTCTACAAGCCTTCACGAAGTGTATAAAACTTAGTTCTAAGTGAGTGGTTCTGATGTATACAATATGCTCCAGCCTACATCTGCCTCCTACAGAGGCGGTTCTGTTCGCTGGAATATCCACATTCCGCCATGACGGAGAGTTGCGCTCCTGGAATGGCATTATCTGTACTTAACAAAGGCTCCACACCTCCGGCAAGTTACATTGTTCAAGCTTCTACTTGATTTGATAAAAGTGAATGTTTGATAGAAGTGATTTTTTACAAGATATCCTCGCCATACTCTTTTGAAGAGAACATTAACGTATTTCATACTTAACCAGTTGTGAATAGTAGTAATTAGTAAGGGAAACAGTTAATAACATAATGTGTTAGTGACTGTGCGACGTGTTACTGCTTATTGATACAACCCACACAAAGCCAACTAGGGCACGTTTACATCTACCCCTATGGCAGGATTGACGTTATGACACGACATATACAACCCACACAAGCCAACTAGGGCACGTTTACATCTACCCCTATGGCAGGATTGACGTTATGACACGACATATACAACCCACACAAAGTCAACTAGGGCACGTTTACATCTACCCATAAGGCAGGATTGACGTTATGACACGACATATACAACCCACACAAGCCAACTAGGGCACGTTTACATCTACCCTTATGGCAGGATTGACGTTATGACACGACACATACAACCCACACAAAGCCGACTAGGGCACGTTAGCATCCACCCTTATGGCAGGATTGACGTTATGACACGACATATACAACCCACACTGCCATAAAGAAAGGCAAACGAAACCTTAGGCGTAAGTGCTGCCTTGTCATTGACGATACTAGTATTAAAGAGCCTGGCTGTATGAATGTGATAAAGTGTTGTATCATTAATGACCATCGGTAAGCTCCCACCCTGTGTCAAGGACATCTACGTATGGACGTCAGGTGTTCATACAGAACTTCTGTACCCCTTCACGTTACAGTATGTTGGCTACAGTGTCACTATCTGACCGTCCCTGGCCGTCCTTGACCCACCGAGTGACCTTTTAGTTAAGACTACACCCTGTGTGTAGATATCATTGTCAGCAGGTCACCTAGCTAATGTTGTGCCATCCACGGGAGATAGCATCGTTGTATTATATACTGACCACCAAAAGAAACGCGAACCGTAGGAACACATTGAGGAGTATGTACGTAAAGAAGAGATGTTTCCAATGTTTAATGACAAAACTATCAATCAGTCAAGTGTTACCACAGTGTCGTTAAATCTTATCACGATATTCACGTGTTTTCCAAACTTTACACGCTAATCATGCATAGAAAAAGCGCAGCATCTCGAATCATGGATCTATGACGACACATGTGATGCTTTCATAACGCCGGTTCCCACAACATAACAGTATGTTCGTTGTAGCCTGGGATCAATATACCTGTTTGGGGAGCACGGTTGACCCTGTCGTATAAGGCGCAGCAAATCTCTAGGCAGAGTTCTGCCCCTTTGTCATGCCAGGACCCGAACATCGGGGTTCGAATCCTTAATGACACTGGTGATGACATTAGGTTTGCTAGCACCACACCAGCCAACATCTCCAACCTGTCCCACTTCGAGTGTCCTCCCAGACAAAAACTGACATGGTCTGGTATAACTGAAATACTGATCAACGTTGTGTGAAGCCCAACTCACTCACTCTCTCACTGAATATAATATTTTTATTGATTCCTTCTAAAATATTAAACTTTTTTATGTTTTCATTTCCTTCATCTCTGAATATCTGACCCATCGACATAAATGAATGTCCTATGATGCAGTATCTTAACTGTGTTTGTTATAAATGTAGAAAATTTTGATGGAATTTGGTGTCAAAACGTTCGAAAAATGCCTCATTTGTCTGCCGTAGGAGTGTTAGGGTAGCCTAGTGGCTGAAGTGATCGCTGAAAACACTAAAGACGCGAGTTCTGTTTCCTTCCGGGTACAGCTGCTAAAGCCCATACTTTTAGCATGCTGCTAGAAACGACGTACAATCACTCACAGTCTACATCTATTAATTATTGTTCACAAAAAAAACACATATAAAATCGTCCAGGCAATGATCTTTCGTCCCTAACATTTTTGTCGTGATCGTGGCTCCAAGTAGGAAGCGAGATGCTCCATCCATGTCATATTACTGTTCTACTCCTAACCTAACCCCCTTTCTCACCCCTATTCTAGACAGAAGTTATATGGAACATCTGTTTCCCCCCCCCAACCCACCCCCCACCCCCCGTCCCCACCCCGCCCGAACCCAGGTTCGCCTTTGTATTGTGTCCGTGACGTTGGTTTCATCATGACCTTCATTGTACCACATTCAAGTTCACCTTTAATAATGCTCCTAGAGTTACTAACAACTGTTGGTTGAATAAATACCAGAGTGACAAAGGTATACTTGTTGGCCATCTCTTTGTCAGCTTGCCTTTCCTCCCCACTGTTATGAACATGTGGCTCTCCATGACTCACTGACGGTGTGACGGTAGGCTGCATTAGAGAGTCAACATCAAGTACACGCTAACATGATGCCTCTGTGAACTAATCTCACTGGGCTGAAGGTACTGCACACATCGCATTGATAGTTATCGACATTAAGTGGAGCGTGACGACCCGGTCGATGGCAACATTACGTGTTTACTTGCGAATGTCGAAGAAAATTTGAAAACAATACTAACTTCCAGTGGAAGAACCGTGTTCGCACTGTGTTCGCTGCCCTAATACCAATGGTGTTTCAAGCATAGGTTGTATAGAAAGCGTATTTTCAAATGCATGGCCTCCACTGATAAAAGCTATTTCGAACGACGCCATTGCTTTGAACAGAATTCCAGTTATATCACGACGTGTCAGCTTGTTGGAGAATAGTCCGAAGTGATGCAGGTCTCAGACGTTTATCATCTTGGTAAGACCCACGGGCACGGGTATGGTGCTGACAAACCAGGAAACCGGGATTCGAACCCATGATCATATGTTACTAGCGTGCCCAGCGAACTGAGGCGCCTTTGACGAATGGGCCACCCGTACCCCCGACGCCATTTAAAACTGTTACCTATCTGTCCCTTGCAATGGGTGGTCACATTCTTGTTAAACCAGTTTCTCCAGTTATCTAAGAGGGATGGGTATTAGCTGTAGCATAATGCACTACATACCTGCACTTCAACAGACTATTAAAAATATGTTTGTTTGTTCGTTGTTTAACGCCGCACACAGCAATATCCAAACTGTATGACGGCAGTCTATAGATAATCCAATCTGGAGCAGACAATCGAGTGATAAACCTAATGAGCATCGATCTACGCAATTCGGTTACAATGACATGCAACAATCAAGTCAGTTGACCACTCGATCCTGTTAGTCGCCTCTTACGACAAGCGTGGGTTACTTAAGGACAATTCAAACCCGGATGTTCCCGGGGAAAAGAACATGTAGTCCGCTACTCACTTGTTGTCTCTGTCCAGGTGATGCCAGTTCGGGCAGATTCCTGGCTTGCAGAATTCCAGCAGTGCGCTGCAAGAAAGATGCTGACATTCAAAGCCCGTTACTCCAAACTGTTTAATGAACCAATATGTCGTGTGAATGTGTTTGTTGGTAATTAGAACTCTGTTATCTCGAATGTACCGTTATTCATCTTTGGGAGGACCGTCTGGTCGAGAACTATGTCGTAGATACCAGTGTGTAACGTGTGTGCTGGTCAGCTATAACGATTCCTGTTTATAACGAATATATGTGTATCCTCGATCCTCTGATGTTCGACATAACGCTCCTCGACTTGTCTCAATGTTACACTACAGTTCACGACACCTAGTCTCCGTCTTCCCAGCTTCCAACTAACTCCAGGAAAATAAAAGTAAAAGTTGCTCCTGATAACTGTAATTTAGCAATCGTGTTTTTCTATCTGAGTAAGTTTAAATAATTCATTGACATATTTACAGGTTACGATAGTGATGGAGATCAGATCCCTGTGACACGGATCCATCGTAAGGTTGCATGTTCAGGAGGTTTGGACCTTTCTGTGCCATCAAGGTGTATGACATGGTACATCATCTCACATGTACCTCCAGGGTACATCAAGGTATATTACATGGTACATCATCTCACTGTACAACCTTAGTACATCAAGGTGTATTACATGGTACATCATCTCACTGTACCACCTCAGTACATCAAGGTGTATTACATGGTACATCATCTCACTGTACCACCTCAGTACCTCAAGGTGTATTACATGGTACATCATCTCACATGTACCACCTTAGTACATCAAGGTGTATTACATGGAACATCAACTCACTGTACCACCTCAGTACATCGAGGTGTATTACATGATACATCAACTCACTGTATCACCTCAGTACATCAATGTGTATTACATGATACATCATCTCCCTGTACCACCTCAGTATATCAAGGTGTATTACATGGTACACCATCTCACTGTACCACCTCAGTACATCAAGGTGTATTACATGGTACATCAACCCACATGTACCTCCAGGGTACATCAAGGTATATTACATGGTACATCATCTCACTGTACAACCTTAGTACATCAAGGTGTATTACATGGTACATCATCTCACTGTTCCACCTTAGTACATCAAGGTATATTACATGGTACATCATCTCACTGCACCACTTTAGTACATAAAGGTGTATTACATGGTACATCATCTCACTGTACAACCTTAGTACATCAAGGTGTATTACATGGTACATCATCTCACTGTACAACCTTAGTACATCAAGGTGTATTACATGGTACATCAACTCACTGTACCACTCTAGTACATCAAGGTGTATTACATGGTACATCATCTCCCTGTACCACTCTAGTACATCAAGGTGTATTACATGGTACATCAACTCACTGTACCACCCTAGTTCATCAAGGTGTATTACATGGTACATCAAGGTGTATCTACTCACTGTAATGCCAACTCTAGTACATCAATGTGTATTACATGGTACATCATCTCCCTGTACCACTCTAGTACATCAAGGTGTATTACATGGTACATCAAGTCACTGTACCACCCTAGTTCATCAAGGTGTATTACATGGTACATCAAGGTGTATCTACTCACTGTAATGCCAACCCGTCATTCCAGTCTGTGGTGAAATTCCTAACCCGGTACTGCGGTATCACTGCTTGTATCCATTTTAGAATCCATTGCCTATGTTGCACAGCTGACAGTCCAACTTGGTAGCGTAAAATCACCTGCCACAACAGTCCTAATATGAGCTTCACGTTGCCCTCCGTAACCACGGCACTGTCTGAAAACAACAGAAAACAGTATTATTGTAGAGACGGAACAACTTCAACTACGAAGGGTCTAGATTTAGGCGGGCTGTTTGTTGGTCAGGTCGTTTTAGGCACAGATGATCGCTTGGATAGAGTAACGTCCCTTTGTAGCGCACGTATCCGCTTCTTTTGGGTTTGAGCCCCTAACTAATCCTGATAATGATCCCTGGTTTATCTGCACCATACCCATAGGTGGAAAACAGTAGAACGGCCTGCATCATTGTTTTTCTCCCACATCAATCTGACCCGCCGTGATGAAACCTTGCTTACTTACAATGCCACGTTTAATAAACTGAAAATAATTAGTTTTATTTGACAAGCTGGATAAATAAACCAATGATGTTACGTGCACGCATCCTCTATTAATGTTACGTCATCTACACTTGAAATCAAGACATGAAGCCAAACCGAGTGTCAATTGATTGCTCGCTTTAATAAGGTGTCGCATTTTACGGCACAGAATCGATGATATTACCACACTACAAAAGTCCCAATGAACAATGTAAGTTAGTGCTCTTGATGGGTGTGTCTTACAACCACGTCCTTGACCTTGGCAACCTTGGCAAATAAATATAAGCACACAACCCTTCATCCGCATTGTGAAGGTGTCCGGTTACAGCAGGCCTTGTGATGCTCAGTGAGCACTGGTTAGCTATGGATGATGCTAAATCGTTAACCAACACTTGGAACCTTCAACAATCTTCGTCGCTTGACCTGACCTGTTTCATTTTATGATGCACTTATGTCATATCCTATGTTGATTCCGTGTGTTTTATCAAGCGGAAATAGTAATGTTTCTGAGAAAAGTGAAAGCCGTCATCTATTATAGCTGCTGTTACCCCATGCCATAGGTTTTTTAACTTAACATTCTCCATGTTGTCGTGTTCCAGTTGTTGATTATGTAGTGTTTTAAATTTCACAGGTATGGCAACTCGCATTAATATTGTGAGGCATCAATGTCATTGTTTACATCACCTAGCAATCCATCATTCCCAGAACGTTAGTGAAAATACAGGTAAGGAAATATACCAACAATACAGTCATATCAAACGAAAACTTGAGTCGCACGTATCAAACAATTAATATTTGCTAAGCGAAAACATATGACATCCTTCCTCTATTGATCTACCCTATGCAAACAACCTAACGGTGTGATAAGATATGTACAGTACATATTTGCTGTTCAGAGTTTCGTATGACCTGAAACTAATATAACGTCGCTAACGTTACTAAATTAATTATGTTTTAGGCACAGAAGCCACAGCTACGTTATGCATTCTTCATGGCGTTTAGTTGCAACATGTTGCACCCTTCAGGACAGACGTGTATCCTTTGTAATTATCAAGTTATTATGGGTAGCCTATATAAGCTTGTGCTTTCGTGTAACTCTACATCTGCCTGAAGAAAGGACAAACTTTATAGAGGTAATAAATGTGTTTCTGTTTCGGTCGTATTATTGTCTTTCAAATACTTTATACGACACTCGGCTGATGTACGAGGAATGTCTGATGATAAAACATGCTTTAACACATTTACAAAACCTGATAAAAATCAGCTGCTGTTTGAAACATATTTTCCCAGATGTCTTTATTAAACAACGGGAAATAATAAGAACGGTAACATTGCTCATATATATCTACCGAAGGGCTTCATAGACAATAAACTATCGACTCTATATTATTCACGCAACACGTTGCACACTGATCCTACTCAGGCACCAGTGGCGTGCTGCAACTGTTGTAGCATGTGGAGGTATAACTGACAGTGTTTATGCAACGTGCTGTGTGTTTGCAGTGGTAATTATAAAGTCATGTAGGGACGTCTGTTTATAACATTCTGTAGTGTTAACACAAAGTTGTTAATGTGCTTACGTCATTAAGAAGACTATGTTCCAAATCACACGCCCTATTGAACGCCAACATTAGACCAATCTACATGCATAATGACGGGAATGCATATATGAATATTGCATTCCGCGGCCGATGGTAAGCATGTGGTCTTATATGAGCATGCAATGTGTTTTTGACGTGGACATTATCGATGGTACGTGGTCTAATCTATGCATCCAATGCGTTATTATCGATTGGATGTGGATTTATTCAGACAGGTATGAAATTAATTTGATCAAAATCTAAAAACATTAATGGTACGAGGTAGACCAAACAATGGTGTATTTATATAGGCTTACAGATGTTCGTGGAGAATCAATGTCTATACTTTAGACATGCTTATATCACTC
This sequence comes from Haliotis cracherodii, assembly GCF_022045235.1. NCBI lineage: Eukaryota > Metazoa > Mollusca > Gastropoda > Lepetellida > Haliotidae > Haliotis > Haliotis cracherodii. Next base: position 39,741,202 of record NW_027266330.1, on the reverse strand, counting down.
TTGTGTAGCTGATCCCCTGTGTACACGCTTAGCGGCCGAGTACTTCAATGAACACTTAGGAAGTTATCGAAGGAGACTAAGACGATATGTAAGCTTTTCACGGAACATTAAGCAGTTATAAATGAGGGATTTTATTACGGCTGACCGCATCAGGTGTAGACTTTAATGCCTTCTCGTTAGTGGATATAGATATCAACTCCAAAGTAATAAACACAGGCAGGATAACCAGTAACCTATGCTTATCCTCTCTCGGGTCAGTAAAACAGATATTGTTATAAGCATGTTGTAGCAAACACATGTTGTAGTAAACAGTCTACATCCCAATGCGTGCTGTATCATGCACGTACTGCATCAGATGGGGAGACACTATGGCCATGTTAATACAAATTGTGTATCTTGGATATCGTGCAGCACAATGTGTTGCAGCATGAAGAGGGAAACAATTAATATAAAATCAGTTAGAAGAACACCCTACTCATTTATCAATCTTCCAAATGTGGCTTCATGCGGGCAACATACGTTTGCAACTTGTGTTTTTATACACCAAATATGTGTTGTTGTTAATTCTTCTTCACTTCCCTAAAATACATATGCCATTTTGTAACAGGCGTTATTAAACATCATGTTATTTCTATGCAGTATCCGATCTGTATCCGGTTGAAAGCGACCAACGTCAAATCGAGTTTGAAATTACACCATTGTTGGCCTGAATATTAGTGAGAAAAGACACCGAATTTATTTCTCTTCAACAGTTTGTTGAGGTTCACACACTGGCTGCAAACTATTTTCGCAATGTTGACTCAAAATGTTAACAAAAGTCGGCGAACTTTAGCTTGTCGTGTGATACCTGTTCCTGTACAATTGGGGGCACGGGTGGCCAAGTCGTCTAAGGCGCCGCGATTCGCTGGGCAGAGTTGCGTCCCTTGGGCAAGCCAGAAACCTATGATTGTGGGGTCGAATCCCGGTTCGCCCCGATTATGTCTCTAGGTTTGTCAGCGCCATACCCGTGCTCGTGGGTTTCACCAACGTGGTAAATGTCTGAGACCTGCATCACTTCGGGCTTTCCTCCCACATTAAGCTGACACGCCGTGATATAACTGGAATACTGTTAAAAGCGGCGTTAAACCCAACTCACTCACTCCTGTACAACTGGTGGCATGCCAAGTAGTGGGAGCAACTAATTCACCGGTAGTATTGAACTAGGTCAAGAGAATAATAGCCAATTCATTTTCACAATGTTGAACTCTCCTATGAACAGCTCCTCCTACAAGTGAGATTCCTTCGGTGAACCTACCACACGATCCTTTTGCCAACGATGGTTTTGCATGTTTGATATCTGTGGCTATACGACCATCAACAACATTCTATAATTGCGCACTTTGGTTCTTCTCGCTTTCTCACCGTCAAAGCAAGTATATTTTGTATTGAAATAGGTCGATGCAAAGGTAGTGAAACACGGCAGGGCTACCACCTGAAGGTCATGTATGTCTCGGTCTTTATGAAGTAGAGAGACACTACGAAGACCAGGCCGTCAGGACGCAGCGTCACATCCTAATTATCCATACCGTCTCCTGTGACAGCAAGGTTTCGTGGATAATAGGAAAGTGTTTAAATGTATGTGACCTCTACACCTCTCCACCGAACGACAGAGGAATCTCCCATCGAGTCTCAGTGTAGCAGCCTGAATACTTTATACAATTAGACAGTCTTGCATCGGAGGCATTTTGTGGGGCGCAGACTGAATAGGCCGGTATAGACACTGCTTTGAAATCCATTCATGTACTGCATTAATACAAATAGAACAGCCTCATGAATAGATCATTTTGCTACGCCAGGGTGTCTGCATGTTGAAGCCTGCAGCCTGCACTGCAGTGGCTGCATCATCCATCTCAGTGTTTTCCGAGGCTGTGCACCTGTTTTGAAAACTTGGTGAAGTAAGGTCAACGCAGTGAGTTGAACTACAATAAGGCTAAGCGACGAGGGAACTATAAACCAAGACTAATGGCCCAAGGACGACTATAACCTTTCCCGCTTCGCCAAGTCTTGCCATCACCACTTGCATCTCTCTCATGACATGTTTGAACTGTGCACCTTGGTGTGTACAAATTCATGCTATCTCATGATGTATTTGTTTCCTTTTCCATAAGATTCAAAATATATTTGATTCATAAGTACCCTATGTTTGAAAGACATATATAGCCTGAATGAACATTCATACATTCATAGAGAGACGGGCAGACACACATACACACACCGCACATCGTACCGGGACAGACAGACACCCACACATACACACACGATCAGACAGACACACACACATACACACACAGACAGACAGACAGACACACATACACACACCGCACATACATATCCGGACAGACAGACACCCACACATACACACACAGACAGACAGACAGACACATATACACACACACCGCACATACACAGACAGACAGACAGACACAGAAACACACACACACACACACACACACACACACACACACACACACACACACACACACACACACACACACACACACACACACACACACACACACACACACACACACACACACACTATCACCAGCTTATATCACCTGTGACTCATCATGGTAGATACAGCCATACTTACTCAGCTCAAACTACGAACGCCCTTTATACAAACGCAATCTTTCATAAGCATATGTATGAAGTATGTAGTTAGACCTCTCCACTGTGTGTGTTCACACGCTAGGACAATACCAGGACATATTTGCAGTGTATCTTCTCCCCCTGTGGACTTTCGGAGATGGGAAAACTTGAATTGTGCTTGAGAATATTGAGTGTGTGAGTTGTGTCGTATGTCCCAGTGTTGTACTGTTGGGGCGAATCTGTTCTGTCGTGGTTGCTGCTGTGGAATCTATATGGTGCCATCTTTATGTACCTTTGACACTATTAACAATCACGTACTTTGGCAAATACAAAAGTCTGATTTGTAAACCAAGTCCATCATCAATATTTATTTCCCTTTTATACAGCTTTGGCCTCTTAAGCGCTAGGGACATGGATGCAGAGTTGCTTCCCTTCTGCGAGCCAGGAACTTATGATCGTGGTTTGAATCCAAAATTCCCCTAATCAGGTTTTCGCTTTGCAAACACCATATCGTACTTCACAAATTGAACACATCTAAAAACAACATCCCACTGGGTTTTACTCCAACATCCGGCTGATGTAATATTACTGAAATACGTATACAAGAAAGCTACGCGATTAATCTCAACAGACAACGGAGAACGAAGCGTGGTTTATTGCACGAAAAAAAGGTTGTTCTCCCATGACGTCATTTCTGGAGATGCGAACATGCGCTCGCAACTTGATGACGTCGTATATTGGACCACGTTATTTTTGAGGGGGGAGTGTCTAGTTAGTTGTTCCCAATAGATGTCGCTGGGCAACGCAGATAAATGTGATGGCCGAACGATCGCATCCAAAAGATATGACAATCAGTTGGGGGAGAAAAAGTACAGGTAGTCGACGTGAAGATTGTGAGAAAATGCAGGGAATATCTACCTGTGCTTAAAATGGACTCGTCCGACATTGTCGAGCTTGGTTTTTATTGAGGGAGTTATTTCATCATTTTTTTAAATAAGGGTAAATACTTAAAAAGCGTGCACATGTTCATATCTCATATAAGAAATAAACGACTCTCGTGGTTTATTCTCCCTGCACTGATATAGTGTCAACAACTCCCACTTGTCGTTTATTTCTTAACTGAAGAAAGTGTAAACCAAACTCAATCACTGTACTAAATGCTATACATGTCTGTTTAAATATATTGGTACGTAGTGACTCAAAGGTGCACAAACGAATGTAAGTTTCTTATAAACTGATAATCGATATGTACAACTGCAAGCATACCTGTGTTTGTGACCATGATCGACCTTTCCCAACACTGCACCTACAAGCCTGAAGTTATTACACTTACAAAACAGTGAGTCTTACGGCCATCAGCCATACCTTCGTTGCTTCAATGAAAACAAGGACAATTACTTTGATCGAGAAGATAACAGGTGTTGGTTAACCACTCACACGAATATACCTCAGCTGACCACGTATCAGTCTGATCTCCTCATATACCATGGATATACCCAGCAACGTACAACATGGCGTTCATGTTACAACAGCTCTCGTGTAACTTACATAGTTCGATATTCTTATACTGACACTTGGTGCACTGAAACTTGGCTGACCAACAACAATATACATTATTTCATTGTGGAGGGTAATTGGAAGTTTGTTTACTGAAGGTCGTGTTCCTCGGGTAGGAATGCGGGGTGGGTCTGCATAACGCCTCATAAATCCATCCAGCCATCCAGGGATAGCGGAGGGTCCCACAACAGTGGATGACACCCCTTGGCGACAATCACCCATATCGAAATCGAACTCCGTTAATCATGCGTTTCAAGCTGCAGGACTTACTGAAACAGTTCGACGAAATTATACTTGTATGCTCAATGTACAATTTAGTTGTCGAACGCTAATGTAATAACTTTGCTGATTTGTCTATATTTTCAAATCGTTTGAATAAATATGTGCCTAAACATAATCAATACCCTCTCAACATATCGATGTCATCAATACCCTCTGTATTTCCATGTCATCAATACCCTCTATATATCCATGTCATCAATACCCTCTATATAGCCATGTCGTCAAACCCCCTGAGGATTCCGTGTTATGAATGGCCCCCAGCAAGCTATACTTGTCGCAGGAGGCGTCTACAGGGATCGGGTGGTCAGGCTCACTGACTTACATCTTTATATCACAGGGGGATTCCGGGGTAGAGTAGGCCTCCAGCAACGAATGCTTGTCATAAAGGGCGACTAAATAAAGCGGGTGGTCAGGTTCAATGACTTCGTAGATTGTGTTTCATTGTACCCAAAGAGCGTGAATAGTTGCTCATGACATCCACCACTGGACCGTCTGCTCCTTGTAGTTACAGGACGGGTAACACAACAAACAAACACAAGATGTCATGACATGTCCTGCCGAGTTACATCAGTTAGTATTTTACATACATAGTCGTTTACGACACGGAGATGTATGTTTGAATACACACTAATTGCCCAGCAACTAGTCAGACTGTGCCTCGGTGATACGTGCATGAATGTTTTGTATCTTGATTAATTCATGAATACTGTGTATTGTGGATACATTGTTGATTAATTCATGAAAACTGTGCATTGTGGATACATTGATGATTAATTCACGAATACTGTGCATCGCTGATTAATTCATAAATAATGTGCATTGTTGATACATCGTTGATTAATTCATGAATACTGTGCATCCTTGTTTATTTCATGAATACTGTGTATCGTTGATACATCGTTGATTAATTCATGAATACTGTACATCGTTGATGAATCCATGAATACTGTGTATCGTTGAAACATCGTTGATTAATTCATGAATACTGTGCAGTGTTGATACATCTTTGATTAATTCATGAATACCATGCATCGTTGATACATCGTTGATTAATTCATGAATACCATGCATCGTTAATACATCGTTGATTAATTCGTGAATACTGTGCATCGTTGATACATCATTGATAATTCATGAATAATGTACATCGTTAAGACATCGTTGATTAATTCATGAATACTGTGCATCGTTGATTATTTCATGAATACTGTGTATCGTTGATACATCGTTGATTAATTCATGAATACTGTGCATCGTTGATACGTCGTTGATAGATTCATGAATACTGTGCATTGTGAAATCATCCTGAATTCATGCATAAATACTGTTCATCGTTGATGCTTCGTTGATTAATTCATGAATACTGTGTATCGTTGATTAATTCATGAATACTGTGCCTCGTTGATACATCGTTGATTAATTTGTGAATACTGTACATCGTTGATACATCATTGATAATTCATGAATACTGTACATCGTTAAGACATCGTTGATTAATTCATGAATACTGTGCATTGTTGATACATCGTTGATTCATGCATGAAGTAATACTGTGCATCATCGCATGAGCATGGTTGATGAATGCCTCAAACGACTCTGGCTTTGAAACGAGATCGCCACCCCCTGTAATATTCGACGGGTTATCTATTTGTTTGCATATTCTACAGGCATAACTCTCGACAAAAGCTGCATATTTGGGTTCTAATACCAGACTTAGCGTGTACATGGCTGTGAGTGACAACCCAGCATGCGGCCTGTGCTGCATACCGGGGACAGTACAGTTGAAGTCACTATGGTTCTTAACGACATACATATTCACGAAGTGGGGGACATACATATTCACGAAGTGGGGGACATACATACTAGTATTCAAGGAGTGGGGGACATATGTAATTTTTCAAGATCCTACTGGTCGGTGTTACTTGGCAAACCGGTTTGATATGTACAAGATACCTGTATGCCGAGTGTCCGCCTACACATGTATTACCGACAGGGATAAGACAAGGTGCTATACTGTCACCCACGCGTGTTGCCATGTCAGTATGTACAGAGGTTACACTGTGTCAACTATGACAGATGTACATGTTATGCCTTGACAGAGGGGTTGGGTATTGATTTAAACTCCACCAATAGTTACTTTCATTCCCGACATGCATACAAATAACATAGGGGAAGCTTTAGTTAGATATGAGTCTCATGTAAAACACACTTTATTTACGTGGACAACCTCTATACGATAAGGTTATTTTGTACCTGAACGATACATGATCATTGCAACGATTTTTTTTTATGCAAACCAGGCTATAGTTAGAGACAGTTGACCACGTAATATTTACATGATACTCCTACATCTATGTTATAAACAATCTGTACAGCACTCATTGTGATATTGCAGTGTGTGTGTGTGTGTGTGTGTGTGCGTGCGTGCGTGCGTGCGTGCGTGCGTGCGTGCGTGCGTGTGTGTGTGCGTGCGTGTATGAGGAATCGAACCCAGGCCTAATTCGTCTCGAGCTAACGCTTTAACCATGGCTACCCCACTGAACATGGAGTAAGTAAATATCTGGTAGGTATAACACAACATACATATAGCCACGTACATATATTGTTTATCAAGATATATGATGCTACTTCCGAAATTCCTGGTAAGTACATGATCAGTGTAATGTGTACAGTCCGACGAGGCATAACTAAGAAGGCCACAAAACATTCCGAGGTCGTGACCCCAGGGCATTTGTAAACAGTGGAGAATGTTATCATCCATGCATGCCAGCAAAGATACACTAACTTACGGGGAAGTGATCGCAGATCGTTAAGATATCGATGTCTAAACGGAAAACATTTACGATTAAACGTTCGAGTGTAAAATGTAGGCTAGTGAACGTATATGCTAATTGCATGTCCACATAGAGTTTGAAACAAAGAATGTATGAGGGATCCCTATAACTATTAGAGTGTGTTTATATCCATACATATCTAAAATATATGTATGAACATTATAAGGTACTTTCAAATGAACGACTAGTCTTATTTTGCTTTTCTTCTACTTCTGATATGATCAAATACATAAATGTGGCTAAAAGTACGAAAGTCTTCAGAAGAAAATTTAACTTTGAAGAAGTGTGTGACGCAAGATGAATTAAACTTTCTTACAGATTCCGTGAGCTAATAGGGTCCCTTATACCATCTTTTCTTGTACTTTGTACATCTGAAATTGCACGCCTGTCATATGAAGCACCTTGTGCATGCCTTTACATGAAGCTGAGATTGCTACTGTGTCCCTCTGGTCTGTCTATTGTGTAGCAATACTGTTGAATAGAATGTTTATGTGACAAAACAAACTTCATCTAAAACTGACATATACGTTCACCATGTCTCCTTATAGCTTCAGAAAACAATCTTTGCAAACTATCCGTCTATTTTGTAATCTGAATATGAGACCTTGTACGTATTACGTCCCCCCACGGTGTCATCGTAAAGGGCATACCTCCTTCACAGGGCGGTACAGAAAATATGCAATAGTTTGTTTGTCTATTGATACACAAGTGAATGTTGGATAGGTATTCTGCTATATCAGCGTACTGTTTGACTTTGAGGATGTTCAGGTATACGTACGATCAAAGCACATCTCTTTTTGTTCCCAAAGAAAGCGAACGCTCGAGAGATGTGCTTATTGAGTCAGATCGTCTCAGAAGGTCAGCGGTTGGCAGGCCCTGATGTGGGAGGATCTGGATGTTGTTGATATAGGCCAAGTAGGTGTTCATGTGTTTGTGTGTGTGCGTGTGTGTGCGTGCGTGTGTGTGCGTGTGTGTGTTTACTGTAGATGTAGGCCATGAAGGTGTTCATGTGTGTGTGTTTGTGTGTCTACTCTAGATGTAGGCCACAGAGATGTTCATGTGTGTGTGTGTGTGTGTGTGCGCGCGTGCGCACTGTAGATGTAGACCATCGATGTGTTCATGTGTGTGTGTCTACTGTAGATGTAGGCCAAGTAGGTGTTCATGTGTGTGTGAATGTGCGTGAGAGTGCAGTGTAGATGTAGACCATATATGTGTTCATGTGTGTGTGTCTACACTAGATGTAGGCCAAGGAGATGTTCATGTGTGTGTGCATGAGTATGTCCACTGTAGATGTATACCAAGTAGGTGTGTGTGTGTGTGTGTGTGTGTGTGTGTGTGTGTGTGTGTGTGTGTGTGTGTGTTAGTGTGTGTGTGTGTGTCTACTAAAGATGTAAGCCAAGTAGGTCTTCATGTGTGTGTGCATTTGTGTGCGTGCACGACAGAGGGAGACCAAATAGGTATTCATGTGTGTGTATTGTATGTTAGTGTGTGTTAATGTATGTGTTGGTGTCAGTGTGTGTTAGTGTTAGTTTGTGTTAGTGTTAGTGTGTTGGTGTGTGTGTGTGTGTCTCCACTGTAGATGTAGGCCAAGTAGGTGTTGTGTGTACAGATGGTTAATGCGGGGAAGAGGGAGGAGGGGTAATGGATCTTCATGTAGACTTTATTTGGTTCGTGTGTTTACACGGTGAGAGTGTTTAAGTAGCAGCTACTTGGACATGAAGAAAGAGTAGGCAAGCGCTGATAAGCATACATTTATGGTTATTATATGTATCGGATGAATATGTGAAAGTTGGTGATGCTTGTTTTAGATATTTTTGGTCGACAATAGTTTAAAATCAATAAAAGAATCAGACTGAGTCATATACCCGTGCATGGTATAGGACATTATTAGTTACACAAAGAAAACCCGTTACTTCGGTTCTCAAAATAAACAAGGATATTACACCGTAGGCTTGATTCATTAATCCGGACATTTGTTAATCAGGACGCTTTCATTGTGAACGGTACCGTCCGGATTAACCAGGCTCGTTGTATTTGCATATCCTTTGGTGTTCGATCATGGGTTATAATTAATTAGATTATTTTGTTTGAATGACAATTAAACATATTCACAAACATTATTGCATGGATCACGTAACGTGTATATCATGTGTCAGAGAACATATAAAGAACTTGATACAAAACGTCATACATAAATACACCATCTTCAAAAGAATGAATAATATCATTTTCCTTCTGTGTCAATGAAATCTCTACAACCTTCATACAGATCGCGCAAACATGTGCTGATCCATCAATTAACATGGTACACATGAGTAGATGGCGGTGAGGATGAAATGGAGGTAAACCTCAGGCAGCCCCTTCACCTGCCTGTGAGGCTGTCAGTTGTAGCTATTCTGAAAATGCCTCAATCAATCACACATCAGCAGGTCTACATGTATTATGCCAGACGGGTGGTCACCGTTTGACCTGGTTGTCAATGTGTTTTCTTTTGGCATGTTGTATTGTATTTAAGAAATAAACAACTCGTGGTCCTTGTTTATGAACAAGAGGGGTGGGGTGGGGGTGGGGGTGGGGGGGTATATTGAGTCTTTCCCGCATATTGTCACAAGCTTTTGCATACGACCGTTCGGCAATTGCGTTTATCTACGTTGTCCAACTATATCTATGGAGAACAACTCACTATGCACTCCCCTCTCAAGATAAAGCTGTCCAATTTAAGACGTCATCAAGTTGCGAGCGCATGTTTGAATTTGCAGAAATGACGTCATGATTCACCGATGTTTTATAGTGAAATAAACTACGATTCGTTCTTCATTGTTGTTTGCGATTATGGAGTAGCTATCTAATAAATAGTTGGCACAAGTCATTTGCAGATTTTTTTCAACGTGTGTTGTGTCGAATGATATTTAGATACATACGTCAAACATTGATGTCATATGGGTTATTTGAAATTACTTAAAAAACACACGAAACAGACTATTTTCATCATGAATGAACTACGACAAATGGTTAAAGCAGGCTCAATGGATGGTTTATGAATGACCTGTCTCCCATGGTGCTAGAAACAACCATATTAGACTATTTGGGCATATAAACTGTCGAACCTGAGGCAGTTATTTGATTGTGTTAATTAGAATAAATTAATACGAACACATATTTTATATTTCATCTCAGCTTACACACAAATTAATGCGCAATGTCATCAATGCTGTATTTGGAGTTGTTCGCATAACGTTAATAGTTACAATGTAGTACATGCAGCCTATTACATCCATTGTTTATCATCATGCACTACGATTCAATGTTTCGGGAATCTTTCACAAACAGATTAGAGGTAACGAACAAGGCATGCTTGCAGATTTCTACGGAATAGGTATACTCTGTGTTAGTCACCCTGGTGAGGCAACCGACTGCATTTACACAGAGGGCCATTTAGATTAAATCGGGTGTGCTTGTTCTGGTTGTGGTGATTTAACAACACTGAACATGTAGCATGAACAAAGAGCATTATTCCTCAACAGGGTAATTATAGGTGAGAATGCTGCCGACCCAAATGCTTTGAATGCTGAACTCACCCACCCTCGAGACGTATTGAATGTTTGTATTTTTCCTCGTTGTGTACATCGTCACCCGTACCACATGGTAACCTGTGGCTGGTGAGCGCGGCCACAGTGTAGTGACTTTATACCATATACATGGTCTGCTTTGTGACATTCCACTGATGTATGTTATACGATAGCAATTCTCCTGCTCGGGTCTAATGTTGCCGTTATATGGTATTCTTGCAGATTTGGACAGAGGACAATAGTCATGCTGCACCAAAACAAAAGTATTTGCTTCTGACTGTGCAATATTATATTGTCCTCTTTGGTAACATAATCATTTTCTATCAACAATCACCACTACCGCCATCATCATCATCATCATCATCATCATCATCATCATCATCATTAACATTATTATTATTAGGTACAGATTAAAATAAAAAATGCAGTAAAGAGGGTTTGGCACAGTCAGGCTGGTTAAGCTCATCATCAGCTCAGGGCTCGCGCCCCCTCTACACGCAGCCCAGACAGCGGATAGGACTTCTCCCAGGAAGCGCTGCCTAGTCAAACCCACCGAGAATTTTTCGGAGAATGGGAGGACTCCCTAACACTGCAGCCTTCTGCATTACCCAGATTGTCAGAAGGGCTGTATTCCTGGTAGCAACCCCGGGTACTCTCCCAATGTCTGTCTATAGATTTGGGAGGTAGCAAACCTAAGGCACCGAGCAATGGGGAGTCGTACTACTTGGGATGCAAGCGTGATATTTCGAACGCGAGGTCTGCATATTTGCCATGTTTTCCCTGAATCTTGTCAATCACATTGGTGTCAAAAGGGACAGAAAATATAATAATAGAAATTATTTCCTTGGATGTATCAAAAAAGACAAGATCAGGTTTGTTGGCCTGGATACGTCTTAGGCTGCATATGGGCCTATTCCAAAGAATTTTTTTATTGATCATTTTCCATGACGCCCTCTTCATATTCCGGGTCGTCCCTCGGTGTCAAAACAAGAATGGCGAAGAAGCTAATAAAATAATTGAGCCACTCCATCATACCGCTTAAGATACTGTGTCTGTGCCAAAGCTGGGCATCCACTGACAATGTGTTAGACAGTTTCATTAAATTCATTGCATAATCGACATTTCATAATTACATTTTGATGCAAAATCACACATTGATGGTTTCCAGTGGAAAGTGACTGGTCCTAAGCAGCAAACAGAAAGCCTTCTGTTTCGCTTTTCAGACCAGCCGACCTCATCCAAGCGAAGGACACTGCGGGGTTGCAGTTTTATCAACACACTGCACAAAATCTTGATGCAGTGGTCGTTCAGAAAGTTTCGCCCTGAAAAACTCAGTCTGGCCGATTTCATACTCCACTTCACTTGGTTGACACTCATTTCTGTACTGTCCAGCAGTACAGAACCATCAACAAAATCAACACCGACATTGAGATTCTGTCCCACATCCTTGGCTCGTTTAAGAGCTTCACAAGAGGGTCATCAAACAAATATATGTGCGCTAAAGTGCACAATACAAGTCTATCATGAAGAGCCCCCACATTAATCAAACCACGCCCACCCATTATAATTGGTGAACATAAGCGATGGAGGGAAGAGCGAGGGTGGTGGGATCTATTGTCTGACTAAGGGTGATCATCATCATCATCATCATCATCATCATCATCATCATCAACATCATCATCATCAACATTTTTATTAGGTACAGATAAAAACAAAATGCAGTAAAGAGGGTTTGGCACAGCCAGGCTGGTTAAGCTCATCATCATCATCATCATCATCATCATCATCATCATCATCATCATCATCATCATTATTATTATTATTATTGATATATTATTATTATTATTATTATATCAATTTGTCTGTGTATTTTTTCTAGTCATTGGATTAAATGTACTTTCGTGTATAAAGCCAAAAGATTTTTTTTCTCATCGAAAGATGATTCATTCCTATTAACAAGACATGAATCTATCCTTCCTTGAAAAGCTTCTCTACCTTTTGTATTGAATGTGTTATTATAGATGTAGATCTTCATGTAATGGCTGACTAGCTGACCCGGTATGATAGAGAAAGTGACGGGTGTGTGTTGACAGTTGGGGTCGGTCCGCCAATCTATTTCCACGATATATAATCCACCTCCATGTAGAACCAGCGGGCATGACAGTGTTATATGGGCCAAAGCGGGTCACGTCCATTGTTGTATTGGCAATTTGTCAATCATAAATAAGCCCTCTGAGGAATATCTCGTATTTCAAGGCGGCAGAATTTCTGTTGATATACCCCATCACCGAATGTACTAATAAGTGTTCAAGGCCTATAAGGTAAACATTAAACATTAAGTATACTTGAGGGTTAATTTGAACTGGGAGAAGAAATCGGACATTCTTGACGCGGATTCTTGACCCTGGCCCCGAACAACATCCGCATGTGGTGTCCTATAATAATGACCACTCGGACTTAAAATCATCTTCTAAGAACAACCTCTTCCACATAACCCAATGGGTATGCCTCGAGGTATTTCAATAGCTTATAACATACATAATTATCACTATTGATAATACCCCTCCACTAAGTTTGAAGACTGTTTCCTAAATCTTTTGTATCATCCCTGGCTGCACTCATCGCCACGGTGTTCTACATTCGCTAAGTGATGAAGAGCAAGCTCTGTAACAAAGAGATGTTTGATTTGGTGCAGGCTGCACCTTGTCCCTGCCTTGCGTCAACAATACTTGCTGGAGTAAATGAGGCGAACGATGGGCACCTTCAACGATTTATTGTGTATCTGTTGTCATGAATATAACATGCAGCGAGAGGCATGCGCATGTCATACGCTGTTCATGAAGATGATGAAGACGATGCCTTCAGTGACAGTACCAACGGTGCAGTCTTAAGGTTGCTTTGTTGTGATTGCCTTGACTACGCGTCTACACAAAATACTCCAATAGAATATAACGATGATGTGTCATGGAAACATGTTATAATCATTTGAGGAGTGTATTACTCATAGGTTGACACATACAGTATTTACATTTTGCATTTTTCCAGTACCAGTGAGTGATTGAGTTGGGTTTAACGCCGCTTTTAACAGTATTCCAGTTATATCACGGCGTGTCAGCTTAATGTTGGAGGAAAGCCCGAAGTGATGCAGGTCTCAGACATTTACCACGTTGGTGAAACCCACGAGCACGGATATGTTACTGACAAATAATGAGGGCGAAACTGGATTCAAACCCACAATCAAAGGTTTCTGGCGTGCCCAAGGGACGCAACTCTGCGCAGCAGATTGCGTCGCCTTAGTCGACTGGGCCACCCAGCCCCCTACAGTACCAGAAGGCTATATAAACACCGAAAAGGGGCACTGCTTATTCTGAATGTGTGTCAGATGCCTGCTATATATATTCGCACCATATCATTCGCACTATGAATTTTTAGGCAATAAGGTATTCTTTCATTTAAATGCAAAGAGAAAGTTGATTGACAAAATACGTTTACCAAATGAATCTGGGATTCGAACCCACAAGATGGCAGCAATAAATCAACGTTAAACAATCCACAAAAAGGTGGAGTGAAACAGCAAATGTCCATTCATAAAGTAATAATAACATGGTAGATCCATGACCTAGATCTGAACTCCTGAAGAGATTGAAAATAAACCTTAGCCTCTTTTATGGTGCAAGGTCGAGGTTGTTTCTGAAAAAAGATTTGATTTATATTTCATTGCTGTTGTTGTTTTTTCAACAGTTTCTGAACTTTTTAAAATTCACTTTTAAAAGTTGACCTTGCGTCTAAACGTTAGCATTTATTAACCACTACTAACAGAAATATCAAGGCTATTAACAGATGGACGTCTTAAACAACAACAGCTATCCGTTCTTGCGAATATCCACCAGCATATAATAGCAGACATATTTTGTAATCATCGCTATTCATCACCGTACATATACATCCTACTAAAAGTCATGTTCCCTTGTTCTTTGTTTATGGCATAATAATAACAGTAATAGTTTGGGTTATGACAAGAATCTGATACGTGGCAGGGGCTGTGGTTATCCTGAAGGGCAGGCTGTGGGGCGACATGTCAGTGTTTCGTATGTTGAACTGTCACATGTCTTGACAGAGCACATGTCACAGTCCTGCTACACTCCCGCGGTGTTTCCATGTGTTTCGCTGACCCACAGCAACGGTGCAACAACTCCGCAACAGCGTTTGCTGGGCGGGATCACCCTCTTATTGGTTTGTGAAACAAATTGTGCAGCTGACATTGAAGGTACGGGACACTGAAGAATGTGTTTTTTTAAAAGAAAAGAAAAATGAAGGGTGTTAATCACAATATATAGCGTTGAGTCAATACATATGAGCAAATGAAATATGCAATAGAAACCGTATTGACGCCAATGGCAATAGCTTAATTGGCTTGTGACGTTGCAATAAACGACGGTAATAAACAACGTATGGATTGAGAAAATTAATGTCACGACTTCAAAGCAAAGTAGTGGTAATACTTCATAAGATTTTGCTTAAGACCTGATGCAATTTGAAAACTATGACATACATCAAACGGTGCAATTTGAACCATCAACTTTGATGTTGGGTGTTTTTCATAATGCGTCATATGAATACCATATGCTGGTGTTTTGCTGACTGAATACTGAAGATTCTGACGGAGACTGCACTCAACCACACATATGCCCGTCTTCAAGTCTCAAATCCCATAACTCTCCGTGCATGGCTGACTCCATTCATACTCGGACCTCCTCTTCTCAGCCCGACGACCAGGTCAACCATGACGTTATGTGGTGCACACATGAAGTCACACGGCTTACCGACAGCAGGGAGATGGGGCTACTGGATTGGAGTTTCAAGTGATTGTTTCCTTGTAAATCTATGACATATTATCGTGTGATTGTGATCATGGTTGTTTGATGAGTGTAGGTTATAGTATGTGAAGACATGTACAGCGAGTGGATGTTTGGTTCATGCCTCAGTCGACATGCATTTCACGGCGGACTGTCATAGAGTCTGGGCAAATGTACCAGTGGTCTATATGCGTGATACTGGGGTACCTTGGCGAAACATCACAAGTCACACACATTGCCCATTCCACCCCGAATTCCCCACAGTATGTGTATCATGTAGATATATATCAAAGAACTGACTTTCACATTATTTGAGCTCATTGGAGTATAAACCTTCAAACTTTATGAACATGTTGGACGGTTCCATCGTTCCTGGACTGAACAATCTTTTAAAGGTGATATTAAAGATGTTTCGAAATAGGCGCTGAATTAAATTTATAGGTCACTGCAGAATACTGTTGGTTGGTTGGTTTGTTGTTTTACGCCACACTCAGCAATATTCCAGCTATATGACGGCGGTCTGTAAATAATCGAGTCTGGACCTGACAATCCAGTGATTGATATCATGAGCATCGATCCACGCAATTGGGATCGATGACATGCATCAACCAAGTCAGCAAGCCTGACCACCCTATCCCGTTAGTCGTCTTTTACGACAAGCATAGGCACATTTTACGGCTAGCATGGGTTGCTGAAGACCTATTCTACCCCGGATCTTCACGGGTCCAGAATACTGTTTACTGTCAATCTTGGACGTGGTCAATCATTACGTTTCCGTCTTTTAGTTCGCTAGGGTGGGTCGATACGATGATATTTAATCACGAATATACAGTAAAAAACTATGACTGTTTCCTTTGTATTACAATCTCGAGTACAGATTAAAGTATCTATGCTATGATAACAACATTTCTTTGTTTACTGAAGCTGGGGAATTTGCAGGAAGTTTCCCAGGAATGTGGAAATAGTCAATCAGTGTTTACATCTTTCCGACAGTCTGGTAAAAAACGTGTGAAGTCAGTTAGCCGGTCCAGTGGAAACTCCACATATCGTGTAAACTTCACATAACAAACGTATTATAACTTGTTCAACACATCTAGGCATACACTTGTAGGGACGTTGATGTCAAGTTAACACGACTGGCGACCCGTGACTGCATTACAGCGACATGTTCAAAGACATCTGTCTATAGTATGTTCAGATACACGTTACTGCTTGGATGTCACTCAATATATACGGATGTTTTATGAATCAATGAAATGAAAGACACATAAGGACATGTCCCACACAATAACCAAGACGGATATGATTATCAAGATATTTTGTCACAATATATACAAATGGATATAGATGACATGTCCATACATTATTGTTGTATGTATTGCCATCTTTGTTTACCGGTTTCTAACTTGCCGTTCTACGTCCGTCCATTATCTGCAGTTAGCAACATGCAATATCGCATAAAATTCATAACGACTTGTCATGAATATTCCCTTATTTTTGTCAAATAGCACGTATAACAAACTTTCTTTCTCTAACGCGCGCGCTCTCTGTCTCTCACTCTTTTGCTTTTTCTCTCTCCCTCTCTCTTTTTCTCCATCAAGGTAGCTCCAATGCCTCATTAAGGCCTCCTATAATCCGTTCATTGTGGAACTATTAGGTACACGAGAGTCCTCTTATATACGTTTTAGTGGATCAGCTTTCATCCATATTGTACTTTGCTGTTGTACTATGGTTAAAGTGATGCTATCGTTAGTGTGAAACGACCATCCTGTCTCTGTCACGACATCCTGACATATATATGTCTCTGTTCAGTTTCAAGACGTATTATTGTAGACCTTTGTAAAAGTCAGTCAGGTCAGTGAGTCGATTTAAAAGTATAATACGGGAGTTGAAGAAACAGAGTCTATTTAAAGCATAGAGTAACATCTCCGCGCGGGATGAGTCATAGGTGCCTAACATGCTAAAAGTCGATGTGATAAACTGGTCATAACATTTCATATTCACATGTATTCCAAGGGCATAACACATTTTCACTCACTGACAATATGACAGCAATGTTTTTGAACAATTAATGGAGGGTAGATACGGTTCGGTATGAATATCGGTGCTTCATTTCCCATTGCCATCGTCTGTCTTTCCCTCGATATATGACACAGGTACATATTCATATCAACTAACAGACATACTTAATCAACCGGATATGAACCATTCGTTACCAGTCTATCTCCAGTGACCAGAAGGGGCGGTCGGGTAGCCTAGTGGTTAAAGCGTTCGCTCGTCACGCCAAAGACCCGGGTTCGATTCCCGACATGGGTACAATGTGTGAAGCCCATTTCTGGTGTCCCCCGCCGTGATATTGCTGGAATATTGCTAAAAGCGGCGTAAAACCATACTCACTCACTCACTCACTCCAGTGACCAGAAGGAAGGTTCGGGTGGGCAGGGTCGGTGACTTGGTTGATTGTGTGACAACGTTCCCCGACGGCGTGACTCGTGGGCGGAGTGGGCAAGCGGTCAAACGCTAGCTGGACATATCGTGTCTCGGGTTGTTATTCAGCCTTGAGACCAACAATGTTTACAGGTCTTTACAGTGTTGCCACTACCCCTAGTGTACAGTACATTCACCCTCTGCACTCAAAGCAACCGACTCGTCCGATGGTGGATGACCAGATGGTGGAAACACTAATACTTTTTACCCCCGAAACGCAAGTGTCAAAACATGTAGTGTCAGCCTTGGCAAGTGACCTAGTTCTAATATGCGTCTGTTCACCCAGCAGGGAATGGGTACCCTATGCGTGAGATGGATGTAAAAATCTTCTAGCGCCAACAGGCAGCTTGGGTTGTATACTCCCCGGGGAGCTGAGAATGATAACTGGAATGAAAACGGATCTACTGGTCGGGGAACAAATAAAAACGCATTTGAGCATAAACTAGTATCTGGATATATTCGGTATATAAATGTATAATATAATAATATAACAATAATAACGATCACAAGATTGTCTTGTCCAGGCTCGATGTTGTTTTAGTGTCAATATTGCTGAGTTCGGGGTTAATCAACGAGCAAAATAATCTCCAGTTAAGTGTATCCTCTTAAACTTTCCGGCAATGAAGGCATCCACAATCTCTCATCAGTGTATACTGTCATGGTACATGCGTCACATTCCCACAAGTCCTGACCCCACACACGAGTTGTATATATGTGTTAATACATTACGTCAGATACATCCTTTGACATTTTAATAACCTTCGCAGTCAGAATTACAGTGGGCTTTCTGTATCTTGCGTAGGAGTAATCTACCTCATTGTGGAAAACATAAAAAAACTCGTCCCTTGTTTATCGTCTCTGCTCTTAACCAGAAATTTCAGATATTCTCTCTCTAGAAATACCCCCTGTAGTAACATGACATATGGTCGTCTAGCGGAGGACTGTGATCTGTGTTATGTACAGCGCGGCCAAGGAGTAGGGTCTGCTGGCAGTCGCTCAGCTGGGGTTTTCAATAGTTATGTAAATATCACAACTCGTTGACACATACATTCATGACAACTGAAGTAGAACTGATTCATTCTCAGACATGTTCATATGTTAAGATTCGTTGTTGTAATAGAAGATTATGCCTGTTTTGGACGACCCTGTGTCTACGATAGTAACGGTGGTTTCTAAAAGATGCATCAGAAGCGCTGATGAATATAATATGCCTATTCTTAACACTCTGTGCCTGATTTCATCATTCGTAGGTTTCTAGGTTATCAAATATTCATCAACATATCTACATCGCCTGAAGTAAAACGTAGTTGAGATCGATTATAAACTTCGGGTGAGTAGTCTGTCCTGGTTGTACTGGAGAAAACTTGTAGTCCAATGTTCCATATGTCAGTCGCTACTGTAGATATGATACGACCTGGAAGCTTCGTAGTTTGTCCTATTATTTTATTTGTAGCAACTCAAGGGACATAATTGATTTCTTTGTACAAACAATGTTTTCCCGATAACAATAAATTACGTTGTCAGATGTGTCACAAGGAGCGCGGATCGATCAATTTTTATGTAAAATTAATGCATTCCATGGAAACAATGAGGTGCATACTCATGGTCTGCTTAAACTCAGTTTTGTCAATAATTCATGGATTTAAGGAATCAACAAAGACGCTTTTCAATTAGGGGGTGCAACAAGATGTGCTATTCAGTGTAAACAGGCCGGGGAAGTAGGAGAGCCTCTGTTGCCAGTAACATATTAAGTGAAGCATAGACAGAAGTCTCTGTTAATGATGTGTTGTCAGACTACTCTCCAATATGAACAATATTTTTAATCATATCAAACATTAATGATATTTATATAACAGCTTTGTAATTTACAACCTGAATTCATAGATGAGAGGTACGTTCGACACAGATGAGAAAAATTCTGCTGACATATTGCCTGTGATAATTATAAGTGCGAACGGGATATGCATATTCTCTATTTGAATGCTGTGTAGTTTTCACATTCTTTTCCTCAACTCCTACACCCATCCCACACTAACTACCCTCATCCTCACACCCTACACACCCCACAATACCTACCCTCAACCCCACACCCTACACACCCCACAATACCTACCCTCAACCCCACACCCTAAACACCCCTCACTACCTACCCTCAACCCCACACCCTACACACCCCTCACTACCTACCCTCAACCTCACACCCTACACACCCCACACTACCTACCCTCAACCTCACACCATACACACCCCACACTACCTACCCTCAACCTCACACCCTACACACCCCAAACTACCTACCCTCAACCTCACACCCTACACACCCCACACTACCTACCCTCAACCTCACACCCTACACACCCCACACTAGCTACCCTCAACCTCACACCCTACACACCCCACACTAGCTACCCTCAACCTCACACCCTACACACCCCTCACTACCTACCCTCAACCCCAGACCCTACACACCCCACACTACCTACCCTCAAACTCACACCCTACACACCCCACACTACCTACCCTCAACCTCACACCCTACACACCCCTCACTACCTACCCTCAACCTCACACCCTACACACCCCACACTACCTACCCTCAACCTCACACCCTACACACCCCTCACTACCTACCCTCAACCTCACACCCTACACACCCCACACTACCTACCCTCATCCTCACACCCTACACACCCCACACTACCTACCCTCAACCCCACACCCTACACACCCCTCACTACCTACCCTCAACCCCAGACCCTACACACCCCTCACTACCTACCCTCAACCTCACACCCTACACACCCCACACTACCTACCCTCAACCTCACACCCTACACACCCCACACTACCTACCCTCAACCTCACACCCTACACACCCCACAATACCTACCCTCAACCCCACACCCTACACACCCCACACTACCTACCCTCAACCTCACACCCTACACACCCCACACTACCTACCCTCAACCTCACCCATCTACATACTCCACCCTAACTACCCTCAACCTCACCCATCTACATACCCCACCCTAACTACCCTCAACCTCACCGATCTACATACACCACCCTAACTACCCTCAACCTAACCCATCTACATACCCCATCCTAACTACCCTTATCCTCACCTATCTACACACCCCACACTACCTACCCTCAACCCCACCCATCTACATACCCGATCACAACTGCCCTCAACCTCACCCCCAACAACAACCCACCCCTTACTACCTTCATCCTCACCCTCAACACCCATACCACCCAAACTACTCTCACCCTCTAGACCAACCCCACCCTAACTACGCTCATACCCACCCCCTAAACACACCCCACCCCGACTACCCTCTTCTTTACCCCCTACACCCACCCCGACTACCCTTATCCCCATACCCTACATCCACCCCGACTACCCTCTTCTTTACCCCCTACACCCACCCCGACGACCCTCTTCTTTACCCCCTACACCCACCCCGACTACCCTCATCCTCATCCCCTACATCCACCCCAACTACCCTCTTCTATACCCCCTACACCCACCCCGACTACGCTCATCCTCATCCCCTACACCCATCCCGACAACCCTTATCCCCATCCCCTACACCCACCCCGACAACCCTTATCCTCATTCCCTACACCCACCCCGACTACCCTCATCCCCATCCCCTACACCCACCCCGACAACCCTTATCCTCATTCCCTACACCCATCCCGACAACCCTTATCCCCATCCCCTACACCCACCCCGACTACCCTTATCCTCATTCCCTACACCCACCCCGACTACCCTCATCCCCATCCCCTACACCCACCCCGACTACCCTCATCCCCATCCCCTACACCCACCCCGACTACCCTCATCCCCATCCCCTACACCCACCCCGACTACCCTTATCCCCATCCCCTACACCCACCCCAGCTATCCTCATCTTTACCCCTACACCCACCCAAACTACCCTCATCCTTACCCTGTACGTCCACCCACCGTCAACACAAACACACGAAGACCCACACCTTAAACCAATCATCCTGCACACCAGTTGCGTGTTGTAAGGTACTATTTTCAATATCAATATATCCCATTGTTGCAATGACGTTTGAACTTACCAATGTTGACGATGCGCACGCCGTCCCTGGATATGGCATCAAGAGCGACTGACACATTCTGCAACTTCTCATAATGGTTAGCAGGGTTCTTAAGAACACCACCGAATCTCCGATGCTGTAGTTCCTCAACGAGGGCCAGGAGGTTGACACCGTCTTGGAAGTCGGTCCTGACGTCGTGGATAACAATGTTCCTGGACTTCAGCTGTTCATTCAGCCAGTTGGTGAAAGTGTTCTTCTGAATCTGCATCCGTTGTGCAAGATCTGGGTAATGAAGGGACTCCCTTGCTCCGCCAAAGTGATTCATATTTATCTATTTTTCACTACAAATCTCCAACAATCCAGGCGAAGCACTTGAAATGCGGTAAAATTGACACTAGGAATCTACGTTCTACACCACGCTATACATGCCCGCTGATGCGACAGACACGTTATCGACAACCCAATAACAACACACGCGTACGTCCAGATCCCGGGGGTGAGGGCAATATGGCATCCCTTCTGCACCCCTCTCTGCCGGGGCTTTTGCTACTGTATAGGAGCGGCTGACCCGTTGAAGTTGGTGAAGGCAGGTATGCAATATTCAGTCAATCGACAGAAGACCTATTTGGCTATTCACCTTCCCACAATACCGTCACACAAGCCATTCGCTTCCCAAACCGGTTTTCTAGTATAGCGAACACCATGCCGTCTCTTCAGTGGGGCCGTGTTTACCTGTTATAACTTAGAGATATATTTAGTTTACCTGTCTCCCCGCAGTGATATTGTGCTACACCCCCTCCACCCTGGGATGACTGGTGTTGACAGTCAGCATGACCTGGTCAGGTCACCACCCTCATCTGATATTGGCAACTGATTGACAACACTGATCATGCACTGTACCACTCGATAGAGTGAGAGACATGTACTTTACGGCACGCACGGCAATACCTTGTGACCTGACCTGTATTGATGGAGTGCACGTAATTCAAACAAGGGTTTTAGAGCCTGTAAAAGTATAAGTACACAAATCAACTTGGAAATATATATATGCTTATGTTTTTCCATTGTGCTACGAACGTGCAGCTGAGGATTTTATTTCCAGATTATGGTAGTGGGTCGCTACTTGGGATTTGTCTTAAATCCTAACACAATGCACAGTGATCCGCTGAAACTAATGCCTGTTGTTACTAGACTCTGTAATGATTACTAAGTTCAGAAGATTAAACTCCAGTTACCTCGAAGTTCGAGGGACAAATGGGAAGCTTCAAGGAAGCCATTTTCAAAAATGATTAAGTAAACAGTGTCGTGATGTAAAGCTAACTGACTATATTCGAGATATTTCAAAATATCTTCGACTTAACCAGAGTTGATATTCAATTTTATTTATGATTTATTTAAAAAATGAAATACTTACCGAATACTAAATATGTCACTTTTTGTGTTATAAGTTCAAGCATGCTACTAGTCCCCTTGTCATTAACCCCTGTTCAAGCATGCTACTAGTCCCCTTGTCATTAACCCCTGTTCAAGCATGCTTCTAGTCCCCCCTTGTCATTAACCTCTGTTCAAGCATGCTACTAGTCCCCACTTGTAATTAACCCCTGTGCAAGCATGCTTCTAGATGCCCCTTGTCATTAACCCCTGTGCAAGCATGCTTCTAGATGCCCCTTGTCATTAACCATCGTTAAAGCATGCTAATAGTCCACCCTCGTACCTTATCACTATTCAAGCAGGCAACCCTTGTCATTAACCCCTGTTCAAGCATGCTACTAGTCCCGTCCTTGCCGTGAACCCCTGTTCAAACATGCTATTAGATCCCGCCCCTTTTCATTAACCCCTGTTCAAGCATGCTACTAGTCCCCCTCTTGGCTTTAATCCCTGTTCAAGTATGCTACTGTTCTCGTCATTGTCATGAACCCCTGTTCAAACATGTTATTAGTTCCCAAACCCTTTTCATTAACCCCTGCTAAAGCATGCCACTACACCCTCTTGTCATTAACCTCTGTTCAAGCATGCTACAAGTCCCGTCCTTGCTATGGACCCCTGTTCAAGCATGCAATTAGTTCCCGCCCCTTTTCATTAACCCCTGTTCAAGCATGCTATTAGTTCCCGCCCCTTTTCATTAACCCCTGTTCAAGCATGCTACCGTCCCGTCCTCGTCATGAATCCCTGTTCAAACATGCTATTAGTTCCCGCCCCTTGTCATTAACCCCTGCTCAAAAGCATGCTTCTAGTGCCCCCTTGTCATTAACCCCTTTTCAAGCATGCTACTAGTCCCCGCCCCTTTTCACTAACCCTTTTTCAAGCATGTTACTAGTTCTCGCCCCTTTTCATGAACCCCTTTTCAAGCATGTTACTTGTCCCCGACTTTTTTCATTAACCCATGTTCAAGCATGCTACTAGTCCCCGCCTTTTTTCATTAACCCATATTCAAGCATGCTACTAGTCCCCGCCTTTTTTCATTAACCCATGTTCAAGCATGTTACTTGTCAACCCTTTTCATTAACCCCTGTTCAAGCATGCTACCGTCCCGTCCTCGTCATGAATCCCTGTTCAAGCATGCTATTAGTTCCCGCCCCTTGTCATTAACCCCTACTGAAAAGCATGCTTCTAGTCCCCCCTTGTCATTAACCCCTACTGAAAAGCATGCTTCTAGTTCCCCCTTGTCATTAACCCCTAATCAAGCATGCTTCTAGTCCCCCCTTGTCATTAACCCTTAATCAAGCATGCCTCTAGTCCCCCCTTGTCATTAACCCCTAATCAAGCATGCTTCCAGTCCCTCCTTATCATTAACCCCTCTTCGATCATGCTACTAGTCCCCGCCCCTTTTCATTAACCTCTGTTCAAGCATGCTACTAGTTCCCGCCCCTTGTCATGAACCCCTGTTCAAGCATGATACTAGTCCCGCTTTTTTTCATTAACCCCTGTTCAATCATGCTATTAGTTCCCGCCCCTTGTCATTAACCCCTTTTCAAGCATTTTGCTAGTCCCCGCCTTTTTCATTAACCCATGTTCAAGCATGCTACTAGTCCCCGGCCTTTTTCATTAACCCCTGTTCAAGCATGCTACTAGTCCCCGACTTTTTTCATTAACCCTTGTTCAAGCATGATACTAGTCCCCGACTTTTTTCATTAACCCATGTTCAAGCATGCTACTAGTCCCCGATTTTTTCATGAACCCCTGTTCAAGCATGCTACTAGTCTCCGCCTTTTTTCATTAACCCCTGTTCAAGCATGCTACTAGTCCCCGCCTTTTTTCATTAATCGATGTTCAAGCATGCTACTAGTTCCCGCCCCTTGTCATGAACCCCTTTTCAAGCATGCTACTAGTCCCCGTCTTTTTTCAATTACCCACATTCAAGCATGCTACTAGTCCCCGCCCCTTTTCATTAACCCCTGTTCAAGCGTGCTACTAGTTCCCGCCCCTTGTCATGAACCCCTTTTCAAGCATGCTACTAGTCCCCGCCCCTTGTCATAAGCACCTGTTCAAGCATGCTACTAGTCCCCGCCCCTTGTCATGAATCCCTGTTCAAGCATGCCACTTATTGCAATAAACAAACACGGCGTTAGTACACATTATAATATGAGCGTGGGACACCAGAAATGGGCTTCACACATTGTACCCATGTCGGGAATCGAACCCGAGTCTTCTGCGTGATAAGCGAGCTCTTTAACCCGCTCTTCTATCGGACTGTCCCGTAAGGCTATGACGTAATTGTGACGTCATTAAGCACCACACAACTCATGTCTGTATAACTCAATGGAGGTGAGTGTATGGCATAAACAGACCAGTAGAGCGTGTGGAATCATTATCACACGTGTGTGTCGTATGTATGTTCAACACGCTTGTCTTGAACCAAGTGGCTGATAGTTAGTGTTGGACGAAGATTATGAAGAAATCAGATCCCGATACATGTGATCAGTTGGTGTATGCGTGCTTCTGTAGACAGCTTGTCCCAGGAAAACAAATGAGGGGGCGGGGATGCTGTGGGAAGATACAGCGAAGGAGATATTTTCTCACGACCTCCGAGCACTTATCGGAAATCAGGTCCATCTGATCACACGATCAACGAGTGAATTCCCTTTGCTGTGCAGAATTACTACATGAAGCATTGCGTTTCAAGTTTTAGCTTTCGATGTCGTTGTATTTGTCTGGAAGTACATGTACGGATGTTGTTATTTACTCCATGAAAATATTAAAAAGACTTTTCGTGTTAATGTTTGAGTTGATAGCTTCAGTCAGTAAGGTTTGTTTCTGTAGACGACTATTAGTCCCTTTAGAGCCTAGACCCGATCATCACAAACACGTGCTTGTCATCTGCTTGACGAACAGTTCAATAATACCACTGCTGAGGGGATAAAGCCTTTATTCAACAGAATTAAATAACATATTTCCTCGTGAGCGGTTTCTTTATTTCCCCATCCAGAGTGGGTAGAACTGTACTTATGTTAAAAATGCACCAGCTTGGAACAGTTTTGTTTAAACTCAGACGGGCGCAGTCAAGCATCAGTGTACACGACATGCATACATGCGTGTGACATCATGTAAGCTTTGAATTATTTATGTCTCAGGGCTGAGACTTAAACCCAGGAGAAAACAGCTTTCAACAAACGTAAGCACACGCCCATGGAATAGCCATAAAGCCAAAATACGTACACAACCGTACGTATGCACATAGGCACACACTCACGTACGCAAATCCGCAGGCACACAAACAGACACACACATGTATACTAACACGCATACACATGCACATCGACACTTATGCGCTCCCAGTGTATGCATTGACACGCACACAGGTACGTACGTTATCGCTTACATCTAGGAAAGACATATCTTCACGGATACATCTTTCAAATGGTACATGCATATAGATAAGTATGTAAGGAGTGGTCGAGTCTAACGGCAGGCGGATCAATCATTCAATGATGTGGAGGTATACTTAAGAGGTAATACGTGTGATCCTCATGGAGGTTTTTCGGTGTAAGAATAAACACAGCCGTGGTGCACATTCCTTGAATGCAGTGATGAACAGGACTGTGTGGGTATGTCGCTCCCAGTATGTACTATCTAGGTATAGCTGGGGTATCCAGTCATACGCGACCTAGTTAGTGAGTGAGTGAGTATGATTTTACGCCGCTTTTAGCAATATTTCAGCAACATCACGGCGGGGGACACCAGAAATGGGCTTCACACATTGTACCCATGTCGGGCGACCTAGTTAGACATAAGGGGTATGTGTATCTTCATAGTGCACCAGGGCATCCCGAGAAAATGGGAAGATGGTTTTCTTACATTTGTAGCTCGGCATACGGCTGATTAGTGTTTGTACTTGAAGAAGATGGTGTGTGCGAGTGGTTTTAGAAGACTTAAGACTTTAGAAGATGTGAGGTGAGGTGAGGTGAAATCGGGTTTAACAGCGCGTCCAAGATTATTGCACTTATATAGCGACGTGCATGTACGTGTGTGTGTTTGTGTGGCTGCTTGTACTAATCCGGACTGATGCCGATTTATAGTGCTAGCCCACTGAGATACCATGCCGCAGTTTAACATGAATACCCCGGACCTTCCGCTCTCCGGGCGGACGCTCTACCACTAGACCACGGAGGCGGTCTAGAAGATGTGAGCTTGGATGATAATAGCAGTCTTTGTCCCTGTATCGTACGTCCTCGGGGCGGTGGGGGAGCCTTGTTAACCTTGCACGCTCACTCACTCACTCACTCACTCACTCACTCACTCACTCACTCAAACTCACTCACTCACTCACTCACTCACTCACACAGTCAGTCACTCACTCACTCACAGTCACTCACATAGTCACTCACTCACTCACAGTCACACACACACTCACTCACTCACTCACACAGTCAGTCAGTCACTCACTCACTCACTCACTCACTCACACAGTCACTCACTCACTTGGAATCCCCGAGACGATGCATGTAACATGGGCCCATCCAGCAACGTCTCGTACAATGCGACTTAATGGATTAATGGAACGGGTGGTCAGTCTCAATGACTTGGTGTTTGTGTGTCATCTGACCCAGATGGCGTGGATCGTTGATGACAATATCAATCACTGGATTGTCTGGTTAAGGCTCGATTATTTAAAGGCCGCCATCACTTAGCTGGAGTATTGATAAATGCGACGACAAACAAACAAACAAACAAACATCAGTATGTAACAGTGACAAAGAACAGAACTCAATCGAAACATCGATCACTTTATTCTATAAAACATTTCGAGAACTATAATATAAATATAACAACATGTATCAGGCACCTTTGCGTAAGACTGTCTCGCGAAACTGTCATTTCTTGGACAATAATATGAAATGTGATGATAACAATATAACACACACTGTGTCCCGGGCCACCAACGTCACGTCTGCCTGGAGAGTAGTAGTTCGATCACGTGGCCATGTCATTCCAAAAGACGTTTAAATATGGTACTTGTTGTTGCTCTGCCTGGCGCTCGGATGGGATAAAAGAAGGACAAATCGGCTCGGAGCTAGCATATTTACATTGCTGTATAGTATTTCATTGGGGTCGCACCATGACATAGGCACAAGTCCGGACCAGTACAAGCACACACAAGTCCATGTACGATTCTATATGAGCCAAGAAACTTGAACGCGATGTTAAAATAACATTTCTCGTAACATAATTAATATTTCATAAATTGATTTAATTTTCGTTTTGCTTAAACGAACCTAAGGCTATATACATCTAGCACAGGAATTATATTATCAGAGGATAGATTCTCTTCATGCAGACTGTTTATCTAAATACGTCAGTGCGCCTATTAAACTGGGGGTACAAGAGAGTCTACCTGGGCGGGATGTTGATGACATCTGAACAAAAAGATTGTCACAATGTCTTAGTCATATGGAATCTCTCAACACCAACACATGGAGCACATCAATTATAACGAAATGATCTTATCAGCACATATTTCTTCCAGCAACTGTTCTTCACAACCCTATTTAGTCACGTGTGACTTGCCTGGATCAGGTGTATGGAGTCCATGTTCAAGCAGTCTTCAGTAGAACCCTTGTCGTGCCACATGTGAACACTGTGTAAGGCACGTGCAGTGCAGACCACTTGGGGAATATGATGACGCACAAGGTCAGGGTTCACGACCTTGCTTTCCAGCCACACGGAATAAGAAGGATCAACGAGGAGGAAGTCAGAGATATAGCTGACATGACGAAAGGCCACTTGTAGGAATGGGTGTCGTCGTATACCCATCCTGAAAAAGACAGGTATACATTAGTTTGTTTGTTTGTTGTTTAACGCAGCAGTCAGCAATATTCCAGCTACATGACGGCGGTCTGCAAAATATTCGCGTCTTGACCAGACAATCCAGAGATTGACATCATGAGCATCGATTTACGCAATTGGGATACGATGAAACGCATTAAGCAAGTCAGCGAGCCTGACTACCCGATCCCGTGAGTCGCATCTTACAACAAGCATAGGCATCTCTTATGACAAGCATGGGTTTGCTGAAGACAAGTTCTCACTCGGATCTTAATCACTTAGTAACTGATATTAAATAATTTTACTTTGACTGTAGACAATACTTCGAATGTAATTCAGAATGATCAAATCACAATAACATGTCTCTGATTGAATCAGATGACGAACAGGGTCAGATGGATGGCTGAAGTCAACATACCTCCAAACTGACTTACATTATTGCTCATTTTTTTAACTATTTAATTTTAACAAAGTGTTAAATTACTGGTTAAAGCATCATCGCGTCATGTTGCAGGGTCGGGTTCGATTCCCCACAATGGCACAATGTGTGAAACTCGTTTCTAGTATCCCTTAACCTTTTTAAGCGGGTTTGTTGCCACAAGTGAAAAATCCAATTCTCTCTCTCACTCAAATGATCAACTAATTGCAGCTGACAGCATTGACCCGTACCGATATAATGGTGAGTTACACCTGACATCTCTCTGTCAAAGGCAAAAGCTTTTTTGCTGTATTATGATTTGCCCCATGTTAGAAACTCCTGCTCGATTGACGGGTATAGGAGAGATTTTACCGACGCTTCAAACTATACCGCTTTTTTTTCCATGTAAGTTATTTTCGTCTCTTTCAGTGTGGTATAACAGCGGAGCTCAGAGTGGTAGGGTGTGCATACGCTGACCGCTTACACAGAAACCACGATGGTACCCTGTCTGGCGCTCGGCATTAGGACTGGTTGGCTCGATGTTAGTATACTATCATATTCAGCTGCGGTATGGTATCTCAGAGGGCCAGCACTAAAAAAATGGCATAAGTCCGTACACGCATTCACGCACGCACTCACGCACGCACACACACGTTAACACCTACTTCGCCTACTTCTATCGTGCACACATACAACTGCGCACACATAAAGACCTACTTGGCCTGCATCTATCGTGGAATATATAGATTGAACAGTAACAACATCGCTAAAGTACTGCCGACGTAACTATACAATTTAACTCACAAAGTAGGAAAAATCAAGGCTAGCGGGTAACCAGTCTCGATTTTCGTACGAAATAGATTCATGAGGTGTAAATGGCAAAATAACTGTGAAAGTTATTTGAATGGATCACTAACAGTGTTCACACAAGGTGTTTGGAAAAAAACAATGCATTATATAATGGAAATACTTATAGAATAAAAGAATATTTAATGTATAGCCGCTGGGTTATTTTGTTATCGTGGTATATGAATGTTGCCCTACTCACCCGCTATAGGTGCACCAATCAGATAGCCCACTGCAGTCACGAGGCTGTAGACGCCGAGAGCCAAGGCAAAGTTGTCTTCTCCAGCCAGACGGATCATCATGGCAGGCAACACAGCCCCTCCTCTACTTGCGTAGCAGATACTGAACAACACGACGTAGCCATACAGCACTACCAGGGAAATATCAAAGAAAAACACGAAAGTCATCAAACCGCTCAAAACCCCAAAACCAATGTAGAGGAAAGCCGGATTGACCCTGTTGTTTGTCGCCAGGAACCCGTGAAGAAGCTTGCCCACGGCTGCCGACAAACCAAAGGCTGTGTAGGAGAGAGAAGCCGTGAGGGAATCAGTGTGGTAGTAGTCAAGGATGTGCGCTGAGAGGTGGCCTGTTAGAATGCTTCCTCCAAACAGTGATATAATACCGCTGAGTAAGAATAAGTAGTATCCTTTGCTATTCTCCAGAGATCCATGCAACCGTTTGTACCACTTCTTCTTTCGAGAGGATGGGTGCTTTATCACCTCTATTTCCATAACACTGCTCTTTCTTCGTTTCTTATCTTTTGCGATTTTCTTAAATGTCTTATTTGATGCGACAATAACCTTATTTTGGTGGTTTGTGTCGTTGTCAACAAATTGATCCTGTGTGACTGATTCACCAATTTCTTCAAATGCTAGGTTGTACACGCCAACATCGTGACCGTTAGCCTCAATCTTAGTATTGATTATCTTGGAGATCTCATGGTCGGTGACATCGTCCTCAAGGTCTTTCTTAGCATCTTCAAAGTTTTCATATGTACTATCTATAGGAGTGTTGTGCTCATCTGTACTCTTTTCGGGAGCGCTGTCCTCATCTGTACGTTTTTCAGGAGTGTTGTCTTCATCTGTTCTCTTTTCAGGTGCGTTATCGTCACTGATACTTTCATAGGTATGTTCACTTTCCTTCTCCCCGGCTGCAGCAGCAGCGATGTCTTCTTGTTCATTGGCCTTACTATCTTCTTGCTTATCAACAGCGACGGAGTCCTTTCCCAAGCCATTTTCTGGAGGGGTATTTAGATCATTGTCATCACACAGTTTAATTGATTGCACATCTTGCTTATTTGTGTCTGGAGCCTCATCACTGGTGCTCTCCATGTCGTCACTAAAATCGTCTTGCATTCCCACGTCAACTTCATACACTCTGACTTCATCACCTGGCTCAAATTCCACTATTCTCTCTGTGACGATGATATCGGTCAGAATATCGCTGACTATATCCACGTCATCATCCGGGGACTTTTGGTAGCGACCTGGAAACAAGTAGGCTGTCACCACGATGTTGAGGTAGAGAGCTGCCATCACTTGAAACATCCCTCTCCAGTACAGAGTGTCAATGAGATACTGCAACAGCGGCGGATAAATGACAACACCCATACTACTGATGAAACCACCAAAGCCAAACGCCAGGTTCCTGTGTTTAGTAAAGCTGACCTTCAGGGCTTCAAAAGACCCAATGTAGGTTAGACCTGATCCTATACCTGAAGGAAGAGACGGCATCGTTATGTCCATGTCCATTGTCAAACTTAGTTTTGGTTTGTTTGGGTGTATTCTTGTCTTACGCCGCACTCAGCAATATTCCAGCTATATGACAGCGGTCTGTAAATAATCGAGTCTGGACCAGACAATACAGTGATTGATATCATGAGCATAGATCCACGCAATTGGGATCGATGACATGCTTCAACCAAGTCAGCGAGCCTGACCATCCGATCCCATTAGTCGCCTCCTACGACAAGCATATTCCCCTTTTACTGCAAGCATGGATTACTTGAAGACCTATTCTACCCCGGACCTTCACGGGTCTGTCCAACTTGGACCATGAATGTATATTAACTATGTTGATTGGTAGGTATTAACTATTGTTCCTAAATCTCCCTGCACTCGCGAAGACACATGTCATTACAAAGCTAGTTAGTCTAACGAAATACGCGATGCCATATAACAAGGTAAACATCTTCTTTCGTATCTTTGCCTACATTGTCTCTTTGTTTGTTAACGCACTTAGCAATACTCCAGCTATATGACGGCGGTCTGGACCAGAAAAATCAGTGATTAGACAGGACTACTGCTATGATATCAGCTACAGTTAAAACAAGTGTTTGATATAAACTCTAGTGGTTAGAAATAAATAATTGAAAATCAGCATAGATTTGTTATTTGCCAACTTTTCATATATCAATCAATTCAGTACATTTTGTATTAAATCTGTTACACAATTAGTTTTTTACCATTTTGGTCATAAAGGATTATCATATTGTAGCATTTCTTAGGTAGTCCATGAAATGGCATGTATAGTTATTTTAGCCAGTACATTAACTTTAATTCAAGAATATAGTAAATTTGACATCTACCACATTCGCAAAAAGCCATAATACTAGACGTATTTACATTTGAAACCACATATTTCTTGTAGGCATAGAGATTTATGTTCTCTATCGCATCATAAGGATTTAGTCCCAAAATGTCTGACCCATGTAACATCGGATTCACTTTCACATTAAATATCTTAAACACGGAAATGTAAGATATATAACCGCGTGTAGTTGAAGGAAGCTAATGGAAATCTGTTGTGAAATGTATACCTAAATACTTGTAGAAAGTAATAGTTTCTAAAGTATTGCCTATATAAATTCACTTTTCATTTTCTGCCACTTCTAAGACGACTTTTGTAGATTCGCTATTCACAGTTAATTTTCCTTTCTCACAATAGTTCTCATGTTCAACTGACTAAAACTAACCCCCCTAATCCTCTACGGTCTGCTTGATGTTGTTTTATCAATGTTGGGCACTCTAGGTGGTAATCGTTGTTACCCCGCCTTGAGCTCGGCATGAACGGGATAACACAAGGGCTGGGACACACAGATCTGACACTGCACACATAAATAGCCTGATCAATAATGGAAAGTGATCTAAGTATTTGAAGTAGTTGAACTTCGTTTACACTTTATATTAAATAAAATAAACGTATAACCACTTTAATAATATCTTACGGTGAGAAATGAAATGAAATATATTATAAAACATTCAGATCCCTGTGAACGTACCTGCAACGACTCCAAATGTTATAAATACATGTTCGATTTTCGTCGCAAACCCACTTGTCAGCATCCCCAGGAACATGATCGTTCCTCCAGCCATGGTGGTGATCCTGCTGCCATAGCGCTTGACAAGTATCCCCCCAACAGCACCTAGCATGCAACAAAGTCCGTGTTTACTGAGCGGCCAGGTTGGTAGAGCTTCTATCTTTGCAATTGCAAAACGAATAACATAGGCTTTATCAACTTGTTCCAGTCCTACAAGTATTAAGGACTAAATGTACTCACATGGTTAAACTGAAGCTGAAAATATGCATACGCCACAAAGAAATCCATCTGATATCTGACACGAAATTATCTAAAATCTACAGCAAAACATCTGTTATCACTACTATCATTTGGGGATGATATATGATCATCTTGCAAAAGAAGGTAGATAAGGGTTATAAAGTGTTTTCATTTCAAAATGACAAAAATGCCACCTCCATAGCATCTGTTAAAAGAAATGATTGAGTACATGACTGTAACGGCTCAGCATCAACCATATATCATTGTGTTAAGTACTTAGGTTTAACATATCCTTATGATGATAATTCTACATCAATTAACGTATTAATACGTTCGCCTCATTTCATATTTAAACAAGTTTATTCGCAACTCCGGCAAATGGAAAAACATAAATGATCTTTTCAATGTTTGATGTGTACATTTGAAAAGGATTTACGAAAGCAAAGTGAATGTTGTCCATATAATTGTTACGTATATTTCAATTAGTAAGAGAACGTTTCATTTATTCATTGAGAAAAGATGACATACAAACCACATTAAGATGTAGCTTCCGACTTCGGAGAGAAGAACAATATTCAACTTAAGCCCTATTTCTTTATTACATGGTTTGAGATGATGGGACGGGCAAGTTTGGTCAATCAGTGATGAAAGAAAAGCGATAAATACCCCATCCATAAAAGAAGAATCGATTCTGCCAGATCATAAGCATGTGTTTATGAATCACGATCAAATAGTGATGACAAACGTGAGCGTAACCTGTCACCCCGGTGGCACCGTCACAAACACATGCAAAAACAAGTCAATTGTTCACCTGAAAACACACATGACCATATGGTACAAGTATAAATAGGGAATTGCATCAATCATCATTTACATACATGTTATTGCATTAACGAAATATTGCAAAGTTGTAATCCACGAAGTTATTCCAGAAGTAAGCTTGAATTCTTGCAGGAGAGCGACATAAAAGATCCCCGAGGTGAACTTAAGCCCGCTGATGAAGAGCCTTATCCAAGAATTGGCCAACAGAACGACAACGTCATGTACACCCCCCATAGTTATGAGACAAACCACTGCCAGGCCGGGTATTTATAACAGCTGACAATGACAACTGAAAGTCACATGGGGTTGTCACTATCAGCTGAGAGGTTTGTAGCATTCCTACACTCGACCCAACTGGAGAATGAGAATAAAATCAAGGAGTGCTGACCAAATTTGGCCCTTCAAGGTAGACACACAAATTTATTATTTGCAGTGTGCTGGCTGCAAGGAAGGTACGAGATATGAAGACGTGTCCCCACAAATTCTGACCAACCAGGTGTTGTTGACTGTTTTAACATTGCACAGTCTCAAGGACCACAGGGATAAAGGATGCATTCAAGGGCATTATGTTCATGAGGTTATCAGTGCTATATATATATTAAATGCAATATGACTCCTGAACTACTTCTTTATAGTGTTGAATTACGTTAGACGTAATAGCGGCTAGACTGCCAATGTAATTACTTAACATTATGACATTGATAGCCTAAACCGATTGTCCCCTGGGTCGTGTCAATAATCACACCCATAAGTCCCATGTTCAGGCAGAGCCATTGTCTGTTCGTCTGTCCGTTGCTATATACATGTTTACATCTATATATCCGGGTAAGAATAGATCTTTAGCAACCCATGCTGGTAGCAAAGGGCGACTTACGGGATCGGAAGGGTGAGGCTCGGTGGCTTGGTTGATGAATGTCATCGTATCATCACTAGCGTCATACCCTGGCTGAATTGTCTGGTCCAGACTCTTTTATTTACAGACCGCAACCATATAGCTGGTATGATGATGAGAGCGGCGTTATACAAACAAACCCCAAAACATCTATTCCCAATTATTAAACAGCCGTTGTGAAACGCCCCCAGTTCAGTTCTGGACATGTTCGTTTTCATGTACTATTCCTCTAATTTTCTGCTTGTAATTTCAGCCCGTGAATATTCGGGTAGACAATACGTCTTCAGCAACCCATGCTTGCTCGAAACAAGCGACTATGCTTGTCGTAAAAAAACGTTTAACGGGATACTGCTGAGTGCGGCATAAAACAAGCAAACAGGCAAGCTTACAATGTCGTCCTTTTTCAGCAGTCGTAGCTTTGACTTTGTCTCATTTTCAGTCACATTTAGGTTTTCCTTTATATCGATATATTTCCAATATCTCTCCCACACAAGTAGTATCCAGTTCAACCATGAAACTCGTGACGTGTTTCCGTGAAAATATAATTGGCGACCACAGACATACTGAGAATTATCAGTTGCGTTATCAGTTGCCTTGGTGATTCCGGGTCAGAATTGGTTCCCAGCAGCTGAGGTTGGACGTATGACCAAAAGTCGTTAACTTGGCTGCTTAAATTATTTCATTACAAATATAAAACCTTGTAAACGTAAATTCTCCCTACCTAACACACAGAATCGGTTCACCACCCCATGTATTTGCGACTTAAAAAGTAGTTTCGGGTTTGCAAAATCTTAAAATCTTAAATAGAAACAAAAGTATTCAGAAATATTTAGGGTCACGAAAATTCTGCATCATACATTTCGATCTGATTATATACAAAATCAACTTTAACAAAACATATTCTTGAAAACCTGGAGACCGCAGTTGGAAGCGACATAATACACGCTGTTCAAGTAACAAAAATGGCGCTTTGCGAAACGAACAGTTTCGATTGAGTTCACAGTTTAAAACAAAACATTTTCGAGAGAATAACAAACGGCTATTTACTCCATAAATGACCACCTGTCATTATTTTAGCTTGTCAATGTTGAACTAACGTAAAAAGAACAACGGGCTTGACACTTGGGTAACTCAGGTATGCCAGTAGTTCCGTAAAAATGTTATGTTCACTGCAGTGAAATATCAAGTGTTATGTTCACTGCAGTGAAATTTTAAGTGTTATGTTCATTGCAGTGAAATATCAAGTGTTATGTTCACTGCAGTGAAATATCAAGTGTTATGTTCACTGCAGTGAAATATCAAGTGTTATGTTCACTGCAGTGAAATATCAAGTGTTATGTTCACTGCAATGAAAGATCAAGTGTTATGTTCACTGCAGTGAAAGATCAAGTGTTATGTTCACTGCAGTGAAAGATCAAGTGTTATGTTCACTGCAGTGAAATATCAAGTGTTATGTTCACTGCGATGAAAATATTACTTTTCTCAACTTCAGAAAACTCAGTCTTTCACAATGGAGTATATAATAACATATATGTCAAGTTACCAGGGTTCCTTGGCAAGTGAGGTACCATATAGGAACACTATGCCGATGACAAAACTATCAACAAATCACATGTAATCAGGTGCTTCTAGAAATGATAAAGGGACTGATAATATAATTACACATTGCGTAACACAAAAACAATCCATTAATATCGATCGATTGGTTCTTGTTTAAGACACCGCTGTCTTCCATATTCCAGCTATATTAGGCTGGCCTCTAAATAATGGTGGTTGTAGTGGGGGAATGCTGTTTAACGCCGCGTTCAAGATTCTCTAAATAATGGAATCCTGATTAGGTGAATGAGCACACAAACTACATTTATGTGGGGCAGCCTAGTTCTTAATGCGTTTGTTCGTGATGCCAAAGGCCCGGGTTCAATTTGCCACATGGGTATAATGTGATAATCCATTTCTGTTGTTCCAGGCCGTGATATTGCCGGAATATTGCTCAAAACGTCGTAAAACCATACTCACCCACTAACTCTATAATTATGTACAATGACAGGCATTCGACCATGACACCGGGCCAGTTCTGCTCCCCAACCTTATTCGCTCTAACAAGGACGCTAAGGGGTTGTTTTTTATAGAAATGCATGTCAGTTATAATGACCAACATATCATTGTGTCAACATAACCTTCACCTCGCATGTCCCTGTAGTTATTGCTAGTGCTGTACATGCCCAGAGCACACAGAGAGCATGTCAACATGGAAGATCAGAACCTCTATACTTCAAGGACATTGGTAACAACGTACAGATTAAAATGTATATCTGTTTCGTTTCAATGTATTCCAATAAAAATGTTAAAAAACTTTCCTTACCAAAACTGTCCTTTTCGACATATATTTATTGTAGTATTGGGACTTATTATGACTATGACTTGATATTGACTGGAGATTTTATAGAAAGTGATGTGACGTTAATATACGAGTATTCAGAGAGACAACGATCGTTGCGTCAATGGTTTTGAATTTATAGTTCATATAAAGGATACCACAGACAGACGTAATTGTTAATCTACACGTACATCAACACCGTATGTTTTACTTTGACATCAGCTGCAAACGTTCAGTTTAGCTAATTTAGCTTCTATCTTTATCTGTTTTTATTTGTTTGTTTGTTGTTTAACGCCGCACTCAGCACTATTCCAGCTATATGATGGTTGTCTGTAAATAATCGAGTCTAGGCCAGACAATCCAATGATTGACATAATGAACATCGATCCACGCGATTGGGATACAGTGACATGCATTAAGCAAGTCATGGATTACTGAAGACCTATCCTACCCCGCATCTTCACGGGTCCTATCTACAGTTATTTATGCAACGCTCCCAGGGGATTCCTAGTGAAAATAAGGCGACTATGCTTGTAAGATGTGACTAATGTGATCGGGTGGTCAGGCTCGCTGACTTGGTTGAAGCATGCCATCGATCCCAATTGCGTGGATCAATGCTCATTATATCAATCACTTGATTGTCTGGTCCAGATTCGATTATTTACAGACCGCCGCCATATAGTTGGAATATTGCTGAGTACGGCGTTAAACCACAAACCAACCAACCTAGGTCCACAGCAGTCTGGGATGATCGATGGAGGTAACTAAATGGATCGGATGGACTCGATGACTTGGTTAAGTGCGTGTCATCGCACAGCATAGGCTTGGGTGGATATCAATCACTGGATTGTCTGGTCCAGGCCTGCATCATACCGTTTCGAATACTGCTGAGTGCGGCGCTAAACAACAAACAAAGGTGCGTGACATTTTTAGTGGACTACATGGGTTTCCGTCAGTAATTACATGTACCCTGACTTCAATTCCAGGCTTACGTTGTCAACAATGACAGCTCGTCCTTGAGAAGAACTTATGACCTGCATACACAGTTTTACGTAAAACACCCAGTCCAGCTGTTTGCATCATGACTCTGACCCACACACCTCGACACACATCTTGGATACAGCACTACACGGGCAGATAGTGACTGGCGGGAGTCACACGTGCTGTATTTGTTTATATCCCGCACCGAAGTGGTGTATGCTGTCATACATTCCGGGAGCCATCATGTCTCGATGATTGATTGTAAGGGGAAGAGGTGTATACGATGGGGATGTTGACGATCGTGGTGTTTAGACTTTCATCATTAAGTACAACACTGTAGAGACTTCATCCAACCTTTTTTTCAATTTTATTGACAATGACAATTCAACTTTATGATGTCAAGCAAGATACCCATGCACGTGGGTTTCACCAAAATGATGAAAGTCATGTTCGGGATGGTAGACTGCGTTGCTGCTGAACTCACTCACTCACTCACTCACACAGTCACTCACTCACTTGGAATCCCCGAGACGATGCATGTAACATGGGCCCATCCAGCAACATCTCGTACAATGCGACTTAATGGATTAATGGAACGGGTGGTCAGTCTCAATGACTTGGTTGTTTGTGTGTCATCTGACCCAGATGGCGTGGATCGTTGCTGACAATATCAATCACTGGATTGTCTGGTTAAGGCTCGATTATTTAAAGGTCGCCATCACTTAGCTGGAGTATTGATGAATGCGACGACAAACAAACAAACAAACATCAGTATGTAACAGTGACAAAGAACAGAACTCAATCGAAACATCGATCACTTTATTCTATAAAACATTTCGAGAACTATGATATAAATATAACAACATGTATCAGGCACTTTTGCGTAGGACTGTCTCGCGAAACTGTCATTTCTTGGACAATAATATGAAATGTGATGATATCAATATAACACACACTCTGTCCGGGGCCACCAACGTCACGTCTGCCTGGAGATGTAGCTCGATGTAGTTCGATGTAGCTCGATGTAGCTCGATGTAGTTCGATGTAGTTCGATGTAGCTCGATGTAGTTCGATGTAGCTCGATGTAGTTCGATTTAGCTCGATGTAGTTCGATGTAGCTCGATGTAGTTCGATGTAGCTCGATGTAGCTTGATGTAGTTCAATGTTGTTAGATGTAGCTCGATGTAGCTCGATGTAGTTCGATGTAGTTCGATGTAGCTCGATGTAGTTCGATGTAGCTCGATGTAGTTCGATGTAGTTCGATGTAGTTCGATGTAGTATGATGTAGTTCGATGTAGCTCGATGTAGCTCGATGTAGTTCGATAAAGCTCGATGTAGTTCGATGTAGTTCGATGTAGCTCGATGTAGTTCGATGTAGCTCGATGTAGTTCGATGTAGTTCGATGTAGCTCGATGTAGTTCGATGTAGCTCGATGTAGCACGATACAAGGCCTCGTGGGTTTCACCAAAATGGTGAATCGTCTTTTTTGAACATACTGCCATTACCGGTTCAGGGCAGAGCTATAAGATATACAGTCAGGTGGCGTTCAATAGGCCCATCCGCCATGCCGAATGTTTGATGTTCCTCGTCCCAAGCACTCGGAACAAGGAGAAATTCGCCAAATACTAAATAAAGTATGTTGAAACTAAACATATAAGTTTGATCAAGCTATATACTATTTTTAAGCTTGAAAATAAGATTTGTGTAATCATTAATTCAATATCATTATTTATGTTTTGAACTCATATATTTCGTTGAAGCTGAGCTTCAGAACCTATAGTTCACTAAGTAGCACATCTCACGTTGTTATGAGGTGGCCCTCTTGAGGGTTCATTTCTTCTCAAACAAAGATATCTTTTAGGTGAAGACAGCACATGGAGTGTTTTAGTAACCAGACAACTCTATCAACGGGTGTATGTCCGTTTCTAACGACATAATTATGATGTACTGATTCGCCGAAATTGGGTCAATTTAGTCCTCTCAGACAACAGCATGTAGCTCGTCCTCGCTCCTGTTTTGACCTAGTGATCTATAAATAATTCAAACGTCAGGCTTATATAGTGAGGGGCAATAGAAACTATACCTCTCAATAAATTGTATCATGTTTGATTTTCAATTTTCAAAATATTAAGATACATATGATATCTTCAACTTAATATTTAGGCGCTTCGTCGGTACTCAAAAATGCTTCTACATGAATTTATTTTTGAAACGTAATTTGATTAAAAACTATTGAAATTAAAAGAAATCTTTTCGCATACTACACAATTACTGATCTTATCTTTGAAAATCATTAAATTTACTTTATTCAGCATAAATTTATGTTATTTCAAACATGCAAGGAGTCATGTGGTAGAAATTCCTTCCTTACCGCAGTCGTCATTGAACTAATCTATTTTTGCACTTAATTACCAAGCCATAGATTACTTTTCCCAAACTGTTGCTAGGATGAGTGATGGTAAAGTACACAGAATCAAATCTCACAACACTTCTTTCAATTTACAGTTACATGAAAAACAACTTCTGTGTCCTTTCTTTTGTCCCTCAGTATAGATGACATGGTTACTGCAGTAGAGATGTCTTAACGGCGACGTTTGGTGATGACAACATATTATGCTCTCAAGACATGTTTATATTTGTTTCCCTTTGTGTTTCCCTTGTAAAGTTTAGAGTCCATAAAATATGTTCGTTACTATTTACTTACTAATTATTGCGATCAGTCTGGCCTGGAAACAAGCGCTGTGTTAGAATCGAAACTCAACCGTCGTGTTCCTTGCCTAAACGGGTTAAGGCGTCAGTAAAGCTTTCAAAAGGTTTTATGGTAGACATGTGGAGTACATTTCCAAATATGACGTATCAGTGACAAAAATGATGTCCGATGCAATTCCCTATTTTGACTTGTACCATATGTTCCAGATTGTGTTAAGGTGAACGATTGACTTGCCTTTGCATGTGTTTGTGACGGGTGCCACTATTGGGGCAGGATACCTACCTTTTCGCGAACACCTGGTATCATTACTATATGATAGTTAAGCACGAACATATGCTCATTATATAGTTGGAATCGTACAATTGACTCTGCTTTATACAGGGATTTCTCTTTAATATGGAAAGGGTTTTGTTGCTTTATTTACAGCTAAACATGTTTAGAAGCTGGACGTGTTAAAAATATTTATGGTTTGCATTAGTGACAGTTCCGCCAAGAATTAGGCTTGGAATTGAACCCAATATGTGATTATGTTAGTACTTAAAATATGATATTTAATTATGATTATGTGACTGATTACTTAACGACAGTATTATATTCAAACTTGGAAGGTGCTATTGTACATTAAATAGTTTGAAAGTTATTTGCAGACTGCAGGTATATGCCAAGATATAGAAAACATACATGTACCTCACAAACATTTTGTGATTTTCAAGTCGGGCTTTGGGGTTGTTTTTGGTCTTAATTTCAGTTAAGATATATTAGTTTATCTGCTGACAGAACATGGAAGATTTTTTTAAATGAGAAGGTGTGATGTAATTTCTGGTGGGTCAGTTTTCAGTCCATGTTTTTATATTTTTGATAGTTAGTAAACATATGATTATCCGGGTACTAATAACCACGTAAATAATATTAAACACGTCGCCTTCACAGACAGAGAGATGAATAAATAAATTGGCAAGTAGTATCCGTAGCATGGAAACTCCACGCACACGCTTATGTTTGGGGCATAAGTATTTGCGACTGTGTCATCTACATAGAAACAATAGAAAACAAGGATAACCATGAATGAGATGCAAAAAACGAAGATAACTTGTACGACTGATCTCTGGATCTGACAGGCCAACTTTTGAGTAAGTTGGATTTCTGTGAGAAAGACCATAGACCCGTCACGTCACTGAGCCCATCCATTCACCATAACCAACGTAGATATAGGGAATACTCCACTCAGTGTTGTTAGATACAAAGTAACATTTTTACGA
The DNA here is from genome assembly GCF_022045235.1 of Haliotis cracherodii. NCBI lineage: Eukaryota > Metazoa > Mollusca > Gastropoda > Lepetellida > Haliotidae > Haliotis > Haliotis cracherodii. The sequence goes on along the minus strand of NW_027266330.1, from coordinate 39,697,776 downwards.
AACTAGTTGACTGGATTTTCTGCGGATACTGGTACCGAGCGAATGCGAGGTCAGATGCCATGAGTTTCGTAAAATAAGTTTACACGCTTACCTGAACGTTTGCTTGTTGTTTAACGCCCTACTCACCAATATTCCAGCTATATGACGTCGGTCTATAAATAATCGAGTCTGGACCAGACAATCCTGGGTTTGACATAATGAGCATCGATTGGGATACGATGACATACATGGATCAATTCAGAGAGCCTGACCACCCGATCCCGTTAGTTGCCTCTTACGACAAGCATAGTCGCCTTTTACGGCAAGCATGGGTTGCTGAAGACCTATTCTACCCCGGGTCTTCACGGGTCGTACAACTGAATGTAAAAGGTTATATTCCATTTGGCGATTCCGACATGTAAAACTCAATGAAAGTCAATAGAATTTGGTCTTGGACTTTTAAACAAGAGGGCGTTGTTATTACCGATTCCATCCTAGTTTCAATCATACACGTACATCCAATAGGATCAGTTAGTCTTCTATACTTTACTGTTGCTCTTAGAGTCATAAGAGTCACTAGTAATAGGTACTCCATTGGTGCCCTCCAGCCTGGGATGACAGTGGTCCCCAAGCAACCTAGGATGGTCATGTGACCAAATGGATTGGGCGGAAAGGCTCGCTAACGGTCGATTGCGTGTCATCGTCTCCCGCCACCGTGGATCGTTGTTCATAATATCACTGGATTGTTTACAAGCCGCCGTCGTGGAGCTGGAATATTGCTGGGCGCATATTGCTGAGTGCAGCGTTATACAACACACAAACACACGCACACGCACAGACGCTCGCACACACAGAGAGTGAAATCAGTAAAATGAACACCAAGAAAGTAGATTGTTACTTCAGAATTGCTTCGTATGAGATATATTAGGAACAGTATGTAAGGGAACCCCCAAATATGTTAAGAGATGCTATGTAAAGATAAAAATGTGTGGAATTCAATTGTCATAGTGAAGTCTTGACGCCGCGATATAACTGGAATACTGTTAAAAGCCGCGTTAAACCCAACTCACTCACTCACTCACTCACTCACTAGTGAAGTCTTGCCCATTGACCATCCACGCGGGCGCGACTTCTGGCAAACTGGCAATCAAACGCCGGATTGTCTCCCTTGGTATCCATCGCCATTCGTCTTGTAAGGCCATCCCAAAGTCTTGGAAAGCTGCTGACGTCGGTTGTGAAATCTTCGTCCCAGAAGACATGTCTGGAGATCTGGCCAGCCAGGGCAAGGCTGTGACACCTTGCTCGACTCCAAAATGACCTCTGTCAGGACCCCCCTTGTCATCCTGGAACGTAAAGTTTATAACCTCCGCAGTGGGCAAACGGTATTACCACTGGACGTACATGTGATGCCAGCCTAGACCATGATGGCGTCGCCAACGTATGTACGGTGCTCTTGCTGCCGGATACTACCTCTCTCCAGGCCGTCGCCAAACACTGTAAAGGGTGAACAGAACCTCGATTCATCAGAAAACATGGGGTATCTTCAATTCCGCCGTTGACGACCTCCAAACGCCTTGACCACTGTTTTCTGAGGCGCATGTGTGCTACAGTCTGAAAGGATGTCTTGTTTTTAGACTCAAAGTGTTCAATCTGTTTCGTGTCGTTGACATCGAAAGATTTTTGATGGTAGCAGTCCTGATGTTGTCCCTCAGTTCTGGTGCAGAAATGAATCTGTTCCCCCAACGCAATGGTGCGTGCATATCATCAATCCTGCCTGGATCGTCTTTCTAGGCCTCCATCTACCTACCCTAATCATAAACCCCACCCGTTTGTCGATATCTTTCCACCAGTAGGAATATCACACTTGTAGATTTACAAGAGTCTGGCAACTGCATTTTGTTTTTTAGTCCAGTTTCAATTATGCGTATCGCGCAATGTTTCCTTTTTTGTCATGAACACTTTTAGAGGCATCTTCCTTCTTTGTACCCGATCAATGAACCCCGTGGTTCTAACGTTTATTGGCACATGCAAATAACCAGGATTTGTCACCGTGGACGGCATGTTTTGTGTGTGCAATGTGCAGTTGGAGCGAGTTTGTTATTCACGTTCAGTAACTGTGTCTCATGCAACAAAGTTGGTCATTTCATTCTTATAGCTTCAACATTTTTCACGTTAATCAGTATAGTTTTTATTCTCCCATCGTTCACACATCCCACAATACTGTGTCATGGTGGAAGTAAGCGTTCTCGCATGCTCAATCTTTAAAAGTCAGTTGTGATTATTTGCCAATAATGTGCAGAGCTAGCTAAACGTGAACAGCCTCGGGTTTCCATAATTTCTTCCTTGATCTTTTCGACTAATAAAAGATGGCAATATGCGCACCCAAACCACAACTGGTGTAAGATTCCAGTAACCACTGATAATACCGTCTTTGTTCGTGACATGCCAATTTACCAATTTTTTTAAGATTAGTGTTGATCATTTAGATGAGTAATGTTTTTACTTATTTTATCAAAAAATATGCATCCACATACTTATTGCCCTGGTTAGAAACGCTGAATCTTATACCATCTGATCAGTTGTCAGTCAAACAGGGTTCATCTTATGGGGAGCCCATAGGCACATATGATCTACGTCATACAACCGGCAGCAATTGAATAGTTGTATTGTATGATTTCAACGTATACCGCATCCCTCCATCCCAACCCCTCTCTCCCTACATACAGTTCGTACAACATGAAGGCCGACCTGGGGGATTAGCTTTGTACAGCTGATAATTATCAAACGTATAGGTTGCTGTTGCTCAAAATGTATACTAGCCACATAAAGAAACTGTGCACGGAGAAAATATAGATATAAGGGCACACCGTCCATATATGAAATATAGGTTTGAACACAGCAATTATTGGAGACATTCAAACGCTCATGCACGTGCCATGCGATATGACGTCATTGATGGGGGCCTATGGACGTGCAATGTGTTACTGCACGTGCATCCTGTGCAGCTGTACACAGCATGTGCAACTCAAAATTCGCTGTCACTTTGGAAAGCATGATCTGTGGTCATTCAAAAATTCAAAACTTCTCAGGCGCAGACACAAGCATATCACAAGCAAATCATGCCAAGGTTGACAGCTGCACAGCGTCATGAAGCCATTGGAATGATCCGAGCGGGAATGAGGCAACAACAGGTGGCAACACATTTCCAATACCATCGTAACACGATATCGGCATTGGTGAGGCGTTATCAGAACACAAATGACATTGCCGACCACCCACGTTCAGGACGTTCCCGAGTAACGACGCCAAGACAGGACAGATGGATTCGAGTGACACATCTCCGACACAGGTTCCAAACTGTAGTAACGACGTCCCAGTCAATTCCTGGACTGCGCCGTATCCATCCCAACACTGTCAGGAATCGTTTACGTCAGTACGGGATTCGACCACGACGCCCTGCCATACGTCCCATCCTGACACACCGTCATCGAGTCAACCGTCTAAGATGGTGTCGAAATCATGTTCGCCAACCTCGAATATGGTGGAGAAATGTTGTTTTTACAGATGAATCGCGGTTCAACATTTCCCACAGTGACGGGCACACACGTGTCTACCGGCGTTTGGGAGAACGTTATGCACGCAATTGTATTGTGGAGGGGAATCGTTTAGGAGGTGGCTCTGTGATGATTTGGGGTGGGATAACAGCACGGCACCGAACCCCTTTGGTGGTTGTTCAGGGCAATCTCACCGGTGTTGGCTACAGAGATCAGATTCTGAGGCCTGTGGTCATTCCTTTCCTGCAACGTCATGGCCCGGGATTGACATTTCAACAGGACAACGCTCGTCCTCACACGGCTAGGTTCGCAATGGATTTCCTTCACCATAACAATGTCATGTTACTGCCATGGCCTGCAATTTCTCCAGATCTCTCCCCAATAGATCATGTATGGGATGAAATGGAGCGCCGTCTGCGTCGTCTGCGTCGTCTTCCACATCCTCCAGATAACGTCCGTGACTTGGCACAGGATTTGAGGAGGATATGGCAGGCCATTCCCTAGGCCTTCCATGCCCATTTGGTGGACTCCATGCGTCGCCGATGCACTGCTGTGATTCACGCACAGGGTGGTCATACCCGTTATTGACTTTGTGACTTTGTCGTTTGACCCCCTTCTCTGACGTCATCGTAACAAATGTTGTTCAGGTCCCGTTGACATTTTCTTATGGTCCGATCATTCAGCTGCTACAGCGTCTGCATCATTTTGTTCTTGCTGTGTTGTATTTCAATCCAGAATATATTTTCTCCGTGCACAGTTTCTTTATGTTGCTAGTATATATAAGGGTCATGTGTGCCGTCGGATTCTGTTGTGTTATGTGATAGTCACATGAACTAGTGAAACTACAAAATCCAATTACTAAGTTATCGCTTGCCGAGGTTACCCATAGGTGTGGAGTGAGCCATGTGCTTAACCGAATGTGCTTTGTTTATTCTGGAGTATAACCATACGTTTATATTTTACAGGTGCTTCAGAACACTATCTTTGTGATGAGAACGTTTCGATGTTGTAAACGCATGACATGCTAGAAACGTCCGAGGTAATGATGGACAGCTTTTCCCTGTGTTGTACCACTTCCATTACGTTAAGGAAAGTACATCCATTTGCTTCAACAGTTCTTCGTCTTTTCCTTGACAAGGCGTCTAATGAAATTATTGTTATTCAACAACTTCTCATATCATTGCTCAATACACCCCTAAACTCAGAAACAACGTCAGTGATGAGTGTGATGACGTGGATTAATGGGTTGGCTTAAACAACTGTTCAATCATTTATTGAATACATAAAAAAATAACGAGACTATTCTTTAGACACTTCAATGAAGTTTGTAAATATAAATTGTCAATGCAAGATAATCACAAGCCTAGATTTTCTACAGAAATCAGTGATGACACCAGGTGTTCGCGAAAAGGGTAAGCATGTCCTACCCTACCGGTAGCACCCGCAATTCTCAGGAACAACACAGCAGTACTCCTCCCGTGCGACGTCAGCCTGTAAACAAACCAGACACTGAATTGATCGATAAACCAGAAAATCTAGTGATACGAGAGTAACATTACTGATTTTGTTGAAACTAATAAAAAAGGTATGTTAATAAAATAAATATGACAATGTGTAAAAGTGATTTACGCCAAAGGGGGGGTTGATGGTGTGGCGTTTTTGGAGCCCTTCTCGACTGAGTGCTAGCGGGAGAAAGATTTCTAATGTTATTATGCTGTTGGAAGTCCCTTGTGAGTATTTTCGAGTGTGTGTTATGTGCGTTTCGAGCAGAAAATGGCTGATGTATGGCGCCATTACCCCTGCCCGGACCAACATTTTGAAATATAAGTGGATCTACGTCGCTGGTTTGGATGAATTGTAACTGATATTGGGATATTTGGACCACCCCGTGGAGGCCGTGGTCCTTCGCCCCGTCCCAAGCTCTGGCAACTGCTGTGGAAATACATATTCTCTCTTCAGTGGATCGTTCTCCGCTGCTGCTGATGTCTGTTGCGACACCGCCCACTGTAGCCTGTTTTAACGAGAGCGAGCTGAAATGACTGGTCGTCGGGGATAGATGTGCCATGTTCTGCAAATTCTCGTCTGACTAACATCACTGGTATGTTTGTTACTTAGATAGGTCTGTTTCAGCTGCAGTTTAGCTGATTCATAGTAAAAAAAATAAAATGACATACGTCTGTGAGAAATTGAAATTTATTAAATGATTTTAAAAACAGTGTATTATATAGTGCAGGAGGATGAAATGCTTTGATTAAGAGATTTTTCGCAGATTATACCACAGTCGTATACAAAAAAATCGTCCACTGAATAGTACCGCGTGATGCATCAGGTGATTATTCGCAAATCAATACCTCTTGTGCAGCGTACTATCATCTTATAGTCAGAATCAGAGGTGAGTTTACCAGATGTAAGTAGACTACACTGGCCGCTTCTAAAATACATTGAAATTATGTAAATGTCCTTATTGAAATATTGCAGGAATATACGAGAAATTATTCATGAACGTAGAAGAACAATCGATGTTGCACCACTAGTTGCTGTTACAGAACTTACACGTGATACACCTGGGCAAGGTGCAATATTTGACAGCATTAGGATAACAAATAGCATTATTCTTTGTAAACAATTTAGAGCACAAAATTGTAATTAAGAACACATACATCGTCAAAATTTTATAATAAGCAGTAAGTCGCTGATGAAGTAGCAAATTATTATTATATCATCACATTTCGAGAACGGAATCCTCGTCTATGTACTCGTATATAATTTGTTTATACATGCAAGTATCTACCTGGCAATGAACACATATTTGGTTACAAAGGGTAGAAATTGTGATAAACGCTGAGTGGTGATATTTTAGATGAAACTTTGAATGCCGTAATATAGTTCTATTGTGGCAAATCACTGGGTCCTGTTGGTATTATCATAGAATCTGTAAATTATGATGTGAATTAGTATTGCCCTCACCGCAGTTTTCTGAACGCATTCTTGAGGTAACGTATGCAATTTGGATAAATCATACTTCTCTTTCAAACAGTTAAAATATCACCAAACTAATGTAATAGCAAATTGTATGTAATCAATACAAATTATTAATCATAAAAAACTTAAAACAAGTAGGAAGTGGTTAATGAAGATACATTATTGATATAAACCAAACTGATGCTTTCTTAATGTCAAACCTGTTTCCTGAATAATCCACAATCAGACAATTTTTTATCCTCTACTCTTCAATATACAGAAAAGGGTAAGTTTATATTTGTTTTTGTTTGTTGTAATAGGCAGTTTTATACTCTATTCGAACGCTGTATGCGCGGATAATCTCATCTCACAGAGACAGCTGCTGTATAGGTCTTCAGTATTCATGTATTCATTGATGTATGGGATGTCTCAGGCACATAAACAAGATATGCAGCTTACGCAACACGTATTAAGTCTTGGTATATTCATTTGTATCTAATGTCATTTACTGTTTCAACATCCACTTGCATTAACGTGCATTTAAGAATAATGTAGAAAGGCTAAAGGTTTCCATTAAATCTACTTTTGAAATGGTTATACGTTGCAAAATTATTGAACTTGTCGTATTTTTGGCATGTTGGTGTTTCAACGTTGTGAGCATTAGACGCTTGCTCTTTTACATGGACAGAGATGAGCCACTAATTTGCACAGAAGATTGTGAACGTGGGATGTGTCATAAATTTCCGGGTTAGACAAGGTCTTCAGGAACCCATGCTTACCGTAAGAGGCGACTATGCTTGTCGTAAGAGGCGACTAACGGGGTCGGGTGGTCAGGCTCGCTGTCTTGCTTGATGGATGTCATCGTACCCCAATTGCGTGGATCGATGCTCGTGATGTCAATCACTGGATTGTCTGGCCCAGACTCGATTATATATAGACCGCCGTCATACAGCTGGAATATTGCTGATTAACAACAAACAAACAAATCATGTAATACCTTTGTCTAAAAAATGTGTATACGGTAGGGACAGTCACTGTACATCTCCGAGTACATGAGTAATAGTAGGATATGACCCAAAGTTCAAATATATAAGCCTAACGTTCTTGTGTTACCGCGCACTTCGAATGGTATGATCGTATTGTTTACCAGCTGATTTAGCATGTCCAGACACCCCCTCACTGACTTTTAATATTTATATCGAGGCACTTCCGACATCCGTTTCAACGCCATGAACTGTGTTTACGATGACCACTACTCACAGGCTCTTGGTCCCATCGTTCGATCCCAAGGACACTTCTTTGATGCGACCGTGCGTCAAGTCATTGGTACTGTAATCGCGAACTGTTTCGGACAGTATCTCACAGTGTCTCAATGTGTAACAAGTTCACATACTTTGTATTTAGCATGATCTGATGAAACTGTTTTATTTGTCATGAAGTAAGTCATCAGGTATATCAACCCTCTTCGAGCGCAATACTTACAATTGTTCCCAAGTAATCCTAATGATAAAGAGAAACATCATTTATGATGCATTTATTTGAAATTCATATAATCACAATTATTGTGACTGAGTTAATGTAGTCAATGTTCCAACTAATTACATTAACAGCAATGCATCTACCTGAAAACGGAAATGTAATAGTTTTTCAGATATTAAATCTTGAACATTTGAACAGATGATGATGATGATGATGATGATGATGATGTAATGTGTTTTTGTTTGATCTCGAAAGATACTTTAGTAGTTCCGAGAGGAGACACCTTCACAATAGGAGACTATGGATGCTACAACGGATTCTCATCACAGGAGATATTCGGATATATGATAGGTAATTTAATTGCCATGTTTCCTGAAGCAGAACCTTCTGAATTAGTTTTGAAACGTTTGGTAACTGAAGACACACTGCAGGACAGGTATGCAAGTGTAATTTTTTCACATGTCTCACTTTTTTATGCAATGTGTGTGAGTGGCGGCTGCTACAAGTAGGACAGGATATTTCATCATGTAATCACTGATTTTCAGTGATCCATTCATGTCATTTTCACCGCTATTTTGCCTCGAAATCCAAATGAAATCTGTTTGGGTGGATAATCGAGAGAGGTTATTGTCTATATTTGGCGTTGACGTTTTATATTTATCTGCCCTTGAAGACTCCCTGAAACAACGATACGGAGAACAGCTGCCCGTTCACATTATCTATGAGGACAAGGCCAACAACGACTTCAATGCATTGATTCAGACAGTTTGCAGTAAGTGGTTGTTGTGTCTCGTGTGGGGAGCACGGTCATATTCTGTGAGCAGCTCTGTTACCCTCAAAAGCATCTATATATATGTTCTAAGCTAACTGTCCATAATTGAGCATACATACATTGTATCATAGTTTTATATATACAGTTTATATTTTAGCTGTAAGAAATAGTTGCATCGTTCTGGTGCAACAATCCACTCTTCTTTCTTGAAGGTAACGGCAAGATGTATGTAAATCATTTGAAGGTCTACATGTCAATGTGTCCCACAAGTTTCTATCAGTGTGTCCCTGACAACACCTTCCATATTCTTCTGTGTTTCTGGTCTGCTCATTATCTGTATAGGTGAGCACGAGTTCACATTTCGTGTAACCTGACTGGCGTTATTTTGGCGATATGTCTCCTTGTATTTTCTCATATCAGTTCATATGTCATGTTGCGGACAAACTTGCTCTCAATTCAAATCTTTGACTAGATAAGCATATTCATTCAACATATTTTATATGATGATGACACAAGTATCAAATTTGTATTGCAGCTCTGTGTCACACGAAGACTCCTTGTTTACGTGTCCTGATGCCACATGTGATGAAATTGATGCTGTTGCGACTCAAGCGTGTGATGAATGGCAACTATTTCTCCTGAATAGAGTCAATGAAATAAAACCCGGTACGGTATTAATGCATGTGCCGATTGTAGTCACCGGAAACAGTGTCCTGGTATCAAAGCTAAAAGTTGAAACACAGACAACGTATATATTGATTTGTTGAGAAATTACTTCGATATTTAAGATACCACATTGCACGGTACATTAAGAAAATCCGTCTGTTACAAGAAGCCTTACATTTGTAGGTGGATATATGATGCTGATAGTTCCAGCAGAGGACACAGAAAGAAGATACGGTCAAAGCAGAGTCCATTTACAAAACCTCTGGGCTGCTATGACGACAGTGTGGAGACTGTTCCGGGATTTGTGTGTAATCACAAAGGTATTTGTTGAAACGGTGACATTTATTTCACAAAAATATGTAACTTTTGGCAAGCAAAATAGACACAATCCAACTCTGAGATAACAACAAAAATTTGACGTGGTATTGAATAGGTAAATGATGTGATTGTATTCTTTTTCCTAGAAAGTACGTATGGAAGTGGCTTTTGAAACAAGTAGTGGCTTATTACAAATTAAGCCATAGCAATCATCTTGATATATCTTAATCTCACAGACAGTCTTTATTTCGAAGATATACATGCAATGTTGTTGGGTATTTTTATGAATAGATATATACTCGACACAAACATATTATAATATTGAAAATATGACATCAAGAAGCAATTCAGTCTAGATCGCTACCTTTACATAGAAATAGCGGATAGAGCAGACTATTTTGCACAAAACCACAGGGCTAAAAGAACGACTTCGACTTCATGTCAAGGAATATTCCAAGCAATTTCGTGAAGTACATTTTCTGTATTTACTTGACTTTCTGAAGTTGATGGTAGTTATTGTACGGTATGTGTGTCACCGGTATTACTGCATGACACATACAAAGTAGTATAGATGGGGTGGTCCAGAAGCCCCATCATCTATACTGCTTACAAGGCATTGATCGTTTTCCTTAACTAACATACAGTATGATCATGACTTCGAGGCTGTCTGCTACTCTGGTTACCACAAAAGGTGATGGTGTGTGTCATTTCATTTACATAGTTATTGTAAGGTCCGTGTGTCATCGATATTACTGCATAATACATACAAGGCATTGATGGTTTTCCTAAACTTACAAAAACAGTGTGAGTATGAAGCAGCCAACTACAAAAACAACTATTCGGCAAATACAAAATGTGGTCACTGCTAGGAAAACTGTTACTGTTAGTGACCAAGATGTATCTATCTTCTCGGGTGCATCCCCTTCAGGCTGGGGAGCATGCATTGAGAAAGGTAGTTGGTGGATGGAGCCAAAATGAGCAAAACAAATACATACATGAATTAGTACACCTTACATGTACAGCATACTTGGCTCTAAGGTCTCTGTGTTGGTAAATTATATTACCATGTACAGTTACACATTGACAATGTCCCTGTTATGTAATACCTTAATGACATGGTTTGCAACCAAGTGTGTAGGAAGTTATGGAATTGGTGCAGTGAAAGAAATATTTGAGTTGGCACAATCCACATTGCAGGTATAAACGATGTGATAGTGGATGGCGAGTCTAGAACTTAATGGATATTGAGTAGAGAGGTATTTAAGGAATTAGTTGACACCTGGGGTATGCCGGAAATTGACTTCTATGCGTCCAGACTCAATAATCAACGTCTCCTTGCGACCTGACCCTACATCTATAGGTGTTGATGCATATAGCAGCCTTTCTGTGGTCAAGGGGTTACAGATCCCCATTAAATAGATTTAAACGATGTTCTGTGCTTCCTTTGAGTACTGTATGATGAGAGGCTTAGTTAAAGCTCAATCATTACTGCTCGTTCTGCTATTTCAGTGTTCGATCAGAAGAGGGGTGCGGCTAGGCTCAGATCCTGTTACATGTAGGTTCATGAGGGGTGTTTTCCAACAGAGAATTACAAAAACTGCTACACTGCTGTTTTGGATAACTCCAGCTTGAATTTGAAAGAGTTGACATTGATACTGACTGATCTCTTATCGCTGTTTAAAGCACATAGACTACAGTCTTTGATGTTACTTGACATTGTGAATGTGAAGGTTACAGATAACCAAGTTGTATTTGTTTTGAGTCAGTTAAAACAAAGGAAAGTAGGCAATATTTCATAAAAACTCTAAAGAAATACCGTGCTGCCACTAGAGAGTTGAGAGGACAATGTACTGATAAGTACAGGAAGCCAACAAGCCTGTTTCACGAGCTACGAGAGATGGTCAAAAAGTTCATAGAACTTAATATAAAAACAAGATGTAAGTGGAGTTTCATGTTTTTATTTTTCAATATAATCTCCCTGCACTTGAATACACTTTTCCCATTTATGCAGTAGACTCTCAATTCCCTGAAAATAGATGTCTTCTGCTTGCCCCCCAAACCAAGCTTCTGTAGCAGCAATGAGGTCGTCATCATTGGCGAATCTCGTTCCACGTAGGTGTGACTTGAGATTTCGAAACAGATAATAGTCACTTGGTGCCAGGTCTGGACTATATGGGGGATGATTCAATTGTTCAAACTTGCATTCACGAATGGCGGCTTGCGCAACTCTACTCTTGTGGACAGGTGCACTGTCGTGAAGAAGCAAAACACCAGCAGTTAACATCCCGCGCCGTTTCTCTTTGATTGCATTTCGCAATTTCTTCATTAGAGCTGCATAGTAAGCATCATTGATTGTTTTCTTTGGTGGCTTATAATCTATCATTAATCCCAGAAAACGGTGGCTATGATCTTTCCAGCAGATGGCTGAGTCTTAAACTTCTTTGGCGGCGGAGATGTCTTGCGCTTCCACTGCCAGTCACAAGGCGAGCATGAAAATTCTCTGGATCTGTCCTATAAATGTCCAAGAGCTCTCGACTTGATTCCACTCGTTGGTGACGATCGGGCAGACGCAAAATATGCAAACGTTCATGGATGATATTGCAAACACTTCCATGAGAAATACCACACTCTGAGGCAATTTCATCCACCTTGATGCGGCGATCAGTCATAATTATATTTTGAGCTTTGGCCACAATTTCATCTGTGATGACATCTGCTGGTCTGCCAGACCGTGGGTCATCTTCAAGTGATGTACGTCCGCCCTCAAACTCAGCAGCCCATTTTGCTACGGTGGAATATTGAGGAGCATCCTCACTGTAGACATTAACCATGCGCTCATGAATTGTGCGAGCATTTACTCCTTCTTTGGTAAGAAATTTGATCACAGCCCTATACTCAGTTTTGGGGCTATCCATATTTTAACAGGGGTACCTCACATCAAATAAGTACTGTAACATTACTAATGGTTGTAACCACCTATACTCTGGTAGACACTGGTATGAAAGATGCCAGAATACGATACAATCATCAAATCGTCTGCTGGGTTCATTAAGATACCATGTTCTATGAACTTATTGACCATCCCTCGTATTATCGTTCGTTAGCTGAAGCTGACTATGTGGGCAGCTGGCATGGACACCGAGGTGTTCAGTTCTCACAACACCCGAGCTGCTCCTACTTCGGCAGCCAATAGAGCAGAAATACCCATCAGAGATATTCTGAATACTGCAGGTTGGTCTATAGCAATTACATTTGCGAGACACTACATAGTCCCTTCACAGTTACAGAGAAGTGATTCATATAAGACCATTACCAAACAATGGCAATGGATTGGGTTCATGAGAACAAGATTTGAGTAAGAATAAGTCTAAGCTTTCATACATGTAAATGAATGTTACATTCTGACTCACGTGACTTTAAAGTCTAATGGAAACCGGAAGTTTTATGTTTAACGCGGCACTCAATATTCTAGCTGTATGACGGCGATCTGTAAATAATCGAGTCTGGACCAGATAATCCAGTGATAAGTATCATGAGCATCGCTCCACGCAATTGGGATCGATGACATGCATCAACCAAGTCAGCGAGCCTGACCACCTGATCCTGCTAGTCGCCTCTTGCGACAAGCATAGTTGCCTTTTACAGCAAGCATGGGTTTCAGATACACTTCACGGGTATCTTTACTAGTATTCGTAGTTGGTTAACCTATCTCTCGTATGGCACCTGAATAAATACGTCAAATGAGAAATTAATTATATAACATTCTTATGTTTTGGACATTTTATTATGACAATGAGGGTAAAATATGCATTAATCATTATATTTGTCTGCGTTGTAGTTCATTTGGCAATCATAGCATCCTTACTACTGGTTCCAGGTGAGAAGGAAGACATAGAGACATCAGTTGGAAGATATGTTTGTACTATCCGATCCTGGACAGAATATATCTTCCAGCAGGCTTTATCCAGCAGATCTCGAGAGTCCAGGCGGCACGTAGTCAACACATTCTATGACAGACTGTTGGAGCATATGAAACAACAAGACATGTCCAACTGTGGCTGGAATAATATCATAGCCTATATCGTCATTACAAAGAAATGAATAGACAATAGATTACTTTCATCCAAACAGAACAGACGTAATGTGTAAGTGAACGACGGTTGTGTAATTGCCCATCAAATGCCACGGAATCATTTGCAGTTTATTATTCTATCTTGTTTTACTCCAATTGGCTACATGTATATCGTAAATAAAACTCGTCCAAATACAGAGCCCTGGGGTACTCCACAATGAAGTGGAGTAACAGCTCTAGTCTCACCATCAATGAAGTCAGTGTGTGGTCAGTTTAATACGTAGAATTAAAACCACTGTAATTTCTGTACCAGATATAACGATAAAGCTGGACAGAACTTTACAGTGACGGTGACTTTACAACAACCACCCGGTGAACTTGAGGAACAAGGTCATGCTCTGAAAGAATAAGGTCACCAACTCGTATGGGACGTTTACTATTTTCAGGCCCGAGTCGATATTGATCACATGTGATTGTGGTTCTCCTACCTCATGTGTACATTTTGCAATTCCTCGAATTGCAGAATCGGGTGACGTGACAGATGACCTTCAGTGTTTGCTCGATAACTTGTGTATACAAATCTGAATTGTTTCCAGGGATGTTTTTATTTGACATTATTCCCTACCTTTTGCGAGCACTATATTAGTAGAAGAATATAGATTATATCCCTACACCGGAACTAGTGGTTACAAGCCCAGAACAAAATGAACAATAAAGCGTCAAAACCTTTACAATATTCATAATCATAAGAAATCTCTCAGAGTTCATTTTACGTTTTCACCCATATCAGGAGCTCATAAAACGGAATTGCATCGTACATTATTTTGTTCACAGCTGCGTCAAAATACACGCCGCTAATTTCAGTTTGGATTACTTTGTAGTGCCAAGTTGAGGACGAAACTCATCAATTGTTATGCATGCAGACTGATTTGCACAATGATGAACACTTTTTGAGGTATCCCTCCGTTATAGGGCTTGAATATTGTTGAAAAGATCACTCTATTGAAATAATGATGTCACCATATTGCACAATGACATTTAAACAAAAAACAACAACATTTGGAGCCCTGTATCTCTGCATCATCATTCCTGTCTGCAACTATTGCCTCTTGCTGTCAAGCATAACAGTCAATGACAGAAATGAATGGCTTATGTCCTGACATGCATGTTACATTAACTGGCAATCTGATACACCAGCTATTAAAATTTTGTATTTAAACCGTGTCCCCAGGCAATTAGCTCTGGAAGTGAAAGACAGGACAACATTTGCACCATTTGATAACGTGTATTGCACGCTTAGGGCCTTTCCTTCGAGCGGACATCCTGCCCGTGGTCGTCCCAACATGGATTTGTTTCCACACAGGTATGGATTGGGTAGTTATGTATCAGCTGTATGTCGTCATTCCCATGGCATAACCCTATCACCTGTGGTTGTCGTCGTTCCCCTGGTCATCAGTGTATCGCTTTAAAGTGTA